>NC_058108.1:22855098-23470455 GCF_914725855.1 Thunnus albacares | reverse complement strand
AAGTATGTGATATGCACACTTGGTAGGCAGAACATAATTCTGTACAGTATCCCCTAAGAAAAAATATAAATGTAGTGTAAAAAACTACAGTATTGAATAAGGCTTTACATGCATTACAATAGCAGCTGAATCATATGCAAGTAGTAAAAGACAATCTGTGTTCAAACTGCAGTGATGCTGGCATCAAAGACAATTTAAAGTCAAATATTTTTTTTCCTATTAAGGAGGAATGTATTTAATTTATCCAACTATGCGTCGTCAGGAAAAAATCTGAACCTCTGTTCTTTTCTGAAATTTCCCATGCCACTGTTTTTGGTGTAGCTTAGCCACCCTGCAAAAGAGGTCATATTCAATCTCACAATTTATCCGATAAAGACAAGTATTTGGCAGGAGTGTTTCAACTGTCCAGAATGGGATCGGTGGAGGGAGAGTGTTTTCATTAAAAGGGTTTCCATGGTTGAACTGCTAAACCGGGGATAAGAAGGCTTAAATCAGCATCTGCACCAGATTCCGTCGTAACCCCAGAAGAATGGCCAAGGTGCCTTAAACACCCCTTGAACGACTTTCACACATATTTCTCTTCACTTGTGAGATAAAGGAATTTTCAGCTGTTGAGCTTCTCAGGTAGCAATTTGAAAGATGAATCTACTCACCGCTCAACCACCAAACTGACAGCCTGGGTCAAGTCTGGATTTGCCACTTGCAGGCGTTTCCATAGGGACCAAACAAACTCCTTGTCTGCCTGTGAAAATACAGGATTCAGTCAGTCAACAGCTGTTATTCTTAATTGAGATAAATAGTTTTTGATAAATGTGTCTCAATATGCAATGAGGCCTACTAGGACAGCGGCAACACATGTCAGCTTTTCTCACTCAAAAACAAAAAATTAAGCAGGATTCCATTAGCATACGAGAGAAGGGGTAGTCAATCAATAATTTAAACATCTTGTACAAAATAGTTTTTGATCTGGCCTGCCTCAATCATGAGCCTCTCTTAACAGGAATCTCCATCACTGAGATGTGACCTTCGACTCAAGGGGAGCAAGCATTGACACTTGTCATTATGCACTATTTATGACTGGGGAGAGCTGGGATCCAAATCAAAACACAGCAGTCAAGCTTGCATTTTCTTTATTAATCAATTGCTCTCCAGATATGTTTTCCACTACAGCTCCAAAGTAACTAGCCCCAAAGAAACTCAAAACTGATGACAGAGAGAGTCATCTTCAAGTAGAAAAACCCAGCCTGCCCCTGACACATTTCCAATTCAAATTGTCTCGCTGGTTTTTCAAACATTTTTAAGCTACATTACATTTAATGAGGGACATCTAAAAACTACATTTTCTGACATTAAAAGACAGAATTATACCAAATCGACTTAATATAAAATTATCTGATAAATTATGTTCACATCATCATAAGATAAAAGTCATCCCTCCCCCTGGAATCTACTGGTCTCCAATTAGTACATGAATTTTAACCCCCTTTTCAAAAGTGTCTAATCAATTATTTACTAAAATGGCAGAAGCAGACCTTGATAAGACCATGAACTGAACATATAAAGTGGAAGGACTGTAGATTTGTGTCTCTGTATGCATCTGTGTGTAAGAGTGTGTGTGTATACAGAGTGGGAGCCGGGTGAAGGGGGATAGAGATCTCACCAAATCAGCCCTGCAATGCAGCTAACGACGAAATTAAGCAGCGTGGTTGACTTGAAACAGGTGGTCTCCCTCTGCCTGGCCTTTGGCTGCCATTAGCCGTTATACAGACAAGTGTTCAGTGAGGACCCTCATCAAGAGCTCTCCTCTGCAGTATATGTACTTAAAGATGCACTGAATGTGTGTTTGATGATTGCTGAATTATTCATTTTAAATCTAGACACTGAAACACCATGGGCTAAACATACCAAAGAGAGCCACTGGAATTCAGCCACGTATTAATAAAATTAGTAGGGTCTAGTAGGAACATTTGCTGGCCGACAGATGAGCCTCTTTGTAGTTAATGGCTGTCCTGAAGTACATCTTGCCAGAGACTTAAGACATCAATAGTATTCAAATGCCACTATTTAAATGGTACACTACACAACTAAAGGTCCCTATTAGATAGACAGAATCTCTGATGTTCTACTCTAGACAAGACCACCAAGGATGGTTTCCATGTTAGTTGAATGTAAGGCAGCAGGAATAGTCTCAAGTGAACAAAGTGTCACTGGCAAACTAGTAGCAGTATAATGTAAAGCATTAATGAAAGAGACATTTAAATGTGGGTCTCACAGTGTAAAGTACTCCTATTTTCATGTCAAAATGTCTGGTATACTATTAATAAATAGCACTGTCATAAAATGTAATGTTTGGGGGAATTTTCTGTATTCTGGGAATATTTTCATCAAGATCTAGAGTGATGTGCAAATTTTAGGGGTGACAAAGTGACGCTCTGCAGTTGCACTTTTTTGTTTTCTTAGTTGGGTAACCCCCCCTAATCATACACTGTCCAAACGCTGGAAACAAATTAGGTAAGATTTAACAAATCATTCTCTTTATTATAAATAGTTTGTAGCATTTGTTTTCGTAACTGCAAGTAATAAAGGAGTGCTGAAAAGGAGTGTAAAAACATATACAGGCCACTTTTATAGCCTTGATTAGAACGTACATCACAGTATTAGATAGAAATAAAACAGTGATCTACAGCCTATTTTAAAAATGTGTTGTTTCATGAAGTCTAGTGAATTTTATCTGTCAAATCAATTAGGTTTTTGGTTGTTAAATTACATACTGTAGGTGTTTACATGGCTTTGCTTCCTTATACAAGTTTGTACAGATGCCTTGTGGATTTTACAAATTATGAAATGATGTTGCACAACTTCTTTTCCTGAGTAAAGTCTAAAAAGTTAACATCAAAAGTTAAACTAAACTTTATACACATGATAAATAAGGTAACAGGCACACATGTGGTTACCACCGACAGCACCACAACAAATGTTCTTGCCCCATGTGTTACATGGTATCTAATAGTCTAATAAAAACCCAAAAGTAACACATCATCTGCTGAGCCCCACAGCTGTCTACCTACCTGTATATCAAGGTACTGTGTGGATATGCAAAGTGAGAAATGCTGGGTTCAGTTCACATGTTATTAGGCACCACCTGGTGGTGAGTATGCAAGGACATCCTCCCTCAATCACTGACTCACAAAGTGAGGATGAAATGTTCTCCAATGTGCTTATGAGCACTTTGTGGCTGTATGTTTGTATTTATTTGAACAAGTAGAAAAATGGGGGCTAAATTTATTCAAATGTTCTGTGGGGGCAGATATTTGTTGCAGACTAATCACTGGCTTTGCTGAGCATTCAAATAAAGGGTGGAAAGGTTATTTACAGATTTAAGCAGCAAAACAGTACTGATAATTAAAATGCTCTTTGTGCAGTTCGGTACAATCAACTTAACTAAATCATAACTAACTCACTGGAAATTCTTGTGCATTACAACTTCAACTGACAACTTCTAGTCATAAAAATTGAGACGGTAAACACAAATGAATGTCTTTTGAAAGCTGAACAAGCTGACTAATGTACAGTACCTTTCAGCATGCATTGTTATCTCCTTTAGAAATCTTTTATATTGAAAATTTTCAATGACATTGCAGGATGGAGACATATTATAAGTCATAGGTCTTAGTCTGATCACAAATGAAAATAATGGTCATAAGGAATAGATGGTTAATTTAATAAAGTGGGTAATTATATACTGTCTGACAGAAATGACAAATAGTAAAAAAGAGGAAAAACTTTGCACACAGCATGTACTGCAGAGCAAGAGGTGCTGGCAACAGCAAAAACAACATGTAGTCAGAAAATAAATTTGTGATAGTGACCACACATTCAGTCCTTGATAATAAATGATCGAGGATCTTTTTTTTTTTTTTTTTTTACATAGGTGGTGATAAGAGCGCTTCATCAGGTTCATGAAAAGGTACAACTGACCAAAGGCATAAATACATGAAAACAACAGTCCATGTACTGTACTTATAAGAGACAAATGACAATATTCATCATTAGCGCTGCATATTCTTAGTGCACAGTCTTATATTTACATTTTACCTCACTGAAATTTAATGATGCTGGTACACTTGAACATCTTAAAATTTAAAAACCATAAAGCCTTAAATAGTGAACTGAACAAAAGTTAACATGACAAGTGTTCAATTCACTAATTAATGAGCACGTGACTCTGCATTTGCTGGTTCTCCCTTCTGTGGACTTTACTATTTTTAAGCAACCAAAATCATCAGTTTAAGTCTTAGCCATTTGTGTTGCTTGCAATATTATAATATAATCATTTTCACAGATAGCAGATAGCACAATGCAGCAGCGTGTGCTGCACATCCATCTTAGATGCACACATTAATCCATACCTGGCATTGCATCAACTCTTCTGATAAACTCGTCACTTGCTCCTCCAACACAAGGATGCGAGAGTTGTCTTTGGAGGACATTGTGAGGCTGAAAAGAAAGCAAAATATAAACAATTGCCCTAAGTTTGATCAAATAAAAGGACACTTGTAGCGTTAGTAGTTAGGAGTAAAATGCTTTGGATATATACAGTAGGCTATTTGGCACTGAAGCCCGTTCGTATTTCATCAGCAGTTTAACTGCTAATTTCGGAACAGTTGACAGAAGCTCGATTTGTTTCCATTCATCTGACGTTAGCTGCATGTCTTTTGGCACAGATATAAAACTCACAGGAAAAGACAAACAAGCTCACTAGACGCTCTTCGGGAAAACTGAACACAGTTTGTCTCTTACCTGTTTAGACAACTTACAACTTACTAGTTGTAAAACAGCAGCTTTACAACTCTGAGTTAATACTAAGATAGCGCTGCCGTTGCTAACTTAGCCGCCTAACAAACAGTCATAATGTTTCTTTTCTGCTGTTGACAACCGTCTTCCGCGTGAAGTCAGTGCACCGAGCAACGTCACAACACGCTCTAACGGCAGCGCTTTTAATTATCCCATGAAAAAGTGTGCATTACAGCTTTTTCTGTGCAACCAAAACAACCTTTCTCAGTGAATAACACGGTTGTCAGTAACTACGGAGACGCTTTCCTCCTTTCAAACAAGCCCGCTGTTTTCCGGTTTCTGTTGCTCCCGCCCGCCGTGTTACAGTCGTCCAGTCATTTCACGACGGTTGCAGTTGACTTACGGCATTATGATGATCAAAGATGAAGTGGTTCTCAAAGCTGGATTTGGGTACAAGGACTCTTTTTTCTTTCTTTTTACTTTCTTTTACTTTTTTGTTTTTTTCTTTTAATCATTTTGTAAACATAAATAGACATAGGGCAAAGAAAAAAAAGAATTATAAAAGTAAAACAAATATCATACAGCCCAAACCATATCATATTATCCCCTTAACCCTATCCACACAATGCAAAACAATAAACTACCGATAATATGTAGTAAGAATTCATAGTATATTAACAATTCACACTGAGAATTCATACCAGAAAGTAATCAAATAACATAGACACACAAGATAAGAAAAGAAGGACAAAGGACAAGAAGACAAAGGCTTAGGGGGGCTACTTACATCTCCATACGTTAATTTTCCTTCTTAGGGATCAGAGTGATCCATTTCTACAGATGTAACACCTGTTTCTTCCCTTTAAAGAAACCATACTAAGATATCCCATATTTCCTTACATGACTCCTGTTTGTTTCATAGTATATATGTAATTTTTTCCAAGGACTCCTTATGGGCGTTTCAAGTAATCCTAAACAAAATAAGGTTTTCTATAATCAAGGAGAAGAGTGACACCTTTGATAAAACTATTCACACCCCATTTGTTTTCACTTTATTACACAATAAGTTGATAAAACCGTGTTTACAGTTGGTCACATGTATAGCCTTAAAGTTGTTTAAAAGAGTGGTGTGTTATAGTCTATGAGTCCTTGTAATTAAAAAGTTTAGGGACCACTTATCAAACCTCACAGTAAATGTAATATTTCCATGATTAAGAATAGGCTACAGTAAATGCCCCACACTAGGCTGTATTTTAAGACCCTGACAAAGTATAGTCAGGGTCACCTTTTTTTTCTACAAAAGATCTGTTGAACTTGTTTATCACAACAGGAACAGGTCCTATTCTGTTTTGGCAGCACCTGGAGTTGCTTGGCATCTTTTTGATAATATTCGTTAATATATATTACAAATCCATTATAATTTTGTTATTCTGTTCCATGATGTATTTCTGTAATTTGTCTTTCTATTGCACTTCTGTCCGTCCTGGAAGAGGGATCCCTCCTCTGTTGCTCTTCCTGAGGTTTCTTCCATTTTTTACCCCGTTAAAGGTTTTCTTGTAGGGAGTTTTTCCTTATTCGAATCGAGGGTCTAAGGACAGAAGATGTTGTATTACTGTACAGATTGTAAAGGCCCCTGAGGCAAATTTGTGATTTTTGATATTGGGCTATACAGATAAAATTGACTTGACTTGAGGAACCACGGACAAATAAAATAATTTATGCACACATGAATGATTTGTTTTCAGACACCACTTCATTCATTCATTTCCAGCATCCCTGCAATTTCAGGCCTCTGATCCAGAGGACTTGAAGCTGTACCTTATATCCATATTAGTTGGCAACCCTGCTGAATTGCCCTGGTGGTGACTTCTTGAATCAGCTCATCTCTCCCACTGGGCTCTCTTCAAAAGCACATTTTAGCTGACTATGAACTCAGACCAAGACCAACTCTGAGCAACGACTACCACGTCCAGACCACCATAGTTCAACTCTATTGGTTTAAATTATACATGACTTAATGTGAAAGAATTCCTAATCATCTAATGTGATGGATGGGTAATATTCTACAGTATGTGTGATTATTCATTTGTTTTCTCTGCCCGCTTAATCAGATTCAGACTTATTCTAGCATGCAATGAGCAGAACTGTTTTTGCAGAGTGGGAGGACACAAAAAGCAGAAAAAAGAAAGTAGTATTCATCTATTGTATGCAAAATTGGATATCATGTGCAATTTTCAGAGAAAACATTTCAACATGTTACAGTAGAAAAAGCACAAGTATAAATAATAAAATGAATGATTTAGCTGCTTACATTTAGCTGCTTCAGTTTCAGGGTTCTGATATTGTGCATGTTGGCTCGCTGTTACTCTTTCCTGGCTTACAGTAAGTACTGAGAGAAAAAGGCATCAGTCCTCTCCAAGTTCTACTGTAAATACTGGCTAAGATCTACATAAAAAGATAATGTAACAAAATAATCAATGCAAATTGTTAATATTGTATTTGTTTATTATTCTGTACCACATTTAAAAATTAATACTGTGAGGTTTTGATGTATTGTTTTTCATCTAATTGGAATAAAAGCTGCATCTGTATTTCAAAGGGTGATAAAATGCAAAAACTGTTGATAATAACATTTTAATAACTTTATCGATAAAATTTAAGCCTCAAAAGCTTTGCATGTGCTGGGTAACAAACACTGGAAGAGAGAGGACAGAATATAACCACACAATGCTGTCACATTAATAAGAGTTGATATTTAATGATCTGTTTTCAAGAACACACAGTACTTTTCAAAAATATGACATGGTCTTATGTACGACTACATCTATTTTTTCACATTTTTTATATGGAGCTTAAAGTAGTCGTGTAAATGAAAATAAAAGGTGAAAGAATAAAATGTCACACAAATCACCAGAGAAATATCACAAAATGACAGTAACATTCATAG
Source organism: Thunnus albacares (assembly GCF_914725855.1). Classification (NCBI taxonomy): domain Eukaryota; kingdom Metazoa; phylum Chordata; class Actinopteri; order Scombriformes; family Scombridae; genus Thunnus; species Thunnus albacares. Next base: position 23,462,714 of record NC_058108.1, on the reverse strand, counting down.
AAAACGGCAACATATCAATGGTAGGGAGATGTGTTGTAAAACTATTATACAGACACACACACACACACACACACACACACACACAGAATACATAGAATGAAGGTTCCCCTGTGTCTGTAAGTGCTGTTTTACAAGGCTTTAAATCTGTGTAGTTATATCAAAGCTCAAAAGCCACATGAAAGACAGTAAAGAGATATTATGTTGAGATATAAAATTGATCTTTATATTTTAGTTTATGTACACATGTTGTTTCTCTTTTAATATATACACTTACAGTATATCCTACTCCTGTTGATATTTTCCTTGTTTTATATGTTTTTAATGATCTGTCATAAGGCCAGAGACATTATGCACAATCAATTCTGAATCTTGAATCCATATTGAAAGCTTTCAGAACTGGATGCAAACAAGGGAAAGGCAAGGAAAAATGAACAAAGACGCGTGTTTGACATCTGTTTTGCTGCTGAGACAAGACAACTCCATATTGTGTGGCTAATGTACTTAACTGTCCAGCCAGATTTGGAGTACAGGGTGAGAGAGGAAAATGAAGAAATATGAGGACTGGCACTCCTCTTCAGTCAGACAAATGTTGGTTCATCTGCTCACTGCCTCACACAGACACACACACACACACGCGCACACACACACACACAAAGAGAAGAGATGCAATTGACTTAGCATGATTAGGCTGTTCCTTGACCCACGAACACTGCCTCTCATTAAGATCCTCATTTGCGGAACAATTTTAGAGGCAGTAGACTGGTACATAATGCGCAACATCTGCCTGCCCCCTGTTTCTAGTTCAGACACACAAACTGACACATGGTATCTATGAATAAGCCTCTCTCACTCTTTTCTGGTCACGGGAATTAATGACCATCATGCATCTGCAACAGGGTTTTGAGTCTGGTCACTGCAGTTGCACCTTTTACTCCATGTAAAAAGTCCTATAAAACAGACTTTTTACAATAAAAAACAGTCAGCGGCAACATTGCAGGTACAAGTGTCTCCTCAAACTGATTAACTAAGATGAAATATGGTCAATAGAAAGTCAAATTGACACAATTCTCTCTAAGGAAGCTGGAAACTCAAAGGAATCATCTTATAAATATCCCTTCTTTCATCATCAAATACGTATAATTTGGCCCCAGACACTTCAGTTGCTTACATGTTCCACACAGACATGTTCCACCATGTTTTGACATTTCCTGCTGCTGCTGAAGGAGCCTGTATCTCCCTCTTCTAAGTGTTTATTGTCTGTCCCACTAATGACAGATTAATCCAGATCTAAGAGCATTTAAGGCACATAAAAGGTAGATCTCAGCCGAGCACACTTTCATATCACCAGTGATGTGCTCCCTGCATTTAGAAAATGTTCCACACGCTCGTGTCAACCTGTCATTATTTCAATTTACTTCTTTTATCTGGAAGGTTACACATCATTTTTATCATTTTATCACAGCCCTCCTCAACAAAAAGGAAAATAATCACTGTACAAAGTGTGTATTGTACACCATATGCACAAACCTATTTGCTTACCTGAATATAGTGAAGATATCAAAATGGGGAGGGTCTTGGTGGCCGAGTGGTTAAGACATGCTGAACAGCTACAAAATCCTTGCTTTGATTGTCATACCCATCTCTCGTTTCTCATGTTTCATGTCTGTATGTATGCTATCACTATGTAATAAAGGCAAAATAACAAAAATAAAAACATTAAAAAAATAAACTCAACTTGCAAAAGGATTAAATTACTCATTGTCCTTTACAATTAGATTGATATGAAAATGCTGGGTGCAGGTGCTTTTGGCTCTGTCTACACATTTATTTGTCCAGCAAAACTGATTCTCGGGGCCAGATTATAACTCCTAGTAACTTGGACAAATGATGCACAGAGAGGTGTCACTGAGCTCAAACACTCAACAAAATCCAACAACAAGGTTCTACTGTACAAATTGATTTCCCTTACATTACATCACATTAGATTACATAATGAAAATTATGTAAATTGTCCAATTAGACTGATACAAATAGGTCACAGCTTTGTTGGCATTTTCCTCAGTTTTATTCAAGAAACACAATGTTACGAGATGCCTTAAAAGAAATGAAGGGTATAAACATAATTTGCTGTAACAGTAAATCGCTTACATTCGCTGTGTGAGGACAGACTCATCCACTGTCCCATTATGTGTAATACACTGAAACATAAACATTATTTCAACAATATTTTGAATTAATCTACCATAGAACCAAGCCCTGTAATGGAGATGAAGCACAAATGAATGAATCTTTAATTTAGCACTCAATCATCAACTTATCTCCTGGCTGTCTGGGGGACTGGGGATGTGTTTGTGACTGAGAAGAGACTCATCCTGAAGGATTCCTACTCATTCAAGGTTTAATTAAGATCTCTGACAATGATATGTTGACATGAATCACTGTGAAAAGGATTTTTATTCTCTTAGTCATTTTTATGATGTGTGGATGTTTGGAGAGAGATGGTCACGTAATTAAACTCACTCCTCTGTTAGAAACAGGCCACTTTTCTTGTCATAATGAATATTACTTACGACACTGGTTCACATGTGGAAAACTGTGTACAGCTGGATTAAAGAGATCTTTCTATTTTTTTGTGTTGTGTTTTTTGTGTTTTGTACTGAGATCTGAAAAAAGGCTCTCACAACAATTGCAACATTATGGTTTAACTTCTATACAGGTTGCTAAATAATATGACTGCCTTAGATGTATAGCAGCGAATGTAAACAACATAGTAGCAAATGTAAAGTGATCCTTGTTTGAAGTTGTCTTTGCAGGCCTCTCATGTCTAATTGCCCAACTGTTAAACTGTGAAGAGCCACCCCTTGAAAACAAGACAGCTCTTGCATTGACAATCCCAATAAGCATGCTTGTCTCACTTCTGTTCTGCCTCAGCGGAGTCACAGGAAAGTTCAAGTGCTAGGCAGCATTTAATCTACCAGGGGAAGAAGTGACACAGAATTGTGATCATGCAAATGCGCCCACATGAAAAATTCAAGAGCCAAATGACAAGCCCTGGTGTGCCGATGCTGACAGAGGAAGGAAGGGAGGCACATCCCGGGGAAAAACATGACACTCCATGGAGAATTGTGAAAGCACAGTCTCCGCCTGCTGCCTCAGGTAAGTGGGGATATTGTCTGCATTAATGTGGCCTAGCTTTGATGCTGAGGGGGGAAAGAACCTGAGAACTGCGGGAGATGACAATAGATACTAAAGAGTCACAAGTCCCCAGCTTTGAAGGAACATTGATTGTATAAATGCCAGTTGGGATGTCAAACTCACACAGTGTTTAGTAAAACATCATTCCCCCCGGATGAAGAGGAGACATGCTCCTACATGTGAGAGTTAAAGTACGTCTTTGAACACAAGTCACTTAGTAGCGAGGCTGATGACTCTATTTGTTGAGTGCCTAATGTTTTCTTGTTGAATGAGATTAGATAATAATGAGCTGTTACCACACCGGGTGCCTTTTGAAATTGAAATTGGCCATCGCTCACCTATGAAATTGCTCACTATATTCATGTTCAATTACTGACATTTTAAGGCTAGTTTGTACACATTTCTATTCAAGTGATGCCTCGAGGAGGAATATTATATCTCTCACTGGAGTCCATGGAGGAATTATCAGCCACTCCTGACCTCAAGCATGAGCCATCCTCATGCTGAATCCTGTGAGACCTTGGACTTACAAAACCCCAGGACAAGAGAAACCATTGATTACCGCCTCTCTTCCCTCTTTTCAGCCTTTAGACATACAATATCTGTGCACCTAAATCAGACAATTCTAGCTCAAAACCTTTCCTCGTCACAAACCTTACACTCTTTCTTTGCCATCATGTGCATTCTTGTATGCATGTGATGTCGCTGACCTCCCATAAGCCCCCCTCCAACATGCTGTGTGCACAAGCCCCCTTGTTCATGTCCTAACCCCAGCCCCAATGAGATGGGGTGGACCTCTGTTTGACTCCCATCTGATGACCTTCTGGTCCTATCCTCAACAGACAAGAGCCCTCATAAAGGAGGAATTGATCCACAAAAGACCCACCTCCTGGAGGCAGCAGCATATGTGTGTGTGTGCGTGTGTGTTTGTGAGTATCTATGATGCCCTGAACCTCAGAGCCACACTCACTCACAGCTCACCCAACTAGTGTGCCATCCTAACCCTGGTTAGCCCCTTCAGGATGTGTGGGAACAAGAAGTCAGACTATTTCCCTCGGGCTCTAAAGAGAGAGAGCTTGTCCTTTGCTTGGTGAAAGGCTAAATTAAGGTGGTGAGGTTGTATTCAAGTTCATATTTCCCCTGAGTATGAGAGAAGAGACCGAGGACATGGGACATTGATCGCCATGAGTAAATGTGAAAAACAGCTTTTAGATGAAAAAAGTATTTGTCTTATTTCCAGCACCTGTACTTCCCTCTCTGTGAATTAGGGGGGATAAAAGTAAGAAATTGAGATGTAGCATTGTCTTTGTATTACAGTACAATTTTCTTTTAGTGTAAATCTCCTTATCCTTTATGATTGGTCTACTGTTTATTACCTGAAATTAACATGGTACCCTTTACTTTTCCTTATCCAGATCAAGGGTCAAAGGATAGATGGAGATGTATGTTGCAAATTTGTGATTTTGGGCCATAAAAATGAATAAACTTGATTTGACAATAGCACATGCAATTACTTGAATAAGAGAAAATACTAAATCACAGTATGTGTGGCATCAGAAATGTCATATCACAAGTGGAAATAATAAAGAAACACTCCTGATTGGTGAGGAGAACTTGCAGTATGAGGAAAACCTTTGAAAACTCTTCTGGGTTCTTGGGGATGGTCAAACTGACCTTTCTGGACCTTTCTATGCTTCGGTAGTGACTGGAACTTAATGAACAAGAGCACCTCTCTGGATTTGATGGATCCAGGAGTGCGGCGCAGCAGCTGATGGCCATCCCAGGAGGTAGAACACTTCAGTAGCAGGTTCAATAGCTCATTATCAGTGGTCCCGCTGGGTAATTAGTGAACAGTGGGATCCTGTCAAAGGGACAAATAAACATATACTCTCCCTCCTTATCAAGCTGCTTTTACTGGTTACTTTACGACATTGTATGTTAGTGTCTACATAAATGTTGTCTGATACACATTAGAACCTAACTGGTACTGGATTCTTAAGGCCAATACTGACAGAATATAATGATATATATAGGCCAACACGAAGTAAACACAACATGAACAAACATTCCCTTATATCAGTTTATTTTATTGTGACCACAATATGTACAATGTGGGGCATTTTACATCAGAAAAATAAACTTGCAAGTGCTCTCTGGTGGACAAATTATGCAATGGAGGCAATGTTTTTAACATCACGTCTACACGGGCTGCATAGTGACAGCAACACTTCAGCTGCAGCGGCTTCAGTACTCGGTCAATGTCTACGCAGGATGCTTTCAGGCTCAGTACTCCTGTACTGTCACCTGCATTTTGGCAACGGGCAGAGCCTAATGCACAATCACTGAAAATATGGGTATAAAACGGAAGAGAGTGGACTTGAAGCCTAAAAAGATGCTTCAGGTTGCAGTGAAGTGCAAATGAAATGACAGCTGTTACGTGGTCTGTCTGGACACCAGTATTGGTTAAAGGTGTATTTGTTAAATCAGACTAAAATGCAAACATGACTAAAATGCATCCTTTGTAGACATGGTGTAAATGAGCTCAAACATATCTCTGGCATTTCTGTTCTGTAATTTCTGGTCATTTATTGGCCACACATATACATCAATACTGATATATCTGCAATAAGCAAATATCAGCTGATTAGTGATCCAGCCGGTTTAGGAGTCTATCTCTGGTGTGTAGTGCCACATTACTTTTAATCTAAAGGTTGAAAACAGTGTAATGATTTGGTTTAATTACACATCTTCAAAATTACAACGGATGATTTCTAGTGCTATAATCCAAAACCAGCATTCATACATGTGGGCATGATATACCCTCACAGATGAAAATGGCCATCAGACTCAACCTGATGAAGCCGAAACACATCAGTCTCACTGTTACATTGCAGTGTTGCTGGAGTTTTGGCTCCCCCATGGCCATCAGACTTGCAGCGTTATACATTAAGCACATTATTTGAATGTTACATTGTCTGTACTCTGTGTCAGTGCTCTGTGGTAAAGCACATTTTCCAAATGTGCTTTACCACACAACCATGAGTTTAGATATATTACTTTGTTAGAATATTACCCATAAAATACTAAATTGACTATTGCTTAAACAAGAAAAGGTTAAGGCGACAACTGACCCTGCTCACTTAAAGCAGCCTGCACAGCGGCACGGAAACAGAACTGTTCCAACAATTATCAACTAAAGAGATAACTAGGAGCTGAGAGTAGATTATGGCTGTCGTCACCCACTTTCATAACTACACTATCACATATCTTGTGTTTGTCATAACATAGATTTTTCATCAGATAGTTTGGCAGCACGCTAACAGCAGAGAAAAAAGTTTGTGTTTTGTTTTGCTGGGCAGTTTATTTCATATATACTGTAACTCCACTGGTGTCTACATGGTTCATCAACATTTCTGAATCAAATTAAAACAGCATCAAAGCATTTGAAGTTGACCAAAAAAAAAAAAAAAAGATCCAAACCCCTATTTTTTTCAGGCAATCCTTTAAAGGCTTTTTGTTTTGTTGCTCACATAAGTATGTAATATCTCATTTAATTAGCAATCTAAGCCCTCTGACAAACAGGCATATGGTCCTCGCTCTCCCACGGCCTTGGCCAAGGAATGAATATGCATATCCTGGGACCTCAGTAGCTTGTTACCCTGGAATGAATTCTACACAAGCCTAATCCCTGATCTATTATTTACCCCTTGACCAAACATGCAAGTGGGGCTTCCAGACGCTTGACTTGATAGAAATGACTGCCCTGGGATTCAGCTGCCTCTCTCACCCCAGTGGAGGAGCCAGGCAGGCAGGCAGGCAGGCAGGCAGGCAGTCACTCTGCGGAGCGCTGTATGTCTCTCTTTCTGCTTCACTCTATCCTCAAACACACACACACACACACACACACACACACACACACACACACACACACACACAAACCCACAAACCCCTCGCTCCTTCAACTCTTCACTCTTGAGATGTCTCAGTCAAATGTTGAGGAAATCCTCATAAAAACAAGTGCACAATTAAACTTTAATGAGCGCGCCCACTTCTAAAGGGATCTGAGGGACATAACTTAAGAAATCAGTGTCACATCCCTGCAGTACACAGAGAAACCATAAACTATTTCCAAGCACAGATACGTGTGTGCGTGTGCGTGTGCGCTCGCGGGGGCGTGCGTGTACTCGTGCAGGGGCAGAGAAAGTGAAAAAAAGTGAGAGTTTGCTCACTGTAAAATGAAATGCCATGGGTATCATCATAAAGTTAATACAGCATTTAAAAGGGGGCAGAAAATTCAAAAAAAACATTTGTATTTATCGTGTAATGGAGGTTTTGCTACATTTAATCCCTTTTCGTACAGATGATATTATTTAAAATACGTATTATTTAGACTTCAACAATATATCAAAACTGAATACACACTGAGTAAAAATATAACAGAATCATTGCTGCTTTTCAAGTGTTTCCACAAGTTATAATGTGCGTCTCTTTACCGATTTCTTATCTTGGGGCTAAAGGTTTTTGGCACAATTTTGTCGCACAAAGATGTCACTCTTCATCCTGACACAACATCGTAAATCAACTCATCGGGCACAGAAACTCTTTAGACCCTCAGTAACTCGGGTTACAGTCACACACGCCGTGTAAAACACTGGTTTGAATTCACCCAACATAACACAGCAGCCACCTTCTCTCCAGCCCCGGACCGTCCGCAGCTCTCCTCGGCGCACTGCGCTGACTCTGCAGAAGGAAATCATCGGGGGAGTGTAGGAAGGCGGTTTTTTTTTTTTTTTTTTTTTTTTTTTTTAGCGTTTTTCTCAAGGTAGGACAAGCAGTTACAACCCAGCTTCTGGTTGTCAGCGATCCCTGTTGTCTCGTCGACTTCTACAGTGTACGGTTTTGGGAAAAGAAGAGGGGGACAGAGCGTCGTGGTCGTGCGTTCTCGTCCGTGAGACCGACGCGTTTCCAAACGTCTTGACGCGCGTTTTTCCCCCAGTGAAGTAGCCCGGGGTACAGTGACTGTCGGGATTGAAAGAGTGGCTGTTTTCCCGTGTTGTGCCACACAAACTGTCATACATCGCGATGAAAAGTTTTTTAAAAGAACGCCGAGTGAATCGCTTCAGATAGTGTACAGTATTGAAGAGGAGAAAGTTCCCCACTTGAGGGCGAAATCAGACTTTTTTGAGGACGCCAAGTTTGAAAAGTGCCAGGAGCCCCGGGGTCTGTCAGATACAACATGCAGCAATGGTAAATATGATTTTTCAGCTTGTGCTCACTTAAGTTATTAAAATGGAACATGCCACTAGAATAAATTAGGGATTTGATAACTTTTTTTTTTTTTTTTTTACAACTTCTGTGCTGCTCTGTCATCTGAACTCATCAGAGCAGCTATATCGTTAACCAATAAGTATCTATGAGTCATTTATTTCCCCCGGCTCGTTTATGATTCGCTTGTTTTGTCTACATACCTGCATTTAAAAAAAATCTATTTCTTATGCTTGTTTTGATTCTTTTCTTGCTTTGCTCTTCCCTCTTTGTCTTGCAAAATCAATAGTGGTCACTGAAGCCTCTGTGAGTCTAATAATGCTATATTTATAAATGAAAAATACAGCCGGTGAAATCCGAAACAAGTTAGTAAAATATTGCTTAAGTTTATATAGTTTTTATAGTTTTTGTCTCGCCTTGAAAGTGTGTTTTTAATTCTCTGCACCTCACAGCCGAATTTATGCGTTAAAATGACCTTCTAGCAGCAAAGTGCAACCCAACTAACAGTGTAAAGAATTATCAAAATGTGTTTCTAATTGCATGCATGATATTTATGTAGTAAACCTCTTTACAGTACCTGCACATTTAGGCCTTGCTATTTGCAAACTACTTCATAATGACCAGTGAAGGCTCTAACTTGATAGTAAGTGCAATATCTTCAGATTGCAAACACACTTAAATGGAGCTGTTAAAAATCTGTTATGGGTGTTTACTTGAATAAATATAAGCAGGCTTCATTTTTTATAGCTGGCAGCAACAGTACCCAAGTTATTTTTCAGGCCTAAAATCCCTCTGCTGAAAATCCTGCTTCACTTTCCTGCAGAATTCCTTCTTGAGTTGCATGCTATTTTTCTGCAACGTTTTATTGATTTCCTGAAATAGTCTTGTTTCACTTGATTTTTGGTCTGTTTGTGATTTATCTGTTTGTCTTTATCTGAATAGGGCTCACACAAAAAACAGATAAGTTAATCAGTGCTTTGGAATATGCTAAGTGATGTTTCGTGGTGTGAATGCAAACAAAAGTTTAAGATTATTTAATTTTTTGCATTTTGCAGCGCTATTTATTGGAGCTGAATAACACTGTAATCTGACAATGATTTTTTTTGCTAAATACTCTTGCGTTGGTGCTACACAGTTTTAGCCTATTTATGCGTCCTTGTGTTATGGTTCAGCTCTGAAGGAGAACTCAGGGAGCTCATGGGCAACCTGTGACAGTGAAACACAAGCAAAAGAACACAGAGGCATTTCATGTCAGTGTAAGACATTTCAGCATGGACATATCTGAATGCTTCAGGAGACAGCGGGAAAGAGGGAGAGGGGCAGAAAAGAAGAAACAGTGAGTGAGATTGGCCTGGTCTGAGTGTGTGTCAGGGATGTTTCATGAGCCTGAGCTGGTGCTACTACTACAGTGAATACATTTCAGGAGTGTCATTTCATTACTTTTATCTCCATGCTGCTCCCCCCCCCTCGCCAGACCAGTCAGGGATCTATGTAATTCAAATTTCCTTTACCGCACAAGTTAAAATGCTGGCGATCCTTTTTTATCTGTGTGTTTCTGTCTTTGTGTCTGTGTCTCTCTCTCCTGTGTCAGATAATTATACACTTATTACGATCTTCGAGTTGTTGGCAGAGCACAAGTGTTGGTGTGTTGCTGAGGGAAATTATAACACATACCAAAATTTATATATATATTTTGAGAAAAACAACAACAACAACAAAAAAGGGTTGGATAATAAAACTCCACATAAAATAATGGAGAAAATGTTGAGGTAAATGCCCTCGTTATGCGCTGAGTAGATGCCCCGGTTCAGCCTATAGCGCTGTACGTGAGGTTAAAGAAAAAGTTAAAGTTGTCAGCGAGGCTGCAGCAAGGTCGTGATTCCTCTGGGTCTGTGGGAATCAGAGAGGGGAGAGTGTGTGAGAGTGTGTGTGTGGGGTGGGAGCCACTGGTTAGTCGGTTCAATAATCTGCTGGACAGGTAGGCCTGTGACGCCCCCCTTAGAGAGGCTGCTAATGAAGAGAAAGGCTGCTTAGTGGTGCTCTGCTCTGACCCCACCAACCCTCCCTGTCCCCCCTGCTGGCTTCCTCTGATTACTGCTCACATCGAGAACTCTTTCCTCCTCTTCCTCCTCTACTCCATCCTCTCCATTTCCCCTGGTTTTCTTACTTTCTCACTCTCTTCCTCTTCATTTGAAAAGAATGGGTGCTGAGTGCATAAAGCACCCATTGATAACCCATCTGGTGCATTTATATATTTTTTGCTCTGAGGTCTTGGTTCTTTTCATTTGTGTGCTTGTTTATTTAATTTTATGTGATTAATTTAAGGAGATAATCACTACTTGACCTTCATGTTCCTACCCATTTTCTGTGCAATTTTAGTTATGACAAGGCTCTGCTCTAAAGTTAAAAAACTTAACCCCAGTGATGCACCGGTGAGAGGAAATATGTGAGAAATGCAGAGCAGGAAGAAAAAACAAACTAACAACATTTATTTTAGATTAAGGGAAATATGTACTTTCACTAGTGCTAACAGGTAAAGATATTCAGCAAAGCCGTGAGAGCAGTTTTCCTACGGCATGTCCTTTTTAAATCTTCTCCAGATGATACACATCACTGTTTCTGTGATGCTTCAGCAACATCAAAGCAAAATTCTTGCAGTATTTTTATTTATCCAGGGGTGGGTCATTGCTGTACCGATATGGCCCTGCTCCTCTCCTTCTGTCCTCAGCCCCAATAATCTCTCAAGTGACTGATAGTGTGTCTTGGCAATGACAGAAAAGGTAATATTTTGAAAGGGGGAGTGGGGTCATATACCTAATGGTGGCTTGAGATGAAAATCCTCGAACAAGACACTGTAACCCAAGCTGCAAGACACTGAAATGTTAAAACAAATTGGATCGCAGGACTCCTAATTTAATAAAGAGCACAGTGTGAGACATACTTGATTTAAAATAATACACATATAGTCGACATAATTACATTTTTTTTGTACCTCAGCACACAAAGTAAGAAACTAAATCTTCACACACTTACACTCTTGCAAACTCTCCGATTTCCTCTGAATACATTTTGAAATTTAGTCTGTGTTACGTTAAGTTTTTAAAAAAGTGAAATAAATAGCATAAGGTAATGAATAGAGTTAACAGCTGTCATGACATGAGCAGTTAAGATATGTTTAGTGTTGTAGTATCAGACAGATTGATATCTCTAAGAGTTTTAATCTGCTAAATGATAGTATTGTCTTGGTGGTGAGAAGATAGATCACGCTTGGAAATGGCAAGTTAATCAGATTAAAATCAGGCTCAGTGCTACAAGCTGTGTTTAAACTGTAAGCTGACACTTGTACTTACATGTGTTCCATTTTTTTGTCTATAGGCTTCATTTCACATGCTAATCCAAACACTATCATATTCCTTAAGGAGGGAATCAGGAAAACTTTGGTCTTAAACATGAACACACCCAGTGTGTGCAGAAGCCACACACTCTCTCAGTCTTTATTTGTTTAAAGTGAGAAATGATATAACACATTTTGCACAACTCAGCCTTTAGAAATACACCCCTGCTGCATTTTTCTGTCTTCCAAGACACAGTCATGATTCTTAACATTTTCAGCTGTAATTTGGGGTGGCCTTAATTGATTCTGTCCAGAACTAATTACCGGCAACTGTGTAAAATAAACACTTCAGTGTCACTGGGTGGCAAGTGTCCGATCGGTAGTGAAATTACATTTCACTTGTAATCTATACGTTCTTCAGCAGGGCTAGAATATAATTCATGTCGACGCTATAGAAATACCAGAGACGCTGGACCTGTGTAACGAACAGGAGTATAGTTGTATCCAAATGGCTCAGTTGGGAGGTATAGGGTTATGTGGTATAATGTATATTTTATGGCTCCCTTCTGCACTGACTGCACTCCAGAATAAAGTTGTTCGATTTTGTTCCATGAACAGTGAGTGAGAAAATCTGGGATTTCACTTGTGATGGAAACTCCAGACACCACTTTGTTCCTTGCTTTCATCTTGTATTTTTTATTTTCCTGTTGAGTCTCATTTCTTACTTTCAGATAAAAGACCTCCAAACTACTGTATCTATACATAGTGTAGTGTATATGTGGATGTTTGTTTGTATGACTGTGTGTGTTTTTTTTGTGGGTGTGTGCATTAATGGCCCATGCCCCAGTGACTCAAAAGGCATGGAAAGATCTCCTCAGGCCATACAGAGTGATTTGATTAAAAGAGAATAATTTGCCCTAAAGGTGTCTTTTCTCTTCCCTCCAAAAAAAGCTGGTGGAAGAAATCTGATATGACAAGATAAGTGGTGGCTCATGAAAAATTCCTGAGGACTGAGACGTAGCATGTTGACTTTGGAATTATTGCCCCGAGTGTCTACTTCTTTGCTAGTAACTGTGCCTGACAATGTTATTTTTACCTGAATTGCCTTTGAAATTATTCCTCAGGTTCTCAATCCAGAATTCTCTCATTTAAAATCTGTTTATGTACTGTCCAAAGAGTGGACAAAGTAAACCCTGCACTTCATTCCAGACATTTTCTTCTTCAGGCTTCCTTGACAGAACACTTAAGCACATCACCTACTGTTATTCACTGCTGTTTATAATGCCCGTTTACAAAGGAAAATGTTCATGGTAACTTAAATGAAACTACCAGTGGTTTTGAATCTTATATTTCGCAGATGCTGTGCGCTTTAAGAGGCTCTAAAGCCTTGTCCATTTAGTTTGGCAGGACAGCGTACTGAATTTGCATGTACTGGTTTGACTGATCAGGACAAGCCCAATACACTTCCATCAGTGCTGGTTGCAGATATGGCAGTCACACCGTAACTCAGATTCCACCTTCTTTCAACAAATGAAGAAGCAGATGATTGGTGAGATGATTACCTGTGATCAAGTATGGCCATGTTTCCTGATGCAACGCCAACCTTCTTGCCCTGGTCTCACCATGGTGGCAGGTGATATGTACCAGATAGATGTTGCAGGCAATGATGATTGCCTGGGATTGGGACTTTCTGCAGCTTACATGATCCATGGTGCAGCACCCACTGGCAATCCTGGGATTGTCTCTCTAAAGGTCAATTCATGGTTGCTGCAACTGCACACCGGACTTGAATGCAGACAGTGGACACATTTCACACATGCACACCACTGTAGTGCGCATGTGTGAGAACCTGGGTGGCAACCTCATGATGGCAAGAGGAAAAGTTCCTTTGTTGTATTTGGCAGAACAAGAAGAAAAATTCAAAAAAAGAAAATGGAGTGTGCGACTACTGCTAACACACTTGTAGTGCATGCATTCCGCACGGTAACAAATTTTGCCCCTGTCCACGAGCCCCATCTCTTTTGCGGACACAAACCCACATGGTTGCAGAAACTATGAATTGGCCTTAAAGCCGTGATGGGGTCTTGTTGTTGGCCTGCTTTCAGTCAGGCTCAGTATGAACTGACTTTCCTTCTTTCCTCTTACTACAGATGGGTGTTAAAGTGACATCTCACATCTGTGTGTGACCTAAACTCATAACTTTGTGTCCTCTCGGTGTCACAGAGTAAAGCAGAGCTTAGTCTCTTTAAAACCATATTCTTCATTATAGAACAAATCTTGTGTGAAAAACAAAAACAGACGTTACTCAGACAGTACCAGGAGGACCAGTGTGTCTGTTCTAAATGGCCAAACCATTACATTAATTGTGATACTTGCAGGAGTGATTTGGCAAGCTTATAGAGCCCATTGGTGGCTCCACTTGTTCCTATAGAACAAGGGTTACAGTGTGTCACCTTCTTTTTATACAAAGTTCATATCTTCACATTTGTCCATCCAATTTTCTGAAGTGTACATTTATATGTTTATTTTTTACCAGCTAAAATAAGGTACAATGTAAATGTACTATAAATGTAAAATGTACTCCGCCATTGCCAATAAGAACTACTATAAAGAGATAATTACTGAATGTAAATATATTGTAAGACTATTGCAAAAAAAAAAGAGAAAAAATGCAGACCATAAATAGTATCAAAAATGGGATTTACAAAAAAGAGTAGGTACCTGGATGTAACTCCAGTTCTATGAGTACGTGCGTAACCCTCAACTGTCTATTGAAGGCAGCTACTCTGCAAAATGGTCATGGAGGATCTGCCCTGTCAAGACTTTGGAAATTTCAGGTACTGTAGATGATATGTTTTCACTGTTTCACTTTGTTGTTGTAGAATAGAAAGGGAAAAGAAAAGTCTTATTCTTGGTATATGATATCATTAAAAATATAATCAAAATGTTATGATACAAAATTTACATGATTACATGTTGACCAAACATTTACTCTCAGTGACCAGAAAGCTAGAAACCTCTGCAATCCAATGATGTCATCCTGTAATGAATCCAACCATTGTGAAACTTCAAGTAGTACATTTGTTCAGTTTAGTTTTTTTGTTGTATTACTTACATTTTAAATGTTGACACCATTTTAAAGAGCTGTCAATTTAACAAATCTTTTGTTTGCTCTTTTTCTAGGCTAAAAAGGCTGTAGTCAGAAAGACAGAAGACAGGCTTGTTTAAGAGGACAACCTTGATCACTGAAGATGCATTCAGGTGCTCAGGTACTGAGTTTGTTTCTGTTTAACATTTTTAGTGCAAAATGTTGTACTCTTCTTCTGGTACATTTTCAAATTGTATTTGTATTTTTTGTGCATGTTTTATCAACTTACCAATGAAAAGTAATTGTTGTTTGGATTATTGTATAGAACTGTACAGTTAATAAATCATGTTTACATCTAACGTTAAATGTGTATGTTCCTTGCATTATATAGTATATAGTATTACATCGTATTGTATGGTGGTAGGTTTAACTTGGATTATGGTAAAATATCATGGGAGGTTTTAGTATTGTAGAATTAGGATGTGGAAATGTGGCCACTACAGTGACGTTACTTAACTATTTCATTGTTTAACTTTGGAAGTACAGCGGTATGATGTAACTAAGACTGCTGAAGCCTCGTATTAACTTCAGATAAACTTTGGAATATATTTTTGCACTGAACGAGGACTGTAGATTTTGTCCTCCATCACTTACATCAGAAACACATCATGAAGGGATTTCTTAATGGCCAGTATGAACAAGAGGGATCATTATAGTAAGAAAATACAGTTTTAATGTACATATAGGCACAGCTTCGAGTATGAGGTAGAATGTGTACATTCTGATCAACAGCTTTAAAGAAATATACAAACGCATTAGTCAGCTCTATAGCTCACATCTGGCTCTTGTTGGGTTTTCAGGTTGGGCAGTTGGTATTTGATGTTGGATAAAGTTAATCTGTGTTTTCATGTCACTGTATTGGGACCAATGTATAAATCCAATATAGGTCAGGTCTTGTTTTTTTATACAGTGACTTTACTTCCACCAGCTTTTATCTGATAATGATTCTTATCTGAATATACTGATAATGTTTAAGACGCACTTGTATGCTTGTGGGTTGAATAATCTGACCTCTATTAGCCAGCCATAGTGCAGAGTTCAGACTCTTTATCCTTGAATTAATTAATTATGTCCTTGCTTTTGAATATTACCTTTCAGAAATCAGTGAAGGTTGTCAGTGCACTGTGTATGTGCTCAATACGTTGTAAACATTTTCATGTATTTATGTGCCCTGGGGAATAGGTTATGTATAAAAATAAATCTTGGTTATTTTACAGTTGAAATTCATACAGTTGCTGAGTCAGGGAGAACAGCCCTTTAAGCATTTTTAATAGATATGTATACCATGGACACTGCATATCTGCTACCAACCACTCTCCAAGACTGTGAACGTTTTTATTTATATTCTTTGTCCAGTGCTGTCTAGTCCAGTGGCTCTTGACCTCATGGTTTGGCAGGAACACATGGATTAACCTTATAGATCTGATTTGATGCAATCTAATGGAAGCTCCCTCCTTCAGTTTGATGCCACATACTAACCCTGCCTGTGACATTTACTACTTAACTCCCAATCACTGTCTTTATCTGCATAACAATATCCAAGGGATGCACAGTATTAATTGATTATTTTGTGTTTATTGAACTATACCGTGCCATACAATCACAATTACCACAAACCTGGATGACATGTTAGAAGTCCTACTCTGTGATTGCTTGTGACAAAGGTGCTATTTACCGTGATAATCATAGTAATTAAGCAGTCTAAGGATGATGGGATTTTTGTGTGTTTGTTTGCGTCTTGGTTCACTTTTTCTGTTTGAGGGAAACTTAACACTCGACTGTATGTGTGTTAATGCCTGCATGCATATGATGGTGCCTGTGTGTTTTCAGACGCGTTTGTGGCTATGTGTGTTTTTGGAGTTGAGGGAGAAATCTGCTGACAGGTAGTGTGTCAGGAGGGGGACAGTGGCGCTTTTGAGACAGACACAAGAGACGAGTCTCAGAGAGAGGGAGAGAGAAAGAGGGCCTCTTTCATGTGACTCTGCATTCCACCAAGGCACAGGCAGGGAGAGGCACAAGACGAGACATGCGTCCCCCCTCGTCACTCCCTCTGCCTCTTCCCCCACAGCACCAGCTCTCCCGCTCTCCCCTCCCCTCCTCATCCAGCCTCCAGCCTCCACCCCTCCCCTCTGCTAGTGACCTTAACATTTATCAAAGAACCCCATGCTGGAATTCCTCTTCAGCATCTATGTCCTGGTGAGAGAGTCAGACACACACACATACATGACACAGACACACATAAAAGTGCACACACACGCACACACTCTGTCGCAGACCAATCTGTTTTGAATATTGTGGCGCTGTGGAGGGGCTGTCCTTGTTGTTCCCTGAGCAAAGGAGGTTGGCCTCGAGAGACACACACACACACACACACACACACGCACACACACACACACACACACACACACACACATAGAGACATGGACACATGCTTGCACACACTCCTCCTTCTTGTTTCTTTATTGTATCTCCTGTCACTTTGTCCTATTCATTTAACCTTTCATTAGAGCCAGCAGACAGCCCTGTGTGTGTCTGCACAGCTTCAGGAACAATGCCAAAAAAGCCCCACTGTCACAGTTATTAGATTCCTCTGGCCCCCTTTTACCCCGGCAACTCAATATTAAGAGAGGGAGAGTGAAAGAGGGATGGCAGGATGAGGGAGGAAAGGGGACAAGGGAGGAAAAGGGGCTGCATGGTTGAAGCTGCCGCCCAACTCCTATGGTGAAGGATCCTCTTGACTTGTCAAGGACATGTGCCACATGTTGATAGTAGACTGGTCTCAGACTGAGCAAGGAAGTGAATGTTAGCCACGATGGAAAAGAGAGACACACACACAGAGAAGGAGAGGACAGGCGTGGTGTGACTGTCTTGTGCTGTGGCAAGCAGCACCCTGGAGGAGTTAGACTAAAAACACAAACAGTTTGTGGAGGAATTCTGTTTTTAATGGGCAGCCAGGAGAGGTGGTCTAGGTCCCCAAGGAAGGACGGACCAGCGCACTCTCCTTCTTCCCTTCTTACTTCTCTGTCTGTCTCTATCTTCTCTTTCTTTCTGCTTGCACACCAAGCCACATGAAGAGAATCATCATCTTATGACCCCTGTAATAAAATTGTATTTTGAGGTCTAAATTGACTATGGAAAATAATTTGCTCTCTTGCATTTTGAATGAAGATACAGGAAAATATCTCAGGTTATCTGATTATTTTCACACTTCCGGTTGTTATTATGGCATTAACACATTTACAAAGCCAACAGGTGATGCAGATGAAGATCACCATAACCTTATTCACTAATCCCTAGATACTTAATAGTAATAGATACTTAAGTTTACCTTCTAGTGAGTTATATTAGTAAACTGATATTTCAGACACTTACAAGTCATAAATCACTCATCATCAGCACTCCGTGCCACCACTGCCAGGTTGCAAGTGTTGCATCACTGTAATTTACAAATCTGCCCAATGGAAAGCATTTCATTGTGGGATTTATAGCAAAAGAAAATCATTTTTTGTTCCATTCTGGGGATTTTTGAAGGCATTTGGACACATAAATAAAATGGTAGAAAGTAAATAAAGTGCACTGGGTAGCAAATAGGGAACAGTCACATTAGCTTCCTATTCATCCAAACTGCCCCTGCACTCAGTCCCAAATATTCCCAGACCAAATTTGTCATGTGACCATACATTTAAAGACATTAATCAGCTGAAAGATTTGCATACACAAAAATCCATTTCCTTGACAGAAAAAAGCAAGACGCGATACAGAAGTTCATCAGGTTTCCAGTATACTGTAGTTTTAGTTAAGTTTTGGCTCAGGTAATATCTTTCATCTCAAATCTCAAAATTCACCATGCCTCGGCAGGCCGAGTGTCAAAAGATCATAAATCTATTTGATAATGTACTGTAGTTTTAGGCAGTGTCTAACCTAAACTTAATGTAAAGTGCATCAAAGTACGGCCATTTCATGTTCATGGTTGAAATTCTTATGTGTAATCTGAACACGTGAAGAAACACCTTTGGTTAAGGGTGTGCTGCCTCTATTGTTACACTCAGGAAAGCCCAGTGCAGCCCAGTAATACCCGCTAAAGCTGTGTTTAGGTCAGTCCAGCCCAGTCAGCAGACAGCAGACAGTGATGCTCAGTAATACATTAGCTGAAATGGATCAGAGCCTGGAGTGGAAAGGCATTGGTCACTCTGGTGGGGGGGAATGAATCGCTCACCTGTCATTGGAGATTGAGCCAGTACACACACACATACACACACACACACACACACACACACACACACACACTTCCCCTGCCCTGAAGACAGAGGTGCAGAAACAGAGCAACAGTCTGAACCCTGACCATCAGGCAGCAGTCTTGATGAAGTCCATCTCTCACTTCTGTCACTGCTCTGCTCCTATCCCTCCCTTTCTCCCCCCTCTGAGGCCACTGTGACTGACTCTTTATTATCCTCATCCCGTCACTTAGTTAGAGCAGTGACCAGCAGTCTGTCTCCCTCTCTCGTCCTCCCTGTCATCCCCTCTTCCACCCTTTCCCTCTGCCTTGAGGCTGTCGATCCACCTGTCTGCCCCACATCTCTCTAATTCTCTGATTGGACTCTTTCTCTCTCCTCCCTCTCTCAGGGCTATAATTGATGGTGGTGTTATTGTGTCCAGTTCTCTGGCCCTAAAGCCGTTCCTCCAGGTCAGCACTATACCCTACCATTTAAGACATGCTGGGAAATGGGGTAGACAGTGTAAGAGCACTTTGTGTGTACGTGTTCCTGTATGAGTACGCTAAAACCAGGGTTACCCATTTGCTTGGTCTGTATAAGCAATCAAAGTGTACCTGATTGGTTTTCAGACTGTTCTTCAAAATTCAAAACAGTCTTGACATTCACACTTGAACTCTATTTTGTCATTTTGAATAAGGGACAATATTTCCTCAGAACTCCATGTTCCTTCTCAAATGAAGTGTCTGTCCTTGGCCACCAAAGGAATGCACAGTGGCTTTGATTGCATTCTTTGTTTGGTGGTCCTTACTTGTTGTATATTTCAACTGAATTTTAAAACATTTTGCAAAGCAATTACAAAGTGTAGTGTGAAGTAGTTTTCAAAGAAAAAAGGAGAAAAAAATCTCTACTTGTTAAGAAGTTTTAATTCTAGTTCTTTATTTTTTTCTTACATGTCACCTGTACGATAATCAAGGTCCTTGCATTCAAACTTCACTTGTATTTTTATCTTTTCACTTTTCGTTCTTTATCTCAATTGAAACTTGATGACTTGATCTTGATAATGGAGTTCTTAAGGGATTCCCAAGGTTAAGTAGGACTTCAGTCTGAATGATTTGATACCAGCAAATGTAGTCACATTTACCCAGCTGAGTCTTTTCCCCCCCATACACTGTAAAAACGAAGAAGTTGAGAAAACTCAATTTCAAGGCAACTTACTTCAATAGATTTTTGAGTTTTGAGCTTTGAGAACTCAAACTCGTTTTGACACAGTGCCAATTAATAATCTTTTGTTCAGATAATTTACTTTTCTTCTTTAGAAAAACTTGAAAATTAGAGTTATACTAAGAATTCTATATTTCCAAAATTATTGAGTTAATTATTGAGTAAAAGTAAATTAGGGTTATTAACTTAATATTTTAAATTGCAGGTCAAAGAATGACAACACCAGTTTACATCTCACTTTATACTTTATTATAACTGTAACACTAAACAGGACCATATAAGTCAGTTTTGACATTTTCAGACAGTATGAATGTGATATCTTACCAGAAAGTACTCAACCTCTATTGTTTTTAACTATGAATGTACACAACACTCTGTTATCTGTTAGTGTTTGAAAACTGAATGTAAGAATGTAATTTCAAGTGGTGTGTACATCAAATGAT
The DNA here is from genome assembly GCF_914725855.1 of Thunnus albacares. Lineage (NCBI taxonomy): Eukaryota > Metazoa > Chordata > Actinopteri > Scombriformes > Scombridae > Thunnus > Thunnus albacares. Next base: position 23,441,894 of record NC_058108.1, on the reverse strand, counting down.
CATGCACAAAATAATTTGCAATTATGTGGGCTACTCAAAATGGACTTGTATGATTCTTTATCTCAACACTGGCAAACAGTTCCATTTTAAAATTCAAATATGCCAGCCACAGCAGCATAACATGTAAAAAACAGTCATTTGTTATACCAGCAACAAACTTAGTTCAAATACAGTGCAAGTTTCATGACTCTAAGGCCAAACCCCAAAACTCAAATTTTCAAAATCCTGCAACCATAAAAGCAGCAATGTTTACCATTCAGCACAAGATAGCTGACCAGGCAACAGCAATGGACTCTTTTTGGTAGCTTTTTCCTAGTGATATATTTGGCAGCCATTTCGCAGTGACCCATTACCATCATAGCTATCATTGCATGTAAAAGCACCTTTGAGCCCTCCCCCCAAAAACAAAATCTGTTCCTCCTATTATTATGTTGTTCATCGAATGTGCTAATTTGTTGATTTGAAGGATCCAAATTACATTTTCAAATACAGTGGAGGCCTATAGCAGTGATGAATCTGCACGAGATAGCTACCTGTCATTGCAATTGGACTGGATAATATTCCAATCTATTAAATTCTCCACACTTCCAAGTCAAAAACACTGAGGTGTGTATAATTTCTGATGTTAAAAATTAAAAATATCTTGGTTAACTAAGACCCTTAGAAACCCCTAATTGACTAAGGAGTAGCCCTTCTCAGAACAACACACCTGACCAAGACACCTCCCAGAGCTATGTCACAATGTGCAAAAAGTATTTTTGTAATGAGGTAGTATAGTAGCATGTAAAATGAGGTAGTACAGTAGCATGAAAAATGGTGGATTTTGGTGGTATCACAATATAGTGCAAATAGTACGCCAAGAAGGTGAGATTCACAATCCATCAAATTAGAATGGCTAAAGAATGCATTAAGAGGAATGTCACCCATTTTAAGAATTCACGTTACTTTTGTGTCCCAGGACAGTTGCCAGTATTTCTGAACACGCATCACTCTCCCCTAAAGCTAGAAATCAGAGACAACCCTCCAATCGGCGATGTCACTGGGATGTTAACTCTGGGACTGCTCCATAGACAGTAAGTGGGGCTGTAACTTTATGAGATCATAAAATGTTTGTGTGAGCTCTTACACCCAAATGAGGATTTTATTCTGGCAATGCCAGAATATGAACCTCATTTGGGTGTAAGAGCTCATCCAACATTTTACAGACTCAAAATCTTTGGAGAGAGCCTCATGTTCACAAATACTGACTGAACTGTCCTGGGGGAAAGGAAGAATTCTTAAAATTGGTAGCATTACGCAATTGAATAAATACCCATAAAAGATCTTGCAAGACAATGGCTTCTTCCTACAAAACAACAGTACCATTCCTTTGAGGAGTCACATGTGAAGGTGCTCAACTGTTCCATGATATAGCCTCTGACAAAGTCTCTCCTTCCACCACGTCAGTCTTCACCAGACTTAAGCTGGTCTCTGACTAGAAGAGTTTTTGGCTGATTAATCCCCAATTCACCCCTCCTAACAATTGGAGGAGAAATCTGGTCTGGGACCTTGGTCAGTACCGATGTTTGGCCCAGATTATCTGGTAATGTGAGCTATTGTACTCACCAGACATGTCCTGAAAAGCTTCTCTGAATACTCACGAACAAACAGGGGAAGCCCTTCCAGGGATGTGCTCTTTCAGTGTACTGTAATGTCAGATGTCTGAAAATCACAAAACAAAATAAACCAATAATGTGTTGGTTAGAGTAGTGAAAACTATGTTTTCACTTGGTGGTATTCCCCTTAAGAGCAAAGAAATAGTCGGCCATGGAGTTATAAATTCCAACAATAAAAAATTTAAATACTCTTAAGTGATCAGTCTACTTGTTTATCAAGCTTGTTGGTGATACAGTAGAACTCTGCACAAATCTGTTGAACACAAAAGCAGTAATACATTTCGGTATTAAAATAGAGAGTTTTGGTGATTATTACTGTTGAGTGATTTTGCGTATTTGGCTATATATGCAAACTCACTAAATGGTAATAATCACTGAATGTGTACTATACATATACATTCAAATGGAAAAATCCCCCCATAAACAGAGTTCACATGTTTATCCAACGATCTTAAGACAGTTCAGTCTAGATTAGTGAACAAGAAAAAGTCACTGCTAACAAGCGAGCCAAATCTACTGATATGACAACACCACTCTGAATTAGAGAATGAATGACATTTCTGTGAGGCAGCATCACCCACTGTATCCGTCCTCCCTTTGAAAAGTGCTTTAGAAAACAAAGAAAGAAAACTGAAATAATAACACAAAAATTGCCTTACCTATTCTTCAGAAAATAGAGCAGACCATCTCTCCTGGATCTCTAACACCATGGGCTGCACATCCATGATCTCCTTTTTCCTAAGGCAGAATGTGGGGCCCATCTTCTGTCTGATGAGTGTCATGTCTTAACATCTCTTTTTCATTTCATCCACAAAGGCCCATCTTTCATCTTCTAATGTATCATCATCATGGTTTTCTGGATGATCGCGGACATGATTGACCTCTCTTCGTTTTTGCTTTTTTAAGGAAACTACTCTCGTTACCATCTTTCTCCCTCTCTCTTTTTCCTGTTCACACTGACTTCATTGCGGCCTGCATGATGCAGCTTTGACCTGCAGTTGCCAAGCTTGTACTTGACTTGTCCAGCCATGATATCTTGTGCCGGTGCCTGGCTCCTTAAAGCATGGGTGGTTATGAACAACTTCAGAAGCAACAGATTCAATTTGAGGTTTGTCAGGGTAGGCTCTCAGGACAAATATACTTCATTGCCCTTATGCAACTTCAACTCAATATCATATGAGAAGGGGGGAATAGGAAATGGAGAAGGCTACTGTGAGGTGCATCATAAATAGTTATGAATAAATGAAGAAGGGCTGTTGGGGGAGCCAGGTGAGCTGGTGTTGGCTGTGTCAAAGGAAGAGATGGAGGGGGAAAAGGAAGCATTAGACACTGTCTCTGATTGATCAAATACTAATATGTCTTTATCCCACAGAATGTGGAGGATGGCTCATTCTGCGGGCAACTCTGCAATGTCCACCAAGTTTGAAAGTGTATTATCAAAATCAGGGTCTTCATACTGTAGGGAGAATCCACGTTCAAGCTGAAGCTTCTCTCGTAGTTTAGACTCTGGTGGCTGAATAAACTGGACTTTCCAGATGAGTCTTGGGGTTATCTATACTTGCAATAACAACTGTGAAAATAAGGGAAAATAAAAAGGTAACCTTCAACCTCCAGGCCATAATTCAGTCCTTAAACCCAGTTTCAGAGCCTGAACTATGCTACTATTGCTGCACATATGACACTTAATAATCTTATTTTTTCTCCATAGACTAAAACCATAGAAAAAGTACTTCTGGAACCAGATGAGACAGACAATACAGAGCTCTATTGTCATAATCCATTAGCAGGGCTTTCCTCAGCAAGTCACACAAATGTGTAATCATCATCATCATCATGCTTGATGGCATTATACATCAGACAGGTACATCCAGGTACTTTGACTGTTTTAGTGGCCCTGCCTATTTTTGGTGGAAAACACAGACACCATACCAAACCACATGCGATGTTTGAAATGTTTGTTTTGTAAATGTATCTTGTTAAGTCAAGCAATTACTGGCCTCCATTGAGGGTTCGCGCATCAAGATAATGCATTAAAAGGCATGTCATCCATTTTAAGAATTCACGTTATTCCTGTGGCCCAGGACAGTTCAGTCAGTATTTCTGAACAAGCACCACTCTCTCCTAAGACAGAACCTGCAAATCGGTGACGTCACTGGGATGTGAAATTTGGGGCTGCTCCATAGACAATGAATGGGGCTCTAACTTTGTTAGGCTATAAAATGTTTGTGTGAGCTCTTACACCCAAATGAGGTATATATTCAAGCATGCTGGAAGGACTAAACAGAATTCAAACCTCACCTCACCTTGGGATTAACAGCTCACACAAACATTTTATGGCCTCATAAAGCCAGAGCCCAATTAATTGTCTATGGAGCAAAGTATAAAAAAGCTGTCAAAACATCAATATGTTCCAGGTGGAATACTGATGTAGCTGACCATGAATGCTTAAAATTGAAATGATACAGAGAATGGGTTTACATACCATTACAAGTCCTTTCAATGCAACAGGCACATCCTCGGGGTCACTAGCACCTTTCCTCCTATTGTGTATGCAGCCAGTGGGTAATAATCGTTCAAAAACTCCAGATCTAGGATTTCTAGGTCTGTGTAGCTGGTTTCAACAAGTTTGTAAGACCTGTAATGTTCCAGGAACCAGGATGGCATCTTATTAGAGACAAATGACACTTTGTCAAGGTTAACTACAATGCTAAGTATCCTGTAGAAGTCTGGCAGTCCACTGCATTGACCAGCAGATATTATCATGTCCTTTACATATTGGATCCCATACAAATGAATATCTTTGACAAGCGGTATGATATCTTGATGCGGATATTTTCTTTTGACTGCATTGAAAGCCTGCAAGGCTGTGGGCCCCAAGGTTATCTGCACAGACACAGAATACTGTTCCTTTTACAAACTTATCTAGAACCTCAACAAACACCCCCTCTTGTTCCAGTGACTTTATATCCTTAATCAGTGGATAAAAAACACTTATCATACCCAAACAGTTTCACATCAGTACTCTTTCCAAGAACAACTAGCTGAATTAAGGGTAGACTGTAGCAAAACCTGGCTGGTAAACTGAGAACAACCCAATACACAGAGAAGTGATCTTATGATTTTTTCTTTGATGTCCTCAAGGGATTACATACTTCAAATTCATCAATGTACAGGCCTACAGAAATACCTGTCTCTTGCTCCCCCAAAAGCTTATTGTCTTTGTAGTACTGACCATCTTGAAAGGATCTGTATTGGCCAAGTAAATGTTCTTGATTGAATACTACCTTATCTAAAAAATCTGCCCACCTCAATAAACTCTCTAGAACTTGATTGATTGAAACGTAAACAGAACAATTTTTATAGGTCCTGTCATACAGATATTCAGTTTGCTCAACTACAGGAAAGTGCTCCTTGAAATATAAATTCTTCCTGTGATCAGTGGACAATGCACCCTTTGCTTCAGTAGTTAAAAATAGTGGATTTGTTTTGAATATTGTCTCATTAATTTTCTGAGCTACACAATAATCTATTTCAATATTATATTTTGTAAGTACCTCTTTGATTCTTTGAAGAGAATTAAATTCAGAAAGTGCAGACTATAATGAAATTCTTCAACTATTTTCTGGATTGTACTTTTAGAAAAATGTAACACTGTTTGCATACACAGAAAAAGAAATGAAAGTTTGTGTCTCAACATCTACATCCTCTACATACTCTGCCCTACCATTTTCACGACTCTTGTTTTAGACCACTTTGTGATGAAGTCTCTGCCTCAAGATAGGCATCAAATGGTTGAATTTCCTCTGACAGATGTTCGAATCTCCTTTAGTGTATGATTTTTGTGCTTCTGTGCTTTGTGCTTGTGCTTTCTCCTTCTGTGATAGCTGAAGCTTTTAAGATTGTTTTAAATTCACACCTTAAAAAGAGGCAATGCACAGTCTCAATTTCTTAGATGATGTCCAAGATAAGTTAAGAACTTGCGTTCACTACATATGTCTCTGAACTCACACAAAAAAAGTGACTTCTCTTGCCATTTGACTGTCCTGCTGTGTGATCTGGAAAGGTGCGGTTTCAGTGTGCCATGTGTTTTGAAGGTATACGCACAGTCAATGTGGACACTGGGCCAGTGTGATACTCCTCCATGCCGTAGTTGCTGATGCCTCAGAGGAACTTCTGCCAACAAATTTGCAGAACTTATATTGCATATATTAACTACATCAGAACACACATGAAAAAGCAATACATGATTTCAGCCAATACTAAAATAAAAGTCTTCATCAGGAAAAGATATAAAGGCAAACCTTTTCCACCAGCACACTCAGATTTTTGACAACTAAGCTTAAATGTGATTAGGTCTCTTTTACCATTTCTTGGCTCTGCTCTTACAATTTGGGAGGGGCTGAGCCAAGCTCTGCTAGGGCTAGGGGCAAGACAGTAACTTGCGCATGCATTGACTAAATAAAAACAAATTACTGACTAGTTCATTAGAATTAACCAACAACATAACGCTAACCATTTTACTTTTGAACAGTTATCATTATTCCAGACTGGACTGTATTGAATTGCGTTCTGTTTCACTTAATGTTCAGTTTCTACCATATTGACACAGAAATGGATTGGCTTGATAGAGAAGCTAACTAGTAAGTCAATGTCAGTCATCTTAGCTTACCGAATCCTGCACAATGGTAAGCTAACGTCACATCGTTAGCTGTAATAGTAAACAAAGAATCATTAATTATAAACTAGCAGCTATTGTTAGCCCGCAACAAATTGGACAAATGATTGATACAGTTCTAAATTAATTAATAAATTAGACACATTTAACAGAGAGGGGAACTTAAAATGTTTTTACTGGTCACATTGGGATGTAAATAACAAAATTACAAACCGATTTATTATTTTACATGCCTCAAACCCTAATGCTAGCTAGCTAACTAATGTAGCAATAATGTGAATCTCCGAAGCCCTCAAAATTACGTAAAATTTTAAACCTGTAATTACATGCCTCATTAAGCACAATTGTGAATTACATCTAGTAAAAAAAACAGCATCTCTAAAACTATTTCTATTAAAAAATACTCACCTTGAGGTAATTCATTTCACACAAGTGGATGCCCAACATGCATGTATTATAAGAGCTGGACACCAGATCAAAAATGGTGCCCATTCAGTCCAATACGAATTGCTCAGCTGGTACATACACCAAAAAAGTTTCTAGCTTCTGAGTTTGCTTCCATGTTGTGCGGCCCACTGAATATGCACAGTGGTTTCCCCCACTGGCCCCGCACACGAATTCCCGCTTGGCACATAGACTTTACATTGTGATGACGATTTTTAAATTGCCTTTCTTGGCTCGAGGACAGTTTTACAAATATAAAACTTCCAAGGATCAAAAATTCACAACAGGGAGAGTCGTAACTGACCTTGTTTGCAGTTCAAGGTGTCCTGTCAACAGTTTTACAGATGTCTCTTTTACAATGGTGGTCTATGGGGAAAATGCTTTTTGGGCGGTAGGGGGATTTTTCGCTGCAATAATGCAAGTGGCCACTGGGAAAAATTCCCTGCAGGCTGAGTAGTGGCACCTTATCCAGCTCTTATATTACATCCATGCATGGATGTATTATAAGAGCTGGATACCGGACTAAAAATGGCACCATTCAGTCCTATAGAAACTGCTCGCCTGGCGCATACGCCAAAAAAAGTTTCTAGCTTCCGGGTTTGCTTCTGCGTTGTGCGGCCCACTGAATATGCACAGTAGTGTTTCCCCCGCTAGCCCTGCCCATGAGCTCCCGCTTGGCCCATAGACTTTACATTGTGATGACATCACAGATTTTTAAATCGCTTTTCTCGGCCCGAGGAAAGTTTTACAAAGATAAAACCTGTATGGATCAAAAGTTCATAACAGAAAGAGTCATAATTGACGTTGTTTGCAGTTCGAGATGTCCTGTCAACAGTTTTACAGATGTCTCTTTTACAATGGTGGTCTATGGGGAAAATCCTTCTTGGGCCGCAGGGGGATTTTTCGCTGCAATACCGCAAGTGGCCACTGGGGAAAAATCGGCTGCAAGGCTGAGCGGCGGCGCCCTATCCAGCTCTTATTATACATCCATGCATCCATGATGATCACAGAAAGCTAAGTGGAGGAAAACCAAGATGGTGGATGAAAACCCCTGCAAATTCTGTTTGGAGACCCCATTGTAACTGAGGCATCAAAATGAGCATGCCCAAAGTCGCTGGCTGGGCCCCAGCTTGAGTCTGACTGAAATACGCACATCTTGCCAGCAGTAATGTTGTAGTGAGCCCAACTTTTCACAAAAAAACTCAATACAGTTAGTTGGAGCAAATAATTTAATATAGTTGACATGGACAATTAATACTTTTTGTCCAGCTTAATCAAAAATCCCAATAAGGCCAGCAATTTCAAGTTTTCATTTTTACAGTGTAGCTTGGTTTTGTGATGTATAAAGATGCTGGTTGGATAAATGTCATACGTATAGGTCTTACCCAGGCCGAGATTTTAGCGACAGTTTTGTTCTTGTAAGTGTTATTTGGTAAAAGAAGAGATGTGTTTGTCTTATTTAATATGCTCTTCTCTTTCTCTTTGTCCCTGTCTCTGTCTTTCTCTCTCTCAATCTAGCCCCCAGTCCCTCCCCAGCATGGACCTTGTATTTATTACCCTCTAAGTAATCACTTTGCTTTCTCTTTTGATAGACTGTTATTGCTCTAACTAGACGAGGTCCCTATAGGTATTTGGACGCTTTCCAGTTTTATTAGACAAAGGCCTCATTATTCAAGGCCAGCATTAAGACTACCATTAGATCCATTTGCCCCCTAGTCACATGTATCCAGTTGCAGCCAATTCATATTATAGCCCCTGCACACTTAGTATTTACAACACAAACATACTCATTCCCTCTTGTCAAAGTTAAAAATAGATGATATTGAGAAAGCAACTTTGCCAATTCGAGAGAGGTACCTGTGAAGTTGTCTCTGCCTGTCTCCACTTTACAATAATAAAATTTCAGTGCACATTTTAGAGATAATGTTGTCATCATCAATGTCAGGTAAGTTAGTTAGTTGAGATATTTTTTTTAAAGTCAAACTTAAATTTGAATTCTCCTTACTTTTTGTGTCAAGAAATATAAACTGTGATGATACTGCAGCTATTGTGCATGTTTTTCTAATAAAAAAAAAGTTTTTGGATATATTTGTGGAAACTGCATCTAAGCTTCAAGCCTCTGGGTTGGTATTTCCAATGGCAGCTGTTGACTGACATTTTAGAGCCAGAGTTGCCAGGAGACACGCTGTTAACTTACGTGATGTGCTACTGACTGGAGCATGTCAAAGCCCTGTATAGCCTACAAACGCTGACACAAGAAATGTTTTTCCCCTTTTTCAACAAGTCCACATGGAAATTTAGTGATTTAAGCTGTCTCTCCCTTTACAGCACTCAACATTTTGGAGGACCCATTGTACTGTTATGTTTGTATTCTAATCTGAAAGTGAAAGCTTCCAAGCTAGGCTAAATAGCTTCCACTTTAGCTTGTTAACGTTGTCAATGATTTCCACTAAACGGCGCAGTACACTCTGGACATGTTAAACATCTGTTTAAACTTCTGCACACTTGTGTTCTTCACATGCTATGCGAAGGAGAGGGATGTGCTAGCGTTAGCTGTCTCTCTTATGGGTTCAGTAGGGTGATAGCAAATGACAAGACTGCCAAAACACACAGCAATAGGTTGTCCTGTAACCTCAGCACTCTGTGCATTAATTGCTGATCCCAATTGTGACATATAATAATGTAAAGATTCGTTGAAAAGTACAGAAATGACAGAAATGAAACTAGGCAACAGCTAACAATGCCTGTCTGGCAGCTGGTTAAATGGCTGTGCGCCATTGTAATTTAAGTGATATTATAAACTATTTTAGTGTCAATCCACACAGATATTTCACCTATCAAATTACCAGTACTAAGATTGTCAGTCATAACCAAAAATTCACACCCTTAAAATAAATCAAACTTAAATTCCCTCCAACAATTTTGCCCAAGCACACAAGTCAAAACAAACACAGAGGATATAAATGCTGATTGAATTTTAATTTCAGTTTGACTTGTGTATACTAAAGTATACACTCATGGACATGCGAGATGCCCCAAATGTCCAAGATATAAAAATATACAATAGCATGAACTCAAAAGACATCATGTTCATCATCAAACATCACTGCTGTAAAGAAAAGTTAAAAAGTCCATACTCTAAAGATCACCCATAAGCATCAGATAATCACCAATTCAGTCTGGAGCACACTGAACACATCTTGTTTTCGCTCCTTCGTGGTCCTCTTCAGGCAGCCAACACGCCCTCCACCCGGGGGATCCAAAACATAAACAAACAAACAGACGCACAACTTGTGGCAGAGAGGCAAAGAGATTTAAGGTGCCCCAGTTTTGATTTCTTCCATTTCTTTGTTGCAGCTTTTTAATTTCTTTGTAGCCACCCGTGTCTCCAATATGGTGCTCATCCCTCCTAATCGATGGCCCCTTATTGGGTTTCTGCGTTTGGTCAAATATCTCATCGCTTTCTGGCCCCTCAGGCAAGAAGATCCAAACTAATAAGAAAGCTCTTCAGTCTCTCGGGTTGGGTGTACAGATGAAAAAAATGATTAGTGTTGAGAAGGTATGTATCTGTGACCGAAAACCAGATTTTCAACAAGTTTGCCAAGTTAAAACTAAAGCCCTTGATAAAGAAGTTGTTGACGAGGGTTTTAGTCCATGTCCACACTAAAGCAGTTTTATTTGAAAGCATATCTTTCCTCTCAGTTTGGCCTTTTGTCCAAACCAACAGTTTTTCATACCTGAAGATTGAGCTTTTCAAAAATGTTCTTCAGGGTGGATAAACTTAAAAATGCTGGTGTGAAGCTTTTCCAAAATAATGGCATATGCCTAGAAAGTCAACTTTTTCTTATCTCTGAAAGTGCTCCTTTTGAATGTTGATGTGGTGGATCACACAACACAAGTGTTATCTTTGTTCTGTATTCATGATTATGTTGTCAGACAACATTGCATGCAAAAAATAATGATTTATCAGCATTATTGTGTCTCAGACAGCAGTGTTTGCTTGTTGCGGTGATGTATTGGATTGTTTGCAGCTATTGTTGCACAGGTGGTGCTTGTGCCTAATGTACCCGAAGGGGTTTAGAGCTGATTTTGTTCATCCACACTAGTGTATTGCACATCTCAGACATGGACACAGCTGGATACAATCCTGCTGAAAGTGGTGGTACAGAAATAAGCAAACACTCATACATACATATGTCTATACATTTGTCTTTCATGTTTGGACCTTCACGACCAAAATATCCTTTAACTCAAACAGAAGCTATGGGAACTACATGTCTAACCTCAATTCTCAACCAGCTCACTAATCTCAAGTTTTAGCTGTGAAAAAAACCTCCTTGAAGAATAAGATCTTGCTAAAATCTCTTTCTATCTGAGACACACACAAAACACATATGCACACGGGCTCTCAAACAAAATTTATAAAAGGTCTCTTTAAAAGTGGCTCAACATGCAAGGGTCAAGTGACGGAGAGAGAGAGAGAGAGGGAGTAATGCACTAATGTACTAAGATAACATTTACAGTATGTGAATCTATCTATATCTACACAAATTATATTTCCTGTATGTATGTAGATTAATAGAGTGTGTATAAAAGACAGAGAAGGAGGGGAGGGAGTGTGTGTGTGTGTGCAGAGACAGAAAGAAAAGGAGAGAGAGAGGAAGAGAGAGAGTGCCACTTTGGAGTAAAGCTGTCATTACTCCGGCTGGCGCACTCCCTCATAAATACTGATAATGAGATGCTTTCAGCAGCCTAATCATTTGCCAATGTAGCAGGAGGTAATGTGAGAGGAACACTCTCTTTCCTCTACTTCTGTCTGGAGATGACACTCCAGATTATATTTAGACATTACCCAAACTAGTCTTATAGAGTGGTACAATAGAAAATAATAGATTTTCTTGTTCTGGTCTGTGTTTATCGCAAAAAAAGATTTTCAAAAAAACTTAGTGGATTCTGAATCTGAATCTTCTTTACTTCCCAAACAAACAGATTGAAGCAAAGCAAAAGCCAGAAGAGGGGAAAATATGCAGATATTCCTTCCTTTTGCTGTTTTAATCAAAACCTTTATATCTGTTGTAGCAGTTTTCAAATATATCCTCATTGGTCGTTAAGTCAAAATAAAATGTTTTCCTGACAAGCAACCTCTTGTGGGTTTGCAAGTACTGACTGTTGTCTCTCAGAAGCATAGGCAAAAGTAGTGTGACATTGTAATAGGTGGTTGGTGCACAAAGAACCAGATTTTGACACTAGAAACCACTGTTTGCATCTCATCTTCCACCAACACTGAATGGTGGTTTCTTTTAACCATAACCACACATCTTTCCCTAACCTTAAGCAAGTACTTTAAGTTGCCTAAACTAAACCAAACCTTAACGACAGAGGTAGCAGATCAGAAAATGTTCACATGAATCATTTTTATAACGGTCTTTGCACTTTGTAAGGCACTGAAAAATCATGTCATTCTGCCAGTACTGTAGGTGTGCCCGATCATAAAATGCTCACATGGGCCATTTTGGACGGCAATGACAAATAACATTTTTCATTTGTGGATACTTTCCCTCTCAGTTGCTCTTTTGTTTCTGGTACAAAGTTACAAAAAATGTTGGATGCTGCTCACTAAATTGCAATATTGGAAAGGTGTGGAGGCAGGGGTTTTCAGATGCTGTTCCTTAATTTGACAAGCACTTCACTTGGGCCATTGATGATGTCAGTGTTATGACAAACTTTGAATATCTACATTATGTCAAAAGTTTGTCTATGCAAAGCACAGACTGTGTTATATAAGTCTACACAAATACCAAAGCAATGTGTTTGTTTTTGTGTTTTGGTCTGTGTATTTGGAGCTTCCCTCTCATCATTTATACTAACAGGTTCAGGCTGTGTGATGTCCTGAAAAAGTTGGGGAGTTTCCCTCTGCAGGATGGCCACATGAAGGGCCCCAGAAGCCCCCCTCTGCTCTTGCCCCCTGGCTCAGAATGAACTGAGATCTCTGGAGGCATTCCCAGGATAAAATAAACAAGAAAATGCCTTTGAAAAGCAGCCATTGACACTCCACTATATATATCTTTCCTATGGGCCATCACTCTAATGGGCGTTCCCTAAGAAGTTCTATGAAAGCACAGTACAGCATGTCATCTTCTGCTGCCTATCTTCCACTGGCCATTAAACAGCATCCTTGATCATTAGTCCCTCCATACTGCCTCTCTCTGACTCCACAGTGATTGGACAAACACTAGCGTCCCTAGTGATATGAGAGGAATACATTGAGGAGCTATTGTGGTTTTCCATGGCCTTGCTGTGTATTGTTTACTGGGTCTGCTTGATTGCCCTCTGTCCAAATCAGAGGGTACAGGCAGGCAGGGCAGGGGTCTACAGGGACGCGCTGTGTTGTGGACTGTCCCAACGTGCTAAGAATATTCACTCAACCCATGGCTCTGAGGGGGAACCCATCCATAGCTCAGTAAACACACACATAGTAGGAGTCATAGATTTCTGCACCAGGGACCATATGGCTGTGCATAAATGTGAGGAAGAGTATTTGAGTGTGTGTGTGTCTGTAGTGGGAAGCAATGTCTATCTCCACGTCACAGATAATTACCCCCTGTGTGACTTTGCTTTTCACAGTGGGAAAACACAGCAGACCCTCCTCATTGACAGTGGCACTCACAGCTACAAAATAATATCAATCATATGCTACTGGAAATTAAATATTAGCTAGATATGGAGTAGTTTGAATTAATATATACATACATATTTTCCCCTGGCCTTGCCTTTTCTTTGTTTTGTTTTTTTAATTACCCTTTTCATCATCTCTGACCATATTACACACAGCTCTAGGTCACACAGCTCATTGCTAGTGGCAGCCAATTTGATGAAAAGAGAAAAAAGCTGCCTTTCTGTGCTGTAATCTTCACCCACCTCTGATTTGTATCTGTTAATCCCTATCTTAAAACTCATAATTAAGCTAATTAGACACTCTATCTGAGCACAATTTCACCTCATTGGCCAGATAGTGGGAATATTCAAAGAGCAAGGTTACATCTCTGAGTTAGAATTTGATAAATGCTAAAGGCCAACGCAATCATTCAAGCTTTAAATACTTAATTTTTTCCCCTTAATCTCCTGTGCTGTTATTTTCAGAGGTGTGTGTGTTTTCTGAAGCTTTATGGTATTCATGTTTCATGGTCGTAGTTTCAGAGCAGGTCTGGTCCTCAAGGCTGCCTTGGCTAACCTTGCTAACCAGGAAGGTAACACCAGCATGTCTTATCAGAGCAAAGCACGGTGAGCAAAATATGGCTTTTTGTCTTCACAAACTAAAAACAAAAGTAAGATTAAAGTAAGCTGGAATTTTTTAAAGTTCCTCAGTGGCAAGGCGCTGGGTATGAAGGAGTTTCGCCCTGAGACGTTGAAGGCTCTGGACATTGTTGGGCTGTCATGGCTGGCACGCCTCTTCAGTGTCACATAGAGATCAGGGACAGTGCCTGTGGACTGGCAGAGTGGGAGATCACACTACTCAGCCTCCCGGAGAAATCTTATGCCAGGGTGTTGGAGAGGAGGCTCCAGCACATCCAGTCTACATGTGGACGTGGAGAAGGCTAATGGCCGTGTCCCTTGGGGCACCTTGTGGGAAGTGCTGTGGGGGTATGGGGTACTGGGACCACTGCTGCTGATCCTTACATAAATGCAGTGAGAGCTGTGTCCACATTCTTGGCAGTGAGTCAGACTTGTTCTTAGTGGGTGTTGACCTTTGCCAGGGTTGCCCCTTGTCATCGATTCCGATTTTGTGATTTTCATGGACAGAATCTCAAGGTGCAGCCAGGAGAGGAGAGTGTCAGGTTTGGGGACCTCAGGATTGCTCCTTTGCTTTTTGCAGGCGATGTGGTTCTGTTGGTTTCAATACACTGTGACCTCCAGCAGGCACTGAGATGGTTTGCAGCTGAATGTGAATGTGTCAATACTAGTAATTTGAATGGGGAGATATCTGTATGGGTGGTTTCAATGTTAGTTACGTCTCTGTCATAATTCAGATCACGGAGTAACATATAGACTGTTATTTTGAGTTTTTACAGTCTGGTTATTTAGCATCACCACAACTGGAACCATAAAAGGGAGACAGCTGATGCTAGCTAGACCCTCTCCTTTGTATACTGTGTAAAGATCACAACATTGAGCATAGGTTATAACAAGACCGAAAAGTACCATCTTGTGGGAATTAGTGCAAATGTTAGAAAGCTAAGATAATTGGCTTCAACCTTCCGAGTTTGCTAGCTTCCCCTTGAGTGGAATTCAAACTTAACAGCATGATGGTTCCTCCCAAATGCTGATTGTTGTAAAGGGACAGATGTCTTAAATTGTTAGTACATAATCAATGCTATGTGAGCTCGTTGATAAAAGGGGGAAAAATGTGTTGAATCTGTTTGCAGGATATATAGGGCTATTATGTGCTCTGATCAGTAAAGTACATCACAGAGTTGACAGTTTGCCAAGAGCTGCCGAGAAAAATGCCCACAAATAAACACGCCCACACCTCCACACACCTCTGCACAACCCTGCAGGAAGGTGTGAATGCAGAGCTTCATCCTGTCCGCTGTGGCCTCTCTGCTTTGCGCATGTGTGTGAGACACACAGACAGCAGAGGAGCAGCACACAGCAGCACTCTGCACACAGCAGAGGAGAGAGACGGAGAAGCAGGGGAAACACTGAAGCACATAAAAAGCGGTGTAATCTGGTCACTCTATTTTGATACGACCTCACACCCTGTGTGCTGTTATTTGCCAGAGGCAACACATCAACTGTCCAAAAGTTGACGCCCTGAACACAGCAAAATAATAAGAAAATAAGAACATACAGGCAGAGGGCAGAGTCTCTGCAGATACATACACAGCCACACACTTCTACTGGGTCATAAGTGATGATTGAGAGGGATTATTTTTGTATGAGTTTAAAAATTGTTTTTTTAAGAAAATCCTGCATAGTAATTCAATTCAATTCAATTCGATTTTATTTATATAGAGCCAAACCACAACAAAAGTCATCTCAGGGCACTTTTCACACAGAGCAGATCAAGACTGTACTCTTTAATTTACAGAGACCCAACAGTTCCCCCATGAGCAAGCACTTGGCGACAGTGGTAAGGAAAAACTCCCCTTTAATGCGACGAAACCTCAAGTAGAACCCAGCTCTAGGTGGGCGGCAATCTGCCTTGACCGGTTGGGTTGAGAGAAAAAGAAAGAGAGAGGAGAGACACAGAGAAGCAGAATAACAACATTAATAGTATACCTTTAAAAACTGTTTCCATAAATACGTTCAAAAATGGTTTTATCCTCTTTTGTTGCTCAAAGACTCGCAACATTGTAAAATGCTCCCTCAAAATTATTATTCTTTATTACATATCAAAAAGAGTACAACATTTTGTGCCCAGATTGGCAAAGGTGTGTGTCATTAATTAAATAGTACTGTGTCCCTCCTTTGGGATTTGACTACAACCCCAGAGTTAGAGCACATCTCCAAGCCAGATGTAATAAAATATATAGTTACCCAACATTGTGTACAAAATTTAACTCAACTTTGTAATAAAGAATATTTAAAGGGAGCATTGTACAGTGTTACAAGTCTTTGAGACACAGAGTAACTAATTTTTTTTAGACTCAGCACCTGGACAAGAAAGATATGTATGTGTTCTCAACATCGATTGCTTTTTACTCTTTTGAAAAAAAAGGAGCAAAAACCACTTTCACTTTAAGGGTCTGCACAGTTATTTTTTTCTATTGTCAAAAACTATTTTTTACCAAAATGCCTTTTTGTAATGATTCTGTCATTTGGTCTTGGAATGTGAAGAAGCTGAGAGAAATAAGATTTGATTATCGCAGAAATGTTTGCAGAATTCTGTTTGTTTGTGCGTGTAAAAGTTTTGACCCTGTCTCAGAGGGTTGCGGTGACTTGATGTTGTTTAGACTCATCTCCCTGCCTTCACCCCCCTGGAGACTTGTCTTTGTAGCAATCCAAGCATCCTGTTCACTGCTCCACTGCATCCATATCGCACTAATGATCATGGGAGTGGACAGCTGCTTAATGCAGTAGTGTCATCAGTGCTGCTTTCTGATAGCAGCTCCATTGCACTTGACGGGACTCAAATGTATCTGCTCCACACGAGCCCCCCACATTTAGCAGATCGAGTAATGTGATTTGGGAACACCTCGGTAAAGGTGTATTAGATGTGTGCCATATCACATTTGCGGTGTATGATTGCAAGACATATCACATTTGTAGTGTATGATTACAGACATGGTTCTTATCATTTTTCACTGCTTATGATGCTGTCATATCTCAAAGTGTAGCTCTCAATGACATAATGAGTTTGTCATAAATGATCCTTCGATCATGGTATTAGCACTGATATTTATATTTAATTTACATTTTACCGTTTTATTCCCCTTTTCTGTCTCCATGCTTGTCATACTCATGGTTTGGTGACTACTTGGCGACCCATCATGTACTGGGAGGGTGCCCTCTTGGCCAGTGATGGTCACCTGACCGCAGTATGTGCAGTCATCCAATCATGCACTCTCTCTCACACTCTGCTGGAGCGCTCCTGTCCGCTGCAGCTAAAATAACAGTAGAGCAGTTGGAACTAGAAGAGTGCACTCAGTAGAGTGCAGATCTCCACCAGGTGTGTCTGGGGGCATGTGGGTGGTGAAGCACCTACTGCGACGCCACCACAACTGCCAATTTTTTTTGTATTATATAGTATAGTCTAGTGTAGTGTAGTGTATGTTTTATATAGCTGTATGCAGAGTTTTTAATAAAATGATTTTGTGTAGTATCGTCTCAGTTTTCTTTAAGATGCATAGAATAGTGTAATGGTAGTAACCAAGTGTCCTGGGTTCACCTAACTGTATAAACTTTATAGGAAAACAATAAATGGGTTGATAAGTCCAAACCTCTCAATTTAAACACTGTTATTTATTCAGAAAATTTTGTTGTAACATACCACACAAAATAAAACCCCTCTCTACCTCGCTCTCCCGTCTCAAACAAAGAAGAGTTGAATCTCACTCCTATTGTCCCTACCGGCTCCCATACAGTCAAGATGGGGACGAAGCTAACAAAAATGGGGGTGTTATTCGTGCCTAACTATAGTGGATCATAACATATCAAGTATGAATGTCAGTTTTTGAGCGTTATGAAATAGGTTTTTAAAAAACTGTGAATCACCGCAACCACGAGAGGTCCTTGAGCATACAGTCATAAATGTGCGCAAAAATATTAGGCTGATGGGTCTATGAAAATTAGCTGTGGACAGATACACACACGGACACACGGACACACACGACCAAACGCATGATCTCCTTCCAGGCTTACGCCTGCCAGAGGTAATATTACTACACAGTACAAGTTTTATGAGTGTGTGAAAGGAAAGGTACACCCGCTCAAGGTGAACATGTGGGATCCTAACATGTGGCTGTTCACTCAGCTTGCATTTGTATGTGTGTCTGTCTGTGCGAGTTTTTTGTTTTCTAAGCTTGCCTTAAAAGGTTGGTTCACTCAAATCACAAGATCTTAGAACCAGATCTCAATGCCCTTAAGTGATGTGTGGTTATGAAGATAGTTTTGGTTTTGGATAGTTCAGTTTGAGACATCTGCTGCCCAATACAACAGTCATACACCTCACTGTCAACAGTTTTCATTGGGACTATTCCCTGCTAAAGAAGTAGTCTAATGTTAACTGGTGACAGCATGTCCTGTGGATTATCCAAATTAACAGGGACACTGTTTCTGGAAAGTGATACCGCTGCTGAATTGATTTATTTTTATATATGTATTTTTAGCTCTTCAATGCTGTGAGCAAAACAAACCACTGTGTTGAGGCGGAGACAGAAATCTAAGACACTGATATCTCAAAACCTGAGCAAATAAAACCAGAATTATCTGCATGGCTAGATATCAGTAGAGGTAAGACAATATGTTTTTTTTTTATCTGTTTATCTGTTAGTTTGTTTTGTTTGTTATTTGGGTGAACTGACCGTTTAAATCTGTTAGAGAATAAATGGGAGAAATTATACTCATGTGAGGACATCAGGGGATGGACCACCACAACTCTTCACTCATCGCAGATCCCTGTCTATCCCTCTTATTCTGTGCCTCTGTCTTTCCTTTCCTTCCCTTCTCTTTCCTTTCCTCTCTCTCTCTGTCTCTCCTCCTATCCTCCCTTCTTGCAGTTCATATTTCAGTTTGCTCCCAGGAGCTCGCAGGTCTGTGCCAGACGGAAATTCGCTGAGGCTGCAGGAGCCCCCTTGGAGGCCACATGGAGGAGGGACAGGAGGGGAACAATCAGGCCCAGTCCTCCCTCGCTATCCCTCCCTCTCGTTCTCTCCCATGTACTTTTTTCTTCCTTTCCCCCTCTTTTTTTTTCTTTCTCCCTTACTCTCGTTTCCTCTCTCTCTCTCTCTCTCTGTCTCCTCTATATCCAGCCTGCCAGGCTACACAGGTCCTCAGGGTGACTTGCTCTTGGCTCGGGTCCCTCAGCACAGAGCCCTCTCCTCTCCTCCTTCACCCACCGCTTCCCCCCAACCCCTCCTCCTCCTCTCTTGCTCCTGTCGCCCCCCCCCCCCCCTCCCCCCCCTCCTCCACTCACTCCTCTCTCCTCCTTCCTTCTCCAACTCTCTCCCCGGGGGGAAGACGGTGAGGCCATCCAGTCCCGAGCTGTCCATCAGCGAGGGTGTTTACTTGCAGTGTGACAGGCCGACACATCTGGAGCGCATATTCACTAGTGTTCACACTCTTTCTCCCTCTCACTCTTTGCTATATCCCTAACGTTGCCACCAGACACATTCCTCGGGCTCATTTCAGGGCCCTTTGTCGTTGTTATGGTGAGCCCACCTCCAACTTTCATACACTCGCAAGAAGCACACACAAACACACACACGCAGAGATTTGTTTTCATCCATTTTTCCTCTTTCTTTCACCCCTCCAGTGGTTTTTCAGTTGCATGACAGAAATTGGAGTTAACCACCAGCAGGGGTGGGCTTGGGGGGGGTGAGCTGAGCAGTGATGGGGATGGGGAGCAAAAGTCAGCTTTCTCTCATCCACTTCTCTTTCTCCCTTTTCCTCTATGTGTATCTCTATCTCTTTGCCCATTCCCCTTTCTTCTCTTCTCAGTGAGTGCAAACTAATTACAGCAGCTCTTTTTGGAAACCCATGACTACTGGTCTAATGAAGTGACACTCTTTCTTCATCCTGTGTGTCTCTCTCTCTCGGACTCCTCTTCCCCCCTCTTGCTCACTCATCCTCCCACCCACCTCCCACCCTGCATCCCACCCATCTACCCACCCACCCTGTCTGTTTTCCCAACATTCCTGTGCTGGTGTGTGACTGTGATGGCTTGTCATCTCGTAGGAATGTCCTGCTCTCCCACCTCGTCCCCCCGATTTGGCGTGAAGCATTTGCTCCTGGTTTCCGACTCTGCACATGTACACACACACAGGCACACACTTGAAATGCTAGCTTTTAAAAATGCGTTCATGCAGATGGTGTCCATTGGGCTGCATACCTACCCTTGGCATGCGGCCACAACAAGCACAGCCATTCTCAGATAGTCCCCAGCTTGTTTTTCAACTGTAGAAAGTGTGTACAAAGTTATTTTATCTTATGTTGCCTGTGGTAAAAAGAGCCATTACTTCTTATGGTGAAACCAAGGAATTCTCTTGATTACACTAATGACCAAATACGGTCTACCAGAGTGGTTTTTAAGGAAAAACACTTGTTTCATACAGTTTCATATGCACAGTATATCCACTTATGGCGTATAAAAAACACAATTTGCAGCCCATAAACTGAGGTTAGGCAACATTGTGCGGAATTAATTGTGAACAGGATTATCAGCTAAATTTATGTTTTTCAAAAAAAAAAAAAAAAAAGGTTCCAGTTTCACATGTATCCTCTATGAAGGCAAATGGAAGAGACTTTTTAATATGAAGCACATGTGACATTAAGACTAGTTTCAACTCGGAGAGGGACACATAATGACTTTACCCCTGTCTAGGCATATTTTATACTCTACTGTCTACATATGGTGAGGACTTATCAGAGGCCTAATGGCACACAGGAACATGCTACACTCAATGACCCAAGGGAGCACTTTCATTGGAAGGCAATAAGGGAGAATATTGCGCGTACGTTTGCATTTATATGCGCGTGTGTGAGCACACGCGACACAGTCTCCTGATTGGCATCATCCTCTGGAACAAGTCTGGCTCCTTCTAGATCCGGCTGACGTGTGTGCATGTGTGCGATTATTTGTGTGTGTGATTATTTGTCTGCGTATGTGTGTGTGTGTGTGTGTGTGTGTGTGTGTACGAATGTGTAGGAGATATCACCAGGCTCTCATGTTTATTCAGCTCAACGCCTGGATGACCAGGACTTATCCGCTGTCCTGATTACCCTGCCTGGCCTGCCACCATTAATCCTTCAGAGACCTCAGGCCCCTTAAACAGCCCTATCTTACACACATACATGCACACGCAGACACACACACACAGCCAGACGTGCATTTTCAGTATATATATATCAAGGACACATTGTATTCAACATATACATATACAAGAAATAAAACTGTCGTTTTCTCATTTTTCTCTCTCTTTCCCTCTGTTTTATCAGGGTTGTCCTCAGGGCAGAGTGTCTGTGTGTGTATGTCTATATGTGTATGTGTTTGTTTGTGTGTGTGCTCTGTCATTTTGGGCCTCCAGGAACCTCCTAGGCATCTCTCTAGGTCCCTGGTCCCTTTCATTGCCTATGAGTTGTATGTGTGTGTGTGTGTGTGTGTGTGCGGTGGATTGCGCGTGTGTGTCAGGAAGAAAAGAACGTAGAGGGAGAAATGATTCAGTCTAATTTGTGCTGCAGTATTTTCTTTATCAGCTCTTGTAAGTCTCCGTGAAGGCCCGCATAATTATATTTTATGTTGAGTAAAAATTACTGTATTGTAACTCTTTTCCCATAACAACCATATTTTTCTTTGGAGACACAAGGTTTTTCTGGTAAGGGGCCTGAGTGTGCGAGCGTGTGTCTGCTATTGTTCATGTGTGTGAGTGTGCGTACATGTGTATTCAGGACACCAGGGTTCTTTTCAGTAATAGTCACTGTGCCAAGACATAATATTGACCATGGCTGTGTTCCCTATTCTGGTTTTGCCCATAATAAATGATGCAGATTAGAAAAGTAGAAACACATTGGGCTGATAAGTAGCCTTTGGAGCTTGCTTGTTATGCCATTGAGGAGGGGAGGGGGGCTTTCTTTTCTCATTTTGCCTCAATTCTACAGTTTTGCAGTGACTCAAGGGCAGAGACACTGTGTGTGTGTGTGTGTGTGTGTGTGTGTGTGTGTTCGTGTGTGTGTGTGTGTGAAGTTTTAACCGTGGTCTGTGTACGTTTAGAGCGAGCGGGTGGTGAGGTGTGTTTGGACTCTGAAGGAATGACGATGGTGTGTGTTGCCAAGTCCCATTTAATACATACACAGTAGGGAACCCTCTCATTATAAACAGAAGCTCATTGGCGTGGGTGTGCATGTGTGCACATAAACACACACACATACACACACACACACACACATACAAGCAGAATATTAGGACAAAACACTGGAACTAATACAGCTGGAATAGGAGGATGACTAGTTCATATCCTGAAGCTAAGGAAAAGGCACATAAAGTTGAAAACTGAGTGTGTGTTTGTGTGTGTGTTGGGAGGATAGTTGTTTAAAAGTGACTCCCCTTTCTATTTCAAATGGCCTCTATGAGATGAAAACGCCTGTTGACACACACTGTTGCCTTTGTCTTTCATTTTTTGTCTCCTTCTACCTTTCTACCTCATTCCTTCCTTTCTCTCTTTCATTTTTATTGGGAGGGACCACTTGACCACCTGAACAGACAAACACAACCACACACACACACACACACACACACACAAACACACACACACACACACAAACACACACACACATACACAGAAACAGTCTCTGTGTGTGTCGTCTCCTCTGATTCCCTCCCCTCCTCTGACATCGCTCCCTCTCTCTCCCCTCCTGTCCCTGTCTTCTCCTTTTTCCCATAACAAATAACAGTGCAGAATTCCCCTCGCTTCTCTCCTGGGGAATTTTCATTACCGCCCAGTCCCCCTGCCCAGAAGGACTCTCCGCCTTGAACTGTTCAACAGCTGTGGTGTGGACACTCTCTTCCAAAACAGGCCCACTGTTCACAAACACCCGCTGGACTCAGGGTGGGGACTCTGTGTCAACCTCCACAGCTCCAGAGACCGAGCTTCCCTCGCATGTGGCCTACCCCAGGGCCCCTTCACCTGGGGAGCAAAAGAGGCCTGACGCTGCGCCCTCACCTCTCCGGGCATTAAATTGAGAACAGCTTTAAGTGGGCTTGTGTACAGTAGAGGAAAGATATTAAAGGATCAGTTCAGTGGTCATCATTTCTATTGCTTATGATAACAATATATGCACCAAAGGGAATGCTGAGATCTGGGAACACAGAAACATTGCGAGAACAAAATCAGATGGAGCAAGAAACGCAGAGAGGCTGTAAACAAGCCAACTGTTAAGTTAGAAAACCTATTTATTTGGAAGTAAAACTGAAGGGGAGCACACCTGAAATGTTCACAATAATCCCTTTTGCACAGGAAAACTGTGTGTGCACCAGTACGGCAAGTCCTATAGGTCAAAGTTAAACCAGAGAGTCGGTCTGTAAAGGTGGGGGGTTTACAACAATAATTTGCCATTTACCTTAGTTTTCTCTTCCAAAAAAGTTTGGCTAACATGGAGATTTGTTTAAAAACTATTGGCTACTTGTGTTTATTGACCTAACTGTTGAGTTTCTTTTTAGATACTGCTGCATCTCCAAATTTCAGCAATGAACTCGAACAGTGTAATATTACATTTACTGATAGGAATGATGGGCAAGATCCAAATTTTAATAAACCAAAATAATCCTTTATGATCTGTGAAGTGTAGATAGATAGATAGATAGATAGATAGATAGATAGATAGATAGATAGATAGATAGATAGATAGAGTCTCTGCCGTTAGCAAGAGCAAGGCGAGGTGCTGTAATCAAAGGCGATTACTCATCGCATGCTGTGACGCCCCACAGTCAAATGCAAAGCAGCTTAAATTAAAACACACTTCATTTGAATAGATGAAAACTACATGGGAGATGAGTCGCCTTGTATCCCCGCCTGGCGACATTTATTTCCGTCGGATCAGCATAACTTGATTTGCTGGCTGGAGGGGTTTTCATAGAGGTGGTGGTGTGTTTGTTGGCGTCTTGTAGAACTCTGTATATGTGTGTGTGTTTGTGAAGCTCCTATCTCAAGTCTTCTTTGGAAGAAGTTAGGAACACTTGGCAGCAATGGCAGTGGAAGTCCCCAGCACTTGGCTGCAGCCCTCTTTGTGTGTGTATGTGTGTGTGTGCAAGAGTGTGTCTGTGCACGAAGGAAACGGCCCATTTGAATGTACTAGAGCTGGGATGGGATCAGTGTGTGGGAGGTATTTTGTTCATATACCAAAAATGAGATTATTAAGGAGCAGACAATACTTGACCACAGAAACACAGACTGTTCCCATCTTACATCAGTGTCACAGTTCACTTATGTACTTAAAGGAATAGTTCACTGCAAAAAGAAAACTCAGTCATTGCTCTAATTATTAGTTTTCCACTCACCACAATGTCAGTGAGAACTCACTGAAGCTTATAGAAACAAAAAGAAATGTAGAACAAGTTAACTCTCACAGTTCCACCTCAACTCTCTCCAGAACTATTGACATATCTTTACAGCTCCAAAACATTCAAAGCCAAGACCAGTGTTTCTTAAAGGGCACCAATGATTTTCCCTGGACGTATCTTAAAACTGTACTTTTGGACAAACTATATTATCCTGTTTGCCCAGTCATCACTTGAGTGAATATGGCATGAATTTGAAGTTCCACGTATAGGACGCTCTTAGAAGCCAGTGGGAGGTGCAGTCATGTAGTGAAATGGTTTATTGGGTTGCGAGACACCTGGCTTGAGTGGAGATTCTCGAAACACTATAAGGCTGCTGCTCCTGACCTCTCCCCCCCCCCCCCCCCCTCCCTCTGTACTCTTCTCTTCTCTCCAGTGGACTGTTTTGCTGCTGTCCCCCCGTCTGTCCACATTCCTTTCACCAGGATACCTCTCCATCCTGTCCCAGAGGAGTGTGTCGGTCGTTGTGTGTGTGTGTGAAGTGTGTGTATATGTGTGTGTGTGTGTGTGTGTATGTGTGTGTGTGTGTTGAAGCGGGTGGCCTACAGGCCTTGCCTCTGGTCACTTTATTAAAGTGTGTTTTAATTTACTCCTGTGCTCCTGTGAGCCCCTGCATCCTGACACACACACACACACACACACACACACACACACACACAGAGCAGCCCCTCCTGAGACATGGCTTATTAACTCCGCTCCTGTCTGTCAGAGAGTTGGAGGTGGGGGGGAGGAGGGAAGGGGGGGGGGGGGGGGGGGCAATACTTCCGAACCACATTCCTCAGTGTGGTCTGGTCACGTTGATTTTTGAAATCCTTTTAATGCAGTCACATAGTGAGACACTCACTGTCATTCAGATGGATACTTTCTGCAGCATGGGTGAGCACACAACTTAAACATGCATATATCTATATGGCGATATGCACAGACACACGTAAACCATAAACATACAGAGATCTATAGTTATATGAACCTCCATAGAGTCTTTGTAGGATCAGACCCCGAGCACAGCCGACAGCAGCAGCTACATTTGTTATTCTAACAATTAACATGGTGAAAATACCACTTAGCAATAATCACTATATTTGGCAACACAATTACTGCAAAATCAGATTTACTCGGCTTCAAAGAGCTAATAAAAAACATATGATCTCAGAGGATTTAAAGAAACTGATCAAACTATTTTTTATCTGCATTTTGTAATTGACAAAGACTCAACATGACCTGCATATACCAGCAGTATTGTGTATCACTGTGTATCACCCATATTTCTTCCATAATTTATGTGTCTCACAAGCCCCCCCGTACATTATTCCCCGAGTTTCTCCTGTATCTCAGTATTAAATATGGAGGGAGGTGCTGGAGTCTGTCTCAAAGGAAAGGAGAGAAGTCATGTTGGGCTATCCTAAGGTCCTGGTGTGTGATGCTGGGGCCTCGGGCCCTCAGCATAGTCTCACAGCAGAGGCTCCGGGGCACAGCCAGAGGGGATTTTCTGTGTACGCTTGCAGCTTTGTGCTTGTGTGTGTGTCACTGTGTTTCTATCTAGCAGGGACGCTGGTAGACCTAAGCAGCATAAAATAGGATGCATGGTTTTATGTGTATATACTTGTGTATGCACGTGAGTGTGTGTCACCATGGCAATGTGTATGTCCTTCACTGAATGTGGAGGAACTGAACTGGCCCGCTTTACATGTGTCACTTGTGAGTAGCTTGTGAAAAATGTATTAACAGTGTGGAAGGGCCAGCTGGGGTAAGAAAGGCACGGGGGAGTACGATAGAGGGGGGAGGCAGGAGAGATGAGGGAGGAGGGAGTAAGGGGCACAGCTGTAGGGGATTAATGCCCAGAGTGGAGGAGCTGGAGCCCAGGAATGTTCCCCAGCGCCCCCTCAAGAGGGAGGTGAAGAGGGAGGGAGTGCAAGGAAAGACAAGGGCACAGGCCTCTGATGTGTCCTGTACTGCACAATCTTTACTTATGTATGTTAGAGTTGGGGGAGGGGATTGGGGGGCAATATTTCATCCATGTCAGTCTTATCCACCATCTCAATCTACCCCCGCCCCACCCACTCCTCCTCAGGCACTTTGGCAATGATCAGCCCCAGTTCACAAGACTTCTCCTCTCCACACCGCTCCTCCCTGCCTGCGCTCTGTGTCACATTCTTTGTCTTGTGAGCCTGGTGATTTATAGACGGACACAGGAAGCAGTGTATGTGTATAATTGCACGGTTAGGGTCAAGTGTGAGAAGAGTGGTATCTATCAGACGTCCCAAGGCTGTCACTAAAATATCGATAAATTTTTTCCCCTAGTGATCACTTCGCCGGGTTCAACACACCTTGAATGGTGGCCTTAAGCTTTGAGGACCGTATGAAATGATAAACACAAATTTAACAGCAGGCAGCAGGGCAAGGCATCAGACTAGAAAGTTGGTTTGTCTTTAGAAACCTATGCAAGATTTTGGTTTGTGTGATCACAAACTTAAAATGTGACTCTGAATTTTGAGTTGTATTCTTGTTCACTCCCTTCTTTAGGAGTTTGAGCTATTGTGGTGTTGTGGCAGAATTGGTTTTCTCTTCCATATCCATGCCCTACACCAGCTCTTATTCACAGCAGTCCCCTCTTTGTTTCTTTGCCAACTCAGAAGCCTTTGCCTCCTGTCACTCCATCCAACTCCCGATGTTGACAGTTGTCAGGGGCAACCCGCTCATTTCCCCGTAACGTGTTCAATGGGGCAGCACTGATCCCCACTGACGACTCTGAAGAGGTGACTGCGGCGATGGAATGGAGCGCCTGTCGTCGTGACGATAAACCTGTCTGTCCATCTTCCTGCTTGTTCACCCGTGTCTCTTCTTCCCATTTGGAAACCACTCCACCTGGTTCGGACAATTACCTCATGTCCACTCATCTCCCTGCTGCTGCCTTAACTCCTCTTCCAGCCACTTAAGTTGGGCTAAAAGGGATGCTTCAGCCACCGACTGGCCCCGGCACTGTTATTAGATGCTCAGAGTTTTGTTGACAGCCCATAAAAAAAGCGTTACCCTCTCATTGTGTGTCTCTGTGTTTAAAAGTGTGCTAAAAACCATACTCCGCCTCAGTGGAATTTACCGCATTTACCGCTGGGTGTCTGTCCATTAATGTCTCTGCATGTGTTTAAGCTCTTTTGATCTGTCCTTTCTGATAACCGCTTCCTGTTGAAATTATCTGCACAGGTGAAAGAGAAAGGGAAGCCTTCAGGTTGTTGGTGTGGCTCACTAAGCCACCATCCCGCCCTGAACACCTTGTCATGCCACCAAGTACAAGCTCAGACACTCTTCCTACAGTAGTCTGCAGCAGGGTGGGGTGAGACAGCAGGCCAGCCAGCCAGGAAGGAGCTTGGTCTTACAGGGATACAGGTCTCAACACATACCTCTCAGTCACTGACACTAATGCTAACGCTCAATCCCGTCTGCCTCCCAAGTCCTGATACACCTCAGGTGCAGAACGCACATTTAAATTTACACACGCACATTTACGTCAAAGAATATTTTTTTCCAATGCACACACACACATAAACACAAAGTTATGCTTCCTCTCACTGTCATTAGCCACAAGGAGGACTTCAAACACCAGGTGATATCATAGCAGCCTGGGAACAAACAGCTCAGTTTCCTTAATCTTCACATGACTTCTCAGCACTTAGCCGATACTTAATTGCCAGGGAAAGTTTTAACATCTGCTTTTATTCAATAGTCTTTATTGGCATGACTCACCCTCTATGCTACTGCCAGCCGCTTTCTACACCCAGCATCATGCATAAAAAAACAGAAAAGGAAAAACAGAATTCAACCGAAATTCCTGCACATAGAACGACTGATAAATAAATAAGGTACAAGCCAGGCTTTCATGGGTACTTAATCCTTGTAGGAGCAGGGTTTCATAATTCCAAAGCCGTGAAAAAAGCTGAGGATAACAAGGGGAGTAAAAAGGCTGTGCTGCTATATTTATAGGGGTAATCATTAAGGGGAAATGCAATTTGAAGTGGGAGGAGGGGGCAGTGGTCAGTGATGAAAACTTCAGGGTTTGCTTGTTGGTCCTTCAGAGGCAGTGTATTGTCTTCTCAAACAACCCACTTGTCTCGCTAACATGTCATTTTAGGCTGCACAGTGGATTGCTCTTCTTGTGATAAGATGTGAAAAGGATTTTGGTTGTGCTCATAATTTTAGAGTCCTGGTAAAAACACATATTCACACAGCCTCAAGTTAAGAATCCTGCTCTTTTTCCCATATTTTGAATACATTTGATAAAGTGTTCTCAATTACCTTATATAATCCAGCGCCACAATAAGCCATTCCCTAAAATGTGAGTTTCATACTGTGCTGAAGGCAGTAGCCTGTGTGGGCTGATAAACTGTTAATAGTCTGAGTGGAGATCAGTAATTACTGTTCCCCATAAAGCTGAAGATAGAATTAGTTATATTCTTTCTTTAGACACAGTTGTGGGGCCCCTGTGGACAAATCTTATGCTACTGAAACAGGACAGCTCCTCTTAAGTCACTAAACCACTCAAACTCGAGGTTATTTAGGGTCGATGATGGTTTTGTGTGTCCATGTGTGTGTGTTTGTCTAGTATGAGTGTATGTTTGTGTGTATGCGTTGCAGCAGTGGTCAAAGCAGAATCAGGATGTCAACATGACCTGGTCACTATGTGGGATCATGACTGAGGAAGGGAGGGAACATTTAGAGAGAAAGAGAGATTGACTCAGAGAGGTTTGGGTAAAGAGCTTAAAGAGCCTAAAAAATGTGTTTAAAAAAACAACAACAGTATATCATATGTAGAGAGTAAGTGAGGTTTGCTAAACTGGCCCCCCAAACAATCATCCCAATCATTGCTTAGCAACAGTATCTAGGCACAGCAGGCCTGTCAAGCTTTGGATTGGGATGTATTGAGCTGGATACTGGACTCAAAGATGGTGCCCATTCACTCCAATGAAAATTGTTTGCCTGGCGCATAAGCCAGAAAAGTTTTCTATCCTCCAGGTTTGCTTCCGCATTGTACAGCCCACTGAATATGCTCAGTAGTGTTTCTCCCACTGGCACAGGCCATGCATTTCCGCTCGGCCCTTTTCTAGGTTCTGGTAAAGTTTTACAAATATAACACGTTCGCGGATTAAACATTTATTCAATACAAAGAGCAATAATTGACCTTGTTTACAGTTCAACGTGTCTTGTCAACAGTTATAGACTTTTTGTTGCAATACCGCGAGTGGCCTCTGGGAAAAACTGGCAGCAAGGCTGAGTGGCTGCAACTAACTAGATTACATTGTGGGGAAATACTAAACATCCACCGTGCAGTATTTCCCCACTGGGTGGAAACGTGCTGTCCTAGATGGTATTAGAGCTTAGGGTAACGTGTTGTCTAAGGTTAGCGGTTCTGTTCTGCTCTTTATTGGATCTCCAGCAGCCCCAGCCAATGTTATCTGAGATAGCGTTATGTTTGCCAGACACATCAGTGAGACTTTATCCTACAGGCCTTTTCAGCATTACAAGTAAAAACATATGTTTGAAAATACAAACAAATATGTAAGCTAATTTTCCCTATCAGACCCATGACAATAGGACTATAGCTAGCTCTACATGGCAATATGAAAACATTAACTGCTGAGAACATGCAATTTTAGCCCCAGTCTTTTATCACAATATCATGTATTAGCCATTAGGTGCATATTTAGGACCACTTTTACAAGTTTCTTGTTTTAAAATGAGTCATCTGGAAACATTATAAAGTCAGCCAGAGACCAGAACTCATGGAGCTAACATTAGTTAGCTCCACTAGCTAGCTAGAGCTGATAAAATCTGCCTGCCACATTTTATTTTGCAAAATTGATGGGTAGAATAGAGTCACCTGCTTTTTTCTATCAAGGACACACTGATTCAAAAATTACCCAGAATTTCAACTGCTAAATTTGTCACTGTTATCATTGTATTGTATAACCTCGGATGTCATATCTCTTTTTCCATTATTCATGGTGACAGTGCAAGAGATTTGGATCTTGTGATGTGTTTTGTATTATTATATTGTATTTGTGTTGGACTACTGTCTGTAAAGCAAATTGCCCCTCGGGGACATTAAAGTTTTTAAATCTTGAATCTAGTAAACTGTATATATGCTTGACAGTAATAGCAAAGTGTGACAGGCTTAAAGAGCAGCCAACTAGATTTGAGGGTTAGGAATTTCCAAGTTAAGATAATGTACAGTCAGCCCTCATTCCATTAATTTAAAGTAAAATCTGTCCTTGCCAGAATTATCTGATACACCTGGCAAGCCTGTGATCTGACACTGAGCCAAGGAATTTATATAGTGAAGAAAAAACAAGGAGGGACTGACTGATAAGAGGGAAATGATCTTTATGGAAAGGTTGAAACAGACAGTGGGATGGAGAGGAGAGAGGTAGTGAGGTGAAGTTGCAAACATACTTACAAAAGGAGAGTAAAAGCAGAGAGAGGAGGACTTTTTTTTAAAGGATAGAGGAGTAAAAACAGAAGAGGATAAAAGAACCAGTGAGGAGTTGGAAGCTGGGTGGAGTGTTTTTAGGTGTCTGGCTGTAACAGCATGGGTCTCTCCCCTGACACCTCCACAACTTATCATCCCCGCATTCCTGCACAGGGACACTCCCCTGCCCACTGACACTCCAGTCTGTGTGTTTGTGTGTGTGTGTGTGTGTGTGTGTGTGTGTGTGTGTGTGTGTGTGTGTGTGCCGTTTTAAGTGAAAGGGCACGTTGGCCTCCCTCTCCCAGGACATCTGGCTGCAGGAAGAGGGTTTGTGTAAGACATGTTTATGTATGTTTGTGTGTATGAGAAAGAG
This sequence comes from Thunnus albacares, assembly GCF_914725855.1. Lineage (NCBI taxonomy): Eukaryota > Metazoa > Chordata > Actinopteri > Scombriformes > Scombridae > Thunnus > Thunnus albacares. The sequence goes on along the minus strand of NC_058108.1, from coordinate 23,410,517 downwards.
AGAGAGCAAAGTAAAAGAGAAGCATAACAGAAAGAAAGAAAGAAATGAAGAAAGACAGAAAGAAAGAAAAATGGAAAGAAAGAAATAACGCATGAAAGAAAAGAAAGAAAAGAAAGAGTGTGTGCTGTGTTGTGAATGTGTCAAAAAAACAATTTCCCTTCACCACCTTAGCAGGGCCTTCGGTTGTGACAGAGAGTACAGAAAACATCTCAGGGATTTCCTGCCATTCAAAACAGCCCCTGAGTCCCCTCTACTCTCCAACCTCACATTCTGTCCACCTCCTTGAAGTCCTTGAAATGAGGGGTGTGTCTACAGACCCTCGTTAATTCATTAAGGCATCCAGTCTGTGTGTGTATGTGTGTGTGTGTGTGTATGTGTGTGTGTGTGAGGCCGGCCAGAGGAAGCTCCCTGTGAACTCTCCTGATTACAGCAGAAGTGATGTGTGTTATTACAGCAGCTTAGTACACAATGTGATGTTGTGCGGTGACAAAGGTGGAAAATATAATCATCTCTGACCTCCATTTTTATCAGGAGCAGAGTTACTGGCCTAAATAACTGGTTGTCTTGATAATGTTACTCTATTTCTAATAACTCGATTAAATACTTTCAAGTTAACCTTACAATCAAAAAATAAAAAAGGGAACAAAAAGGAAGGAAATTTAACTTATTTTTTAAAATTAGTTTAATTAAAACTTTTGTGATGGAAACTCAAACGAACCTTCACTCATTGGAGGATTCTGTTGTGCAGAAATGTTTTTGTTTTGGGATAAGCTAATGAGCTTTTTTGAGTCTTAAAGTATAAAGTATATTAAAGCAGTTTGAGTAAGGAAAAAACGTAAGAGTGAGAAAGTAACAAATAAGTAATGAGAAATAACAACATACACAAAACTGAGCAAGTATTAAGTTACTCTTGACTTACAGTATGTCTGAATGATTTAACATTTGTAAATCAAAATCGCCACATGGAAGCGTGCAATTCTGAAATCACAAGAGCTGTGGTTTTACTTATAACTTAACAGCAAAATAAACACTTCATTTTAGCGAGTGAAATTTTATGCAGACGATTCTACTTTGATTTTCCCAGCTATAAAGACAATTGTTGCTGCTAAATTTACTCAGCTGTAGCTAATTTATGTAAATTTTGTGAGATGGTCAAACAACCACAACGAAATCTTTGCTGTAGCCTGGTGAAAATGATCATTCTCTCCATGCTGGTTTTGGTAAAGTTAGGCTTGGCCAAAGATGGTTTTGTGGAGAAAGACACCACTCCATATTGATTTTTTAGGTTTGAAATAATAAGGAGTGGGCTGTGTACTTTTGATCTACATAAAAAAAACAAAAGAATAGACAATCATTCTCTATATTAATAAACCAGATTTAGCTAGCTGGCAGTTTGGCAGTTCTCGAGTTTTAATGACAGACTGCAGGTGGATCTTAAGTTTATAAGCACATACTTGACCATTATTTAAGGATATCACATTAAAAAATTTAATTGAGTCCACCAGGATTCAGCACTGTGAAGTAGCTCGTTCTGACAGTCATTGGGTATCAAAACATTGTCAGTTTCAACAGTACAGTAGCAACATGACAACTACGCAGCTGTTATCAATAATATAATGCCACTTTTGAATGCCATTACATTTTTACTATCACTGAATAATGTTAAGTATACCACAACAAGAAATTTTAAAAATCAGATTTTAACAATGTAGAAACAAGATAAATTTGTGATTAATTTATATAAAATAATTAAACCACAGTGGTAGATATGTACTAAAATATTTCAGCCCTAAAAGTCTGACTAAAGCAAACTGATCAGAAGCTTTTTACTCTACAGGGCACCATAATATGAAAATGTGTGTAAAGTCATATTACTTGTGTGAAAGAAAAACTAGTGATTTTATTCACAGGTGTGTGTGACCCCCACAGTGTTTTACCCCCTCTATTACAGACAGCCTCCTTCTTGCCTTTGAGGCTGAACTGCTGTGTTTCTTTGAGTCAGTGGTTGCACTGCTGTCAACATGTGGCTTGTACAGTCACCAGAGCCGGAGGGCACAAAAGCTCTGATGGAAGCGCTGTTGGCATTACAGAGGGCCAGGGGAGCGAGTGGCTCTCTAAGTTATCTCTCTGAAAGAAAAGTGTGTGTGCGGTTGTTGCTACAGGGAGTGTGTGTTGTTTTACGAGCGCTCCTTCCCATCTCAGCCGCCTATAGCTTAGCTTTTAGACTGTGATTAATAGAAGCTTGAGGAGGACATCAGAGAAATGCAACTTTGCACATCTATTAAATGTTTGCTGTGCTCTGCAGGAGTGCAAAACCTCTTCTAATGCCATCAGTTTGTGTAATACATGGCACCATATGTGTTTAGGTATGCACTGTAGCTTAAGTTAATGTGTTTGAAATTGTTTTCTGTGCACGAGCTACAAAGGAATGTAGATAGATCATAGGATCGTACATTTAGTCTTGTGTTCTTAAATGAATATAAGCAAACAGACTTGAAGTTGGAGTAGAGCTGGTAGCACTTTGATTAATTTCTGGACATTGTATTTTCTTACTCAACCCAGCCTTACATGCTAGTCCCATGGTCTACCCTGTGTGTCTCTGTGCATGAATTTGTATTTGGAGATGTGTATATGTGAGTGTGTGTGTGTGTGTGTGTGTGTGTGTGTGTGCCAAGCCCCTGTGCCCTCCCCTGTGCCCTCCCCTGTCTCCACGCCTGGATGCTAACCGCTAGTGAAGGCTAGCCAATTATCCCCAATCAAGCTACCCTCTCTGGAACTGGCGCGAGAGGAAGCTCCCACCAGAGCTTATACTAGTCATTATGGGGCACATCCTGACATTAACTTTCTTCTTTCCCTCCTTGACTTCATCTCTCCTCATTCTTTCTTTCTTTCTTGTTTCTCCTCTCTTCCCTGCCTCTCTCTCTTTTCTCTCTCTCCTGCCCATAAGTGAAAGACTGATACAGCCATTGTTGAAGGGAAGCAGCAATCAAACACACAAACTAAAAGCACATGGGTGCTAATTCATGCCTTCCTAATAACGCATTAAGGAAATTTGGGGTTGATGATGGAGGGGAGAAGCAAAGGCCATGTGTGACGTCATTTGCAAAAGAAGAATGTGTGTTTTTGTGTGTCAACTGTAGAGGCAGAACGCCTGGTATCGCTTGAGAGATTGTATGTGTGTTTGTGTGCATGTATCTACAGGGAATTAGGCAGGGAGGCTGTGAATTCTGGGAAATGTCACCCCCCCATACACACGCACACATTTCTCCTCCCCTCTAGAGACTGAGAGACAGATTGGACTGAAATCAACACAGGTTATTTACCTGCATAGAGACAGTGATTACTCCCCCTCTGTCTGTATCTCTACCTTTTTTTTTTACTCTTTCTAGGCTCGAAAACTTTCTAATCACAAGTGTATCACACTGTAGGACCTAATTTGCGGTCCCCAGTCTTGTTCAGCCAGAGGACTTCATGTTTGATGTGAACTGTAGGGTGACATTGCCTTGTCTGAGCTCAGCCAGATCAGCAGGCAGCAAGAGACAGGGTGAGGTGTGGTGCCTGTAGGTGATCCACTTCATTCTGCTCCTGTCTTGTCGTGACAGGACCTGCATTAAATGGAAGGAGTCAGTGACGGAGCAGTGACAGGCCCAAACCTCCACCCACCCCCTCAGTATGTGTGTGTGTGTGTGTGTGTGTGTGTGTGTGTGTACAAGCCAGCATGCAAACCTCCATATGCATTTTTTTTGTCTCATTGGGACCTGACAACTGAATGGCACTTGAATGACACTTTTTCCCACTGCTCATCAAGCTGTGTCCGTGTTATGTTAATGACAGTTGTAGCTGCACGTAATAAAATGCACTTTCATTTAATTTCCATATATAGCACTTATGTGTCAAAAAGCAGAGGGCGTGTGCAAAGCTACACACTTGAGATCAGCTTATCAATCATCTCAATCATCGCACCGTTTTGAAAATTTTTACCACATCTAAATGTCACAGAGGGTTACACTTCTCACCAAAGAGCTGTTACACGTGAGATCAATGAGAAGGTGAGATCAATCAAAGCAGATGACAGTTGATAAGAAACACTTCTGTTTCCATGTGTGCTGTTCAATATGCACTTCAGAAACAACCTCCTTTCTCATAGTGACTCCATGTGTGTGTGTGTGTGTGTTTGTGTGTGTGTATGTGTGTGTGGGGTTGGCATGCAGCAAATGTTTGAAGATAAGCTTTTCCCTCTATAGTCTTCTCCTGTCTTGCTCCTTCTCTCTCTATTTCAAGCCAATTAGGTGTGTCTTTTAGCAGAGATTTGGAGTATAAGTTGAACATCAGCACCCTTCAATGTTGAAAGGCACATCTCAAATTAGGGAGAACCACACACCCTCCCCCCCCTTTCCTACCCAACCTATCACCATCTTTCCCTCCTTTGCTCCTGTGAAGACACAGAGGCCCCCGGGGCCCTGAAATGTCTCCACACGCTGGAAATTGAATCAAACGGCATCAATCAGGGCACCCTTTTTTCCTCCCCCTTTCACTTCTTCTTCTCTCTTTTCTTTTTTGTCTGTGTTTGGTGTCTTTAAGCAGTCTACCAGGGTATATAAACAGCACCACTAGGAAACACAATTGGATATGAAGTGAAACAGGATTCTTTTTTAGGGCTGCTGATGCTTTGAATTAGTGTAGGTTCATCTAAGTCAGGTTGCAGGCGACACTTTTATTTTGCACATTGCCAACATTACCAAGTATTCTATCGGCCCAATGTCTTATAAACACCATCCCGCTGATACACACACGTACATACACACACGCAGTGATATTATTATCCTCCTCTTCTGTGGCTCTCTGCTGTAAAATGAGTTTGCCCCAACTCCATTAAAACCCGCGCCAGCCTCTCCCCTGACGCCGCCGCCCTATTTGCATGTGCTAGTGAGCCACTCCATGGAACGAAGGATCTCCTCTCTTCCTCCTCTCCACCTTCAGTCTGTCCCACCGGAATGCGCGATAAGTGGGCAGATGACATTCACGGAGAAAGACTGCAATAAAGTGACTCTCTCTCCATCTCTTCCTCTCCCCCTTTTCTCCTCCTCTACATTTCCCTCCTCTCTGTGCCACCCCATCAGAGGCAGAAAGGGGATATTGCGAATGACACGGGCAAATCAGCTGTAAATGGGCGCTAATTTGATTGACATCTGGGCTGCTGTCACCGAGGCGGGCGAGGACAGGCCCCAGCCAGCAGACAGTGAGCGGCGTTTACCCAGTGCACAAAAAGCCAGCTTTCAACTAAATCACTTCTTGTCCGGAGGGCCCTCCCTCCTCGTCCCTCTCTCCCGCTCCTTCGCTCCTCCCGCCACCCACTACCAACCAACTCGCCAGATTCTAATTGCGTGTGTCCTTCCTCTCAGTGCAATTTTCCCATTACCGCCACAAGAGCAGCCGCACAGCTCATCTGAAGCGAGGTTGTCTCCGAAATATGTACCTCCAGGTTAACCCTTCGCTGCCTTCACAGAGCCAACTGCAAGCACAGGCTACATGGTGAAGAGGGACACTGCATTGTGTTGTGATTATGTTTTGGACTCTAATTAAAATAAGACATCACAACTAGTTTTGCAAAGAAAAGGCCGCTATCCCTTGGTAACCAAAGAAATCAGAAACATGTATTTGAAATGTAAGTCTAACTTTGTTGTTTTTCTTTTTCTTTTTTCATGTGCTGCTGTTGCTGTCTCTCCATTACAAAGGTAAGTTTCTTTTTTTTTTTTTTTGTTTACGTTCTCCCTGCAGACACATCAGTGATAGGGCCTCAGAGCTCACAACTGTTAGCTCTCATGCTAGGTTAAGCATGGCTAAAAGGCACCAATATGCATGCTGACTTACACACACTCATCTCCAGTCACAATCAAAGCATGTTTAATTCAGAGCATCAAGTCTCTCCTCTTCTCATTCTCTCTATTTCTCCCTTTTCACCTCAATTCTTTATTTATGTCTGTGATGTTGGATTGTGCCAACAGCAAGGCCCAGGGCAAACAGCAGAGGCACCCATGGCAATGAAATGCTAATAAGTGCCGCGTCATTTCAACACACAAAATTCACAGAGGTGTTTGTGTGTGTGTGTGTATGTGCATGCACAGGCATGTGGATGTGTGTTTTTGTCTGTATGCGTGTGTGTGCATGGGGTTGTGCATGAGTTAGATGTCATTTTTTAAACAACATATGGTATAATAAAATATAGTAACAGATAATTTATTCAGAAGAAACAAACCTTACTGTGACACTGACGCAGCATAAATACGCAGATCCCGTTTTTTGTTTTTTTTTACCAGCCCTCCTTTAACACTTGAGAGTTGTGCAGGTGGATTGTGCGCCACTTTGCACTGGTGAAGTGTCATTTTCTTGAAGAGAGGAGTGTTTTTTTTCTCACTTGTGATTTTTTGGTAATTTGGTGACTTGCCATGAGTGAGGAGAGAGGTGCAGTAGGAAAAGTGGCACTTACAATCCAGCAGCAATTTTGGAGTTTTACTGAGATTTACTGCGTTTTAATTTCATCATACAGTACATTCTTTAACTAGCACACAAAAATACAGTTTTCTTTTGATCGTCGCGATACTGTCATACCAGCAAACCATTGATTCTTAGCAGCATCTGTCATTCACAACAGCTTCTTTGTTGTATAAAGGTTGTCTTTCTGTTGTTTAACTCCTTATACAGCTGTCTGAGGGCAGCAGATATGTTTTATCCTCTAGTCGGCACATTTATGCATGTCAACTCCACTCATTTAATCATAAACAACATATTTCTGTTTTCCACTTGATCATCAAGACCGTTGGTGACAGTGACATTCTTGGAGACAGTTCATTAATTTCCCTGAAAAACTTTAAAACTATTAAAACTTTTCTTTCACTTCCACAACACTGCACTTCCTCAGGACCACCTGTTAATACCATCTTGACCCCCCCCCCCCCCAAAAAAAAAAAACACACCAGGTTGGCAGGGAGAGAAGGAAATAAAGTTGCATGCCTCATTGACTTCTTTTCTACAGGTCCGGCCAAAGTAGCAGCTGAAACATCATTTTTAATTACAATACAGGTAGACCTGAGGCTGTAATAACTGACTTGATGTAGAGGTACTGCATCATGGCTGTTGATAGAATTGTCTTTCATAGAGGTGTTACTGGAAACAAAACAAAAAAATCACATATTTGTGGATCATAAACAGGATCATTATGGGAATAGTTGGTTTATGTCATCAGGTTATTGTTGGATGTAGGAACTGCCAAATGCAATTAAATGCACCCTTAATAATCACCTGCGTAAAAAGGGTTCTGCCACACCTTTTGTGCATTGAGCACCCTGCACAATGCTTTATACTCTGAGCCTTGATTTGTGAAAATACAGCCTCAAGACTGAGTATCAAGGTATGTCAATCCACCTTGATTCAGTTTGAAAATGTTTTAGTAATTTCTAGTCCTGTTTGATTTGCAGTGGTGTCAAGTGACTTGAAATAAACAAACTTACGAAGATGGCACAAAAATGTAGAATATCTTTGCAATTTTTCCAATAACAATAGAGTAGCAGTGCTGCCTTATGCATGAACTTGATTGAACGCAGTAATTTTTTTATTAGAGGATGAATCACATCAATTGAACTTTACTTATCCTAGCTCCTTAAATTACTTATTTTGGAAGCTTCAAGGTTTTGATTTTCTTTTTTTGTGGATTTATAGGCCTATAGGCAAAATTCTTCCTTAAAATGACTAATTTAATGCTAATTATAAGACAGTCTTGTCTGCTTACATAAACACTCTCAGCCCTGCTGGTCATCACTGAGGAGCAGAGCTGTTTGGCTCCTGACTCGTGGTGTTGGTTCTGACACTGCCCTGTAGAGTTGACAGTTTTCTTGGTTATTTGTGTACAGGTTTACTATCACACTTTGTGCAATAATACAGTACATGTCTTGTGTATCCTGGAGGAGTGTGCAGGGAGAAAGAGAAGTGGGATGGCGTTGGGGACTCACTGCCTTGGGGCCAAAGCTGCACTAGATGGAAGACTGTACACATACACACACACACATGCCATTAAAGGAATAAAACCATGTTTTTGCTTTGTAAAAAAAAGTCTGCTCAGTATGTTCAATATGTTGGATTTTTTTTTCAGGAGAGCTTGAAGAGATAAATCCAGGATGTGAGAGAGCGAGGAAACAAGGTTGTCCATTAGTCAGCTGCTGTGATAGTCTAAAGAAGCCCTGGCCCTTAATGGCTTCTCTGCAATAATTGCTACACTACTTCCTCTGTTCCTATACCACTACGTGACATGCTTTTGCTGGAGCCACCGCTGTACATGTCCACATCCTAGTTCTAGTCAAAGCATCTCTGAGGAGCATTGTGCTTTACAAGTATCACTCTAATAGAGAGGTTCCAGGTAAAAACTCTGAAAAGAAAGGGCTTTTTTGTTGCCTCAGTCTCCTTCCTGCCCTCTACCATATTTGTTTAGCTTTCTCCTCTCTATCTTTATTGATGCAGAAAGTTAGAGGCTCTCAGTGTGTGAAGAGGCCATGTTTCTCATGTCTACTCTCTCAGATAACACAGGAGTACCTAATGGTTTGGTTACACTAAATGTTTTGGGGACTCTTCAGGTTTCTTGATAAAGTTCTGACCTGTTTGCCAATAGTCACACAATGAAATAGCCTACTTCTCCAGCAGCTTGTGTCAGTATAAGGGTCCCTATACTTACGTACATGGTGTGTGTATGTGTGTGTGTGTGTGTGTGTGTGTGTGTGTGTGTGTGTGTGAGAGAGAGAGAGAGACAGGAAGAGAGAACGAGAGACAGGGATGAATGGAGAGTCTCACAGGTCCTCCAACTCAGCCCAGGTTAATGGAAACCATTATCACACACAGCCACTCTGTCTGTACAATCAGAGCTTCTCTCTCTGAGGGAGGCACTTTGTCACACACACACACACACACACACACACACACACACACACACACACACACACACACACACATACACACACACAGAATATATTTGTGCCATATTCTTAAGCCTTCTCTACTTGTTTAGTCTCCTACTGTACAAGCTGTTCCTCAGCCTGTGCAGGAGAGACTAATTGTTTTAGCATGTAACTGCCACTCTTATTTTGAGCAATAAGGAACACTAGGGGTCATTTTACTGAGATGAGTCAGAAACTGTTAGCTAGCAGGCCTGACTCAAATCTCCCCGCTTTCTCTTTTGTTCTACTCAGCAGCTTTTTTTTTTCTGCTTCCTGAATCTGGAAATGCTTTCATATCAAGCAGCAAATGTGGCCCAACAAACAGTTTTTCTTCTTAAAAAAGAAAAGAAACAAAAGCTGCAGTGACATAGATTTGCCTGCTACATTTGCTGCGAGGCACAAGGCAGCATCAAACATTTAGCAATATGTGAGGCACACTTAAAAGAGCCTAACAGTTGTTTGCTGTGGAAAATTTTTGGACAGTTTTGTTTGTCTATACTTGTGCCACTGAGCAAAGGGTGTAAAAAATGTAGCGATTCCTTTGAAAAATAGACATGATCTCCTCCCACAGTGGCTTGATTGCTGAAGGCACAGAGAGGTAAAATGTCAAATCTATCTCTGAACAGTCCACATGTGTATTTAAGAATATCTGTACGACACTGGATAAGTATATCTCTGTTAACTAGAGAGAGAGCTGATGTGAAATACAACCAGGATCTGTTCCAACGGTAAGAAAATGTCAAGGCGTGGGCTCATCATCATTTAAAAAGACTAAGTTTTATATCAAGATCAGTTCATTTCAATGCAATTACCACAATCAGTGAATTTGCTCATGGGGGCGAGGTGAATCTGTGCAAATTTTTTTGACAAGAAACAAGAAAATTTGTTCCATTGACAAATAGTAAACTGTCCTCACAGAGAGCTGGAAAAATAGACATTTTTAAAATATATTGTAATATTATTATTTATTTAATATTTCTGTTTTTGCTGCCTTTAAAGCTGAATTAATTTATTGTGAATAATGGGCAGGTAGAGTACAGAGTTTATCTGTCTTTTTTTTGGCTAAAAACGGCTGCCCGCAGCAGCTGGAAACAATCTTAATGAGGGCAGAATTATGGGCAATAAAACCAAAACAATGATCCAAAATAGATTAAAAAGCTCCGTAGAGCGGAGAGGGACTGTGGAGTTGGATGGTAATTCTCTGTGGGTTCGTCACTACGAGTTGCTCCTTTGACATTATGCATTCGATCCATTGTTAATACAAAAATATCGATGAGTTCAGCTTTAACAAACATGTTTTTCATAAGCTCAAGACTGTTGCGGGTCAAACATCACCAACTTGACATACTCAGGCCAGTTGATAGGCCACGGCTATGAAAACAGACGTGCCAATCCTGAGTCCAGACATGTTTGTAAAGTGAGGGCCTAACAGCACAGACGTTCTCTAGACAGGAGACATTACAGCTTAAAGGCGGGAAAATTATGTTGGAGGAGAGCATAGACACATATTGTGGACTGTGGAGAAACAGATAATACACACAGTACCGTGTATTACTTGCTGGAAAAAATTATTGGGAGCTGTAGCTTGTTGAATGCTAACAAATTAGTCAATGTTTAACTTAAAAATCTGAAATTGTAGTAGCAAGTGCTGAGCTAGATAAACATTCACCTTAGAATATGTATAGCAAACCTCAGGAATACTGTTCACTTTTTCAGAAAGACAGATGACACGCAATGGCAAAGAAAGACTGTGTTGAGTGAAAAAAAATCTAGTGGAACAAGCAGCTAGTCCGGATGTAACATCAGAACTTCAACTTCCTATGTGTTTGTGTGTGTTGTGTGTGTACTGATGAATGCATTTTGTGCGCTTGAGTGTCCAGCTCCCTAGCATGTGTTTATGTGTGTTTGTGTATGGACACATGCCACTGTCTCTTCGTTGATCCTGTCTCAATCAGAGAGGAGTCGTCCCATCACAAAAGCCACAATATTGCTTCGTACACACACACACACACACGCACACACACGCAGCAGTAACCCTGCTTTCCCCTGTAAACAGTTTACAGTGCCTTCTCTCTCCCTTATGCAGACACAGGCCAAAGCGTCAGTGTTGTGTTCAGCTAATCCCACTGTTTAGGCTTTGTTGGCGGGCTCTAGCTACAGTATGCACTGTATGACCTGAGGGGAAAAAGTGTTTCATTTGTGTGCATGTTTAAATATGTCACACACGTTAAGGACCCCCTCTTTATCTCCCTACACGCACTAATCTTCATCTCTATCAATTTTATGTTTGGGTTCTGTCTCTCCTCTGTGTATCCCCCCCCCCCTCCCCCCACCTCTCCTCATCTTCATTTGTTTAGCTGAGCTTGTGCTTGTTTTCTTGTCGTTCTCCCCTTGATTGAGGTTGACCCAGCCGTCTTCACAACCTCACAGTATACAAATGTGCGCGCGCACACACACACACAGCTCCTGACTGTGTGTATAGACACTGTGTGGTTTGGCTTGCTTTGTGTAGCAACGGCCCAAGGTAGGAAATGCTGTTTAGATTAAGTGCGTTCTGATGTCCTCCCAAGCCTTGTTCCTGCTGGATCACGATCCATTTGCACCACAAACCTCTCTAACACTACATGCGGAAACACCAGTGGTTTAGGGTTAGGCATAGGACAGTGGAGGTTTCTGTTATAGGATTTTACTAAACTCTTACCACATCCTCTATGTGACTCTGTGACTTTAACAGAAGGAAAATGATTACCTTTGGTATGTTTTTTGCATCTATGCCACTGTTAAACTGTTTATCCCTTGTCATAGACATTCTTTTATCCAATACGTTCAAATGTTCCTCGATCTTTCTTTTGTTTTCAGGTTTGCACAGCTCAAATATAAGATTGTTTTATATACGTGCAGGTTTTGAACCTGATTTTTCCTCATTTCCTTAGAGGTGCTTACGGCTGCCAAACACTGAAGTCCAGCCAACTAGGGCACCTAAATAACAGCTATCAGAAATAAAGAGCTGACATCTGATGCCTGCTCTGTTTTAATAGCGGAGAAAAGGAAAGATTTTTTTGTCCATAAAGTCAGTGTGGTCTCCTTATTTTCTCTCAACAGGCAGTCCTTAAGCTGAGAATTTTTCCACGTAATCAAAAAAGAATCAGACACCTTGGTCAAAAGACTCATAGTCCTTGGTGTGTGAGCTGTGTTTGCAGGAGCATGTGTGTGTGTGTGTGTGTGTGTGTGGGAGGGAGTGCTGATTAGAAGTCTGATAATTGCAGGAGTTTTAGCTCTTTTGTCTCTGCAGCCCTCCATTTGATCCGCTCCTTTCTGCTGGTATTAGAGAAAATAATATAATATAATATTTAATAGATTGGTTGAAATAATAACTTTCTGTAGTTGTGTTACTCTAATTTAAAAAACTAACTGCAAATCCTTATCTAGTTGCCATATTTATTACATCTTACTTTTTCTTACCAAAAATAAATTGTCAAACACCAATTTGCATTTTTTAAAAATAAATCTTGTCTTGATTTTTCCAAGACATTAAATCAATTCTACTAAAGTGGATTGCATAGTTGTAACAGTATCCTAGATATCTAAGAGAAAACTGGATGTTTTTTTTTTTCTTTCAAAAATCAGACCAGTCTTAAAGGTGTACTCCACAGATTTACCATTGCACTTCAGTGAAGTTGGGGGACTCACAGGAGACAGATTAAAAAAGAAAAATGGTCAAATGTGGTTGTAAATACAAAGACATTTTTACTTTTAGTCCTTAAGGGTCAAGATCCAAAAGGGCTCGTATCCTACATTTCCCATAATGCAACAGGCTTTCTATTTTAAATCTCAAGCCCGAGCCGTGATTATTAGGGTTCCTCGCTCAGATTTAAGAAAGCTCTCCAGACCCACAGTAGACATTAAGACATTATTGGTGGAGTGCCTTTAAAACTATGGAAGACAAAAAACACTGTAAAATACTTAATTTTTCATATTGTTGAATTGGATAAAGTAATTACTGCAGAAGCTATATATATAAGTAAGAGAAGTATAGTATAGTAATATATAGTATGACATGCAGATCAAAACACTTCATTCTCAGCTTGTATAGAAAGGTTTACTGTAACATGCATCTGCGGCAGTCGCTGCACTGGTGACTCTTAGCTGAATGGAGTGATGTGATGTGACGTTTGAGCAGAATTCAAACACAAAAGACCAAGTCTTAAGAATCTTTATTGTTGCTTATATCAAGTGTCTTGTTACTTGTTTTAAGCTTAGCTAGTTTTTTTGTATTGACCTAATTTCTTGTCAAGAAAAAGTAATTCTTGCATTTTTTTGTTTTGTTTGATACTAGCAAATTTCTCTACATTGCAGAATGTTTTGCTTGTTTTACAGCCTAATGGTTAAGGCACACTGTCCTTAGTTTGATTCTGGCAGGGGGACCTTTGATGGATGTCACACCTCTCTCTTCCCCTGTTTCCTGTCTTTCAATACACTGTAACTGTCAAATAAAGGGGAAAAATGTTAAAGAAACAATTTTAAAAATAAAAAAGTTGCCAGCACTTACTGGCACAGTACTGTTATTTGTGTGTATGTGAGGATGTTGTTGTGAGGCCGTGGATGAAAATTGTGTGATGTGATGTGATGAGATCAGCAAGAAGCAGCAGAGACACCTCCCCTACACTTGTCTCAGTGGTCCCAGCATCATTACCAGCACCACTGCGGTACACTGCCTTATCTACTGTGGCAACTGATACAGTGACAGCCACTCCTCCAGGACACACACACACACACATATATACCCACACAATGCTCAATGCCTCACCAATCTGCAGCAGTTTTCCCTGCGGGTCCTCTTCATCGAGGCTGCGGTCTACAGCGTGTGTGTGGTGGCAGAGGGATGATAGGGCGGATAGTTATTTTCGACATGAAATCTTCTGTAATGTTTAATGTTTATGCTCAGATAACGAAATATTATGTCACATCTGAGCTTCCCAGAAGATCTGATCAAGTCAGGAGAGGGCAGTCAAGTCTTTCTATCTGTTGTTTTTTGTAATTTACACACTCACACACACACACACACACACAATCGCACAGAATACATATAGCACATGCATACTTGTGTTCTGCCACTTCATTGGAAATCTTCAACTAACCCCACGTGCCTTTGATTTGTGAGTTCAGCCGATTCAGTCACACAGGCTCACAGTCATTTAAAATAACTGCTCAGGTGGGAACCATGGATGTGTGTGTCTAAGTGTGTGTGTGTGTGAGAGTGTGTGTAAGGCAGGCTCGGTGACTTCATTCATTTTAGTGGCTGAAAACGCGGTCCACACCTGTTCAACCTACCATGCTAACATTCTCAAGTGGTCTTAGTCACATTAACGCTTTGAACCTCAAACACACACACACAGTCCATCTGCTATTTAAACTCCAGTAGAACCCAGTAAAGTTCAGATTCATTTTTATATAGTCGGCTCTTTTTCTGTTCAAGTTCAAGGCTCTGTGCTGCTATGAGCATTTACACCTGGTAAAGTGTCTGTAACCAGTTTAAATGGCAAAACTGATTTCCTCTTTAAATTACTCAGATTCCAAATATCTCCCTCTCTTCTTACCGCGCTCTCTCCATCTGAACGATCTAACTGAATTATTTTTTATTACCATCTTCTTTTTTCTATCTCTGTCTTCCTGTCTGCCTCGTTCACTCTCTCTGCTCTCTGTTTGCGTATGAAATGATGTAAGCAGGAAGTCAATTTATGATATGTATTGAGAAATGGGTAAAGGAGGTTTTTTTTTTGTCTTTTGTTGTTGACATGAGAGGTAGTGCATGACAGTCTAATGTAGCCACAACCACATGTGGTTACATATGTCCAATATTGTATGTTTTCTCTTGGCAGTGGAGCAGAGGATGACTATTGTTGCCCCTTTCAGACTCACTCCTATTAATCATGTGTGTGCGTGTCTGTGGGAGTGTATGTGTCACTGAGAAAGAGTGCACGTAATACTCACTGCATGATGAAGGAACCTGAATATACATCAAACTAAAGCCTACACAAACCGTGTACTGAAATATATACACACTCACAGTGATACAAGAGGACAGGGAATAAGAAAAAAATAGATCTGTAACTGAGCTATTTTGTGCAGGAAAGCATATTTTAAATGAAATTAAGAGCTCGAATGCTCTTATACTTACACATAGACATTTTTAATTTTGTCTTGAGATGCACGGGCCTGTTCAAAAAAGTCTACTCATCAATGTTATATTCACTCATATAAGTTACATATTACAGTAATCACATTTTTCCCCAATTATGAAGTACTACAACACATTATTCTTTATTGAACTAGTGAAGATACTGTCATTTGGCTACACATAAAAATTTCAGCAGACCTATTAAATGATGCTTTTAAAACCTTAGTACTAGTATGTTTAATATGGTATTCAATGAATATCAAATCTTTTATATGTACAGTAAATATATTGATTTACACCTGCTGGCATGAACTGTTGCCTAGCAACAGCTGTAGTAAGCAACACAAGACAGATGAACACTGGAAAGACAGATGTTGGAAAGAATTTCTCAAAAAAAGTTATAAATCCAAGACTGGCAGAGGAGACAGGGTGAAATCGGGGGGAAAGTAGAGATACTGTCATCGGTTTGAATTTACTTCACAGAGAGACAAGAACATCACTTTGAGAAGTAATTCATGTTCTGTTCAGAAATGAGTCCACATGTTTATGCCTGTGCAACTTTCCATTTTGATCTACCAATATATTTGTGTCAGATTTGGGAAAATAACACAAAACTGAGAATAAAATGTAAAGTATTTTTATTACAGGAATAAGTAACTGGTAACTGCTTCTAAGAAGCTATCCAATTTACCAGAGCGGATCAACAACAACATCCCTCCCTGTCTTGTTGGCTGAAACGTGCTTCTCTGGGATGCACGTAGGCAAACATGCACAGGGTCATTTAAAGACCCCTAAAGTTTCTTTTATACTTGTTCATAAAAGTGTACTAAAGTTTACATGCCTCCCGACAAGTTGTATCAGCCAATGAGCTTGCTTGATGTGCAAGTCTTCACAAGGCTTTGTTGAGATTTGGCAGGTGTGTGCATCAACCTCTTACCCATAACCCATAATCTTCTTTTTGTAGGCTGCAGAGATGTTTATGTATCTTTGCAAAAGCATAATTTCAGCTATAATCAGATGCAGTCTTTAATACTTTGATTTGAGGATAATTTGCCATCCTTTTTGGGGGCCTCATGTAGGTAACCTGTTACTGTACCTCACCCGTGCAGTAGCTCTGTGCTCCATACTCTGTTTAATGACAAATCTCATGAAAACAGGATTCAGTGGTTAAATACATGCACACATTTATTGTACATGTATGTATTGTAAACTACTGTTTTTTCATTTTTTGTGAATGGTGGATTTTTACGGATAAGTGTCTGCCTCTACATTTGAACTGTGTTTTGTGTGTGTATGTGCGTGTGTGACCATGGACGGGTCCTATATGGAAGCAATTACTGGCAGCGAGGGCCCTCAGACACCCACAGTGCCTCTCACTCTGGGCCAAACGGAATGTATCTCCCTCCCCCTTTTCCCTTTCTCTTTCTGTCTCTCTCTGTTTCTTTCTCTTTTTCTCCCTCTTTTTTACTACCTCTCTCTTTCTGTTTTACTCTCTCTCTTTTTCTCTCTCTGGACTAAATTACTTTCGTATGAGCCCCAACAAAGGGGGCAAGGTGAAACCCCTTTCTATTTTTTATTGGGAACAAAAACCCCAGCCATATTTTAATTCACATCACACATTTCCAATTTGCGCAAACAAGCCCTGAAAATACCGGCGCTAATTAGACTAAACCTTATGTGTGTGTGTGTGTGTGCATACATGTGTGCATGCTCCATGAAAAGAGAGGCCATCTCCAGTTGCATTACTGTACCCCCTTTGGGTGCTGTGTTGGCTAGTTAGTATGCGCAGCCAGAGCCATGTCGGATATGAGTTTTTGGGGGGTCCCTGCATCATGTGGTTTGGGTGGAGGCAAGCTGCTATGGTGGCTGTTGTCTGCTACATCTACTAGTGTGCATATGTATATGTGTGTGTGTGTGTGTGTGTGTGTGTGTGTGTGTGTGTATGTGACTTTTGTTTGTAAAGGTAAGCTTGTTTTTTTAGGAGATCTTAATTCAAAATTTAATGCTTGAAACACCAAAATAAATTGAATTAGGGGTAAAGCATCCACTGAAAAAGAAACCACAGATAAACTGGCAGCAAGCAGTGACAGGATTGCAGTTGTCAGGGTTTGGCAAACCATTGTCACCCCCTCTCTTGTTACAGTAAAGAAAAGCTCAATGGAGGAATATTATCAGCCGTGCCAGCAGTCTCTCCTCCTCTGTCTGTGGGAACTGAGAAGTCAGTATTTGCCATGTGTATATCCCTCCAAACGGACTCTAAATGAGATAAATAAGTTCAGACTAAATTGGCAGCTTGTGTCCAAAGTGATTATTCTTTCCTTAATGTCTCCTCATTGGAATGGGAGAAGACTTGGCCTGCACAGGAATACCGCGGGGTGTGGCAAAGCGGTCTTTTCCAACACAAAGAAGTGACGAGTGATGGCAGCCAGAGTTTACTTGTCAAGGTTTTTAAACACACACACACACGCACATGCAGAGTTCTCATGTGCTAACCCCGTCCTCTTCAAACAGTTTGTCTCTCACTCCACACTCCTCCAAACTTGGCCCGTGACAAGGCCTTACATTCCCTTCCCATGAGTCCTAGCGTGGCTAGTCAGCAGAAG
Source organism: Thunnus albacares (assembly GCF_914725855.1). Taxonomy (NCBI): domain Eukaryota; kingdom Metazoa; phylum Chordata; class Actinopteri; order Scombriformes; family Scombridae; genus Thunnus; species Thunnus albacares. The sequence goes on along the minus strand of NC_058108.1, from coordinate 23,392,755 downwards.
GACCCCAGATTGTGCTGGCTGCGTCGCCGCCTGCCTCGTTTGGGAGCGTGCCTGGACCCTCCGTCTCAGTAACCTTGGTTTGCCCCCTCTGTTTGTGAATTCCTGCCGCTCCAATAGGACCACACTGTCCCCAGCAAAATGCTTTCTGGCAGCGGGCAGCTGGACAGACCGGTGGGAAAGTGAAGTGAAAGCTCAGATTCTCTTTCAGGCAAATAAATAAGCCATGATTGTACAGTTTCACCTAAGAGTAATTTTGTGAGATTGTTGGACAAAAATGGACAAAAGGCTGAGAGTTGGAGTGTGTCTGTTATATGTAACACACTGCCAGGTCAAGAGTTGCAAAGAAGTGACATCTGATGGTGAATAATCGGTCACAGTTGTAGATAATTACCAGTTAAGAAAAATATACCTCGTCTTATCAGATCACCAGCACTGATACTGATCCTTGTTACGATTGGTGCTTTAAGTTGAGCAAAGGGTTGTAATTGGTGATTTAAGCCCCACCAGAGGCTGTGATAGGTGCATTTTGAAGCCTCAGATTTCATTCTGTGGCGGTGTTTTGTGTCTGCCAACACCCAGACTCTGGGGTGTTTAGCCTTCACGGCTACTTCTGCTGTCTGAGGAATTTCACGGGCTTGAGTAATTTTTAGTTATGTCTCTCCTCTCCGTTTCTTTACACTTTTTCTTTCACCGCTTCTTGTTTAAAATCATAGTTATTTGCGGTGCAGCGCTGGATAGTTTGTGGTTTTCGGAACGGCTGTATTATTCCAGTATTAAGTATCTACTCTTTCACCATAATGTTATAAGAGGCTTCCCTGGTTTAAAATATCAGATTGCTCAAAATGGTATAAATATTGGTATCCTCCCAATATTTTTCAAGGTCTCATTTCTATAGAGTTGCAGTTTGGAGCTTTGATAATTTATTGCATATTTCTAATACAGCTTCATTTAAATGAATCATGTTACAAGAATCCAATTTTTCTACATATGTAGTATATCATTATGTTTTAACATCTTAATCGTATAATTTATAACCTGGTAATTTGCTAACTTAATCTGTTTTACCCATTAATTTCAGGGATGAAACAATTAATTGGTTAGTTGATCGGCAGAAAATCAATCGTCACAAATGTTGATAAAAAAGCTAAACATTTGCTATTTTCAGCTTGCCGCTTTTTCTGCTTAATATCATCATAAATTGAATATCTTTGGGTTTTGGACGGTTCTTTGGACAAAACTAAACATTTGATGATGTCACGTTTGTCTCTGGGAAATTGTGATCATTTTTTACTGTTTTCTGACATTTTTAGACTAAACGATTAATTGATTAATTGATTGATCGTAAAAAGCAACCAACAGATTAATCAATAATGAAAATAATCATTAGTTGCAGCCCAGTTCATTCCTAACCTGTTAATCTGTTTTCCTCTGTCTGCCTGTCTGCCTACATCTTTGCTGGCTCTTCAGCCTGTCTATCTGTTTGCTTGACGGTCCACTGTGTCACAGCGCTACTAATGGCCATTGCTGAGCCAGCCACTTTCTAAATGACACCCTCCTCCGCTCAATACAGCTGCCCTGCAGTTACGCACTCACTCCTCTCCCCCTTTTCTTGTTTCCACCCTCCACTCTCCACCGCTTCCTCTCATGCACAACAGTGGCTTCCCTCTCGCGCGTGGAAGAAAAGCAGTTTCTTGTCAATTTTCTCTCAATATTTTCCACTGAACATGCCTCTTGATGAAAGAACCTCGTCTTGTCTGACACACGCTCGCGCACTTTCATACATCACGTCACTGGCTGAATGAATGAATGACTGACAGCGTACGACTGGAGCATCGTCTCCCCGCTGATATCTGCACCCTCACCAACAGGACGATCCGTTCATTCATCATTCATTCCTCCCACTTCTCTCTCTCTCTACGTTCTTTTATCTTTTCCTCCCTCTTCACACCACATCCTTTCCTCTCCTTTTAATCATCTTTATCTTGTTGTTTGTGTGTGTGTGTTTGTGTGTTAGTCGCAGAGGATGGTGTAGCAACAATTCCTCTATTGTAAGACAGAACTGTACTGAAGACATATGAAAGCCAAATTGAGTTTGGCCTTAGTTTGACTACATCAACTCTTCCAGACTAAATACTGGATCAAAACACACTCATGATCACTCTCATTCTTCACACATATCAGCTCTCCAACCTCTACATACCCCAGGTGCCACTTGGATTTAATATAGCTCAAATGACTTTATTTATTCTCAGAGGCATTGCAGTAGCATCTCGTCTTTACTATGATTTTTTTTTTTTACACACATTCAACAAACTTCCCCCCTCAAAGTTCATTGGTGAATCAGTTGGGGGTTTCAGCATCCTAAAAGATGGTGGTGGCAACATTTTGGCACTGGCAGCTCATAACTGGATTGCTGTAATTATTCATTGGGAGAGTGATGCCTTCCAGCGGCTGAAGATTGATTAGCTTTGATACGCGACTTAGTGTAATCTGTCTTTGACCAGGGCACCTGTCCAAATTGGCAGGAATAATAAAAAGAGAGGAAGTTATTTTTAAAGAGAGAGGAGAAATGAGCGAGCAAATGACGATGAAGGTGGGTGGACAAAGGGAAGAGAGAAAGATTGAGGCACATCCTGTGTCATGTCTCTTGTGGCGCCTTTCGCCATACACAAACCATCAACCTGCAAACAACAACAGCAGGGCAACCATTTTGTTTACAGTTGAGTAAGGCTCTCAAGCTAAATAAAGCCATTACAACCTAAAATACAGCACCTCTTATTGTCAGCATTACTGTGTACTTAGTTCAAAGTGTTAGTTTTCCAAGCGCATTTGGGGTATTTTTTTATGCCTTGCTTGTTTTGTCAGCCAGACCAACACGATCCTCGGTTGTCTCATTTTCCACGACTAAAGTGTGTCTTCAGTTAATCCTCCAGAGTAAGCATGGCAGAACTTAAAAGGCTCTGATTAGGCTGTTGTGTCCCACAGGTTGGCTAGATATAAACTCGTGACACACTCACAGTGCCCATACATACCCCAGAGACCTCTCTTTGTGTTAATTAAAGGAGTCTCAACTGCAATTAGCAGGCTTTACAATGAGCGTACCCACAGATAGACACATACATGAGCACACATACATATACACACACTGATACAGATATATCCAAACTGTGAGCACATTTACGGGCCCACAAACACACTTTACAGTTGCTTAAGCATCACAATGCCATTGCATTTTGTTGTCGGGCCAAGTATACTGGATTGTCTGCACTGTCCAATAGTGATCATGTTTAATGACGTCAAAACACAGCAGCCATTTTTGATAGTGACCTGCAGACCAAATGAAGATTGAATGGAACAAATATTCTTTTTCCTTCCTCTGAACCTCTGACATCTGAAATTCTGTTTTTTAAAAACAGATAAAAAAATCTGCCAGTTTGGTGAAATAACTTTACCTCTTTTTAATGGAATTTTCAAAGATGTCCTGTAGGATCAAGTTTAATTTTCTTGGTACCAATGCAGGGGACTGCCTTTTCATTTGTTGTTTACAGAAAATCAACAGTGTCTTGAAACTCCTTGAAAAGGTCCTCTTCTGCAGTTAAGTGGAGTGAAATTTCTCTGTCACCCCTCTGGCAAAACTTTTCAAGTTTTATGAAGTCTTTAAAGCTATAAACAAGAATACATTGTTTGTTAGAGGATTGTTTCACCAAATACTAATACAATTTATGTTTAGTTTCATGTAGCCTTGCAGGAGATCTCTCTCTCTCTCTCTCTCGCTCTCTCTCTGTTGGATTTCTGCTGCCACCCCATTACAATAGAAGTAAATGGTTTTTCATTTGTGATGCTTAAAGCATTGAAGAAAAAAAAAGATTTAAAACATTTAACAACAATGTGTTTTCACAAATAATGTCCTTGTTAGTTTGGATAGTCCGCAGACCTCACTGTAAACAGTTTTCATTAGAACAATTTTCCACTGAAGAAAATTGCCTTTAAAAAAACTACTGTGAGCAACACACACACACACAAATCCACTCACCCCCACTGCACTGAAATCTCATAGACAAATAAAATACATATTTTTTTTGTAATTTTGTAATTTGGAACCCATGCCCAATATCTTGTGATATCTTGTGCTTCATGTTGCGTGTCTTTTTGTATGAAAGGACAGTCAGATAGAGAACCTTAGTTCATGCCGCCCCTTGTGTAATCCTGCTGCAACCCCACAACCTAAGAACTGAGTTGCTGTGTTCCTCTCCCTGTTAGACCTTTAGTACCTGTGTCCATGGTGGCCAAATGGCCCATCATCCTGTCTCCTTATGTACCAAATTAAACCAGAGCTCTCTCCCAGTGTGCTCCAGCCTTGTCCACAGGAAATCAAGGCCAGGTGGAACTTAAGTGAATGAAGCCCCACTTTGGCACATTCTAGCTTGGGTGATGGTGGCAAGAGCGATGCCCCCCTGGAGCTTGGAGGTTGGGGAAGGACACACAGGGACACACATGTACAGGTGCGAATACCTATTTGCTGATGTTCACACACGGGCACAAACTCACAGTGAATAGGTGCTGTCAACTCTGTGGCAACGCTGCTTAGCCGCTCCACTCCCATATTTACTTATTTATTGGCAGCAATGGCTGTGATGACAGGGCCACTCACTCTCAGAAAGCCTCCCAGGCTCCACGACATCCCTTCAAGCAATAGCGTAAAAATTTTAAGAGCCCCAGGCCTGGTTTGATGATTTTGACGTGAGTTAGCGTGTAGCGGAGTTGTCGGGTGCATTCAGGGGGCTAACTGTTCTAATGCGTTTACCCACTTGCCTTATGTGTGTGTGTGTGTGTCTCAAAGCGAAGCGAAGTGTCACTTAATAATTTAGTCGTTGGTTTCGTCCCCCTCACCATCCATCCATCCATTCACAGCCCTTTATGTCTTGCCTCTGGGAATGCAGAGGCCATCGCTCTGCCTCTCTGGGAGTGATAGAACGAGCAGAGACAGGTGACAGAATCCGGTGTGGTGGTGTGTAAGGACAAAGTGAGAGAGACTGACTGTGAAAGAAAGAGAGACAGACAGCAGAGCAAAAATAAACACTCAGAAACAGACATGAATTAAAGTCGCTCGAGGTGATTTATGAGTGACTGGAAGATAATGAACAGCAGCCACTTTTTTGAATGTTAATTTTTACAATGCAGGTTTATTATACAGAACCTCATATTCATTCTGTCATTAAATCTGTCCAACGTGTCATATGTTTTAAAGGGATGCAACACAGACATGTAAGACGGAATATATACCCATGCCTTGCACACACACAAACACACACAAACACACACACACACACACACACACACACACACACACACACACACACACACACACACACAGCTGGCCTGTGCATGCCAGATGTAGACAGGAGGTCTCTGTCTCTCTGTCTCTCTCTCATCACTGTTTTCAGACTAATAGGTTCTTGTTCTGCATGGAAGTGGTTCTAAGGCGAGAGCGGGAACTCAAAGCCTGCACGCCAAACCTGTGGCTACGGTTGTAATAATCAAATAATGTAACTTGGCCACGTGTAAGAATGTGTGTTAATACATGAGAGCTTTCAACAAAGTCTCCCAATGCCAGTGGCCTCCTATATACTTTAATATGACTTGATGTTCACTTAACCCCCCTCTTCCTTGTAATTGAAACCTGATGGTGGAATAATAATCGTTTCTTCATATTTTTTTTTCCTCTTTCTGCATTCACTAAGCTGATTTTTGCTTGGGCTGTGGGATAGTATTCAATTACAAGAGGTTTGGAGGAGGGGAGGGCAGCGATGGGCATTACACTTACAACCTCTCCATGGGTTCACTGGAAGAGAAGCTAAAATGACTTGTGAATGCACAGATCATCTGGATGGTGCAGACATCACGCAGAACTTTAAAAATAAAAAATATATAACTTTTGAAGCTACACTTCCTACTTTTTTTCCCTCTCTACACACACCCACAGTTGAAAAAAAGATGAAGAAGAAAGGCAGAGAAGAAAGATGTGCAGAGAGTGAGAATTGAACCTCAACTTTTTTTGTGATTGAAATACTTCTTCCTCTGAGCTGAAGTCCCAAACCAAAACTTTGTTGCTTGTTTGCTAAGTGGTTTTACTACCACAGGATGATTTGTGTGACATTTATTTGGGAGTTTTTTTTGGCCGGGGAGAGTCACAAGTGTTTGTGTGTTTGTCGTGTTGTTAGCGGTTATGTTCCTTGTCATGTGTGTGCCATAAATAAAGACTCCCCTGGCTAATGTAACCCACATGTTCTTTGTTCCCACCTCCTTCGCAGCTCGGCATTTGTTTTCAGGGAGGATTCAGATGGTACACAGGTCTTTTGGACTGTGTCTCAGCTTTTGTGAGGTCATTGAAATTTTTTTTTTGTTATATCAAAAACAGTCGTGGACTTCCCTGTTACTCACAAAGGCTAACCAATATAATGTGTGATTCCCATTACTTCACTAGCTCACCACTGAGCAGATGCACAGCTGGTGACTGATGATCTCTCTCGAAACACATTTGCAGTCATACCCAGACATAGGTATTAGATTGAACAATTGTTGGATTTTTGACTCTTTTCGATAGAAAATAATTCATTCTGAATGCCAAATTGGCCCCCATATGGGATGACCCTGATTTTAAGATGCCCCCCCTCCCCCTTGTTTCCAGCACCTGTTTTTGGAAAACACTTAATCAGATTAGTCCTGTTGGGAACTTTTCCCAGAGGTACTGCTAGTCATCCTCATCCTTGAAGTCTTTTGTATCACTAAAGTGACACGATTTACTTCTATTAAAACAAAATGTAAATCCCACATTTGTGTAGCTTGTTCATGACACACTCAACCACTCCACTGGAGGGCTTTTGGTATCAATCAAAATAATTTTCTATGACTTTTTTCAGACTGTCTGTTTGGGTTCCTGGTTATGACAGTCTGTTACACCAGTAATTCTTGGCTGCGTGTTCCCCGGTCCATTTCTCTTCACTTTCAACACATGTTTTCATCATGAATTTATTTCCTCCATGGCCCCAAAACATGTTCCACAAGCCGTCAGAATTTCCTGTAGGTTAAACTAGGCTACTGAAAAACCTTTATGGATGACTAACTCTAAAATATATACTATAAACAGACAATCCATGATGCAACACCATCTATCTATGTTTGGAATATGTAATTCTCTAGTCCTTGAATATAATACGACCCCCACCTTCTCAAATGTAATTTCCAGGAAAAAAAATGTCTGAATTTTGGGCAACTTCAATAATTGAATCATACTTTTTCTGGTGCTGTATTCCCTGTCAGTATTTTGTGCCACCAAACAAACAGCAATCCTCCAGCAGTTAAGAAGGTCACTGTAACAAGGACTGACATTACACTCTCTTTTATCTGGGCCACGGCAAGTTGAGAAAGTGTTTCAGTGAGTGTCAGAGGAAGCAGAGAGCTAAAAGAGGGAAAGATATATTAGTCAGGTCAGAGGAGAGAAAGTCGTGAGATCGTGAGAAAGGAAGGGTGAAAACAGAATAATGAGAGGCGGAGAGATGGGAAGTTAGCAAAGAGGAGAGAAGAGAAGAGAAGGAAGACACTGTAGAGAAGGACTTTGTCAAACTCTCAGTGCTGGGTTTGGTGGAGATCAGGCTGGTGGGGTGGGGGTGTACTATGGGGCCGCTGGCAGGGTTGCCACGGCAGTGTTCCGGATGGGCAGGCGGTCTCCTCTCAGGGGGTGAGGGGGGACGTGGGGCTGTCAGGGAGCCTGGCAGGTAGAGACACAACGCCCTGTGACTGGGGGGGAGCACGGGTCAGTGAGAGAGGACAGGAGCGAGGGGATGGAGGCAGTGGAGGGGTGAGGTGGAGGCCTGTCTGATGAGGTGAGAAGGAGAGAATAGAAAAGGAGGGAGGGGATGGGGGGGGGGGGGTGAGACATGAGGGAAGTAAATGAGGGTGAAGGAGGAGAAAAGCTAGAGATGATTAGAAGAGAATTATCCAAGTGTGAGTGCAGATGTCTGTAAAGTTAGAGGAGGGAAGAAGAGGGAGAAAAACCAGAAGGATGGGCGCACAGTGCCCTGATATACACGTCTGTGAAATGCCCCGAAACCAGCCCAGTCATTAGGCAAGTGATGGAACTCAACCTCTTCTTCCTCTGTTTCTTCTTCCTCTCCCTCTACATCCTATTCTTCCATCACAATATTCCAACGCCTCATACAGAATGTAACCCTTTCTTTAATCCACCACACCCTTATTGTGGTTTCACACCAAATGCACAGGAGCAAATAGTTTGCCTGAGGATCAATGTAGAATGATAATCACAGTGGTAATCCTACAAAGATAATCACAATAATCATGATAATCATAGAATGGTAATCCTACAAAGCAGCTACTGTAGTTAGGATGCTACAGACTACATCAGAATGTAAACAATTGCGAGATCAATTTGCTGTGATAATTATTGCCACATTCGAGTGGCAATAAATATAAAACTGGTGGGATCGGAGAGTAGAGTTACACAAATACGGCAAATTAGAAATTCCCAAATGAACTTTTCCACCATTCTTCTCTTCAGTAGAACTCAGGTCAGCAATATTTGGGGTTAAAGTTAAATTTAGTTGAACTTGGGCTGCAAAACCTGGCAGAAAATCATGGTAGTGTTTCATGTCTCTTAGCTACATGCTGTACATGATGCTCACAACATTTAAAGACACAATACTGTATTCATTAAAATGAACCATGACAGATTTCTTTTCATGGGGACTTACAGAGGCCTAAAAAATGTTTCATGGCTTGCAGGCTGTAAATTGAGAACCTAAATTGAGAAGACATGGTTGCAATATCTGCAACAATGTTAATAGTTCATTAATCATCTTCATTAATCAATCATTAATTCACTCGTTCCAGCTTCTCAAATGTGAATATTTCCTGATCTTCTTCATCTTCTATAAAAGTAAATTACATGTATTTGGATTGAGGATCATTTATCTGACAAAACAAGTGATTTGAAGATGTCATGTTTGGCTTTGGGAACTTGTGATCTTTCACTACTTTGATAGTAGTAAATACATTTTATAAATTATAAATATTATAAATATTATTATTAATAAATAATAGTGATAAAACATGCAAGCTGCAACCCTAATAATCTCTTGTGACGATGCAATGAATATTTGGTACAGAACATTTTGGGGTAACAGAGTCTGCTGATGTGAAACCCTACTGAAAAGTGTGTGTGTGTGTGTGTGTGTGTGTGTGAGTGTGTGTGAAGTGAGGTGAAAGTCAAGGTGCCCAACAGGCTGGTTTAGACTTTGCTGCAATTTTGGTGAGTAGAACAATGGTCTGGTCAGGTTGTTGCTGGCAGGGTCAGAGGTTCACGTGTATGAGTATTGTGAGTGTGTGAGTGTGTGTGTGCATGGCTCCAAATGTGCATCATTTGCTGTATTGGTTCCGATAAAACAGTAGTTTTGTCTCCTGACCTCATGAGTGGAGTCTTCCCCTCTTGGAAAAACAAAATTAGCACGAGGAGCACTTTATACATAACATGTGTCATTAGGTCATGAATTGCCAAATAGGCATTAGCAGATTGTGCCTCCAGCCATTAACCTTTTGTCATTTAGTGTTACCACAAATACAGCTGAAAATCGTAAATAACTCATAAGACTCAATGAAAAATGCTCCACTGACATTTTTTTTTTCCCCTCTCATTTTTTTTCACAAAGGTGCACTTATTAGCAGAGGCCAGAGTGCAGTGATCAGTGACACAGACAATCATGTGGCTCCCTCTCATTTCTCTCAGACCTTTCGGTGCCCTCGCTTGTCTCTCTCAAAGTCTTTCTCCCCGTCTCTCTCCCTCCCGCTATCACAAGTAGAGGGCTGTTCCTGTCGGTGTCATATGATGTCTTGTGGCCCTGTAGTGGTAGCAGAACAGTGACAGTTCTATCCCTGTGCCATCTGATCGACACGCCATTCCTTGTCACATGGAGACACACACACACACACACACACACACACACACACAAGCTACAAGTTTATCTGTGTGTGTGAGCATCCTTATACGACCATAAATCAGGTCACCGACAGTAACAGCCCTTAGCCATGTGCTCCTGCTTATGTATATACGCCACTGTACAAAGGCTGCACTCACTCTTTTGGTAATGCCAATTCCCACCAGTGTTAAACCATGATTGTTATTGTTTAGTTTGCCTACTTTAAATGATTGGACCTGAAATGGGCAAAAATCTCAGAGGTTTTAATATGGAAAAAAAGTTAAGATGACAAAACAGCTGACAGGATGAACTCTAGATGGTCTTTTCACGTGACAACCTGAAGTGAACCACTGTTTTCTCTCTGTGTTCGAGAAGCATCCTTCTTAGCACAGACACTCATCAACCTTTTTTTTTTTCTGCTGGCCTGAATCATTTGTTTCTGCAGCACATAATCACCATCACTGCACAAATTATGTTGTTCCACTCTCCTCTCTCTTTCTACCCTCAGCTTCTGTCCTTCCATTTACCCTCGTTTTATTGTGTAAAAGGCCAATTTGAGTTGGGTTTTGCTCAGTTGTGATTTCATTCCATGAAAAATTATCCCCCCTCCAAAAAAAAAAGAAACAAAACAAAACAAGAAAAATAACACAGCAGACAAGCATCATAATTATGACTTTTTGATGACCTCTGAATCTTTTTCGTACTTGCTGTTGTTTGCTTGAACAGGTTCTCTCTTTGCGCAGAAGATAAAAAGCAAGGTAGTTTGCCTCTCAAGACATAAGAGGGACTTGGCTCTCTTGAGACTGTTCTAACAACTCAATGCTGTCACACCCAATTTCTGGGCTTTTTCACCAATTAGTTGTCAATGTTTGGGAAGCAAACAGGCAGCGCTGAGAGGTTTGATGGGTATAATAATGTGGGCTTAGTGATGAAGGGTGCCCTCTGAAACACACTTGTAGCTTACAGTCAAAAGACAAAAAGGGCGTTAAGAGGTCAAGGGTGCATTATGTCTGTCGATTTCTTTCACTCTCTCTTTTACCTGATAAGCTCTATGGCCTTTAGTTCACTAATAATTTACTTAAAATCCTTTTTTACCCTTAATCTCTATTTCTAAATACAATTCTTGACTGGTTGGAGTCATATTCATACATTATTTGAAGCATATCAAATCCATCTACAGCAATTATAAAAAAACTAATACCTGTATGTTACATTAATATAAGATACAGATTATGTTATTATGAATTGCATTAAAAATCAAGATTCAAAGCTTTGCAGTCCTATACACAGAGAGCAAGTTGGACTGTGCAATGAAATTGGATGTTTGCCATCCATAAAGATATGTAAAAAGTGAAAAGCTAGAACAGGAGAATACAAACAGAAATGAATAATAAGTATACATTAGCACATTTCAGAAAATGTGCTAACTGATATTGCTGCGTAGGGTAAAAAGTGCCATCAGATTGTAACTTAAAAGACGGATATAACTAGGATATAGATGTATTGATATCAATTGTGATATCTAAAATGGTATTAGTACGACCCGAGGGCCAAGCACAGACTAGCGACATTTTACATGTGACATTTCAGGCATTTTTGAGTAATGTATTATATCAGTTATGACTCTGGAAATGCAGGTGCTGTTCTGTAAATCTTCAGTCTTGACAATCCCTTTTCTGACTGCTTGGATTGTAGGATTGTACCCCAGACTGAGCGTGTGAGTCGCTGGGGAATAAGGATGCTATGGCAGAGCTTTAACCTCATGCACACTCTTGTATTGATCCGTACAAGCTTCAGTGACTGTTGCTACAGAGCCGGCTGCACTCTGTCATACAGAGCTCTCCCTGTCACCAGTCAGTGGCAGCTATGGAGGAGTGCAACAACACATCACACACCGGTACCCCCCCACCCCACACGCACCCATCAGCTTCTGGGCTAACACACAGCCACCAACCCTGCCCTCTTCTCCTGCCTCCCCCACCAATGCCCCCACCCCCCCCCCCCATCCACCCTTTTTTTGCTCTCCCTCTTTCTCTACCTCACTTTTCCTCTAATGAGTTGCAACACTGATAACGAGCCTGATGATCTTCCATTGATTCGGCTATCACTTGCTTGTCTGGTAATTGATCCGTAGCTGAGCCTCTAGTTAATTATATGGGCTTCGACATGGACCCCTGCCCCGGGGGGAATTCTCAAGTCCTGCACAATAATAGTTTTAATAAAGGAGCCTGAGGATCTCCTGCATCCTCTTTTCTACCCCTTCCTGCTTCCCAGCGTTTTTCATCTTCCTATTTCCATCTCCCTCCTCTGTTTCCCCTCCAAATTTCTCCATCTCCGTATTTTTACTTCTCCTTCTCTTTTCCGTTTCCCCTGTCATCACGGCCATTACCATCAGCAGAGGCAAGGGGGGAGGAAAAAGAGGGAGAGATGTGGAAGGAGAGTGAGCAATATTGGCAGAGTCCACTCCTCCTTCCCACAAATAACAGCCATTAACCAGCCAGGTCAGAAGCTGAGCCACCAGCTTGACTTGAAACACTGAGTGCCACTTGAAAAACCCACAGACTAGCACATTTACAGACGAGATGGGAGGGAGAGACGAGAGAGAAAGAGAAAGCGTGAGCCGGAAAGCAAAAAGGAACCTCTGCCGCTAAATTGTCACTTAATATAATTAGCCTGAGCCTCATGCATTACCTTTTCAATAAGTTGTTAAGAGTGGAGCGGGCGCTACATGGACAGGAGGTGACACATTACGCCTTTTACGACAAGACTGCTTGTGGCTTCCGACAAGGCGCAGGCCACTATGCGAAAGATAAATGAAGAGAAGAATAGAAAGGAAGGGAGGAGTAAAAGTAAGAGCGAGGTAAAGAGGAAAAAAAAATCACGAGAGACAAAAGCAAAGGATGCAAATGTAGGCAGGGAAGGAAAAAGGAGTGAAGATGTAAATTGAGCTTGAGACAAAGGCACAATTGCACATTTCAAAGACACACACTGTACACTTTTCCCTCTGCCAGCAGAAATCCCTTGTATATAACAGTAACGACCGGTGTGATAATCTCAGCAAAGGTTAACAGTACACTGCCATTACTGCACCGTACAAAAGGCTTTTAACAGACAACCAAGCTGCTGTCTACAGCAATTTACCACAAAATTTGAAGTGACTTTATATATCAGAAGCCGTTTAATGTAGCCGAGGAGAGAAGTTCTCTCTCTGTCCCTTTCTCTTTTGTTCCTTGGTGGTGGAAAGATCACAGTGACATCTCCCTCTTGCTGCGGACTGAGGCACCTGGTCTGTCATTTCTCTAATGATGGTGGGGTGAAAAGACGGGGTGGAGAAGAGATGGGAGATTTAAAGAGAAGAGAAGGAGGAAAGAGGAGGAGGGGGGGGATGTCTTCATTGTTTGAGATGTGTCCTATGCTGTGTCAAAGGAAGCATAGATCTCCTTTTTTTTTTTTTTAGTTTTATCCTCCTGTGTGTCTTTTTCTCTGTGTCTGCCTCCCTTTACTCCTCCATCCCTCATTTTATTCCCTTACCTTTGCTGCTGTGGGGACCAATTTGGCTAAAATGGAACCTCTTCCTCATTTTTTTCTTAATTAAAATCCGAGAGCCTCCGTGGGGGGTGGGGGGGGGGGTTTCCTGTGTGCGTGTGTGTGTGTGTGTGTGTGAGAGAGAGTGTGTGTGTGTGTGTGTGAGAGAGAGAGAGTGTGTGTGTTCATATGTATGCTGGTGGCAGATTGCCTGCGTTCCATTAGTCTTTCATTAGAGTGGGTGAAAATCAAACAAAGGCAGCAGATTTTTTTGGTAATATAACAAGTCGGTTTTTTTTTTTTTTTTTTTTTTTTTTTTTGCTTTTTTTGTTTGTTTTTTGGTAATTGCCCTACAAATCAGAAATAGAACGATTTTCAGCTGTGATCAAACAATATTTCTGTAGAGGACAATCCTTCATTTTCAGTTTTCAAACAAAGAAACAAACACCTGAAAACATTGAGCAACAATGACGCTTTTTGTCAACCTCTGTTTCTTTTTTTTCTCAAGGTAGAAACTGAGCTCTTTTGCGAAGCACCGTGTGTGTGTGTGTGTGTGTGTGTGTGTGTGTGTGGTGGGATAGTCCCACAGGAGAACTAAGTTGCTCTGAGACGTGCCGGCCGCTCGCAGCACAAATGGTAATAAGGCAGGGGGACAAACACCCCCACCTCCCCTCCCCTTCTTCTGCTCTACGATGACGTTTGCCCCCACCTTCTTGCCCCTAGCAGAGGAGGGGTGCGTGTGTGTGTGTGTGTGTGTGTGAGGAAGCGTGCAGCGCGATGTCATTGAGCATCTCAGAGTGGAGCGGCACAGTTGACTCTGTTGAGCCTGCACCGGCCCGACACATACACACACGCTCACTCACACTCAGACACTCAGAGAGTCTCTCACTCTCACTCGCTCGCTTGCTCTCACATGCTCTTGTTCTCTCGCACACACATACACACATACAAACACACATGCTCAGGCGCTCAGTTCAGTTCCTCAGCGGCTGCGGCGGAGTACAGAGGAGTCAGAGAGAGAGAGAGAGAGAGAGAGAGAGAGAGAGAGAGAGAGAGAGAGCCAGAGAGAGAGGAAAAGAGAGAGGACAGGCGGCACGGCACGGACGTCGAGAGAGGGACACAATCACAGAGAGAGAGAAAGAGAGAGAGAGGGAGAGAGAGAGAGAGAGGAGCGGGAGGCAGGGAGAGCTGGATAGCTGGTGGCTCACTCCCACACCTCATCTTCACTTTGCTGGGACAGGCACAGAATTGATGGTAAGAGACGTTCATACGTTTTACTGGCTCAACTATTTGCTTTTTATGGAGGTTTTTTTTAATGGGATTTTTTTTTTATTTATAAAAAAAATTGACTTTTAACATTTTTGAATGGCTTGACATGTTTTTTTTTGTGAAACTGTTTATTTGTGTTTTACATTTAGTTGTACGTTTGCTGTGTTTGGTTTACAATTTAGTACGCATTTTGTATTTTCATTTTTTTTAAGATTTATTTATTACATAGAAAATATTTATCTATTACATCAGTTACATAGAATTACACGGATTTGTTTTTATCCTTCTGTGTGCTTGTGTTCAGAGTTGAGTTTGCTGGTGGCAGTTGCCAGGTTGTTTAACTTTTCTTTTCTTAGTTTTTGTAAATTTCTCCCATATTGCAGTATTGTATGTCAGTGTCTAAATGTGTGCATGCATGCATGCAGGTAAACATGTCTTTCATTGTGTGTGTTTGTGTGCAAGTGTGTTTGTGTTGAGTTCATGTCCGAGTACAAATGACTGACAGATGGATTAAAGCAAAAAAACGAGGCCACGGGCAACATCATGCACCCCTCCACACTAATTCCCATAACCCCCCTCTTTTTTTTTTCTTTACTCCATTCTTGCTCACCTTCTCATCAGCCCCCACCTCACCTCCATCCTTCTCCTCATCGCTCCTCACCTCCAGTGCTCCGCTCATCTTGCCCTGTCCAAGACGAGGCCCCCGAGGAAATTCACCGCAAGCCCTCTTTTCTCTCTCTTCACGAGAATTAACTCCACACACACACACACTCCTCTGCCACCAGGGCTGCCAAGAAACCTCACACACATCTACTCCCTCAACTCCCCTCTCCCTGTTATCCTCCTCGAGAAGCAGGACCCGTGCAAGACGGGGGGAAAAAAAAAAGAGCAACACGACCCCAAAAGAACCCACCTTCACTGACTCTTTTTTTTTCTCTTCTCTCCTCCTTCACACTCCCACATCCCTCCTGCCCTCCCTCTCTGTCTCTCCCTCTCTCTCTCTCTGTCTAAGTCCAAGGAGGCAGAGTTGGATGTGAGAGGCAGTGAGTGCGACACAGTCCCACCAGAGCCCAGCACAGACCCAGAGCCACCCAGGCCACCTTCAGCTAAGGCTAAAGGACCCAACGGCACCGCTGGCGATTGCACCAGCATCCCCTCCAGTAGCCACAGTAGCAGTAGCAGCACCAGTAGCAGCAGCAGCAGCAGCAGCAGCAGCAGCAGAAGTGGTCTGGGTGGCATTAGCATCGTTAGCAGCAGCGCTGAGGGAGCAGGCGAAAGCTCCATGCAGTTCAGCACCAGACCGCCTAGTGCTGAGCAGCCGGGCTTCATGGGGACATGGCAGCAGCAGAGCACTGACAGCAACCTCCTCTACAGAATGTCCCAGCAGGTACGTCAGCTCAGCCTCACCCCCTCATCCTCTCCATCTCTGTCTCTTCTCTCCTTCCTTCTTTCCAGTCTTTAATCAACGTCCAAACTTTTATTTTTCCTTCTCTTGTGTATATTCAGATGTTTGCTATTATGATTCTTATTACCTCTTGGTCTGTGTGTGATAGAGAGTGTTTGTGTATGTGTGTCAGACGGTGTGTGTGTGTGTGTGTGTTTGTGTAATTTGAGGGTTAAGGGGGGGCGTTTTGTGGGAAGTGTTTTGTTTATGATATTGCAAAATTACATATCTTCCCTGGTGTTCACAACTTTTCCCTACTTCTGGAATATTTCAGACTTGATGTAGTTGTTTTACACACACCATGCCTGAAAGTGTTTTCATTCATGTCTGTGTGTGTGTGTGTGTGTGTGTGTGTGTGTATTGTTTTTTGTTTTTTTTTTTAATTTTACTAATCCAGTGCATGGATAATTTTCTTCTCTATAAAATAAGTGAAAATAGTATATTTCATGCAGTTATTTGTAAAAACACACATTTTTATGCAAAAATTTGCACAATATCAGAACCCATTTATTTCCCCGTTTGATGGATTATCCCTTGTCCGGATTCGTTACATACATGCTTAAGTCTTCGTAATTGGTCTATGAGCGGTGTGGAGTTTAAAAGCAAGCAATAGCAGTGTTTTGGTAACCTCAGTGCCGATAAAGACTCGGGAAGGGGCACCCCTCTGGGACCGGCTAATTGACTTCATGTGGCCGAGGCAGGAAGCCCCTTGCACGGCTACAGAACAGCAGAGGAGCCGTGAATGAGCACAGGCTCGTCTGGAAAAGTAATGATGATAACGGATAGCCTGCACCGGCTGAGGAAAGTGCACATTTCCTCCCGACATTTCTCGCCTCTTATCGTGGATGTTACACTGAATTTCTCTTTTGTTTTGTAGCTTCTTTTTTTTTTTTTAATATATTCCAAGTGGCCCCAAGTTAGAACAAGCGAGTTATTTTTAAGGGATTGAGGGGGGTGTGGGGGGAGGTTTTGTGGTTTCGTCGGATAAATGTCAGGTAAGGAGAAGGGGAGAGAGGAGTGTAGTTTTGTGCAGGCTTGTATGTGTGTGTCTGTGTGCGTTTGTGTGTGCGTCCGTTCGCGCGCACGTGTGTGTGAGTGTGTGAGGGGGAGACAGTAAAGATAGAGGATGGTTGTTAGGTTGCAGTTAATCATAGCGGGACCTGCAGGCTCTCCGTACCATGCACATGCTGTTACGCACTCAGGCCACAGCGATCCTTGCGCAACAGCCTCGCCGCGGCTCTGTGTTGTAAACGATGAGAAACTTATTCTGTCACATTGACGATCTATTTTAGTTTTGTTTTTCTGTTTTTTTAAATCCCAAAGGTCTAATGGTGAAGGTGAAACTGATGTGTTGAGACTGAATCATATCCCGATGTAACTTTTTCAAATAAAACGTTTCCTAAGGCAGGCTTTCCGATATTGTTTGGTGTTTCTCAATAAAATATTTCCTTTTTGCACATTTAACTCAGCCTGATCTGCACCAAATATTAGAGTTTGATAGTATTAATATTCTTAACACTTTGCATCCTTGCACTTTTCATGCACATCATCAACAACTTTTTTTTTTTTAACAAGCCTCTTTCCTGTATTTTTTTTCTCTACTAAAGATAGAATCATAAAAACTATTGATAAGTGAATTGGTAGAGGCGGGCGCGTTGTTTCAGAGAGCAGAGCGCACCTCTCCTCTCCTCCTCTCCCGGTATGAGCAGGTGGATGGGCCCCTGCGCTCAGCATCTGCTGGGACCCCACGTTTGCATCCCCAATCCTTTTTACAAATGCGCACCGTTGTTTCAATATAATCAGCTGTGGGACTCGCTGTTATTTATCCTTCCTCGCACCACTTAGAAGACATCTTCCCATGTTTAGTAGGCATGACATAAATTCTCCGAAGGAAGCCTGTTCCTTGACAGACTCGCCTTATTGGAATCTAACCGATAATGACTTTGTGTTTGCCGAGGCTGGCGCACCCTGGGGTGTTGGGGAGAAATGCGTTATGGGCTTGTGTTTCAAAATCTCTCCTCTCTCCCTTAAAGATCAACTAGGTGACACGAGGGATGCGGTATTTTATCGTTGTTAGGCCAAATTATATTTCCATCTGATCGATAGAGACGCGAGACAGCTCTGCGCAGCGCGTTCAGGACAGATGCGGCTGTGGTTGAGATGCTTGGCATCACCAAGCCAAAAAACATTTGGCAATACTTTTGAAATTCCTTGTAAATCACAAACACGCAAATCAAGACTTTAAAAAGAAGAAAAATACCACTTTGACATGAATGAAGGCGTTTTCTAGCCCCACTTTCAACTACATAAATAAGCTGTGGCTTTACAGCAGGTGTCTGATCATCTCGGTGCATAAACATCAGTGACCGATGAGAGTAAAGCAAAGATTTAAATGATCAAATTACAAATGAGGAGATTTGACAGTGAATCTCAGTTTTTCTTCTCTTCACGGTGTTTTATGGGTAAATGAAGCCATAAAGAGCAGCACCTGCTTCATTCTGCGTAAAGAAAATTACTGGAACAAAATAGATGTCCATTTGAAATCGAAGGACACTTCAGAATTTATTGATTTCCTTTTTCATTGACTGTTGTATTTGAGACATTTTAATGTGTTTTATATTTCGGCTGTAAATGACCTCAGAATTAATACATTAATTTATTTCCATATTCACTCAGATGTTTCAGGACGATGAAACATTTTTTTTTTTGCCCTCAAAATATTTGTCATGTGATTTTGTTACAAACTGGAGAAACAGATGAAATTTAAAGGAGAGCTAAATATGTTTTATTAACTTTAGGCTGTTAATATGGGGCATTGATAACTTGTGTACTTGCAGTCGCTTCTGATCATTTTGTGTTTCTTTAAACTAACGAAATTAAGAACAGAGGCGATTAAGGTATGACTGAATGTAAATAATTGACACCGTTCATAAGAGGCCTTAATGGGTTTTTAAAGACACTTTTTTTTTTTAAAAGCCACAAAGCAAGAGATTCACAACCTTCATAAACCACGGAAGTGTCAACAGGAAACAGCATAAACAGCTCTGCAATTTAAATGAAATCAATGACATGGATTCGATAAATAGTGAAATTGGTTCACATTTTACAAAACACCGCAAGAGGGAGATTTCATAATTGTTTTTTTATGGAGGAAAAAAAAAACATACAAACATTAATTAGGAGTTGAATTATTTCCCAAAGCATTACGGAGTGATAATATTTGGAGCCCAATTGACCCGCTGCTGTACTGTACTGTACATGCGTGGATGTGAATATCGACCCTTGTAAGTTAAAACCCCGGAGTTAAGTGATACTACGAGCCTAATTGGTTCATCGGGGATAATTCCCTCACAATACAGCAGCCGTAGGCCTCGTCTTTTTTTTTTTTTTCTATTTTCTTCTCCGCTTCATGTCGGAGGAATGTGGGAACAAGTAAAGGATTAGAGAAGCTCGTAAAAAAAAAAAAGTGCCCTCACCTCCACCTGAAGATCTGATGCTGCCACCCAGGCTCACTGTAGACCTCGTAGGTGGGGGAGAGAAAAAAAAAACACAACAAAAAGCAGTGTATGTCTTCAATCTAAAATTATCTCTAAAATAGCCTCTTCCTTTTCTTTTTGCAAGGGTGCTGTAACGCGGCTTCCTTTGAAGTGCGACAGGTCGACTATGGGCCGAGACCTGGAAGAGGTACAGTGGCTTCTGCCTGCTCTCAGTGCTGCCTGCTTCATCTCACACGGAGACTTAACTCCACATATCAATACAGGGCTTTATAATATAGAGTTATCAATAAGAAATAAATGTAGTAATTTAGACAATAATACAATACATAATAACAATATAAAAAAAAAACATTTTCTTAAAATTTAGAGTTTTTACATTCTTTGATTTGTACCATATCTGCAATTTGCCACATTATAATTTTTTCTTTGACATAAAAAAAACACTCATCCACACCTCTGCAGCATTTTCTTTTCTCCCCATCATACATTTCAGATCATTAAAAAAAACTATACCCAAACAGTACTGTAATAAAATCAATATTTCTATATATCTTCTATCAATAATGTTTTAATAATGTCTCCCTCCTAAATACAAATAAAAGCTGTCCGGTGATTAGTTCACAATTTTATTCTCTTTCTTCTTTTTTTAATAGATAATAAGATATATATATTTTTTTAAAAAACATACACGCATGTTAACAAATATCCACCTTTTTCTGTCACTAAAGTCTGGCCTCATTTCTTCCATTTCAATCTTTCTTTAATATTTGCTCATGTTTTCATGTCTTGTGTCATATTGTAGCTTTTTGTTCACAATCTCAACGGTTGATTCTCTCTTATTTCATTGACTTCGTTACAGCAGTGTGCAGCCTGTTCAGTCCTGTCTGTGTGTGTTAAACCTTTAAAAGTGAATGCTTTTCGCTCTCAGGACATGACAGACATATTTGTGGAATAACATGTTCTGCTTTGTTTTGTCTAAGTCAAGAAATGGGGTTTATTATATCCTCTTCAGAACATGCTAATCTGCCTATTAACACATTGATACACTTACAGCGGTGAGTGTGTGTGTGTGTGTGTGTGTCTGTGTGCACATGTTGTTTTACACAGTGAGGTCCAGGGCGTTTTGCATGCTGCATATGTGGTGCATATGCATTGCTTCTTGCCATTGTGCGGGACTGGGAGGCAGTGATTTGATGCATATGTGTAGAATTATCCACAGTGAGTGAATATGTGTGTGTGTCGTTACACTCAACTGTTATATTTCCATGTCTGTCTTTGATGGGTCGTTGCACACAGAGCATATGGGATGCCTATATGTACATGTATCTGGTGTCAAGTGTGTGTGCGTGTGTGTGCGCGCTGACACTGAGGTTTGTGTGTGTGTGTATACACATGTGTGCGCTTGGGTGTTCATGTCTGTGCTTTTGCCATTTATTTTTCTGAGTGGGTGGCTAAATACTCATAAGCCAGTTGTGCGAGTGTGTGTGTGTGTGCATGAGAGAAAGCGAGTGAGTGCAGTTTGGTGAGTGTATGTCCTCTCCCTCTCTGTGTGTGTGTGTGTGTGTGCCTGTGTGTTGGCTCTGGCTCCATGTGTGTGCGGGTGCGAGGTGAAGTGTCTCTTGGCTGGCCTTGGCTGGAGAGCTGGAGGAGAGCAGAGGTGAAAGAGGAGATTTGCAGAAAAGACACGCACCACTTCCCCCATTACTACTTTTTCTTTTTCTTCGTCTTCTTCTCCTACGTCTCTGTCTCTCAGTGCTTCTTCTTCTCTCGCTCCCTTTTCCCTTCTCTTCTTATTCCCCCACACTTCAACCCCCCTTTCTTTTCCTTTCTCTTCTTCTCGACTATCTTTCCTACCTAAAAGTCTATCTCCACCGCCAGTCCTCCAGACGCTGAATCAGATTGTTTTATTCTACAGCTACTGTCTTTGCATAGCGTCAGTGCGATAAGTGAAAAGCGTTTTAAATGGAGAACAACTAACTGAGGAGAAGGGACTAGGTGTGTCTCTCCATCAGTCTTCAGGTTTTTGTTTGTTTAGTCTGGCTTATGATTTCTCCACCAGAGCTCGTCCCACTTACAGCATCTCTCCATATATTTTCGATAATATAAAGTTACGGTCTGCTCTTCCACTGTTTAATGCAATTATTGCAGTGCCACTGGCCAGTTTAGAAGGTCCAGATAACATAAACAGCGCTGAGAGAAAGGCCACTGTGGCATTCAGTCAGCGGGCATCTCTCTCAGTCTTTGAGCATATGCAACTACGGGGATGTGTATGTTTCCTGAAGGCAGCATTATTTCTGCAAGAGGGAGCACAGAAATGTGAGAGTAAGATTGAGTGGGAAGGTGGCTGCAGCTACTTGTATATTTAGCATATGTGTGTGTGTGTGTTTGTGTGTGTGTGTGTGGACTATTAAGGACCCATCTAGTTTGACAGAGTAAGAGGATGTACAAGGTCCCATTCATGCTGCGGTCCCCGTTATATTTACCAAGGCACCAACCAGAGGAGATATGACGTCCGCAGCATTTTTACTTTTAACTTGTTTTCAAAACATTTTTTTTTAATTGCATCACAGAGCCATTTAATTCAGGCCTGTTGTTACATTTTTTTTCTTTTTTAAAAAGTATATTTATTGATTTCCAAAGCGCCAGACAATTAAGGATGAAAGGGCAAATATGTTACCCTCTTTTCCAACTTATCCTCAACACAAAACACATTCTCCACACACACACACACACACAAAAATAAAATAAATAAATAAATAAGTAAATAAATAAATAGATAGATAATAAAAAAACCAAAACAAAACACCAAGACAGAGGGTTTATACAATTAGATATAACAAGGGTAATAAGGCATAATGATGGGATAATAGCATGTTAAACACTACATGGAAATGTACATCGAGATCTCAGTCCATGCTGGTCCAGAGACCACTCCGAAGGGCCTGGGCCCCGTCGTTTCCAGTACAATCCAGAAAGGGGTCCCAAATATGAAAAAAACTTAAATGGTTCATCCTTGAGCCAGAAGTTTATAGCTTCTAAAGGGATAGGTTCCATAACACTCCGAATCCAATGTGAAACCGTAGGGACGATATTGGAAATCCACTGAAGAAGAACACATCTCCTTGCACTAAAAAGAAGCTCCTTAAACAGCTTCAGTGAAGACGGGTTAAGGTTCAGTGCTGCTGACTGTATTGAAAAAATGCAGAAAGGGACAGTTTTTTCTTAAACACAGTATCAATTTCTTTACACACTTTGACCCAGAAGTCATTAACAAGAGGCATTCAAGGGGCATTAAAAAGGATTCAAAAGCATTCAAAAATAAATATTAACCTTCCGTAGTTTCACACTTATCACAGTATTTTGAAAGCAAAGGATTAAACTCTGTTGTTACATTTGAACAGAAACTGGAAAATATTTTAATATTATTTGTTGCCCTTGTTATTCCATTTCATAAATATTTTTATATTTCATGAACTTAAGATGTTTAAGTGAATATGTAATATCCATGATTTTAATTCTGTCAGTTTCCTTTTGCTTTTACGAGGTATTACAGTGTCAGAGATCCATCAATACGACTCCATACTACATACACTTTTACAGTATATGCATGATCTTGCCAAAATAAATATTCCGCCCTGCACATGATCATGTGTGTCCGGGGTCATACAGTAACCTCTGTAGCCATGCTATAATGCCCTGCAGGTCCAGTGTTATGGGTAAGAACCGACCCTGACTCTGTGCTTTGCTAGACTCGGGGCAACCAGCGATCAATAAGCATCATGTGAGCATCACTCACGGGCTCCATGTCAGCTGTTTCTTGTTTGTCCTGAGGAGGCAGCCGCCTCACCACTATGGTGAATGCCCAAATAATGGGGAGGATACAGAGCGGTGTAGAGACGCTATCATGGAAGTCAAAAAGGCTTTTCTTTATCACGCTGTATATGTGGAGGGGCAGTGTACAGTGCTTTGGTTGTTTGCGTGTTGAGGAACGATAGAAATGCAGATCCATCTGCTCTCCTCTTATCAGGGGGCTGAGTGGTGAAACCTACTATAGCTGAGTCTTTCCCAGGGACCTCTTTTAGTCCTGTGCGGGCATGTGTATAGAAAATGGAAAGAAATGCAATATTTATATCCTTTTGTTGTTTTCTATTTATTTTTATTATGTGAGGTTCTTTTGACAAGATAATAAATAATGTACCAGTAATCTGAATAGAAAACCTCAACATGTAACATTAAGTAGATTCATGTTGTATTTCAGGCTGTTGCGTTGTGTTGTGTGACCAAAAGGCTTAATTAGATTTGATTTATTTTAAACAAATATTGTGTTTGTGTAGCAATCAAATACAATTTACTAAACTCAGCCTTCTGTGTGGCATGGGATTAAACCCTTACAACAAAGGCAAAAAATTAAATAAAATACAAATGAAGAAATACTTGTCAAACCGCATGAAAGAGCTGAAATTGTCTTTTAAATATTTTGAAATTTTGCAGAAATATTTGTGTTATTTTGTAGATTCACTGGATATATTGTAGTTTGACCATATTAATCTTTTCCCCTTCACTTCTGTTTTTCTTTGATGCCTGTTTAATTAACTGAAACCTACTTTTTTCCCCCTCTCTGTTTTTCCTTCTTTCTTTTCTACATTTCTTTCAAAAGAGGGGTGTTAGTTATTTATCTTTGGCTAGTTTCCTGCAGTGGGAAGAAGTCGCCGGTTTAAAAAGGAAATGTGTGTTTGAAGGGCCAGTCGCTCAGGATGTCACCACCCCGCCACTGGCTAATGAGGGGGGACACACGCACTGAGCCAGTGCAGCAACACACACACTGACACAGCAGGAATGCAGCAGCTGTCACCAAGGTCCAGGCAGTTATGAAAGGGTTGAAGTATAGTTGTGTCTTGGGTGTATGCGTGAGTGTGAAGTGGCAGTACCAGGAGTCATGTGGGTGTTGAGAGCTAGGAGGGGCTCGTTTTGGCTTTGGTGACCTCGAGTTTGCCACAGGCGGAGAAGATCATCACACGTAATTGACTTAACCGAAAAGCGAAAGAGGGACTCAGAGGAAACATATATATTTCGCAGTGGTCTGTAGTATTTTAAGATAGGACCATATGGCAGAGACATTGTTGTGAGAGACTGTTCTTTCCCGTCTGTATCCAGAGGAAGGTGACATTAGGTGTGACCTGTGCTAAGTGACAGGAACTAGGGCATACTTTCACCACGGCTTCTCCCTTTTCCTGTTATTCCTCAACTCCTGTTATTTTGTTTTCCTTGGAGCTGCGCCAGCACAACGGGCAAATCAACAGCCTACTATTTTTACATCCATCTTTAAGGACCCCTGTCTGTTCGCTCTGCCTGCCAATTTGCCCCATCAGCAGTGGCAACGAAGAAGAGCTCTCAAGGCACAGAGCCTTTCATTTTTCTGTTGGCGATGTGGCTAATGCTGTCACTGTTGAAAAAGCACTCAGGGTGAATTGCTATTATTATTGTTAAAACCATCATCATCATCAGGCTTATTTATGGTTATGGATAATGATGGTAATTTTGTTCAGGGCTCACAGTTGACTCCGTCTCTTTCCCCTGCTAATCCAACATGTACTGTGTGTGTGAGAGTGTGTGTGTGTGTGTGTGTGTGTGTGTTTGTACTGTACGTTTTAGATGTGCTGGCAAATTACCAGAGTTGTTGTGCAAATAAAATGGTTTTCCAACAGGTAACAGTGATTTCATGTCTGCAGTTCACATGTGAGGTGAGGAGAACTTGTGTGCAACCAAGCAAGTATAAATACGATACATCTCTTAATGCATATGTTGAACTCTGTGGCTTATGTGTGCATGGGGGGGGGGAGGAGAAGGAGGGGTGAGGCTCTTTTTTTTTTTTTTTTTCCTGTTTCATCTTCTTTCCTTAGTCTTTTTTGCTCCCATGTTTTACTCTCCGTCTATCTGTTCTGTTCTGTCTCCAGCTTACCATAGAGATTTGATTGCTAGAGGCCCAGGGAGGATTTTAGGGAGGTTCTGGAGAAGGGAGGCTAGTGGTACAGGCTGTGGTAGGCTTGTAGCCAACGTACACACACACACACACACACACACACACACACACACACACACAAAGATTTTAAGTCCTACAGGCATAGATACCTGCTTTCACACACTCGTATTTTGTCTTCTCTTTATATAGATTGTGTAAATTGTTTCCTAACAATGTTGTCATTTTAACCCTCTAGAAAAAAACCCTCTAAACTCAAGTCTAAGCTCATTAGCTACCTTTTGTTGTGAGCAAAGTGTTAAAGCAACATGTGTAAGCATTTGTTTGTGATCTCTGCTGACTTTGTAAAGATGTTTGCGCTGTTGGATTAATAACATTTAATGGCCACTGTTAAATGCAGCTGCCTTGGCATCCCACAGCTCGTGTTTTTCTGGCAAACTGAGACTCTGGGTGGCTTTTGTGTGTGTTGTGTGTGTGTATACCTAGTGCAATGAAATACCACTGTGTGTGTGTGTGGGCTGGATAGAAGAAGCAGAACCATTTCTGTTCATTTAGATGTGACCGACCCTACACACAGCCGGTCTGTATGTGAACCGATCACATATTAAGCAGCGCTGCACTTCACTTTCTAACAATCTATAATGTCAATTAAGTCACAAATGATCTAATTAGCCTTCTGTGATAGACATCAATTGGTTTGACCCTGTATCCGCGGCAACCAGCCAGGGTTGGGAGGTCACCACGCATGACCTCTGGCACCACACATTGTTGGCTATGAACCTCTTGTGACATTTATTGTGCAATTGAAGTGACAGCTCCGGTCTTTCACAATGGGACAAAGTGAGAATTCTTGTAAGCAAAAAACAGTTTTTTCTTTTACGTGTGTTAAAGGCAGAAAATGTTTTTTTTGTGTTGTTGACACACACACATGCGTGCAGGCACACATACAGCCACACACACACACACACACACATACACACTTCGTCTATGTTGATGTTTTCTCTGTAAATG
The DNA here is from genome assembly GCF_914725855.1 of Thunnus albacares. NCBI lineage: Eukaryota > Metazoa > Chordata > Actinopteri > Scombriformes > Scombridae > Thunnus > Thunnus albacares. The sequence goes on along the minus strand of NC_058108.1, from coordinate 23,366,043 downwards.
GCCTGACTTGCCTCTTCCATTGTCGGGAAACACACTCAGCGATAAGTGCTTTGTTGGAGCGCCGTCTGTTGCATGATGTGTATGACTCTGACTGGCATTTAATATTTCATGGCATTTAATCCATTTGATATGTTTCCTCCAAAAAACAAAAAAATAAAATTGCAGCTTTTGTTTCTTTTATCCAGGCCATTACTTCACAGCTTGTTGATCAGTTTGGATTTGTAAAAGGTGGCAACAAGGGATTTATCACCTAGATTTACCACAATTGCACAACCATTAAGCTCATAAATTTACCATCTTGTTTGTGACTAAAACAAACCAAGAGGGGAAAAGGTGATTCTTTATGCCTGATCAGTGGATGACCAGATATAGCATCTTAACAAAAATATAAGCAAATGGCTGTGAGGTTTACTGCAGAAAAAAAGTGAAATGATAGCACTCAAAGATCAGTCAAGTTTACAGGATGCAGCAGCTAAGAAAGATAGCGCATTATGACAAAGAAGAGGAAAAGGAGCTGACAGCTTGTGCATCAGTTAGAAGGTGAGGAGGAGGCTCTCTTTGAGATCAATTGGTAATAGGCTGAAGTCACAGAGGCGATTAGAGGCGTCGACTTGCCTGTGTTGTAAATGCTGTCAGATCTGTTAAAGGAAGCCTAATACCTCTCAGGTTGAAAGCTGTAATAACATCAAGTGTAACTGGATCCGCGGGGAAGTGCAAGTGAGTCTGCGTGTGCGCGAGTGAGTGGAAAAGAAGCGGGAGGAAAGGCGAAAGTGTTTCATTGTGTGCAGTTTAATGTCTAGTTGCGTGTGTATGTGTGTATGTGCGTGGTGTAAAGTAGTAGCAGCATGCATAAAAGGCGAGAGCCGCAGGGTTGCTCCTGGCATTTTTTCGGCCACCAGATGCCTGTCACTGCTTCAAGAAAAAAGAGCTGGGGATGAGGAGGGGAGAAGGACAAAGAGGGAGGGAGGGAGGGAGGGGAAGGAGGAGGGAGAGGTGGGTGGTGGGGGGGCCCACCGCTGTTCAAATCATGTCACGTAGCGCTAATTCATCCAGCCTCATTAGAGAGAGGGAAGGGACCAGAGGGCCTCTCTCAGGACAGGGCCCGGGCTCAAACACACACACACACACACACACACACACACACACACACACACACACACACACACAGAGCAACACAGATATATGCATGCACACATTGTCTCAGTTTTTCTCTGGCGCATACTTACACACAGATGCAATTTCTATCTACCTCACACACACACACACACACACCCCACACACACAGACACGTAGACATACATACACAGATGACACTGGCACATGGCGCAGTGCGGGGGCAGTTTGGGGAATAGAAAATTGCCTTCTCAGGAAGGCCCCGGCCAATTAAGGACCTGACCGTATTGAATGTCAAGTGTTAATTTAGGCTCCCCCTCCTAACTCCCACCCACCCTCACCCCTCAATTTCCCAGCAGTGGGGTGGGGGGGGGGGGAGGGGGGGTGGGGGGGGTGTCCCAGAGATGAGCAAATACATGTCAAGCCAAAGTTGATTGCCTGCTCTGTATTATGTGTCGCATGCAAGTGGCAAATGTGCTCCCTCCTTTTAGCCTTTCACGTACCCCCTGAGGGGCACCGCGATGGAAGGAGGAGGAGAGAGGGAGGATTAACTGTACCGCAGTGATAAGAATGAGGGGTTTTACAGTACACTGGGGAAGAAGAGTGGGGGGGGGGATGTAGGGGACAGACAGAAAGAGAAGTAGAAAGAGGGCAGAGGGTTTGTTTGATCTCATAGGACTGGGTGGTGACTTTGATAGTCTTTTAATTGCCTTCATTTTCGCAGAGGTGATGTCCCTGGCAGACGTCCTCAGAACAAACTCTTGTAAATAGAGACTGAGTAAATTTTCTAAAGTTTAGAGAGCAATTTATTTTGAAAAAAAAAAATCTGTATTAAGTATATGAGAAACTTTACAAGATGGCTGTTTTATACTCACGGCCGTTGGCATGGTCCAGGGGCAGACAAGGTTGTTTGTGAGTTGGACTGATGGTAAATGCCCACCTCCTTACCTCCATGATCTAATAGACATCCACTTAGTCTTAATGGGCAGATTCCCTTTCTCCTCTCGTGATGACTGTTGCACTCTTTAAAGGTGGAATCGCCAGCTTGTCTTTCCTATCCCCCCACCCCTCCTTTACTCTCTATATCTCATGTTCACTACCTCTCTCCTAGGACAGAAGGGAGTATATCTAATGAAATAAATATTAATGCATGGATCGCATTTAGACCAAAGCCAATTCTCTTGCTCCGACTAGCCCTCTGGCTACATCTGTTAGTCGAAGGCCCTTTGTTTTACATTCATGTCGGTATATTTACGTGAACATGTGAGCCCGGGTTTGTGCGTGTGTTTGTTGTGTGTGTCCAGTGATGATGTTGTGAAATTGAATAGAGAGGGTGAGTATTGATCATTTCCCCCTGTGTGTTATTAGTGCTTGCTGCTACTGACAAAGAGAGCATGAGCCACCCGCACAAACACAAACTGACATACACTTACACTGACGCACAGATACATACACACAGTTGCACACACACATACACACACACGGAGCTATGTTTACTCAAAAAATACAGTATGTTGTTTACATGTTTTGACAACTGTAATACATTGCACCAACAAGGAAAAAGTACACTTTCCTGCTACATTATAATTTACGAGCTGGTGGTGGAAACCTGTAAAATTACGACCCCAGTAGTGTTATGACAAACTGGGTTATGTGTCACTGAATTATATGCGTCAAGGGTGTTTTCAAATTTTTGTCCTCTCAGCTCACATGCACACACACACACACAGACACACACACACACACATTTACATTCTTCATTATTACAATCTGTTTTGTCAATCTACTGTGAGTGATAACACGTTTTGAGTTCACAAAGGTCACGGTGAAGTGTAATTCAATCTCTGATCACTGATATCCAAACAGCCACCCGTACAGGCCTCCAGGGCCAAGGGAGAGAGAGAGAGGGTGTTAAAGTCCAGTGTAAGTGCTCTGTCTCTGGGTAGATAGTGATGTCTGCAGGGCCTTTGGAGCTCCAGTGGTCAGCCAGGACTGAGAAGTCTGTCAAGCCCTAATTGATCACCCTGACCTGGGGAGCTGAGGACAAAGGGAGGGGGAGTGTGTGGAAGCATGCAACAGATAAGGCTACAGGGAAAAGGGAGGGGGAAAAAAAGAAGAAATTGTGCGACCGGTGGCTTAATCTCTCTGGACTGGCCATTTTTCCCCTCCGGATGATAGATATAGTAGGCCTAGCGTGTGACACAGATGGATAATGCAGGCATCTGGTGTGATAGAGTTATAAATTAACACATTACTGGACCTTAATGTGGACTACTGTGGACGACCTCACACCAACATCATCAACCCTCCAGGCGCGCGCACACACACACACACACACACACACACACACACAAACACGCCTACAGCTTCACTGATGCATCTAGCTGAACTCAGGGTGCGGATTGTACTTCTCAAGTGGCATTGATTTGTTAAAGTGCTGAATAAGCAGAAGCAGTCCAGCTGCTGGCTCTTCTACTTTCTTCTTCTTTCTTTCCTTTTTTCTCTATTTTACAATTTCACTCTCCTAACTTCTCCTACTCACTCTCTTTCACTCCATCCTTGTTGTTTTACTCTCATTGCTCACATGCTGTTTTTTCCTCTCTTTCTATTTCACTTCCAGCTCACACGCACTTTCTCGTCTCCTCTCTTTGTACAAGTGAGAACAAGAGGTCTTGACTCGTCCTTTTTCTAGTCTGACACACCTTTTGCTCAGTCACAAGTGCTCCTTCAAGTAACTTTGCTCCCCTCGGTTTTCCTGGCAAATGTCTGACTCTCTTTTCCCTCCTCCTCTGTCTACAGCTGGAAGGTTTCACCTAAAAGAACAGTTGGTTTTTCTCCCCTTCTTCTTGTGGCCCACACAATATTCGCCAGCCAAAACTGTTATGTCCCCGACTTTGAGACTGAGAAGGAAGTGGTATGTGTGTGTGTGTGGCTGGGGATTGGTATTTAATAGCCAGACATACAGAAGAGCTAATATCCAGAGCAGCAGTAGCCTGCACATTGTAAGGCCACACACAGTGACAAGGTCCTGTACAGCTCTCTGTATTTAAAACCAACCCAACTCCTGTAGCGCTGGGCAATGGCTTACACATCTACAAACCCTTCATTCTAACCACAGTGAATTCCACTGGTGTAAATGTCATTTAACAACAAATGAGTGCCTCTGGAAACTGAGCGGTGTACAGTAAGGGTCACTGGTCCCTCTGTCTGCTGAGTATGTAGTGGTGTGTTGTACTTGGGCTTATGAGTCGGACAGGCTGTCTGCTTTCTGAGTCCGAGTCAAGGCCTCTAGCCAAGAGGTGCAGATTTGTTAGTGTCTGCTCCATTATCACCCATCACTCTCATGGTTTGTGTTTCGCTGTGTGTGTGCTCACAATGTTCATACGCGTGTGTGAGTGAAAGAGAGAGAGAGAGAGAGAGAGAGAAAAAGGGAGTAAAGAGACTGTCCCTCTCTTTCTTGCTTGCTGTGGTCCAGCCCAAACAGTTACCATCTGGTGACCAATGCCTGACCCTTTCCTTGTCTCACACACACACACACACAGACATATACACTCACTGAGTGCCGGACTGCATCCAAGTGATGAGTGAGTGACCACCCGCCACCCCCTCCTCCCCTGCCGAGTGTCCGTCTCTGCCAGACCTCCCAGGTCCCTCCCCTCACTGCACATGATTGGTTGATGAAAGGTTGATGGGCGACTTATCTGTCCACAGTGCCAATAAAATGCTCAATAAAGCACCAATCCCGGTCCTGAACAGGCCTAATAGAAAAACACCTAAGAGGAAAAAGCACCTAAACACACATACAGTACACACGATTGCACACACACATCATTGTGGCCCAAAATAAGCACATATCTCCTCGCTAGTTTAATGAGAAACCACATTGCTATTTTTCAGCTATTTGCTTTTCTTGTGCATGCTTCATTTAGACAGGCCCCCTTGTGTTCCAGCCGGAGTGACATGAAGCGTTTTCATTTTAGTTTATTTTACTGTAATCTTAATTTTTTTTCTTTTTTTTCTGTCCACTGTCCACATTAGAGAGGAAACACTTAGTCAAGTAAGCAATTAGTAGATAAACAGAAAGTTTATCCACAACTATTTTAATATTCGATTAATCTTTCAAGTCATTTTTTGAGAAAAAAATGGCAAAAATTCCTCTGGTTGCAGCTTTTCAAATGTGAATTTGCTGGTTTTCTTAGTCCTCTATCGTAGTAAACTAAATCTCTTTGAGGTTCGGACTGTTGGTTGGACAAAACAAGACATTTGAATAAGTCAACTTGGGCTTTGGGAAGTTGTGATGGGCATTTTTTCACTATTTTATGACATTTTATAGACCATAATAATGAAGATCATTAATGAAGAAATTCATCAGCAGATTAATCAGTAATGAAAATAATAGTTATTTGCAGCCCTAGTCCACATATCTAATACAGTGGCCTTAAAAACAGAAATATAAAAAAAAAAAAATCTGGTTGATGGGAAAGACCAGTCACTGTTTTTATGTGTAGTGAAGCACAACAAGAGAAAAAGGGTGTGTGTTTCTAGCTTGCCTGGGTGACAGAGGCGTGACCAAGGTCAGAGGCAGAGAAGAAGTGACACATGCATCACAGGGTTGTGACATGCCAGGGTCAGCGCAAAGGTCACCCTGCCTGTCCAGAGAACACACACTCATCTCCTTTAGCTCCTCTCTGTGTGTGAATGTGTGCCAAGGAATGACCGTCCCTATGAAGGAAAAGGGAAGGAAGATAACTCAACCTCTGTCTCTCCCAGGTGGTGTAGTCAGGGGAACAAGGATTGTGCGGAGAGCAGGTCCCAGGCAGGGCCCTAATGGCAGTGTGATGTTGTGACTACAGCTCTCCCTTCAGGTTAAATACAGGGTGGGGATAGAGAGAAAGAGAGAGTGAAAGGGGGGGAGTGTGTTGGGAGGGTGACCACATTAAAAAAAAAAAAAGACAGCGACAGAAAGAGACAGAGCACTAGTGGAGCATCTCAGCAAGAAAAACACTTAAAGCGAGAGATAGTGAGCAGGGGGATGGAGGGAGGCAGCCGGGGGACTGAGGAAGGAGGAAGGGAGGGGGAGAGGAGCAAGCGTCCCTCGCCTGAGGCTGATGCATTGTGACAGTCACTTAGAAGGATTTCACTTCCCCTAAACTGTGGCTTGCAGGAAGAAACACCATAACTTGGGACAATTATGGGCTGAAGGAGATATGACAGGACACATGCAGAGTGAGTCGCAGTGGGAGGGAGGAAGGAAGTGAAGCAAGGGGGGGGGGTGGGGGGATGTTGGTGTGAAGCAAGAAGTGTGTGTTTGTGTGTGTGTGTATATCTACCATGTGTGTACACTCAGGAGAGCGCAATCATATCATCTGCTTGCATTTGGCAGATTGATCTGTATATGTACAGTACATATGCTCTGTGTGTGTGTGTGTGTGTGTTTGTGTGTTTGATGGTGGGGGCCAGGGAGGGGTTGTTGCTCGGTGCACGCCATGTCAGGGAAGGCCGGCGTCTCGCTCCTCATGGTACCGTATGTTACCACTCTGCCTCCCTCATTCCTTCGCCTCATGTCTGTAACTTAACCTGGTGACGGAGGGCAGGAGGGAGAGAAAGAAAGAAAAAAAAATAGAAGAAGTTGGATTCAAACGTTGCCAAGAAAACAGGCCCTCAGTTTTTTTTTCCTATTCTTTGGTTGATTTGATTTCTTCCTGTGATTTTTCTTTTTGCATGTTAATAGTTTGGTTTTTCGTGTCACAGTGCTGATAAGTGTCCCAAAAGTTCTTTTGCTACAGTACATTGTGTTACCCCTGCGCTGCAAGCTCTGCCAAGAATGTCACTGTAATTTGAGTGTAAGTGGATTCCAAGAAATACACTTTTCCTGTTTCATTGAGTCGTTTTGCTTTCAGCGCTATTATGTCCTTCGTGCGAGTGAGGTGCTGGTGAAATTGTCTCTAGGTTTTTTTCTCCGGTTTGTGTCTTTCCGCATGGCACCTACAGTTACAGTTCACCTACAGTTCTCTTAGTGTGTATGTGTGTGTGTGCACGCACAGTGTAACAAATAATGATAACAGCAAAAAGAGCTTTCATTTTGAAAAATATACCATACTCGACCGCCGTGTGATACCATCTATTCAAACATAAACAGAGAGATTGGCCTTTCTCCCTCTGTCTTTCCTCCTCAGTTTTATATCTTCCAAATGTTTTTGTCTTGTGTCTCTTTAACACGCCAGAGTCCTACTGTGCAATGTTATACTAAGCCCCATCTCATTCATAAAAATCAATAAAAGTGAAGCTGATGTTAATCTACTTATTCTTGTTCTCTTCTGAGTGTAGAGACTGTTTTTAATGTGTATAAGAGAATTTTCTAACCTGCCAAATTGCTGGCATTTAGGATTTAAATAGTTAAAACAGTCGTAACCACCTACAATACTAGTCACTATCTGCTTTGATGAGTTTTTGGAAATATGAAGATATTTTGAAGATGAGCATCCTCTGTGACCACTGCAGAGACCGTTTCCCCTGAACTGTTAACCAACAGTTAGTCATCCGTCCTCGCTCCCTTCCCTCCCTGCGATGTTCCCCCCCTCATCAGTATGGCAGTTGTGTTTGCTGAGCTGGCTTTTGATAGACTTTCATTTGGTTTGGTCATCTGAGATTTGGTATTAGCTCTCTCTCTCTCTTCTTCTCTCTCTACCTCTCTCCTGTGGGTTTTATTCTGATTCACATCCAGACTGTCCTGACACTGGCTGTGTGAGGGAGTGATGGAGAGATGGATGGAGGAAAGAAGGAAGGAGGGGTAGACTTGGGCAGAGGTTGAGGGGTATTAGACTCATGAACACAGCTGGGACCCCCACTATCAAAGAGATGGTAATGACCGTCTGCTAGCATTAGAGAAGCTGGGATGAAAGAATGGCCACTAAACCCACTGAGAGAGGAGTGTTTGGCACTGTGTTGAGCCTGGGCACATAACCACCACTGCCACCTCTGTCTGTCCTGTCCTGAGGACTAATGAGTGAGACTAAATGTTGACAGATTTTACTCTACAAAGAAAAAGGTCCAGAAAATAATTTGAGTAGGGGGTCATAATTAGCTAAATGAATACTGTATGCATTCAAAGATACTAGAGTAAGATCATGTTCAGATCAACAATAGCCCCACATCAAAAAAATGCTGCCCCCTCATTCTTTTAAATGAGACCACTGTGTTGGCACAGCAGGGGTCCTGACGCAGAGAGCTCCAGCAAAAAAAACCCCAAAAAACACAGGCCAATAAAATAAATGCAAGTGCACATTTTACTGTTTACCTTACAATCATCATGATGGCAGATAAAATGTTTTAGCAACTGATAAGCTTTCAAACTCATAAATGTATTACTGAAACTGGACCTCCTGGATTATATTTATTTTTCTCACCAGTATCTGTGGCAACACACCCACACCAGCAGTTTTTTGTTTTGTTTTTTTAAACACAGCACTATTTTTGGTCTGCCTGCGGAGACATTTCTTAAGCAAACAAACAGATTTGTGGAATCAGGAGTTGAGCAAGTGGTTGTGTATGGGTGTGCGTAATGTGTACCTTCCCCAGTCGAGCACAGGTCCTACAGAATATGTAAAAAGAGGGACTGCTTCCCACTCCTTAGTGCATATTACCCATAGCCCCTTGCAGCAGTCATTAACCATGACAGGGGTCAAGAAGGGTTGTGGACTAAGCACTCCATCGACTTTAGAGTCAATAAGGGACTCACGTCTGTCCACAATGACCCTTATAGTAATGTATTTAGGTGAGAAAGCAATGTGCATTTGTATTTGTATGTCGGTGATGTTTGTGAGATCAACAGTTTATGATCCATGTTCTGACTTGCTGAAGCTTTACAGTGTATCACTACTGAAAAAAGGTCATTTTCAAAAGGTGCAATCATGGACTGAAGAGCCCACATTTTTCTGGCTGTAAGTCCATTTTTACCACTAGTAGCTGCAACTCTCCATACAGTCCACACAGGCTTAAATAATTTACCTCGTCTTGCTCTCCCTATCTTGCACTTTCTCTACATGTCGCTCTCTGTTGATCCTCTCCCCCCCCTCCCTATTCCTCTTAGCACTTGCTTCATTTGTTTGCTTTGAGGAGCTAAATCTTGTTTGCGCGTATTAATAAGTCAAGGCGGATTATCCCCCCCACCTCTACCGTAGCCCCGTAGCGTCCTCGTCCTCTCTGCTTACACTGTATTTGCGGCCGGGTGGCTCTGTTTGCAGAACTCCCCCCCATTTCCCCCCTCCATACCAGAGAGGCCTTGTGCGCTAGGCTAATTAGATTAATTCCGATGCCTGTAATGATTGCTTGCCATCTATTTTTAATGACCGGCGCATATCAAAGAGTAGTAAAGCATGCTACCAGCGAAGCCTGCTCCCAGTCCCCCAGTGTGTCAGGCACTGTAGGGGGCACTGGCATAGTGTTAGAGTGATAGCATATTGCCATTGTGTGTATGTCCATGTGTGTACATTTGTGTCACTGCAGGCTAAGAAGGAACATGTGTTCAGCTTGGCCTCTGCCTGGCCTCCTAAAAAAAAAAAAAAAAAAAAAAAAAAAATAACACAAATAAATAAATTACCATCGACTCGATGACATGACTGTGATTTCTTTGTGTGGTTGTGATATACATACTTCCAGCTGTCGTTGTTTTCGGGTGCTGCTGATACACACATTTTACACATTTTATTCTGAAGGGACTGGAAAACATGACAGACGACGGTTAGATTATGCAGCGAAACAGATGCAGAACTAATTTCAAATCTGCATAAAACAAACAGTGTTTGTATTGCTTTTATTTTGCTCTATCACTTCCATCTAATGTTTTATTTCCCTTTAAAACATATCCTGTTTTCCCTCCTCCCTCTCGCATGTAGTTAATCAAAAGTAAACCTTCCTCATAGTACGTCATTTAGCATTTAGCTTACACCTTGCTGTCCTTCAGCAAGTGTGTTCATCACTCCTCTTTATGCATTTGAGATGTTGCTCATCTTTAATAGATAGATCTAAGTCTCTTCCCTCTTTCTTCACCCCTCTGTCTCTCGGCCCTGTAAAAGGGAGTATAAATATTTGAGAGGCAAGCAGTTCAAAAGTGGGGAAAACGGGGCGTTTAGCGTAGCTATTTGGCAACACAAATCTGAAATGAGAGACTGCAAAGAGTAAAGGAGGAATGAAGGGAAGGGTGCAAGATCATGAGGCAAGAACCAGAAGTCATTCAGAACAAATATCCATACACATATCTGTCTCTCTCTCTCTCTCCCGATTTTCTTCTTCTGTTGCTCTCTCACACTGAATAAATAAGTGCAACTTACAAGTCACACACACACACACACACACAGGGTAGATTTCCATAAAATATTAAAGGAGGTGTTTCCTGTAATTATAGCACTGTTTGCCTCTGCCTCAAAGCCTGATCTGTAATTAAACAGGATTGCACACGCATATGCCAAAGTAAAGCACGCACAAACACACCTCCACACCCCCAGACACACACACACACAGAACACGGTGCAGATTTGTGAGTAGATCGCTGTGTAATTCATACTCTCTCATAACACATGCTCAAATTTGTACACACACACACTCAATGGACTCATTCATAGACAAGTGCTCATACACATCTAGACTTGAGCAAACCTTCCAGCTCCTCACTCACACACACACACACACACACACACACACATAAGGGAAAAAAATCAGGAGTCTGTAAAATGCTATCTTTCCCAGACACCCTATTGTGATGTTATCTCCATAACTATCCATATATTGATCCACCTCCCTCTTTCCTCCTCTTTAAGTCTGTCTCCATCTGCCCCCCTCCCTCCCACCTCTCACCCACCCAGCCCTTATCTAATCTGGCTATGCCACTAATGGCAGCCATTCCCAGCCATGAACAAGTGCCATAATGTGCTCTGGTAAGCCGTTATGATGTGAAATGACCCTATTGATTGGCTTGCATCCCCACTGACAAAAAAGAAGTGGCGGCAGTCACTTATTACTGTTAATGAGCTGTGGGATGGGTCCTAAGTGGCACGGCACATGTGCACACGGATGCTCACACACATGCACAAACACACACAAACTGATGCATGTACGTACATATGTACACACGCGCGCTTTGCATAATTGTAGAGGCATCACTCCTACCTGTCTGTGTCCCGCCACATTTGAGCTCATTAGCGATGGGAGGTCCCACCGTGTGGGCGAGTGACGAGTTTTTAATGGCTGCCACTTGGCATTGTCATGTCGCGTTTTCGATGACTGTTGCATCTGTTTCTATTTTTGCGTCTGTTGTTCACACCCGGTGTGTCTGTAATGAACAAAGCAAAAGACTGCCACTTAGTCTGACAAATGATACAAGCGTTTGCTTTTTGAGTAAAGCGCGTTTCAACACAGGAGCCCAGATGTGAGCTGATGTAGGCAGTGTAATAGGAGCTGTAGCAGCAGTAAGTGTAATGATGGCCAAAACAAAACTGGGAGGTTTAGTTAGACACCAGTGTGTCGAGGCCACAGGCGTAGATCTGACTCTGACACTGTGCCGTGTAGACAGAGGGAAGGGGTGTATGCCAAGCTGCTTTATGAATGAGGGGAATCTTCGTCTTGCTTATGTGTGTGTACGTTCGTGGGCGCAGCGTGTTTTACAAGCTGGCAGCGCCTCCCGGGGATAATCCATGGGACACATCCAATCAGCCGCAGTGCATATGCGACACATGTTTTTTTATTCAATTTTCTTGTCTTTTCATCTTCCGCCACCACCAGAACGCTTCCTGCTATTTTCTTCCCAGCTCGGGACAAACGAATAACAGATGTGAGAGGTTGGAACGTACCCTCCCCTCCACCTCTCCTCTTCCCCTCCTCCTGTGCTGTGACTAGTCTGTGACAACCTTTGCACTCTCACTCTCTCCCGCTCTTTTGTTTCCCGCAAGCCTGCCCATCCCATGTCCGCTATGTGGGGACATAAAGCTGCACCCATCTCCCACCCGCTCCCATTGGATGACTGCGTGTCTTATTATGAGACTATTTACCTCTTTGTGTCTGTGTGTGTGACCTGGATCATTTTGATATATGTGTGTGGACTGGTTTTGCTCTTTAGGGACCCTCTGTCTACGCAGTGAATCAGAGATTTATTTAATTTACGGGAATAACAAGTCAGTGTGGCTTCTAAGAATAACTGTGTCATACAGTCGCTTTCGCATTTCATTGAGACACATCATTTGAACTGGAAATCAGAACTGGAACAGTCACAGGAACTTAAGAGAAGAGAAGCATCTTGCAACAGAGGAGAAATGGACCTTCACACTTCAAACAGCACTGAAACAGAAATGTTTAGAAATTAAATAAAAGATTCCCTGTCCTCTCACTGGTATTAAGTTAAGGTAGGATGTTCTGCTATGGCAAATACAATGCTCAAATGTTCCCATACAAATCAATTGAGAACTTTAGTAATTAAACTGTAATTCAATACATTTGCTTATTTATGAGATCCTCAAACTAATAAATCAATGGCATATCAATGTTGCATAGTTGAAAAGATTTATTTCTGCAAGGCTGCTGCTGGAACAGAGGATATAGTGGGGTGTCTGGGAAGAGTCAATATTTTCATATGTAAGCCTGTGAAATTAATGACCTAATATCTGCAATGAGAAAGCTCGTTTTAAAGGCATAATCCTCTCCCTGTTTCTTGGGAAGACAAGAGCATCTGAATCAATGAAGGTTTAGGTGCTGGGAAATTATAACTACATACACAGGCACATACACACATGTGGACACGAAAATATGCATGGTTATATCCAGAACAACACACACACACACACTCAGTTTCACAGGTTTTCCAGTCACACTGTGAGACAGAGTGCACACAGAGTGACATCCTGTGACAATGAATACTGTTTTATTAGTCTCTTTTTTCAGGTAAAAGGAACTAATTAAATTTAATTTTACCAACATTCTAATTTCTGTGTATAACAAAAAACAGCACACGACATTTGGCAGTTCTTAAAAGTAGCAATCAGTTACTGTATTAAATCCAAAGGCCAAGTACGAGGGGAAACTGTACCTGCATTTTACACAGGGAAAACACATGTTGAAGGAGTGATTCCTAATTGTACTGTAATATGCTCCAGTTCACAACGGTACAATTCATCCTCGGATTGTGCAGCAGACCTTTTTCTATTTATGAGGGCTCATTTATTTAGTGTTGTGCAACTTGTGTGTATGTAACCCTTACCAAGCTTATCGGTAACAATGCCAGGAAAGACAGAGGCTCTTTTGCATGCACACACACTCACACAGACACACTCACATGATTAGAATTAAAATGTCATTACTTAGCTAGGATGGAGGAGCTCAACAAGGCAGAGGAGAGAGGGAAAAAACGAGAAAAAGAGAGACCAAAATGGTACTTAATTCTTTCATTATCCAAATGAATGAAAATCACATCAATGCATCGAGACAAGGCCGTGCATCTGTCTCGAAATTAACTCGACAATTACATGATGAAGCTAATGAAGGAAGGGGCTTAGTGTGGCAATAGCTTGCAGCCGTCAAAGGCTTTTGATTCCATTTGGAGGAAAGACCTCAGAGGGCAGCCTGGTCCGGTGCCAGCTGACCTTCTTTATCTGACCTCTGACCTATGGAGTAGCTCGGGAACTGAGCTGATAGCTGATTTGTTGGCTTGCCCTATAGCCCAAAGAAAAGGAGAGGGAGAGTGTGTTCTTTTAAATCTTGTTTTTACTGAACTTCTCGATACTTGGTATAGATATTCCATGCTGGTTGGAGGACTTGTTAACAGTGTTACAGCCTTGTGTACGGCAGCAGCAGCACACTGAGCATGCACTCATGCAATGTGAGTGCCAACACTGTGTCTCTACAACATGTTTAAGTATCCATAGGAGGCCACAGCGGATGAGGAAAATAGGAAGAATAGGATGGTAGGGGGCATGTAGAGGACAATCATTAAACTGCACAGAAGGAGGGATGAGGAGAGGCGGCTGGATGTGAGAAGAAGAGAGTGGAAAGCTCAGCGGTCCCCGAGCATCTGGCAACACGTCGCGGGGAGCCACGGTCCCTGTCATTAATAGTGATGAAATCATTTAAGCCATCAGGACTAAACGAGCCAGTTAAGAGACACTCAACGCTACACTTCTGTCTTGAGACGGAGAGGTGTGCTGTTGGCATTGACGCACACAGAGGGGGAAATAGATTTGTGCACGTGTGCAAGATGATAGTGTGTCGAAAGTGCATTATTAAATGTATTTGTGAAGAACCCAACAGAATTCAAAATGAGGGCGTTTCCTTTTGATTTCATGGGGTAAAATTTATTCCACTATCAAAATTATTCTAAATAGTGTTTTGAATTTGAATTGAATGGTTTGGATGTGCATTAGAGAAACTAAATTATGTCATTTGTGCCTATACTTAAAATTTTTAGTTTTTTTTTTAAAGTTTCTAAGTTAAGAATTTACCACCATATGTTACAGTAATTGAAATACAAGTTCTACACAAACCACAATTTCAAATCAAATGAAACTTTTCAGCCTTTAGTTTGTGGGGCCATCTGGCCACCAGGAATGATAGCAGACAATAAAGGCTGTGACGGATACCTTTTTTGGCCTCGAAGCTTTGGCAGCAATTATTCGAATTTATTCTAAGCTTTGCTTCAACAGGGGGCGGGGGAGGTCGGGGAGCTAAAGCCGCGCTGCTCACGTGGGCTGCTTGGCTGCTCTAACGTGTTAACATGGGCGCTGAAATGAAATTAAATAAATTACAGCCTTAGAGAGAGAGAGGTAGTTGTAAGCAGCAATACATTGGTGATAACAGGGAAGCAGGTGCGTGGCATGGGGACCCGCCGAAAGAAGAGGGAGCAGCAGCTTCAGCGTGAGCTGGACGCAGACCGACAAAACACCGAGCGACACCGAGGTGACCAGGCCAGCGGGACGGAGAAGAGGAAGAGGCACCTGCACCATGACTCGTTCTCCCCCGCTGCCTCTGTCACCTCTTCCTCTCTCTTTCCATGCGCAAGGTTTCGTGGGTAGACAAGACAAGAGGAGAGGTGAAAAATGAAAACAAAAAAGAAGAAGAAAGAAAAAAAAAAAACATCTATACGAATATTCAAATACTGATTTTGCAGTTCGAACACCATGGCATCGAACAAAGCTTCGACGCATTTGGGTCAACCCTAAGACTCAGTACTGTAAGTGTAAAAGCAGTAGAAGACAAAGAGTAACTTACACGATAAGTACTGCTGTTGCAACTTTGCCACAAACATTAACTATGACCAACACAAGCTTAGCAATCAATAGAAGGCCGAATTTAGGATGAAATGCAAATTCAGAACACATTGTTGGATTTGGTTTGTGGCACAAATCTTAAACCCTGTGGTCTTTTTTTTGGAGAAAACTGTGTATTTTGAATAAATGGAGACCCTCTGTGTTGACATGAGGACCACAGGGCTGAAAAACATTATAAGCTCACCACTAAATGAGTAGAACAGTAAATGTGGACGTTTTTATATCAAGTTCCAGCCTCAGCAGCAACCCTGCGGAAACAGTTTGAACAAACAGGTCAATTATCTAGTGCAGGCACTACCTGTACATTAACTCCATGTTCTCCACTGTATATGCATTATGCCTGCTTACACTCAAATAGATTTTTTGTCACCACACAGAAAGGAACATAAACTGTGTAAATGTCCGTGTGATAAAAGTTGGTGGAATCAAGGAACAAACTGTATTATTGGTGTTCCACAATTTACAAGAGATGTGCCATCATTAGAGCTGTAGCGAGTGGAGAACCAAACCACTGGCTAAATCTGCCATGAAATACTAGACTGCTGCAATAAAACCTGAGCATCTGCACCAAACTGGAAACAGATGAACCCGTCAAGGATACATTGTGCTTTTTTCCCCTCCTTGTTTCCTATGAGGCTGTGGGTCTTCTCTGGATGAGTGGTGAGAATAGTGATTTTGTGCATAATTATGCGCGTTGATGTGCGTACACAGTGCGCAGCATACACCGATCGTGTGTGTGTGTGTGTGTGTGTGTGTGTGTGTGTGTGAGAGTGTGCGCACTGGTGTACGCTTGTCGGCCTTTGTGTGTATCATGTTATGGCCTACACAAGTGAGTACTGAGGCCACAAAGGAAATCCATTGCCAACAACAGCACAGCTACTGGCAAGGAGCCATACCACCCCAGAGGCTTATGGGATAGGGTTTACAACCAGAGACGGAGTGTAGGAGGGTGAAATCTGTAAGGGTCATCCTGTATTATGCTGTATATAGTGTCCAGTTATTCCTCGGAAAGCTGTCAAAAGCCTTCCTAGAATTCCATCTTTCTCACATTTCTCAATAATGACTTTGTTTTCATCTTGTATATGTTGAGATAAAAAGCAACACTCGGCTTTGCACTCGTACAAATCAGGCTATTAATACCAAGCATTACACTGATGTAGAGCAGAGTACTAGAGATTTATAGACAACATTAGGAGTCAGACGAGAACATTATGGTGCTTATTGTGAATTAGGGCACGGGCTCTCTGCCTTGTTTGCTCCTGGGGAGAGGTCGTGATATCCCGTTACTTCCTCAAACCCCTCACTCAGAGGGGACAAGTGTGCTTTTTCCATCTCAGTTCCAGACAACTTATTTCCAGTGTGTTGGCTTTACGTTATATAACGATATTTGATCGTTGGGAGGCCATGCTGGATGGCTGGTTACACTATACAGATGTACAGTGGTGATTGGTTTATTAGCCTTATAAACATAACGATGTGGTGTGTTTGCCTCTTTGGCAAAGTGGACTAAAGTAGCTATAAGATGGCAGGGTTGTGCTTCATTCCTATTCTCTTGGTGGCTCAGTTAGATGATGTGTTATGCTTGTGGTAATTCATTTGAGTCAGTGTTAATAGTCAACATACATTTTCGAGTGGCATAATGTAGAATTTGAGCCCAGAGCCAGAAACCACCGCGCTCACCGCTAAGCTAACCTCTCTCCCTCTCCTTTGTCTTGTCATCCTTTTCTTCCCCCTTCTCTCCACTGAGCATCAGTGCTGCTTTTCGTCAGTGGCGGTGCCGTCTATTGACAGAGCAGTACATTCTAGACATATCTGGGGGATTAAGTTGCAAATTTAAGCAATGGGAAAATCAATGGGTTCCTCTTTTAATTCATGAGAAAGGCTGTCACTGTGAAAAAAAACAGTAAGGAGATGTGGCTGTTTAGATCACATTCATCCAGGGGGAAGCAGAAGAGAAGAGAGCAAGGACAGCATCCTTTAAATCTCTCCATCAATGGGTGTGAGGCTGCTGGTGGCTTGTCAGAGATAAAACCACTGGAGAAAAAATAGACCCTTTTGTTTCCACCTTTATTAGTGATCACAGCGGTTGTTTGTTTGAGTGGTCTTTCATAGACTGCTTGAATATTTGAATCAGATCAAGCTTTAATTTTTCTTTATCAGAAAGCAATGTACTCTGCTTTGGCAGAGCAGGAGTGTGTTTCTTGTCTTTTAAGTCCATGTAGAAACACTAGTAGTCAGCAGTGTTGGGAGAGGCTGCTGCAAAGGTTTTTAAGTACTACCTGGACTCTCAGCCAATAAAAACAGGTATCTGCCTGCACAGATGTATAATTTCACTCTTGCCAAGGATTTCTTCACATAAAGCTGAGAAGTCACCCAGCCCTTTTGTTTTCTTTTGCACAGATTCCAATCACAGATCTAAATTATTGCCACCAGAAAGAAAGAGTACAGCAACAACTGTTTGTAGAGAGGTGATGGGAGAAAGGAAGGGTTGTGAGATAGAGCTTGGAAGCAGTAAATCTACATTGTCATGAGTAAAGAAAAAAATATTGTTTTCTCAAACACGAGTCACCTAATTCCTGAACATTGGACATTTCTGGCAGACATTCAGTAAAGTCATCAGATCCCTGTGTTTTATGACTCCTCTGAACAAGTCGCGTTCATCCCCAGGTTACACTCTGATACTGTGTTTCCCCTGCTGACTTCAGGGAATTAGATTTTTTTTTAATGAACGGCTCAATATCTAATTCATTAAAGTGGCTGTTTTATTTGATGCATTCTCCTCACTCCAGCTGAACCAAGGGAGCAAGCCAGGGGATGAGGGGAGATGGCCCTGTTGATGGACGTCCAGTTGCACACACAATGTGCGCTGAGTATGTGCCTGCATGTGTCCCTTGGAGAGACCAGGGGACTCCGGTCGATTGTGGCTCCTCTCCACGGGGGCTGAGAGCGGGAGTTTTACTCTGTTTGACTGCTGAAGGACGGGAGCTGTAATTGGCCTTGCACACACACACTCTCTCTCGTCATTAGAGGCAGGCCAAGAGGCAGGCTTAACAATCGGTGTGGGGCACACTGCCAGTGTTTTCTCTTTTTCTCTGAGCGTCTATCTGGCAGTGAAAAGGCATAAGGAGGCATGTTAGGCTTTAGTGCCGAATTAAAAATGTCGCCCATGGCTCAGCTTTCTGTGTGTATGTATCTTCTGCTACCCTGTAATTAGCATGTCTCTCATTTACTGGGTTCTCTCGCATCAACTGTCTGATCTCTGCATAGATCACACACTCTCTCTCTCTCCAAAACACATGTAGCAACACAATAGACAGAGTTCATCCAGCAGCTCTTCACTCTAAGAGATCTAATAGAAACATGCATTGCATAATATAAAAAAAAAAAAAAACAGGGAATCTGACATACAGCAGGTTGGAGGCCCTGAAGAGAAAAAGTATAGAGAGGAAAGGTATAGTAAAGTGGAACAGAGGGCTTTGGTGAAATATGAAGGGGTCAGAATAAGAGTGGAAGGGGCTCCCTAGCAGAGGCCTGGGGGGGCGGCTGGGGATGTGTCAGGTGCCTGAGTCACGCTCTGCGCCAAGCAGTGTTGTTGTTACACCGAGGGCAGCGCCACAAGTCCGAAAGTATTGATTTCCCGCCTTGTCGAGAGGCAGAGAACTGTCATGTGGAGAGCACTGACCTTGGTACACACACTAAGACAACTATTCCCCCCGGCCCCCCACGGCACAGAGAGGAGAGAAGAGAGGAGCAGATGCAAGACACAGCAGCGGCAAGCAAGAAAACAACAACTAGCTACTGAGTCTCCTGCGGGGGGGTGGGGTGGAGGAGGAAGGAGAAGAGAGAGGAGGTGAGCATGAGAGGAAGAAAAAGAGAAAGAGAGAGAGAGAGAGAGAGAGAGAGAGCTTACAGGAAAAAAAGTAGGAGCAGGAAGCAAAAGAGAGAGAGAGATAGAGAGAGAGGGGAGCTAACAGTCAAAGCTAGGGCCAGTTCCCCAGAGTTGTCAGTGGGCAGCCCAGTGTCTGGTTATCACGCTGTTTGAAATGACAATGGCTTGACTTGTATTTTCCTCCTGAGACCCAACTCAGATCTATAAGCCAGAGGGGGAGGGAGGGAGGGGCGGGTTAGAGGAGCAGAGAAAAGAAAAGGCTGGTCAGAAAAGGAGACGATAGAAGAGGGAGCGGGAGGGAGGAAATAGTACGACAGAAAGGCTTCTGACAAAAAGAAAGCGAGGGGAGAAAAGGAGTAAGAGATTGACTCCTTTGCTCTCTATCACTGCTGTAGTTGTAGCCTTTGAGATCTACAGAGAGAGACAGAGAGGAAGGAAGAGAAAGAGAGCAGCGGCAGAAGCAGCAGCGCTCAAGTGAAATGTTTTTCATGTGGAAGCTCCATCAGGATTTGACAACAAAAAGGGCTCCCTGTCACCTGCAGCTACTGTACACGGCGGAGCTCATCCCCAGTCACTCCAGAGCGCAGCAAGAGAGACAGACGGAGAAAACACAGCCTCTACAAAGAGCTCTCCTCGGGTTAGATCACGGTGACAGACACTTTAGAGACCCAGCTTTAGTCACACATCTCTCGCCTCAGATCAGGGTATTTTGCTAACAAGCTCAGCAGTAAGTTCCCCTCTCTTGTACACTGAAGCTTATGAATAAAGGCCACTTTTTCATGATGAGGAGTTCTGTGTAGAGTTGTGAGGAAATCTATTCGCACTTTTTTCGAGAATTTAAAAGAAGTGGAGTCCTAATTGAATTAGCTGGCTTATTAGTGTTTGACATTGTAAGTAAGCTTGGCTGTAAGTAAAGGAAGTGGGGACTTGGGATTTAAAGAGCAGTGTTGGTTTTGGTTCTAATTTTACACTCTCCTGACACACATTATTCCCCTTAGCTGCAGTTAGGCCCAGATATGGTAATGCTAATAATATATGTGTGCAAAGGGGGTTTAAGTGGCTGTCTCACCTCAATTGCCAAGCATGGGAAACACTGTCGTCTACGAACCTTGTGTGGCTACAGCCTCATCAATGGCACGGTCTCGTCATTTATGGATAAAGCAGAAATAGTAGAATGGGTGTGATTAAAAAGAGATTCACAAGTCGTAGAGAGGGTGTCATTAGACAAAATAAGAGTTATTGTTCCATTTGAAGATAAGAACAAGCAGCCTTCCTCATCCTCCACCCATCTTTGTCTGCTCTCAATCCTCTTATCTCAACATGTCCTGAAGGAGAAAAAAAAGAAGCTACGCACACCTTTGGCCATAATACTGTTTAGTAGCCTTGACGCTGATTTTTAGTCTGCCTTAATTTGGTCATATCTAATTGCTAATTACACTTGCTTTCATTATCTCAGCGTGTTAAATCCAAGGGCTTTAGCAGTATTACCTTTACTGACTGAAAGAAAGAAAGAACCTTTGATCAAGATTAACAACATATACTCTCCTTCATTCTGCGCAAAGACACACACACACACACACACACACAAATCCACACGCACGCATGCACATACTGCACAAACTTAATGAATCCGTTTCATCTGTCTTCTTGACTTACTCTCTGTCTCATCAATATTCACCTCCCAGTGTCCTAAGAACACACAGTTTCTAAAAAGTACAACTTCATGCTTTTGGAGAAGTGTATTAAGTAATAACACACACTCACACTGAATGCTAATTAATAGACTTTTCAGTCAATAGCAGCCGTTTCTCCATCATTTTTACCATCCTGCCTGGTCAGTAAAGTGTTAAAAATGACTGGGGCATTGGTTAATATCTTAATCTCTTGCCTCATGTTGATTGTCTGCTTCCTTTGGGAGCGCAAAAGGAACCTTGTGGCTTTTACCACATCACTATGAGTGCTCTGACCATTTAAAAACACAGAAACACAAACATTGGCATTTATTGTACCTCCCCAAAAATATGGTGAGACAACTGGCAGCAAACAAACGAATAAATGTAAGCCTCCACAATTAGCCCTTGCTCTCAGTGGATGCATAATGGATCTCACTACACAAAACGATTACGTGCCACTTGAGATAATGACAGATTGTGCTAAAAGGAGCTACTTTACCCACTTAGTCAGCTCTCTTTGGGGGTATCACGCCATTTGTGTCTGTGGTGAAAAGGGACATGCCAGTGAGGTCTGGAGGCCCTTCAGCCTCCCAGAGTGCCAGAGGGCGTAATGCCAAGCCAATGCCGTGCCTGACACATGATAAACTCGAGGACAGGTGACCAAAGTGAAGCAGACCATTCCTTGCATTCCAGACAAGTTTGCAAGTAACGACATGCCAAAAAAAAATGCTACAAGTCAACAATGTCACTGGTGTTAACAACCATGATGAAACAGCAGAGCATAAAGGTTAGACATTTTAATGATATAACGGCAACTTTCTTTCTCTGTGCCTGGCTTGGTGAGGGCTCCTTTTTTTTATTATTTCGAAATCAAATTTGGCGTGTTCTCAAAAGCTATTTAATATAGTGTTGAGTGCAAATGCCAGTGTACTACACTGCAACTTTCATGCCAGATGTACATCCTAAATCCAAAACACAGACAATGCCAGGTCTAGCTGATGTTACAGCTAAAAATCCAGGAAGAAGATTGCTAAGGACCAGCTTTGGCACAGTTTTACAGCATCAAAAAATAGAAAATGGCGATATATCAAATAAGAGGACACAATAAAAATAACTTATCTAGGAACTATTCAATACTGAAGTGTATTGCCTGCTTTAAAGTTTTATTATTATTGAAAGATTTATTCTGATGTAGCGGGCACTCTGAAAGAGAGAGTGAAAAAGAGAGAAGGATAAAGGGAAAGAGAGAATTTGCCATATTTGCTTGAGAACATGATCATCTTATCACACAACACAAGTGCATTTCTTTTCATTTCCATCCTCGTTTTTCTCTGTTTTTTTTTCCACTCTGGTCCTGTATCTATCCCATGTATTCCCCACTGCCCATGACATACTGGAAATGCCTGGTTAAGTGCTGTTCTGACATTAGCTGAGTGTAGTCACAGCATTTGGCCTGGGGACAAATGCTAGAAAGGGCCTATAAATATGGATGCCACCCCCCCCCCCCCCCCCCCCCCTCCTCTTTTCTCCCACTCTCCCTTGGCTCCCTGATGAGTTTGCATGTGTCTGTGTGTGTTTGTGTCTGGGTGGCATGCCGTTTGCACTGTCACACCATGTCCCCACTGTTTGTTTATTCGCACTGACAGAGATACACTCGCTTGCCGTTGGTGCTCACCACCTACGCATGCTAACCAAGTGCTAAATGACTCGCTAATGCTCCAGCTCCTCCTGTAAATAATGCATCCGCCGATGCCAAGCAGCTAGCTAGCACTGTGGCCCCAGCTGTCTGAACTATTTCATAGGCTGATGAATCTGTTAGCCTGCACGTCACTCAGTTTTCCTGTGTGCATACGTGTGTGTGTGTGTGTGTACTAGCGGGTGTCACTGTCACATGCTGTTACATTGCAGAGCATTCACACCCAGAGAGCGCCGTTCTGCGTGAAAATGATGCCAGCCAAGCCAGGCGTCTTCCTGTGCACCCACCTCTGCCCCTGGCGCTGTGGTGGCCCTGTGGGTGCCCCGTGGCCGCACTGATGCCAGCACGTGCGGAGCTGCAGGGAGGGTCCCCATGGGGAGGAAGTGGGCCATTAGTACAGTCCTTGCCCCAGCGCTTTATTCCACTTCAGTACACATCACACAGGGCCGCCCTCTCACTAACTAGCTAACACATGCTAATTAGCCTGGCGACAGAGCCAGTTTCTTCTTGCTTTGGGAGCATATGTGTAGCTCCAGAGCAAAGCTGGCAAAGAGGACCTGGCGAGGGACTGATGCTGCTTCATTAAGTTTTCTTTTATGCCCTTCAAATAAATGTGGAATGTCATACAGTAGCTCACTGTTTTAGAGTAGCGTGAAAAATGTGAATGATGGGACCAGAGTGATTCCTTTAAATACAGTTTCAATACTGGAAAGGGGTCAGAATTCAGTCTTATTTTCAAATTGGGGTGTTTTACTGACAACTCAGTGTTCAGTGCTTTGACCTCACATAAATAAACTGACTTGCTTTACCTTCTTGATTAGTATGACTGCTCTTCAACCAACCTTTCCTGCAACATCTTCATTTTCTGGAAACTAGAACAACTACAGGCTTAATGAAACTTAATGATGATAGTCATAACACAACAATAATCCAGTGGTCTGGAAAACTAATCAATGCGTCTTCTCTACTTCCCCTAATGACCTGTGAAAACAAAGCAATAAAAAGGCGGTGTGTGTTTATTTTGGCCAAAGCAATGGGCTGATAAGACGGACTGGCTGATTAGAGCTGAGCAAAGCCAAAGACGGTCACAAAGATTAGGACACCACACAAAGCTAATGTCGCCACACAAGGTAAAGGTGGAAATGTGTGTGCGTGTGTGAATTTCAGAAACTTTCCAGTTGACTAAAGGGCAAAAGTGATGGCATGTCTGTAATCATTTGCCATTTAAAAAGTGTGCTCATCCACTGACTACAATGTCTACAATGCTGTTGGCTTGTTATGTATGTATGTTAAATAGAGGAGAATTTCCTGATTCATGTCCTTACACTATGATTTTCCTGTTACTGTAACTCAAGTCAGCGGTGCAAGTTTGTCATCCCAGTAGTGCGATGATAAACACATGTTGTTTCCCTTGTCTTCTGTGTGAAGTGGCTGACCGGCGTAGCTCTCGTTTAAGCATGCCTCTTGTCTTCTGGTCTCTGGCTGATTCCTCCCAGACTTTGGCCCTTCACCACAAATCATTGTGGTGTGCTGTGTGCAGCTCTGGGACACAAATGTGCCCCCAAAGTGGTGCAAAAGCAACGTCCTCAGAGTAATTTTTTCCCCTTTTCAGTAGGAAACACAAAACCCAGGGACTATTTTTTTAACAAGCTTGTGATTTCCACAGCTTCTTTACGGCATGATGGAAAGTGTCGGTTTGAGTGACTGCTTTTAATTAGTTAAGTACAGATAGGGAGAAGAAGGAAAAATAATATTTTGCTTTCACGGTGTAGAGGGATTATAAAAAAAGTAAAAGAACAGTAAAAAAAAAAAAAAAAAAAAAAAAAAAAGAAATGTGTGCGGAAACTAGAAATCATCATATGCACCAGTCCCCTTGTGAACACTCTCTTTTTTCCAGTTTTGAGCAGCAATATTATTTGTCACCACATCTTACAAGTCATAT
Organism: Thunnus albacares; assembly: GCF_914725855.1. Classification (NCBI taxonomy): domain Eukaryota; kingdom Metazoa; phylum Chordata; class Actinopteri; order Scombriformes; family Scombridae; genus Thunnus; species Thunnus albacares. The sequence continues at coordinate 23,341,424 of NC_058108.1, read as the reverse complement.
CAGTGGAAATCATGATACGTTCTGTATATGTGCTTACACACACACACACACACACACACACACACACACAGAGGAAAAGAGCACCTTAACATCGATCTCTAGGGGACAAAGCAAATATAAGTCATGCATAGTGTATTAGGACACACACAATTTCTGGATTTCTCAGAATTAAAATGATTTAACAAGCCCTGTAATAAATGTATTTCTTATTCCCTGGTCATATCATATGAATACCTAAACACACAACACACATCATACGACAACATGGGAGCTCAGTGTTAGGTGGATTACATGGAATGATGGGGTGATGTGTCTTTTTTTCCCCTGCTTGCTGGAGAGCCTGGTGTCCTGATTAAAAATTTCAGCTCCACTGCCTTTCTAATTAATTAGCGAGGCCACTCAGAGGAGCGCTGTGGACCAATTAGTCTCTTGCAAGCCGATGATGCCTATCGCTACAGCATCACCGTACAGCTGTCGCTCCCTGCTCTGAGGACGGCTGGGGATGGACCCTCAGGTGCTCACACAGGTTCAAACAGCAGCGTGCGTGCATGCACACTACATGAGATGCATGCATACACGTGGAGTAATAACAGTAATCATGATAATAGTAATAATAATAATATAGACAAAAGAGAGAAATATAAATCTATATTAGGCACATGAAAAGAGACATTCATGAGCACCGGATCATAAAATATTCTGAGACTGAGCTCATTTTCATCAAATTAAAAGGATGATAAACAATAATGTTTTTGAAGTGCCATGTAAAATAAATGTATTAAGTCTGGATTAGATAAAATTAGCTCTTGCAATGACTTAGTGTCTGGAATTGTTTGTCTAAAGGAGTTTGGCTGCCAGACTGCTAAGAAACAGTGCTAGAACAATAAGTTGATTAATTTGTCAACAGAAAATCCATCTTTGCCTATTTGGATAATTGAGTAATAATTTTCAATCATTTCTTACCTAAAAATAATGAAATGCAACAGTTTTCTCCCTTAAATAAATTCTATCTCTTTGGATGAATCTGACATTTTTGGATGAAAAAATATTTCTACTGTAAATGAAAATATTAATTGTAAACAAATATCACTTGCAGCAGTAATAATTCGCCAAACTTAATTTGTGCCGACTGAAATGGTGCTACTATTAAGGTATACTGTAAGGCAATGCAGCTGGAAAAGGTGAATATGCATCTTAAGGAAACAACCATTCTGGGTTCTTCTATTTGCCACATTGAGCTAACCTTGAGGCATAGCCTTATGTGTCTACAATACCATAAATTTGCGTTTCCCATCTTAACCAGGACTTGACATTACAGGCTAGATGGCTTTGAAAGCTATGAGTCATGACAAAAGCCATCTGAAGACGCAGACGCTGTACCGCTTTCACCCTGTTCACGCTTTGTACATTAAAAACAAAAGTAGATGAAATGATTCAGTTTCTTAGGTCTGATGGTGAATTCATCCTGCATGCTGACCACAGGGCTGGGTGGGGAGGTTGGGGGAAGAGAGGTGTCTGCATTTCTTCGGAAGGGTGGCAGAGTTTGCTGACTTTGTGAGAACGGACTAGTTATAAGACCGAGGAAGCTCATTTCCACTTCAAGGGGTCGTCTGAAACATGGCATCAGCAGGCCTCTGTGTTAGCTCTCGCTTGGTGTACACATGCATGTACACGCACACTCACACACACACACATTTGATCGTCTCACATTCACAGATACACGTACTCATAATGTCTCCCCATCGCCTCCTCTCCCAAAGTCTAATGTTTATTCGTACTTGAGTAAAATGCGCTGATACAGTTTTTCTTCAAGACTGAAAAACAGCCAAAAGCTAAAAAAAAAATGTGGAACTTCAAAGCCCTGTATGGTGGTGGGCACACATTAATGAACACATCACACACACAAACACACACACTTAATGTCCTGCAAATAATTCACTTTTTCGTAGGACTTTAATTGCAAAGTGGACCGTCGATTGCCACGTTTGAGCATAAAAAATGTATGTGTACAGCACGGACACACACCAACACGAGTCACTTTGCAAGCACAAACAGTCAATACCGTAGTGGCTGATTAGTATGAGAAGAGGGGATGAATATTGGAGAAGGACTCTCAAGAGCCACCGATGAAACATGGAGAGGATGTCAAAGAATTTTGTTCCCATCTCGTTCATTAGATCTAACTCAGGCTAGTGGATGCTCAGAGTGTTTTTAAGTTCATTCACGCACACGCGCACACACACACACACACACATGCATACACACACACACACACACAAAGAGAGGAAAAAAAGCACACATTGAAAACAACACTGGTGGAAACAGTTGTAGTTATTAGATCGGCGTGTCTGACATTTTGTCTACATAAGTAATTAATTTAGCCTTTCTATTGGGAAAGTCCAAAGAGCCCAATTAACATGGCTAATATTGCTGCATCGTGTAAAAACATCATTTTTTTTAATACAGAGGGAATATTCAAATGACTTGCCTTCATTATTCAAATGTATAAGCAAAGTCATCACTGGGGAAAGAGACAAGATGGGATTTAAACTCGCAGGAACAAGAAAATGATAATCAATCTTTTATTTCTGCAAAGCAATCAAATGAACAACATGTGTGCTTTTCCTTTATCTTGGTTCTCTTTATTTGTGTCATCTGAAATATGTGGGTTCTTGACATTTGTCGTTTTTTTTTTTTTCCCTAGAAATGTTAGAAGCTTGTTTTTGTATATTCTGTATTGACTAAGTGCCATGTTGCCATGACATTTGTTATACAAATTATTTAATTTTAAAAATAACAGATTTAGAAGGCTTGGCAGTATGTTTGCATTAGTCTAGAAGCAGTTTTCTAAGTAATTGAAATTATGCAGTAAGTCAAGGATTTAGAGAAAGAGGATTCTTGACTTTTACAGTTGGTCCAGTACACATGCTCAGACAGGAAGCCAGGCCAAGTATCGCTCCTTTGCCAAATCCCACGGCTTTGTAAGCAACACGCTGCAGAAATGGAATCAGACAAATCATATTCTGAATTTAGAGAGTGAAAATGTAAAAAGGTCAGGAGCAGGAGTGAGGGACGTTTTATAGTTTATTTGAATCTGTTTTTATAGATTGCTATTGTGGTGCTGTGTTTTCTATTTTCACGGCTCGTTCGGGTATTTGTTTTCTGGCGAACTCGGGGGGCCCCACTACTGCAAGGCCCGGGCTCTTGGCTCTACTCTCCCACTCGTATAGCTATAACAAAGTCAATATTACAAAGAGGTAACACATGTCGAGGTATGCTTCAGGCCTGCCCTGGTGCTGCTGTGATCCTGGATCGGGACACGCACACACACACACACACACACACTGTGTAAAAGAATGCATGCCTTCAATGGTAGGCTGCCTACCTCCATGAAGAAAAATGTATACCACTTTTTTTTTTCTCTCTCTCTCTCTCTTTGCAAATTTGTTCTCTGGTTGAAGCTGGTATTTTGGCTTTCACACATGTGAAATTGTTCATGTATGCGAGTGAGTGCACGCGTGTGTGCGTGCGTGTGTGTGAACCTCTCTCACTACACAGTATTATGTGTGTGAGTGCAAAGTACTTGTTGGTGTCTGTGCGTTCACATAAATTTTGAGTGTGTGCGCTTGTGTGTGTATGTGTGTGAGGGCCAGTTTGTTTTGTTTTTCCCTTACTTCAGCACATCTGAGAGAGCTTTTCTGGAACTCCTGAGCCCTGTCCAAACAAAGATGGCCGAATGTGAGGGGTGAGGGATGGAGGGGAGGTGGATCAGGGCGTGCGTGTGTGTCTGTATGTGTGTGCGTCTATGTGTGTGTGTGTGTGTGTGTGTTTGTGAGTTTTGAAGTAAGCTGGGACCAGAAGGGCCTTGCGAAAAACCAAGAGGAGGGAGAGAAAACCGAGCCCCTGAGAAAGGCAGCTGGAAACACGGAGACTTGCGGTCTTTCTCCCCCACTTCTCTTCCTCCTCCTCATCCCTCCACCCCCCCAACCTCCCCCGCCCCCCTCTCCCTGGTCCAGCTGCACTCAGATGTGTCTGCCTGGTCCCCCCCGAATTCTCCCCTCTCCCTCACCCCTGCGCTCCCAAGCTCAATGCCACTGCCAAGGAGAGAGAGAAAGAGGGAGAGTGGGAGAGAGAGAGAGAGTGTCGCAGCTGGTAATACTTACTGGCCATTTTACCGCGGTAAAGGCATGAGATTCATTAGGCCAGGGCCCGCGTGTTTTGTGCTGAGTACCGGCCGTGTTATTGTTAGGATGTGGTAAAATTATAAATATGGAGGGGTAAGGGGGGGGTCTGGGGGGTGCAGGAATCTAAGTGGAAGGGGTGGAGAAGAAAAGAGAAGGGGAGAAAGCGAAGCGGTGGGGGAGGAGGAGGATGAGGAGAAACATGCCACTCATTAACTCCTCGGCCACAGTCTTGTTTCTCATGATTGGGTGGCAATAAAAAAGTCTGTCACAATTTGTCAAAAGTTAATGACTCAATGGCACACCAGCACTCAAGGGCTGGAAGACACGCTAACATATGTCGAATTAGTCAATAGCTTTATAATTGCAGAAATAAGGATTCCGGCTTGAGCCAAATGAAGCGGACTTTAGAGAGTCCTGAGAGGGAATTTGCAATTTGGTCAGGTCGATTGCAGAATTGCAATCACCACGCCTTGGCACTGCTTTCCTCACGCAATTGTGAGGTTCTTTTCTTCCCTCCCTCCCACCTGTTTGAGCTGCTCTGTGTCTTCTTTGTGACCTGTGACTCTGGAACAGTGTCTAGCCTCCACTTCAGCCCCTCTATCTGTGAACTTTGTAAGACTGATAAAGACTAAAGCACCCAGATGGACTTTCCTTTGGTCTGCCGTCTCCCTCCCTCCCTCTCTTGCTGTCCCACCACACACACACATACACACACACACACACACGCACAGAGTCTTGGAAAGACACTCCTCACTTCTCTCCCTCATTGTGTGGCTTTGGGAGTGACACACTTGTCATTTCAGTAATGTAGCCATTGGTTAAATACTCTCTCTGTCTCTCCCTCCCCTCTCTGTCTGTATCTCTGTCTTTGTGTCCTATTTCTCTGTGTCATTTGCTGTCTGAGACTGTAAATACTAATGGAAGTTGCAGTTTTTTCTCGGAGTGTGGTATCTAAACGGGGAACTACGAAAACTGAATCAAGAGCAGTCTTCTCACTATGCTGGCTGAGGTAAATTATCTCAAATATCTGTAAATAACAACAATCTGGGCCTTGAGTTTTTTTGTCTTGTTGTTCTGCTACTTTTGGTGCTATTCTATTTTATAGACGCAGCACTTTATATGCAACATATAACTAAAAATGCAAGTGGATGTGGCACTTGGTTGAAAATAATCTGAATAAAGCAATTATCCCTCGTTCAGCATAGTTTATACATAGTTTTGTATTTCCACAGCTGTTGGGTGTGCAGGCCCAGGTGTTTACAAGTAAACCACCATGCTGACACACTGTTTGAACAAAACTCTGAGGAAAGAAACAAATATTATTGCCCAGTCGTGTGTCTTGAAAACCAGCCAATCTATCTACAGTAGTGTTCGGTGTAGTTGAAAAAACACATATACATAATTTGGAGATTGCTTACACACAATTAGCGCAGGCTTTTTTACATTAAAAATGGTCAAAGAAAATAAAGAGCTATTGGCAAGATTAAATCTAGGATCTCTTCCAAGATTTCTCTGGCTGGAAGCTAGTTTGAGTAGGGGAATTCAATGTGTGTGAGTGTGTGTGTGTTTGCATGAGAGGGAATGTGGGAGAGTGTGTGGGCGCTTGCATGTGTGTAGTTCAGGAGTGAGAGTCCCACCCTGTAGACGAGTATGATGACTAAATGTCAATTTGGGGGAGTCTCTGCAGTGCTGGCCTCCTGTCGTCACGCTGCTGTCAAGCCTGCACAGCGTGCGTGTGTGTGTGTGTGTCCTGTCGCCCACGCCAACCAATGATCGCCACGGAGATTTCCCCTCGCAGAGAGGGGTCGGCAGTATGTCTGGGCTCTGACTAATATTTTCTGTTTGTGTTAGGGTGTAGATGGGGAGAGAAGTAAAGAGCAGATGATGTTGGTCATCCTCACACACACTAACCCGATCCCCCCCTCACCACTCCTCCAGTTTGCTCTGTCCCCTTTTTACTCCCACACTCTCTTCTTTTCTTTTTTTTCCTCCTCCCTCACCCAAACATGTGTCTGGTCGCACTGTGTGGTCATGTCACTCCCTCAAGTCTCCAGACGGTAACCTTGCGTGTTGTTGCAGTGCAGGCTGTCACTGTGATATTAGCATTCAGTGGGCCGGCGAGTGCAGGTGTCACATCTGACAGGGAGTTGTCCTTATCTGGCGCAGGTCGCTCCCTCCAATAGGCTGAAGGTCAGAGCAGATCTAGTATATATTGACGACAATGGCCTCTTTTATTGTTTTTTATTTCCTGTCCACACACACAATGGGCCGTGATAAGCCTAACAACTTGTGGAGTGATTTCTGTTTAACAATTCTACAATTTTTGCACAATTTAGAGACTAACTGAAAAAATACTCAACAGATTAATTGAATGTAAATTTAAAAGCCTAGCTTTGAATTCTTAATACTAATACTAATATCAATTTGAGGTTAAAAAAGGGTAAATGCTATCTGAGTTTTTTCTATTAAAACATAACACCAACAAAAAAAATCACTACTAAGGATGTCTTAAATTTTGTGAACAACATATTCATAGATTGATACAGACATTTTATAGTTGAAAAATGTATTTTGTCCCTTTAGCACATTTTGTGAATTGCTGTACTGCAGTTTCTTTTCGACATGGACACTGATATATCTGTTGTAATCTAAAATTGGTCCGGCTCTAATGAAAATAATCAGAATAATCATTTAGCTATTTGGCTAAATAATAACACCAACAAAGTAGTTCAGTTTAAAAATGACATATTAAATTTGGCCAAAAGTTGGGTTATATGGGAGAGAACTGTGAGATCTAGTCTGACATCTTTTGCACAGCACTTTCTCAACCTTCCCAACTCTCCTCATCAGCTTTCCTCCACAACTCTTCCCCACCTTTCTGATACACCAGCTTGTCTGACTCCCCCCCCTCAAACTCACCTCCCTGCTCCCTTGCTATCGCACTTCTCTTCCTTTTCCCCAACTTTCCCTTCATTCTCTCTCTTTCTATCCCTCCGTCCCTCCCCGCCTCCCCCAGCACCCTCCTTTGAACCTGGCCTTGTGTCTGTGGACCCAGAGGTCTGTCACTGAGCAGATGGTTTGATCTCTGGCTGGGGAAATGCTTTGAGGAGAGCTGAGAGGGGCCAGGGGCCTGGACCAGGGGCTTCTGCCTGGACCTGCTGTCTACACAAAAGATGGGAGAAACTGCTGCTCCCTTGATGCTTAGAATATTTGAACTGACAGCGTAGTACAGTGTTAACAGTACTCCATCTATATCGGCTGCACTGACTGAGAGCATGGCATTTGATAGCGAGATCACAGGGTTGCGTTTCTGGTCCAATATTGTGATATTATGTTCGTTCTCCCTCTCTGTTTCACAATATCAAAGCCAGCTGGGTCCTTTATCCGTCCACTCCATAAACAAGCATGACTGTCCTGAAGTACACGCACAGTTATTTATCTTCCGAGTGAGTCAGGCTGAAAGTTTCGTCATTGATCTGATTTGAAATTTTTCGGGGTGGTGCTCATCACGGGGAGATTTACTTTCTGTGACTCTGTCAAGCCACAATGAAGAAGTAGGAATGTTGGAAGCAGAAATTTCACTCAATTGTGTGCGTGTTTTGATTCTGGAGTAATCACATGGGTGTTGTGTGTATATATGTGAGGGAGTGCAGAGAGTGAGTCATATTTGACAGCTGACAAACACAAAAAGACAGGACTGAACCTGGTCAGAGTTGAAACTGGACGTCATCTGGAAGGACAATAGATGACAGATATCATCACTCACAATTCATTGTTTAGATTGTCCAGTTATGAATTTCAGATTTATGTTCTTGATAAATGATTCCTTTCAATGACTGACTGTGTTGCAATTTAATTACCAGCAGAGAGCTCATTTTGAAAATGTATTCGCACATGAAAGGCTACAAATTGTAAAACTCTGAGCTCATGCCAATGTAATCTGATTACATTTAAATCAGACTTGATATGTGTCCGCTACACCTGTAACTTCTCCCCTCAGCTGAACCCAACACCGCAACATCAAGACAAATTTTACTGCAGTAAAAGCAGGTGAACGCAAAGTGCACCAAGACTGCAAGGCACTGCCAAACATCTGAAACTTGTGTTTCAGATTTTCACACACACAATGCATTTCAGATGAACTTAATAGTTCACCACTTTTTGTTAGATGTTTATTTACCTTTCTCACTTCATGTCTAAACTTCATTTTCAAACTTGGCCCTTTTCACCCTTATTTTAACTAGTTTACAGTACAGTATGTTACTAACACGCCTTTAAAAAGGGCTAAACCTAAACACTAATAGCTTTTTGTATATATTTTATTAAATTTGAGATATACTGACTAATCGACAACGAATCTCACAATCTGTCAAGAAGAAAAGTACATTAATTAAAAGTGCGTGCAAACAACAGACATGGCTGCTTCCATTTGTTTGACTTAAAGAGAGGAGAAGAAAGAAGGGAAGAAAAGAGAGGGGTCCCAGGTCTCCACATGAATACATGAAAACACATGCTTCTCTTCTCCTTCTGTAATCCACCGGGGACTCACGCCCCATTTGGTTCCCATTAGCATAGCTCTGGTCGCTCTGCCCCGTGTCAAAGCCCAGACGCACAGCTGCACAAAGGACAGGGACCTCTGGCTCTGTGACTGCCAGCCGCTGGGCTCAAAACCAGAACTGACATGGAGGACGGGCTTTACACTGTGGGGATTTGAGGGAAGACACAAGCCTTTTCTGTCAACTACATTTTCCCCCTGTGCAGTATAAGTTTTATGCTGAAGTCGGTGCACAAATGATTAATCGTTGTTTATTTTGTACCACTTTGTGAGGCAAGGAAGCTCTGTTTCAAGTCAAATCCAATGTATAAAATCAAACAAGCAAAAATTAGCCTTGGCATAAGGTATTTGCTCCCCTGTATTTTGTGGCGTGCTGTGTCTGACTACAAAGACTTGCTTTATTCAGCGTGTTTTATTTGTCACCTGTTTCCAATATGGACATTGTGAAGTCCTGATCTATCTGACGGAGCCAGGGCTGGCTTTTTGACACGCAAAGCTGCTGTGCCTCTTTTCCTACACACGTTGGCTGCACATTTCTGGCAGGAAATTGACAGGATTTCAGCAGCTAACTCATGGATGAGATAATATCTTGTGGGTGGAAGAGAGGACAAGATGCTCCCAGTGTTTTACAGTGACCCTAAGCAGAGACAAATTTAAATCTGAAGCTGCTGCTGCAAAGGCGAGGCACACACATGCACACGTACACACAGGGTTTTCATTTAAATCTCGGCTTTGCTTAACTCACCAAACAAGAAATGTGGTCTGTGGCTGTGTGTTGAACATGGTAAAGGTTTCAATTAAAGTAGGATTGAACAATACCCACCCAGCATCCAGCAGCTGTCTGGGTTGGCTTTCCATTGTGCACTGTCTAGAGTGGATACAGAGAGGCTGAAAGGGACTAGGCAACCGGTGTTTTAGCTGTGTTTTCAGTAGCATATAGTTACAACGTCAACCTTAAAAATGACAGGGTAGTAATACAGTTGTACAGGATATTAGTTTAGGATCACCATCAGTTCTATGGTTTCATAGTATCTTTTTTGACTTCTATATATGCTGCTTGGTTGGACCGAGTTGCATGTAGCCTGCTTTCCCGTCTATCTGTTTAAAATCCTCTCTGAACCAACTACAAGAGTCCAGGCTGAAACCATCTTGTTCTGAAGCTCCTATTTCCTGCAGTTCTTCAGTCCATCTGTCCCACTAACACTCTTTTAATTGAGAGTCCTCCCCAGTCTGATGCTGGCCATTGCTGACTGTCAGTGTTTATACAATTGGGCTGGGACAGGGACTGCAAGCCAAGCAAAACATCCATGAAACATCAAGCCTGCAGCTAAACAAAACCCAGCAGTGAGACACACACACTTGAGCCAGATAAGGGCTGAAAATGATGCTTTTCTGAACGCAGCTAGGTTAAGTTGTTGACCATAGCAGTAACACGGCAGCTGTGAGAGAGTGTTGACTGTTGTCTGGGTCTAATTGCTACAGCATTGTGGGATTTTCTCCACTCACTTTCACTTTCTAGCTGCTCATTTTTCTAGTGATTTACGAAGTCTAACACACACTCGCTCACACACACCCCTCTGTCCTTTTCCTCACCGTTGTCCTCTTTAGTTGTGAGCCAAAGAGGAAACCCTGGCGAGACGCTAGCACAGTGACTAATGCTGTGTATCTGGCCGAGCCTCAGATAACACAACCTCCTCCCCCGGCCTGCTGTGACAAATATGTGCGAGTGTAGCAGTGGGATCTGGGCCCAAGCTTGTCCCTGACCCAACCCAGGCCAGACAGGTTAAACTACGGCCAAGTGCAACGCAGATCTATGCTGTCCACAGAGTACTGAGTACGTGAGAATCACGAGAAGCAGTCTTTATGATCTTGTCTTTCTTATTTCCTCTGACAAACCCCACACACACAGACATTCTTGATGATCTCGTTTTTGATGGCCATCTTTGACACATGTAACGTTTCTTCTCTTACCTTCTTTCTTTTTTTAAATTCTGTAATCAGTCTGCATTCTTTCATAGTATTGCGTTTTGATGCCGTCATATCACAAACATCTTTTCTGTTACTCTTCTCTTTCACGTTCCTGACTGAATGTGGAACAATGCACAAATTAATCCCAAGAAATAACAGGCAAAGTACATCCCCTCCCTTCCCTTTTTTCCCGTCAGTGCCTCCTCAGTTGAGGGGGCTTGCTGCTTTAATGCTTCTTAATGCTGCTGTCTGTTTAATGGGCCAGATATGAGAGGTGCTGCTAGCCAGCGTAATAAGTCAGTGATTAGAGGGCGCCTTGTCACAGCAGCAACCCCGCAGACAGTGGCACGCTCTAATTGCCGTATTAGACGCCCCTTAACTATCTTGTCAGCTGTCAGACCCCAGCTCGTAAACAGCAGAGGTGCATTTGATATTTCCATTTGTTTATTTCTGTCTGCTGCTGTTAGCGCTGCTGCAGAGAGGGGTAATTAGAAAAAGGCTGTGTTGCGTGACTCAGTGTGCTAAATTTGGCTACTGTAAATTTGAGTTTACCGCGTCTATACGCTTACCTTGGAGCGGCAGCTGGATTCGCGAGATCACGCGAGAATCCATTTTGTCAGGTTTCAAGTTATGTTCTTGTGGCCAAACCAACAATGGTTTGGTCCAGTGTCCTGTGAGGAACTACTGGCAGCTATGGCTGTGGTTTAGGTGTGGCGACAGCGAGAAGTTAGCCCACGATAGATGATGACAGACAGATGGTTCATCCAATTACCTGCCAAGTATTCTTTTGAACGTATCTGCCGTTTTCCAAACAGTTTCCAAGGACAACTTCTCAGGTTATTGTCAGGTTATCTTTATGCAAAAAGAGTTACATAAAATGACGATCTTCCCTGGCAAAAAAATCTGATGTTGCAGTCATTTCAAGATTACACTCAAAATTTAAAGTGGGTGACAGGCATATAAGAGGACCAAACACAGACAGTTAGTGTCATTTTAGTGTGAATTTAAGTTTAATACAGGGGACAACACTATATGAAAAGGGAGAAAAATAGATTATAGATGCATCCTTTACCATAAATTAATAGATAATAATATAAATATGAATAATAATAAGCTGTTGAGAAGATTGTAGGCAAGATTGTGGGATATTCACATTGTGACAACATAGAAAACTGCATGTGAATACGACTAACAGCATTATAAAACAGTTTTATGAACATGGATGATGCTTCAAAGACATCAAGTCAAGGAAGTCACTGTAGTGGAGGGAGCTGAGTTTTTACAGAGTGGAAATGTTCTTTGACTTCAGCTGAAGTTACCTCAGGACAGCGGGGAAGCCTTGAGTTTTTAGTGTCTATCCTGTATCTGAAAGGTCATAAATTTGACCCCAGTCATGGCCTATGTATGTTCTTGAAAAGCCATGTCTGCTGGGTAAGTGTACATGAGGGAACACTGAACGCACTTATTGCATGCTCTTCTGGATAAGAAAGTCAGCTCAGTGCATAATGTATGTACACTCCGACTGACACATTGCGTATAATCCTCACACACTGTTAGGATTGCCATGCTCGTACCTGGAGAGCTTAAAAATGGTGTAAAGTCAAATAATCTCTTTCTCCTGTCTCATTCGGTGTCAAACTGTGAGGTGACATGGTTAGAAGTGGTGTAATTTTGTGTTTAATCTTGGATTAGCCCATGTTCACTTTGACACCTCCAGTTACTAATCTGGTTTACAACACCTTAGGGCGAGCAAGGGGGGATTCTGATAGATTTTATGGTCCCTTAGTAGATTATGAGTGAGCTGCATTTTATATCCTGAATTACAGGATATTGGTCTAATCCAAAGACTAGTTATGTTATTTGCTGCTTTTAAACACCAGGCTGTACATTTGGGTTAATGGTGGTGGATTTGGTGTGTGCACAGCAGAAACAGAGTAATATTCTGTCATTACTGATTATGTATTGACCTCAGTTGTGTGTGATCTAGGCTGCTGAACCTCTTTTATCTGGAAGTGCTGACTGACTGTTTCTGACATTGTGAAATATAGGTTGTTAGCGCAGACATGGACTCCAACCTACGACCCTGCGCGTCTGTGTCACATAATTGTCACACCATTGTCTTATAAGAATAACAGTGAGACAATATGAGATAGCATATTTAGTGCAGATTGTAAATTCATAAAGTTTCAGGCTGTGATAAGTCGGGCTTTGCCGCGAGCACAAGCAGTTTCTTTGTCATCGTCTTCCTCCTCTTTTCTCTGACAGACACGTATCTCTACAGATAGTGCCTTCACTTTTAGATCTGACAATTTCCCTCAGTACTGGCTCATTAAGATTCTCCTGTCAAAATAAATAGGCAGCCACCTTGTACAGTACACCCAAGTTCCTGCCTTGAGCATTCTTGAAATTTTTTCTCTTTTGCTCTTTACAGCCTTAAGAATTAACACATAGGAAAAAAACTCTCAGTCATTCACCACTGACTCAACAACATATATGCCAAATGTAAAATACATTATCCTCATTGTGTGGAATCTGTGTTTATTATGCCAAGTTATTAACTTGTAGGTTTTCTTTTATTCTAACATCAGCAGCCAATATACTTAGATTACATGTTGATGTTAAGGAAATACAATATTTGATTTACAAAAAAGATAAGACTGTGATTTCCATAAGCAAAGTTTGCTGCAGCTGCAAATTCCCTTCAGGCAGTTTAGGTTGCAAAAGTGTTACTATCTTTATTCATCAATTCATCTTGATAATGTAAAAAAATGTCTGATAAACAAAGGGCTGCCAATGCTTATTAAGATTCATGTTTTTAATTTCTTTTTCTCTTTCTACTCCTTCTTTTCACTCTTTACTCTCTCTTCTTGTTTCTCCATGTCAGTGTGAAATTTACGGCTTTCAGCTGCTGCACTCGTTTGGATGATAGAGCTGTATTCGTCTGTGTGGATTTCAAAGTATATAATACATTTTCTCCACACTGAACATTTACTTTATTGTTTGAAGGATATGAAACATCTTATAGGATCAAATGACCCTCTGTAAAATGTACCTGAGTTTTTGTGTAGTTTTTAACAGCCATTTATGAGGGTGTAAGCCTCAGCAGACGGTGCATTGTGCTGTACTGAGATGCCCTCGTCAAGTCTGGACACTTAACCTGACTACTAAAAGCTTTCTGGGGTCAGACTAAGTGCAGTTCCAATGTTGAGTAATGGAGCTTTAGTCAAAACAAGTTACATTTCTGTGTTTTCAGGAAAGGAAGCCCTTTGTCACTTCACATGAACTCTGGGAAATTACAGTATGAATAGGAAGATTCACACATTACAATTAAACAGCAGTCGGGAAATTTGGTGGCTGAGTCATTTTTAAGAAGTAATATTTGTGACAATGGCTGCTGCTGACACATTTTAGAGTAACAGTTTAGATGGTGGTTTTCTGTTCAGGGATTTGCTGTTCTGCAAAAGTCTATGTAATAATTTGTCCTACTGCTTTTTTCTTGTATTCATGACTGTTGAATTGATAACTTCTTTTTAGTTCTTAGTATTTGTTCTTTCTCTTTTCACCCACTCATTATGTCTCCTGTGTACCTGAGCTGTGATTGACGTGGATTTCTCTGTGTCTGTTTCTGTTCTGTGTCCCTGCAGGCCATTCGCTGCACACTGGTGAACTGCACATGTGAGTGTTTCCAGCCTGGCAAGATTCACCTACGAACATGTGACCAGTGCAAACACGGCTGGGTAGCTCACGGTAAGAAAAATGTATTTTATTTTGGGTTGATGAGTGTAGCTAATTAAGGTATATAAAAATATAAACTTACTACTGAACTTCAAGCAGCTGCTTCTTCTTGCTCTTTAGAGACAAGATCGTGACCTACATATCTGCACTCTCTATTTAGTGAATTGTTTTGTATTATTTCTTTTTTACTGCAGTATGTAGGTTCTCTCTATCTGTGGTTGTGAATGTACTGAAAACCAAAAATGTTTTTACTTATTTTCCATAGTTAAAGTAACTTTGATATTTTTGTTTGCTTCTGTATTTTTCGGTTGCTTTCAAAGTTTTGTTTTTGCACCTTAGATAAAAAAACAACAAAAAGAAACAACCACAAGACAGAGAGAGAAGCGAGAGACCACACCTTATGAGTTTTTCACGCGGGTAAGAAAAAGGGAGAGAAGGCAAGAAAGTACAAAGAGAAGGAGGAGGGGAAAAAGATAAAAGAAAACACCTGTTTGGCTTGCGTCCGCACAAGAGCGGGCCATGGGCCCTTCAGCGAATCGCACAGGACCCCATTGACTATTTTTTAATCTCTCCCTCTGAACTGTCAGGCGCCCATCTCTCCTCTCCCCCACTTTTCATTTCATGTCGGCATTGGCAGGGACTCTGACAAGTAGTTCTTCATTTTTTATTATGTTCGTGTCTGGCTGTGCTGTGTTGTCAGGCAAAGCCCTCGTCAGCAGGAAAAAGCCGTCCCAGGATCAGAGAGAGACCCAACCAGGTGTCACCCAGACAGGCAGGGAAAGGGAGAGGGAGAGAGAGAGAGAGAGAGAGAGAGAGTGAGGTATGAGGTAAGAGAAGAGAGAGAGAGATTGAGACGAGGAGGAAGAAAGAGAGAGTCGGCCAGGTGTCGCCCAGACAGGCAGAGAGGAGAAAGAGGTGACTAAGGCTGCAGAGTGGGCACCAACAAAACTTATCTAACACTCACAATTCAGCTTTCAGAGGAGCAGCGAGTCATTATACTTTTTTTCACCCGGGTTTTGCCTCTCAGGCAACATACATTCTAAGATAATCTTATTCTTATCTTATTGTTGGAATATGTTGCGACTGTATGCAGCCTGAGAGTCACAGCAGATGCTTCTAATGGCTGAAAAAGGGGTACTTTCCCCTCCTCTGCATGTTTTTCTGGTAAAAGAAGAATAATTTAATCTTTTTTTTTTTTTTTTACAGTTTATATTCTCCTAAAACACACTACTGAACATTAATCAAAGATATGACAGTAAAGAGCAGTGTTCTTTCTATCTAGTTTAACAAAGCTTTTTTTGCTTGTTATTCTACCATTATAATGAAAAGTAACCAATTTAATGTCATCTGCTAGATTGATGTATATAAATTTAGGAAAATAGCAATAACATAAATACAGGACACCGAACCCACAATCTTGACTTCATAGTAAATACCCAAGTAAAGAAAGTAAATAGGATGCGTGAAGTGATGCAATAAGTGATGCAATTACACAAATAGAAAGAATTAAGGCTAGAGACAGGATGAAATGCAGGTTGGGGTCAAGATGGAGACAGAAGAGGCAAATAAAATGCAGATGCAAGGGCAGCGTAAATGTGAAGCACAAGATTAGATTAAATTGAAAAGAATGGCATATAATTACATTAATGTCATTGCTTTTATCTGATAGATACGTTATTATCAGCGGGTGCTGACGGTGCAGTGGCCTCCTAAGGCAGATTTGAGATGAGAGGGAAACTTGATAGTCATTAACCGTGCCTGCCTGTCTCTCTGTGTGTGTATTTCCCTCTGTCTTTCTCCCTTTGTCATCCGGTCATCCATGCAGCTCTGGACAAGCTCAGCACCCAGCACCTCTACCACCCAACCCAGGTGGAGATCGTTCAGTCCAATGTGGTGTTCGACATCAGCAGCCTGATGCTGTACGGCACGCAGGCAGTACCTGTCAGGCTCAAGATCCTTCTCGACCGCCTCTTCTCCGTGCTCAAGCAGGAGGAGGTGCTGCATATCCTGCATGGCCTGGGCTGGACCCTCCGAGACTATGTCAGGGGCTACATACTGCAGGTCAGTGACCAACACATGTAAAGCATCATATGGGTTTAGTGTAAATGTCAAGACCAAATATTAGCAGTACTAAACGCTCTGCGTACCCACAAATGCATCCCTGCACATGCTTTTATATTTGCTTGCAATTTTTTGACAATTTTTGAAAGTGGGGATAATGTTCACAGTGATTGCTACCATTACTTTCTCACCAAGTGTATCTACAAATTTCTATGGCACTGCAGTTATTTTGAGAGGTATTGATCAAAAGCACAACAGTCACAATCTAGGCCACTTCAGTCCCATTGCCCATCCATTTTCCTCACATTTTCCCTGCTGTTACTTCTACTTCAGTCTGCCCCCTTTTCCTGCCCTGTCAACACTATGCCCCTCTGCTGGAAAAAGGAAAGAAATAAAAAAAAAAAAAAAAGTGGAGAAAAATGTCACGCCAGCAAACTATAAAACCACTGTAGTGCATTTCCTCTCTCCATCTATCCATCCCTCCCTCCCTCCTTCCCTCCCTCCCATATAATTGCAGTCAGACACATTTCTCAATCAAAGGTACGGACATTTTGGTGTTGAAACCCAAACCAAAGTGTTCCTGAATGAATTAGTTAAGAGCGAGAGAACATGTGCATGTGGTTTTCTGTGTGTATATGTGTGTGTGTGTGTGTGTGTGTGTGTGTGTTGTGTGCACATGTGCTTATCTGTATGCGTATATGGTTTAGTGTTCCAAGGGTGTAAGTGGAACAGCATGGTGAGGAGAGGGTGGTTTGTATGTGGAAACAGCTTCTGTGAGTAAAGCGCTCGCAGATCTCTTTCTCCTAAAGAACACACACAGAAATGCAGAACAAATACACACACAGAAATGCACATAATAACAAATTAACACTTATATAATGAACTACAGTTATAGTAAACACTGTTTTCTGGTTTGGAATTACAGTTTAAAATCAATATTTTGTTTGTGCATTTTAAAAACAGAGTAAAAATACATATGTAAAAATATAAATATTTGAAAATCTGGAAAATGAAATATATTTTAGATTTTATAACAATAAACAAATATAATAATAATAATAATAATAATAATAATATATTGTTTTATATTCCTAAATTAAAAACATTTTCTTATTTTATCAAATAAAAACATAAGAGCTGTAACCCACGATTATTTTCATTATCAATAACTCTGGTTGAGTATCTTTGTGATTCATTGATAATGGTTTAATCTATGACATGAGAAAATAAAAAAAAAACAAGAACAAAGGTGACACTTTCAAATGTCTTATTCTATATTAAATTCATATATATATATATATACATATACATATATACATATACATATATATATACATATATATATATATATATATATATATATTACAGGCAAGCAGCAAATATTCACGTTTGACAATATCAAGATTGTCAGTTGTTTGTTTATTACCTTTCTGTCAATTGACCGTTTCAGCTCTAAAAACTTTCTCA
This sequence comes from Thunnus albacares, assembly GCF_914725855.1. Taxonomy (NCBI): domain Eukaryota; kingdom Metazoa; phylum Chordata; class Actinopteri; order Scombriformes; family Scombridae; genus Thunnus; species Thunnus albacares. The sequence goes on along the minus strand of NC_058108.1, from coordinate 23,323,454 downwards.
TAATTTCATTTTAATAGTTCCCTTTGAAAAAAAGTAACTAAATGGGCCAAATCGGCACTGTGAGAAATCCCTGTATTGAGTAACCATTGGAGCCCTGTGGTTCCCATAGATGTAGCCTAGCTGTGTTTTTATCAGCTGGTTCTAATAGTCAGCTGGTGGGAGCACCGTTGCTCAACCGCTCAGCCTCATGTCACGCTACTGGCTAAATCCTCTAGATCTCCTCAGAAGGGCTTCAAAGGTTCCGCGGCTGCGGAGAAACAGCCAGTCACTTAAGGACAGTAAGTAGTCATTGTACGCCCCTATTAGCCTGTAAGTAGCTATGAAATTCAATCATCTTCCCCGAGCCTCCGGGCAAAGCTTTGTGTCAGGGGTGTATTCCCCACCACTATGCTGTGCTAAATGAGAGCTAAAATGAGTGGAACAGTATTGCAGTTGATAGATAATAAGTTGTCTTTTTGATATTGATGTCGGGGGTGATTATTTGATGATTAATTACTTCACCGTAATCCTAGCAGTCTTGCTTGCTCGCACTGATTTAGAATTTTTTTAAAAAAAGAATAATCATGTTAATTTCTATTTTAATGAGATGTCCACTATTTCTGAATTATGCTCTAATGCAGTTTCTCTTACATTTTACATTTTGTTTGAGGGCTGTGGTTGGCGTACTTAAACATATATTCATCTACCTCTTTTTTTCCACTGCTACTATGTCACAAGAGAAAAGTGTATCTTGTGTGTGTGTGTTCGGTGCATTGTGTTGGGTGTCAGTGTGCATGGGTGTCAGTAATGCGCCAGAGAGCTCAGGACACTGAGCTGACAGAATATACCTGCAGCTCCTCTGATGCCTGACCGCTGAATGTATGCAGTGCAGGAGGAAAGAAAACACACATTTATGTATGTTCTACCAAACACATAGAAAACAAAAATGCAGCTTTTCGTCAGTTCTGCTTCCTTTGTCAGTCTAACACTTTCTCTCTACTCATGACACTAATTTGAAGAAACAATAGGCTGAGTTAGTCAAAATCATGCATTACACCCTCTTCAATATGTCCTCACATTCTCAGTACTATTGTCGAGGGAAGTGAACGCCAGTGTTTGTCGCCTCTGCTGACTCCACCTGCCTCCCAGCTGAGGCAGTGGTCACCCTTCAACACTCTCCAGCCTACTTCTTATCCTCATTTATGATCTTGAGATGTGATTCACAGAGCTCACACATGCGCACACAGGCTCGTACCTGGACAAATGTACAAACTTTGTCCTTAGTTGTGCTCACTGTGATCTTAAAGCTGTAAAGTGCATGTATCTGTGTGTCTTTACGTGCCATGCTATGTGCTGCCTCCACTTGGATTGCGCTGAGCTCAGTGCAGGACTGGATCAGCAAGATTCATCTAGTTTGATTCTCTCCCGATGGGAATATTTAGTATATCTCTTATGGCACCCACCTGGCCTTTCTCAGCATACACAGCAGAAGTATTTTCATACACTTACAGAGAGGACATATTGTGGATTAATACACATGGAAGAGACACTCGCGCTTTGTTCATTCACAACAGAAGCATCATTGTTGCATTCATCCTGCTAACTCGCACAATGACACTGACATCAATACATCAATGTCAATGTATTTAGAATAATTATCTTTATTATCACCGATGCAGAATGAACTCATATTCTTTACAGTACAGTAATACTACAAATGCGTTACAGAAGCAATTAATCAGTGTCAACATCTGAGATAAACTTTGCCCTCCTCTGTTCTGCCTGTCATGCACGGCATAACAAAAGTAAATACATTGTAGAAGTGTGACTAAATATGCGTACACTTTGCAATTTACCTTTATAATGGGTTCCTTAAACTGAAGAAATCAATATTATTAAAAGCTCAATGGTTTATCAAGTGGTTGGAATTTTGATTTGTAAAGGAGAGGAATTATACATGACATCAATAACCATTAAAATGAATGATTGTCTTTCTCTCCCTCTCTTGTTTCATCCTTCTATAAATCGTTTGTAGTCTGACCTTCAGTTCACAAACTGCTCCCTTATAGCATTAAAACACACGTACACCAGCAGACTTACACAGTCAGTTGCTATTTTCATATACAAATGTATGCATGCAGACACATGTGCTCAAACAACCACATATCCATACAGTAACATAATGAGTCTGGATGTTTTTAAGTTCTCAGTAAACACATTCTTGCTGCCAGACAAGCCAAAAGAGCATAACTCCCTGTCATCACATTTTCAAGAGTTTTAGTTTAAAAGTTATTTAATGACCTTTGCAATGTCCCTCACCACTAGCTGGCTTGTGTGCTGTAAAATATTCCACAAGGAGATTGTCCTGAGAACTCACACAGCAAGTTCAGCCAACTTTTAAAGAAAATGGTTATGTTGGTTGGATCAGTTTAGTTAGCAAAGTGAGATTTAAGACCTGCTGTTCTTTTTTTGATTTTTTATCGCAATCCTCTACTGTTTGTTCAAGTTAACCAATTTGTTTTATGTGTAAAATCATAAATATTTCACTGAAAACGTGCCATTATCACAGACAAATGCATACATGTGGTCCACATTAAAATCTAAATATTAAATATGCAAATGTAACGTCAAAACTCATCACGATGATAAAACAAAAACAAACAAGACTAGGTCAAAATTAGTATATGGCTGGACCATGTATGAAAAGCTACAGGGCTTTTAATTTGAAACGATGGATACAGGAAGTGGCGACACGTGGCGACACCCGGCTGAAGCGAGCGATGAAGTTGCACCATTGGTCGGCCTCAGTCAGTCAGTCACTCAGTCACGGACATTCGCGTTTATTGGGCTGTTGCGGTCCAGCCAAAAATAATAAGTAGCAGACAGCTGTTAACTAATAACATAACATTATCTTCAAAATGTCAGCTTTTTCATCTGACTGAAGAACGGTATTTTTCAGAGTATCAAACAGGTTTTAAAAGGGTTGTACAAGTCCAAGACGTCAGAGAAATTTCAACCTTTTGCAGAGGATCTAATCAGAAAACATGAAAATCCCCAAAAATTAAAGCAACACGGTTTTCACCTGACTGTGACGACTGAAAGTTATGTGCGTATCTGTGTGTAATGTTTTGTTTATACCCTTTACACTGTTGTACTTCTCAGCTATTTCTCCTCTATCCCCCTGACTTCAAGTTCAATCCAAGGCAATATGTGAACAACACAGATACATTTATTCATTGCCAGAATTCCTTGCCCTTCACTTTGGCAGGACTTTTACCTCCCCACTCCTCAGCCCTTCATCCTTTTCTCCCTCCCTCCTTCTACTCATCTCTCTCTCCTCTCCCATGGTTGTTTCCAGACGGACCCACGGCCAATGTGCACCAGATGCCCCCCCCCCCACCTCCTCCCCCCGCTCCACCCCATCCCGCAGCCTGTCACTGCTCACTTCTCTGTTTGATACAGACAGATGGAATTGCTATCAGTACTGGCTTCTCTCTCTCTCTGTCTCAGCCGCTGTCTCCCACACTCCACACTGTCTATTTTGTCTTCCTCTGTCTTATCCCTTACCAAGTGAAAAATAAGTAGAGAGAGAGAGAGAGAATGAGTGGAAAGAGAATGGGAGAAAGAGAGAGATACAGCCTTTTTGCAGCCAACATATGGGCCGAAGCCCAGGGTTTTCCTGAGCGACATTCTCAGTAATGTTCTGTCCTTGTAGAACATTGGGCTGCCTCCGCTTTTATGAGATGTGGTTTTCCTGACTCCACACGGCTTCCAGGAGACCCAGATGGAACCGCTAACAACCCCCACCACCACCACGCAACCACACACACACACATGCACGCACGCACACACACACATACATACACACACAGTGCACACACAAACAGTCTTAACCCTAATTGCACACACACTTGGAGGAATGCTTATTCAAACTATCAGGCACACACACAGCCACAAAATCACACTCGTCTACCCTCCAACACAGGCTTTGTTTCAGTGGCATAAGCCTGGGCATGAGGGTGTGTTTAAATTATTAATGCACTAAATTATCCTCCTTCAATTTCTAATATTTATCTACTTATTTGGTAAATATATTGTGTGTTTAATGAGCATGAACATTGTAGATAGATATTTTTTTTTGTGTGTGTTAGAGGGCCACAGGGGCGCTATGCTCTTATTTAAAAAAAAACAAAAAACTTGTGACTGTAATGTTGTACATGTGTACTTACACATGTGGAATATGAGATATAATTACATGGATTAGGGTGCAACAGTGTTTGTGTAAGACAGGAAACCATTTCCAGTTGCAGGTGGGTCCTGAGGCCTTAGTAAAGGTACCAATCGGCTTCTCTATAGTGGTTGAGAAAGGTATTTATTGAGTTAGAGTCACATTTCAAAATTTCTGTCTTTTTTTCCCTTCCCTCTCCCTCACTGCACTCCCCCTCTCAGTTTTCTGTCTCTCACTCTGTCAACTGTGAAGGTCACCATATCTCTTGATCCTCGCCTGAGAAACTTCCATTTTAGGTAGTCAGGCTCCGTGCAACAACATTTTTTGGACACAATCCCCTTCTCCAATCTCCTCCATACGGCACACTTGTAACCTCTATTTTCCTCCTGTCCTCCTCTCCTCCTATCCACCCTCCATCACCTCCCAGCGCCTCCCCTTCTCTCAGAACCTGTTTTCTGTTATCACTACTTAATGCCTCACCCTGGGAGATGGACGGGGGAGAAAGCATTCTCCTAAGGTGGAAATTCTTACGTTCATATGGTTATGATTTGGTGGGGAGGTCAGGCTCGATTTTTGCTGGAAGGCTCACGGTTGGCTCTGTGCTGGCCGTGCTGGCCTCCAAGCACTTCAAAGAGGGCCGGTGTACTGAATCAAGGTGATTCTTACCCCCCTGCACACACATACACACACACACACACACACACACACACACACACACACACACACACACACACACTCACTCACTTGTCCTCCCCAGTGCTCTTAAGGGTGTCTTCTCCCTTCTTATTCTCAATCGCTCACTTCTAAGTAAGATAGAGATAAAAGGATGTGATTTCAGATTAGAGGATCAGTTAGAGAGAGGTAGAACAGCATTATCAGCTAGGCATTAATAACTGAGCTTTTGATAATGTAACACAATTTAGATAAGAAAATGCTTTACCAACAAGAAATAATGAAATAGCATGAATTAAATGATAATAAACAATCTAAAAATGATCAATTATTTGCACAAAGTGTAAGGCTAGGTTCTTCACTGTCACTTTTCTCACAGCTTGCAAAGCTCACAGCCAGCTCCTTACACAAGTCCTGCCCATGCCAAATCCTCAGTCCCTCGCTTTTGAATCCTGAACCCGAGCCTCAAATGAATTCAAGCTGGAGAAGCAAGGTTATGAGCAGGTTACATTGTATGCAGGAATTTGGGAAATAATTCCCCTTATATTGGATTTGGAAGGTACTCTGAATTTTACCATAGATGTTCGACAAGGCCTCACAAGCCGCTGCAAGGTTGAAATTGAGAAAAAAAAAATGATAATAGTGATAAATAATGACAAGAAACGAGTTTGCCTGTCTGGTTTTATGTACTTGTTGCACCTTTGCACATGCTATCAAGTGGAGGCTGAGAAGAAACTGTTTCCCAGAGGGAGTAAAAATTGTGAAATGATTGTGAATGTTTTTAGATAGTTTTCACAGTGTTTGGATAATATCCAGACTACAGAGACAAGACAGAAGACTATGCTGTAACTGATTGCTGGTGCATGATCATATTCTTGTTTTTGCATGTGTCTGTGTGCACATGATGAATTTGCACATCATGCATTCCCATCTTTGATTCATACTAATCTTTGTCCTTTTTTTACACCGTCGTTTTTTCTCCACAGTTCTTAGTCCCTTCTTCATTTTTTCCGTTCCATCCGTGCTTTGTCATTTTTAGCCCTCCTGCAGCTCAACTCGTCCAATATACTGTAATATCACTGTCGCTTGTGTTGTCCCTTTCTTCTCTGTCATCGGCAGAAAAGGATGTTTTCTCAGCATGTGTACTCTGGTGTTAGCGGTTATGAACTACTGTGCTGTGTTGTCTTATTTATCTTTACATTGTTGTTTCAAAGTGAGACCAATGCCACAGCAACGTCTTTCAATACTATGATGTGTTTTTCTCCTCTCCTCTCTCTCTCGCTCAGATACTGAAATCAAACACTCGCTGTGCTTCAACTCTTTTCCATGCCTCGTAAATGTTTAGTATCACCTGGCTTTTTACTAACTGCGCACACACACACACGCACACACACATATACATGCAGTATACATTATTTTTCCTGCTAGTATGCACACTTTAGTCTTTTATTAAGGGACTTGTTCACAAATTAAAAACATAATTTTTGACTTGAATCTCATTACATGCAGAACAGGCCTGTAGTAGCAGTTCATACACTGTGGTCTACGATCATCGATACTGTATCACACAACGTGATTAAGTACCAATACACACTGCAATTTCTCAAGAGAGACTTAAGTAATTACACCACATTTGGAAATCCCTTTAATGCATCCATTACATGCTTGGTGGCCACATGTATATTTCAAAATGTTATTTTAACTTAGGATGGGTGACCCAGTATATATGGTCAAATTTAAAGATCATGAATATTCCATGTCAAAACGTATGGGAGTGAGAGGAATGTGTGTGTATGTGTAGGGGGTGCTCTAATAAAATCTGATTGGGGAGTTAACATGCTGTGCAGGGCAAACATGGGAAGTGAAAATGATATGTTTAACATACATGGTCAGGTCTAGGGGCTCCCATGAGACCCCAGTAAGGGTTTGATCAAACTATGCTCAGCTAGGCTACACACATACACAGAGAGTATATGCGCGCCACCTTCTTACCCATTTCCCTCTCAAATCCCCATGATAAAGCTGACTTCAAAGCCTGGTAGCCAATCCTACAGCTTTATCCGAGATGCTGGTTTGATTCACTGGCTGCATCTCTTCCCATGGCCCCCAGCACACATCCCCTCCATTCACTTCAATCTATATCTGAGAAAAGCAGCTATCTCTGTCCGTGGTGTCTCCAAATCTAAGCAAAGAAAAGGGGCCACCAGTGCTTTTCTCTCCTCTAAGTTCCACTGGCATGTCATAATTACAATAAAAAAGAATATTCTGCCTGTATTAGCGGGGCCTGCTTTCTCCTCATCCCCTCTGAACACCCCGTTCCTCCCTCTACTCCCTGCCTGCTCATGTGATATGCGCTACACTGATCAGCGTAATGGGATCTCTGGTTCTCTCACTGCACATTTGCCTTTCTCTTTTTACCCAGTGTCCATGCCCCGCGAGAATTCCCTCAACAGGTCCTCGCTGCCGCGCTGGCGCTGCTGGAGCTTCCCAGGAGAGGCTCTCATAGTCAGCCATGCACCCTAATTGAAACCGGGGATCTGCCAGCCTGCTTATCAGGAATTTTTATTTACCTCAGCTAGGCTCTGCCCTTTTTACTTTCAAAGAGGGCCATGTTATAATTACCTCCTCAAACAGAATCCCTCTCTTTATGTCGGCATCCCTCGCTCCATATATCCTTTTTCATAAGTTATAATATCCTGTCTCGCCTGCGCCCGAAAGAGGAAATGGCTTCTGAATTCTGAAGTGGCTTTTCAGGGGCAACAGGGTTTTGTTGTTGCAGAGGGAAATTGAATTTTACTTCAAGGTCAGCGACACTAATGACGGTGTGGGAAGGTGTTGATCTCGTGTAGCACTGGTTTGTCTAGCAGCATCCCACTGTATCGATCTGCACGAGAGATTCTGGTCCTGCATTGATTGTCACACTAAATTGTTTGCGAGTGTGGTGGAAGTCACTAGTGTAGTATAAACAGTGATTTGGGACTGTAGACACTCTCAGGGGTCACTACTCGTAGATAGAAAATAAATGAAGGTTTCGCATAAAAAGAATGAATAACAGCTCCAAAAATGAGTATTGCAAACAATGAACAGTGCTGGTTGACGCAGTACATAAAGGTTTTGAACTGCTCCCCCACATTATGACTGATGCTTATTATAGCTGTTGAAAGTATACATACACTGTAAATACCACTTCAAAAAGCCAAAGTATGCCCAGACACTCTCACATCCCTACACAGACTCAAAAATACACCCTCCTATACACACACACACACACACATAGAGAATGAAATTTTTAACCAATCACTTTCATGATTCATTGCTGCTTGTATGCAAGATGGTTAGTTATGGGTAGGTGCTTTGCGGTGTGAGTGAATGTGTGTCACTTCCCCCACAAATGGAAACATTTAGACACTGAAGTGTGTCCTGAGGTGAGAGCTGTAGAAGCTCTCACTCATAAAGTAGCGGGGAGGCAGCCTGTGGAGGAAATGAGCTAGGCAGACCAGTGGAGAGAGAGGAGTGTGACACACACTGGAGGACCTCACACACACACACACACACACATACACACAGACACATACATACTAGTTAAGCACACACTGGTGACTGCTGTGGATGTGTTCTGCACCATGTCTATCACTGTCTCGTTTTTTACCAATGTCTCCAGCTGTGTTTGACTTCCTGTATTTCTACTTGATGCTGTGGTGTCATTGGCAAAAGGACAGAGCCAGTACTGTATCTCCATGTTATGTCGTAGTGGTTTAAAGGTTAACTGACCCCGCTGTGAACTGACGCCAGTGCTGAGACACCTGTAGAAGTTCACCACAGAATACAAAATAATGTGGCCAACCCTGGCGATGGTTGTTGAAACATAATGGAGCCTTCTTAGACAACGGCTACACTAAGCCCTCTAAATTTTAAAACGCTGTTTTTGTGGAGTCTGCCCGCAGTGAAACACTGACCAGCAGTCATTCTCAAATTGATGCACTGTAGTGATAAAATCCTTATTTGTCTGACAAAATCAATAAAAATACAGGATGTTAGACAACGGCTCTGCTGTGTTTTTGGCTGTATTGACATTTAAAACAATGATTCACAGAGAAAGTTAGTGGTGACAGAAAGTTCTTTATGGCCACAGCCTCCGATGCTCACTGCGCAGCTTATGTCATCGTTTTGCACAAACTCTGTTTTCAACGAACCCACTTAACGACCAAGTTGGCATTTTAACATGTATACAAAAATGCCATTTTAGTTTGGATGGAGGACTGGAGGTTTAGATTTCAGTGGCTCCTTATTTTAAACAGGCAAGTCTTTGCGATTTCTAAACAAGTCACAACCTTACCAGCTCACCAGCTTGTTATAAAGCCCACTCTCTCCTCTTTCATTATCCTCTCTCTCTCTCTCTCTCTCTCTGACGTGTTGTGCATGAGTGCCTTTATTAAGCAGGATGACCTCCTGTCATGCAGGTGTGAGGAGAAGGTGATGACTACCCCCACCCATCCTCACTCTCTTTCTCTACCTCTCTCTCTCTCTAAAGAGAGACACTGCCTCTCCTCTACCAATTGGTCTGGCTTCACTTCACCTCAGACAGGAGAGGAGAGGTGGACAGAAGGGTTGAGGAGCGGGAAAGAGGTGGAGGCGGTGGTTAGGGGGGGAAGTGGAGAGAGTCCTGAAGCCTCTCAGTGTAAAAGCAACGCCATTCACTTCACTGAGAAAGACCCAAGAAACTTCAAAGTCAGTTGAATTCCGTTGTAGGTCAGCCTGTTTTTAATGGTGATTAGTATTAGCATGCGTTGCAAGCTTAAAGACATTTTTTGTTTGTTTGTTGTTTTTATTCCCAGCCACGCCAATAAACAATCAGTGCATTAAGTGGCGAGCAAATGGAATCAATTCATCCAGTTTTGCGCAGATGAATGCAGAAAACGAGGCGTGAAGCAGCCGCTCTCTGTGTTTGGAGTGGCTAATTAGGAGCCCATTACAGGGCATCTCAGCATGGTGCAACCCTGATTGTTTAGTAGAATTTCACTAAGGTGAAGGAGAGCGAGAGAGAGAGAAAGAAAAGGGGACTAATAGTAGTAATAAATGAATAAATGGATACCTAACAGACACACACACATACACGCAGCCCTGGTGAAAGCCAGGCCCTGGGCCTCCTACAAAAAGGGCTCTTGTAAAAGTGGGGAAAAAAAAGAAAAATCTCTACCAGCTACATGCATATGCTTGGCTTAGTCCTCTTAAAGACTGTCTTATTAAATGGCTAAGTGGCTGAGTGCTGGGACCACCAAGTGAGCCGTGCTGTCACTGGCACACTGCACTCTGCGGGCTGACTGCCGCAGGCGTAGACAGGATATGATATAGGGTCACCAGAAATGATGGTTTAACACTCGATGATGCATCAGTTCCCAGCACTCACCACTCAGCCTGCCAGTGGCATTTCTAAGACTTTTCTAGTCCTAGATTTTGTTGTAGAAGCTGCAAAGCTAAGTTATAACCTCCCACAACTCTACCTTGAAAGTGAGCCTGTGTGTGTGCATGTGCATGTGTGTGTCAGAAGGCAAAGGCAGTAATCAACAAAGACAACAGGGTCTTCTGAAGAAGGAAGATCAATAGACTGCTACAGGTGAATGACCTCAGTGAGCACAGACACATGCATGCAGGATAACTACACACAAACACACACATTCAGGCGTAGGCACATCTGTGTTGTCTCCACCTAACCTCTGGTTTATTCTGTATGTGTGAGTGCCTGTGTACACTCACACACAACTAAGTATTACTCTCTCTCATCTTCAGGATCTAAGGCTCAGTGCCAACTGGTGCTTTGGTGCCAGGCACTGCCTTATCACCTCCCCGGCATACACGCACACACAAACACACATACTTGCATTCTTACTCACATGTGCACTTTAAACAACCTTGTTGCAAGAGTTTGTGCACAGGCACTCACACATAGTCGTACATGATGATCTACCCTCCACATAAACAAAGATAAGAGCAGGAACGCTCAGCGCAAGGCCCCAAGAGGTACAAAGCTATTACTGGGAGACCACAGTCGCGTGGCTGTGTGTATGTGTGTGCAGTCAAGTTTGTGTTTATGTAGTGCTAGTTGCAGAACAGAGTTCTTTGAACAGCAGCTCAGAGTTTTGTGTGTCACCACCATTTGCCAGTGTTGCAGTATTTACCACTGTTAGCTGCTTAACGGAGATTGGCACTGGTAGCGAGAGGTGTTAAACTCCTCTGACTTCCTGTCAAGATCTTTGCCACCAGCCGTCACAGCATACAGATTCAAAATGATCTGACAATATAATCCCAGCAAGTCACTGAACAATGTGCCAAAGGGGCCTGACAATTTGACAATGACTTTGTCAGCTCCAGTGTCTCACATTAAGCACCAAATCACACCTTTGTCAAACAGCGCGGCGTACTTAGGTATGGGGTGCGCCGTCTCCAACTTGATCCCTGACAAAAATCCAGCCCATTGAGGTGACACAGTACAAAGCGTTTTCTCACTTTGCCAAGCTGACAAACCTAATTACCGTGGTAAAATTCCTGGGATCAGTCCTAGATCAAGTCTCCTTAGTACTGTGAGCTACACACCTAATGTCCCCCAGGAAAGAAATTTCTCCGGATTCCATTGATTTCCTAGATTCCCAGGTCTGAACACAGAACATGTCTCAAAGCTTTGTAATTACTCACTGAAATTCCCATAGTGATACCTTTGGGGTTATAGCAGTTATAGGGTAGAAAATATATGTTTTGCCTGTTGAGCGAGGTGCAATGTTATTAGGTATTTATTAGCTAATACCTTTAAAAACCTTAAGGGCGGGTGTTAAAACTTGACTTGCCATTTATAAATGCTTTAAGAGTTTTTTGCAGGTCCGTGTTCTACAAAAAATCTGTCTCTTTTCAACACAGTATGATTTGAAAGCTAAAAATAGACAGTTTCAGGCACTTTTCTCTGGCTGAGAGACAGAAGTTCGCCTTTGTGTACCAGTGGAATGAATTCCACAGCATTATGACCACATCAGTTCCTTCAGCTCTTTGAAATAAACGCAGGACAGAGTCAGGTTTTTTTTCTGTTGTTATCAGAGCGTAAGCCCAGCCACCTTCTCCCTTTATGGGCATGTTTTGCTAATCTTGCTACTGGCCTCTACTTTTTAAGTCGAAACAGGTGTTGCGCTTATAATGCAATCTTGTATTAGTGCAAGCACCTCAGCTCATACTCCTCCGAGGCTGTGTTTTCTTTGCAGATTCCTTTCTTGGCTACAAGGCCTACACCTTGTTTCTTATGAGTTAGAGTCTAGAGTCATTAAAGCTATTTTGATATGGATGTAATTTTAAGATAGACTTGCTAGGGGTCAGATATACTTGCTTTGTCAATACTTTAAAAAGCAATAAAGGATTAATGTGATGGCAAAAAAACACTCAAGACAAAAGTCATGTCCAGTGTGAGTCACAACACATCATTTCTGTTTTTTGCCATCTGCTGTGTGCATGTTAGTAGCAAGTAGGTGACTTTTATAGTCTGCCTTAAAATAAAAGCGATATAAAGTAAAAATCAATCTGGCACAAGACCCAGCAAAGGTTTCTCCTTTGGTCCCCTCAGCCACCCTCCTCTTTTCTTCCATTTCCATGTCTAAGGATAGAGAGATTAAAGGGAGGCCATGTCTCAACCCTGAAGAACTGCCATCACTCAAAGATGAGCAGTGCCAAGCTCCTCTCTCTCTGTTTCTCTCTCTCTGTCTCTCTATCCGTTGGATACACAACATCCCCTGGTGCTCTTTGGCCCTTCTCTTCATCCTCAACCCACTTGCACACACATCACACCCATGATTTACTGTCATACACTCCTGTGTGTGTGCCTGTATGCATGTGTGTGAGTAAATGTGTGTGCACATATGTGCTCTGTGTGCATGGCAGCGGCCACATCAAATACACTAAAGCAGCGCTCCTGTGAGACATTACCCCATCCATTCTCAATCCCCCATAGTGATTCCAATACAGAAAAGTCAACATTTCAAAACCTGAAAAAATTAATAAATAAAACTAAAGGCAGACTACATCTGGCACAATGTCTGTACTTAAGGTTTCCAAGTATGTGTCTGGGGAGGAGATCTGGTGGGACGGAGCCTGAGTCGGCTTGGAAGCAGTAGAAACGGATGTCACACTGGAAATTTATACGGTGCGGTTCAGGGAGCAACGGCTGTAAATTGACAAGTGATGCTTGTGAGCAGCGTTACCCGTCTGTTTCTCTTTCTCTCATCTTCTATCTTTTTCCGCTCATCTTTTCTTCTCCTACCATAGCTGTTACTTCTTACATCTGTGCTCGCCTCGATCATTATTGTTAACGGGTGAGAGATACAAAAACATGCCAGAGGACTAAAAGGGGAAAGGTAGCTCTGCACAGAATCGCAGGGGGAAAATTACTTTTGTTTTGCTATGTGACATGAAATAGTGACAGACAGGAAAAATGTGAAGTACATGTGCAGCCAATAGCTTTAATCTTTGAATAAAAGCAGTGTTTTGCTTGGATGAATGTGACCCTTAAGTCTGTATAAAATCAAGGAAACTGAAATAAAACTCTAATATTATAAATACAGTGTCACCAGCAAAACCTGGAAATGTCTGACACCAGCGATTTGTTTAATTGTGTGCCCTCTCAGGAGCATTGATTTGAATTCCTCTCATTTCTTCCTGCTAAAATGTTTAATATGGCTGAGGCCACAGTGTTGAGGCGGAGTGTGTATGTGCGTGCATCTGTGAACCTGTGTGCACAGCAGCATATGTGAGTATCTGTGCTGTAGTTTGATTGAGTCATTCTACTGTATAAATGTCTCTAATGGCAGCACTCTTTTTAATAATGCAGGATCTTCTTTTCTCTGTCCCTCCTCCCCATTCCCATCACATCATGTTTGGAGTGACAACCATATGAGCCACCATTCCAGAGCCACTTCTGTCTGCTGTATGTCACCTCTCAGACACAGAGAGAAAGGGAAACCCGTGGCAAGGCCATGAGAGGGGAATATGAGGCTGAAAGAAAGATGTAAAGCAGAGCAAAGAGGGAAAACAATTGGCTACTTGCAATCATTTAGTAATGAAAGACATTTTTTTGGAGAGCATAGAAGTTATTTACAAAAAGTTGAAGACAAATACTCCAATGTTCCCTGTTCAAATCTGACTGAGGACTTTTGTTGCATGTCGCCCCCTCTCTCTCTCTCTCTCTCTCTCTCTCACTCTCTCTGTTCTTGTGTTTACTGTACAGTATAAATCTTATCTCAAAATAATAAATAGAAAACTTATTTCCTAAAATACTGTACATGCACAATAATGCCAAACAGTTTAAAGCACAGTCCACAGAAGAAATGAATAAATAAAAATGTAACTACAAAAATATTACATAAATTGAGCTGTCCACAAATTAGCACCAAATATGCAGCCATCAGATTCACTGCCTATCCATGTGGAGAGCATGTGTTGCAGGAGTTTGCAGAGGAGGACAGAACCTTAGTCCGCCAACTATCACACCATAATCTGACAAAGAAATCACTGATCTAGTGGATATTTTTAATGATTGAGAATCACTTTTTTTTTTTTTTTTGATCTAAAATCAAAATCATATCCTCCTTAAGTGAATCCTTCTGAGAGAGATGAATCGTCTTGGTGAGGCTGCCTCACTGTGCGAGTCAGCGCTCACTCTGCCTGGGCAATGTTCAGCAATGACATCTGGTAGACTGTGCTTTTCTCCCCACCAGCACCGCCGCACACCAATTGAGAACAGACAGATGCCAAGACCACTGTGGCAGCTCTGTCTTGCTCCCTCGCTCACTTTTTTTTTTTCTCCCAGTGTACCAATTCACTCTGATTTGGGAAACATGCTGTCACATCTGGGCCTTCCAGAGAGAGAGACATGAAGGGAGAGATAATACGAGACAAAAAATGGGTAGAAGGATCACCGGGGTGCAGAGAGAGGAGCTATGATATGTCACAGGCCCAAACATCAATGTGGGTGCCGTGAGGATGATGCCCCTTCAGGGTGACAGCGTGATAAGAAGGGTGTATTATACTGTAGCACCCGTGCAGCGTGGTGCGTGTTACTTGCCGCACCCGTACCTCTTCTCTTCCGCTCTCTCCCCCTCCCTCTCATTAACCTCAGCTCTGATTGCCCCCAGGACTCCCTTGTGCTAATTAGAGGGGGGAAATATGTCTACGATGCATGCACTCCTGTGCAAACACACACACACACACAATTTTGCGCTGCTGACAGAAAGGCTGCTGTAACTGTAGGTGTGAGAATGAAAGGCTCATCTGCTACTGTGTTTCATCTACATTCTGAATGTGTTGGCAACCGCAGGGTTAACCCCAGCAGGTGACAGTTAGCAGTACTGTTGATTCCTTTTACACAGACAGCCTCCATCTCCGTAGTGCTCACCTCTTGATTTAGCCGCGCTATATCAAGAAGTGAGCATTTTGTCTCAACATGACACAATTAAGGATGAACAAGATATGAAACTGTGAAATGATCATTTTAAGGCTTTTTCCCCTCGTCAGTCACTTATTATAGTGGCTTCTGCTATAATATAAAAACTATTTAATAACAATAGGATCAGTGAATTAAAAAAGATGCTGAGAAAAAAATAAACAATAATATAATTAATGTAATTCCCTTATATTTTAATGGATTGACCTCTTGTGGTGAGATGCTTAGTAAGATGAAGATTGACTGATTGCCAAGTTGAATCACTTCACACACACACACACACACACACACACACACACACACACACACACACGCACGCGCACACACACGCACACACACGCACACACACGCACACGACTGTTCCCAGCTCCTTGGTGAATTAAAGCCTATTGACAGAGAAGCTGTGCAGCCTCTTGCAGTGCTGACATTTCTAATAGCACTTTGACATCTCCATTCAAGTGTCTTTTGTATTCTGGGGAGCAATTTGTGAATAAAGAAAGAACCCATTTTCTTTTTTTGTTTTACATGCTGTTAGGGACAAGCACTTGCAGGCACAAACATGTTGTGGGAGTTGTACAGCAAATTGCCATTTGTACGTGGACTGGACCTAGGGAGAACTGGGGAAGAAAGAATGAGGGGGACGGAGAGAGGTGGGGGGGGGTGTATAGATAGAGGGAAGCAGGGGGGAGATGGAGAGCGAAAGAGAGAGTATTTAAGAGCACTTGAGTGCCAGCATAGATGTAGTCACTTCTCCCAGTGGACAAAACCGGGCCCCTCTGCACCATGGCATGATTTTTCACTTTAGCAAGCACTACTCAGTACTCCTCCTTCAGTCCCCCTCTCCTTTCTGGTCTTCTCTCAGTCACTGCGTGCTTCAATGATTCCATCATTCCCTTTCATTCACTCTGACTACAAGGGGCACAAGTGCACACACTCACACACACACACACACACACACACACACACACACACACAATTTGACCCATTTGCCCCCCTGCCATGGGTAGTAAATAATTCCACTGTGAGGGCCATTAGCAAGTATCTCAAGGGTTAAGAGGCGAAATATACAAGCAGTCAGATGGGCGATTAGACAATAAGAAGATGAAATGTCTACTATTGTTTTGTTGCTTATTGTTTCACAGTGCTCACATTAGACCTGTGGCTAATTCATATACTTAATGTCCTTTTATTTGCCCTGTTTTTTTCTCAAGAGGCTACATACTGTAGAGATGAACACACACACACGTGCACAGACATACAGTACACACACATATTTGTATTGCTACCTCTCTCACATGTGGCAGCAGGTAACTCTGCCAAAACATAATGATCAACAGACCCAGTTCTCATCACTGTTTAGGATTCAACATCCCTTCAGACTAAAGGAAATGTAAGATGCAATTATGCAAAGTATAGAGAGGGCAGAGCCAAAACTCTTCGCCTGTCCTCCTGCATTCCAACGGCAAAACCAAATTGTTTTTGTTAATGTAACCGCCTCTGTGTGTGTGTGTGTGTGTGTGTGTGTGTGTGTATGAGTAGGGCCTTTAGCAATGCAGCCTACCATTTTAGCTCAGGACTGCACCTTACATGGCTAGACCATAGTCTTGCCAGTGACATAGCCTTTTAAGAATTAGTGTCACCAAGCCAGAAACCTCACTACGGAGACTGACTCTCAGCATTGCAATGCACCTAAATCGTGTGTCAGTGCATGACTCGTATGTGTGGTGTGTATTTATGTGTCGCCACACAGCCTGCAGTCAGTCCTGTATGCATGAACCTGTGGACACACTAACTGGTCCTCTGAGCCTTTAGTTCAGCCACTGTCAGAGGGATCCTTGTATTTTTCCACAGGCATGTCAGAGGATTACACAGTCCCTCTGCTGTTTCACTGACCTCCCCCTACACCTACACACACATACACACACAGACACACACACACACACACATCAAAGCAGCTCAGCGTAGTGCCCAGCACTGAACTACGGGCACACTGGCCTACTCACTCAGCAGGCCCCTGGCACACGCTCCACATCTGCCTGCAGGGATTGCCAATGGCAAGCATGGCCTCTGTGTGTGTTGGTGTGTATGTGTGTGTGTGTGTTCGTTTATAAGAAGAAAAAAAAAATGTATGTTGTTTGTTGGGTATATGTCTGTCTGAAAAAAATGTTTACATCTACTCACATTGCACATTTTGTGACAGCACAGATTTTTTTTTTTTTTTTTTTAAAAGAGTATTTTGTATAAGTTTGAAATCGCCAAGATTTCTTCCTAAAATATCCCAGATTTCCACTTCTTCATCCCAAAGTCTAGCACTTAGGGAAAAACAACATAAATTTTAATCATACAATATATCAGCTATATTCCAAGTCCAGGTTCCAATAATTTTATTTAACATTTTGGAAAATCAACTACACAAAACACCAGTCAAACATTGAGGATAGGATAATGAATAGCATGAAACATTTCCCAGCATTCCCAGTTATTGATGATGAAACATTGGCATCACTCAAACATGTGTTTCCAGTACTATTTCCTCACATATACTGTAGGAGGAGAAAGCTGAATTCTTAAAAGTAGCCCAAAAGCAGACACACAATTGCGTGTAAATAGGTACTGAGTGGTAATGTACAAGCAACATGAATTATTAAAGCACCTAGGCACATTGGCTGAGGGGAAGATATGGTGTGTGTGAATTATCCCTGATCAATATATAGAGTTTAGTGGTAACATGGTTCCTAATTACACCCCCGTTTGACCACATGCTCACCTCTTCTCCTACCTTTTTGTCTTCTTCTGTTTCTGAGCACTGCTCCCATCCCACTCTTCCTCTGTCAGGCGCTTTGGCCTACACACAGGGCAACTATACAAGCACAATACAAATCAATGGGTTCACACATTAACACACAAACACACAGCAGACAAGGTATAAGGGCTTTAAGACCCCTAACCCAAACACCTCTAGCCCTCCAGGTTGATCAATAATCAGAAAAAAAACATTAACAGCCCATCACACTCCCTCCATCTCTCTCGTTCTTCTCTAATCATTTTCTCAATGTTATCTCTCTCACCCCTTCCCCTTCTTCTGCAGCACAGAGGAAAGTTTATTTCCCAGAGCTCCTTAGAAATCCCAGAAGCCTGTATGCCCCCATCTCACCTCCAAGCCACAGCCAGACACCCTGTTAGAGGCTATTACTATCGCTAGCTCCCCCCTTCCATCCTAACAAGATACAGACAGAACCTGGACATTAGCTAATCCATACTTATTGCATCTGGGTTCCTCTCCCAGCCTTGTAATTCATATGGAGAGACATATTAGCGCGACATATTAGGCTAGCAACAGGTCCACGAGGTGAGACACTACACTGACGCTAAATTGACTTAGCAGGAGCCTCGCGGGATGTTGTAGGGCACTGCTGCTGCTAGCTTACGACGAGGGCCCAGTCTGCCTGTATTGAGTTTCTGTGATGGCTGTTTAGCTTGTAGTGCTACACGGGGCAGAGAGGGGGGAATGGAAGGTGCTCCGGCTCATTGCATTTACTGACAGGAACCTTGCAGACCACAAGGCTATAGGGATCAATAGCACTGCACTGCACAGCACTGCCAGACCAGGCCAGACCCAAACACAGGAAGATTGCATTACACATAGGCTCAAATCTCGACATGCCTAAGTGTCATCAGCATGCACGAATGCAACACAAACACATTCAATTTGCACTCAAATTCATCTAAGCATTTCATTTTTAATGTATTATCACATAATCTAAAATTCCACACAAACTCCATTGTACACACACAGGTTGTGTTTTTGTCTGGTGATCCTGGACCTGAGCCTCCAGGTGGCCCTGCATCCCCTCTCTGAACAAACAGAGCAGCGGTTCGCTCCACTTCCCCATGTCACCGAGGCCAAGCCCAGACATTGTGTGGCCCACCGGCCTGCTGACACGGCCACCCAGCCTGCCAGGGATTTGCTGCTGGGTCATAGAGTTGACATTTATTAAAGGAAGTTGCATGGTGAGTTACAGGGAGTTGACAGTCCTCTCGTCACGTCGCGCTCCAGAATTCAGAAACCTGTGCAGTACACACCCCTCTCTGTTTCCAACAATAAAAAAAAACAATGAAGCTGTATGACCCTCACAGGGCCCACTACAATGAGAATGACAGCTTTCATTTCCCTGCCTAGTGCCACTGAGTTTGGAGTTCCTTGCTGGGTATTACGTCTTTTAACTCGTTTGAAAAAGGGACTTCCTGGCAGCTGGGGGGTATAAAATACAGATGTGTGACAAGGGACAAATATTTAAATCTTTAAAAAAACTCTTCAAATTACATGCAAAAACAACATCCTATATGTTAAATATACTAAGTGTGTAGAATGAACGACGGTGACTGAATATTGTGGGCCACAAGGGGGAATGCGGAGTTTAGTGGACCGTGAGGAACAATGAAAATCTAAAAAGGGAGAAGTCGAGTGAAATGGATTGAGTGTGTTGAGGACCAGATGTGCCGTGGATGAATCAAACATCTGCTGGCTCTGCAAGGCCTCAACGGTCTTGAATGACCCCCATCATCCAACCTTTCTCACCACACGTTCCAGTAAACCTTTTGTTCTTCATGATCTGCCCCCGCATATAGATCAAGAGTTGTTTTTTTTTTTTAAATTCACCATGTTATGAGAATTACTTTGGTCTCATTATAACAATTCACTCAGCATCCACAATTAAAAGTTATTCATCTGAGTTGCTGAAGATGTACAGGGATGTACAAAAAAATGCACATTCAAATTTTAGTGTAGATTTGATTTTTTTTTTTTTTTATGTTATTGTTCTCCATTCTGTGTGTTTTGATGGTCTAGAGCTTTTCTTGGTGTATAAGTTACAGCACAAAGAGGCAGCACCAGATGGTAATGCTGTTTATTTTTGCAGTAAGTAATCACCATTCTGGAACTTATGACAGTAGACAGGCCCAGGGACCTGGAACTGTGCCCCGAGAGATGCGAGCACCACTTCCTGTTGTACCCACATGATCACAGACGCACACATTCACACACATTCGCACACACACACACATATAAACACGAACATCCTCTGGGCTGCTGGCGATGTGAGCCCCTGGGCCACAGGGATAGATGTGTTCTGGCACATAGGCTGGGGTAGTGTAAATTACACTGCAGCTACACTGGCACCCTCCACCTCCAAGATGAATGAGCCAACTTACATGCCAGGCAACAATTCCAGTGAGGCAGTTTTAAAACAGGGAGACTGCACTGTTTATAATTTGGGACCATTTTATCAACTCAGTGCACTATTTCACTTTGATAAAATAACCATATTCTTAACACACACTAATGTGCACTTCTTTCATGTATAATCCAGCCATGGCAGCCCAGTAATTTACAGCATTGTCATTTAGACACCTTTCTTTCTTAACCGAAATGTACAGAGAAACAATGTCTTTTTTTCTAGAATAATGTTTTTATCAGATGCCAAACTACACTCTGAAGCAATTGGGGCCCTTAACCATAAATTTATGTATTTCACTCACCAAATTATTTACTTACAGCTAATAATTATGCTTACTTTCAACCTATATTATGGCCTGTATTTTGAAATATCTAAATTGTCCTTGTACATGAAAGAAGGAATTGCAACTTCTGTTTTTTTTAAATTTCTGTAACCACCCACTCTTATGGTTATCTTTTTATTTGTGATTTTTTGGAAAATAGAAATGAAAAGCATCTTGCTAAAACAAAGGAACTAAAATAGTAGCATGGTTGATTTATTGCATTAAATTTTGTGCCTTTATTGAAGTATACTGTACCAATTTGTACCTTAGATATTATTCTATATCTTCCCTGAGATGTTAGAAATATAAGGACTGAAATGACATTTTCTCCCCTGATAAAATGTGTAATGCCACTGCCAACAATTTACCATTAGTTTTCAAAGACATATTTTCAAAGAAACGCTCCCTGTAGGAGCACCATGCCCTCAGATTTTTTTTTAGAAGGTACCCTGTCAAAAATTAATTGTAGGCACTACTGCCATTTTAGACCGCTCAAAGTACCAAGAAACAGAGTAATGAAGGCTGATTTAAAACCCAAGATGTTGAAATTTGCATGGTAGGCTGCCGAGCCAACTAAACCATCCGCATAGCCTCTCTACAGCATGTACTGATATCTGTTCCTCATGTAATTTCCGAAGACAAAAGCTAACATAAGACACATAATGACTGACTTACAAATACAGAGTTCTGAGCAACACATTGTTGCCAATTCGCCAACAGTCTGTATCGTTGATTCCTAGTTAACCGTCAGAGACCTGCAGGGGCGTCTGCACCCTTGGCCAACATTACTGTCTTTCAGAGGCTGTAGTGGGCTCAGCAGCAGGCTGTAAAGGGCTTAAAGCTAGAGTGAAGATACTGCAATCATATGAAACTAGACAACGTAAGGCATCTATTGGTACAAATCATGTTAGCTTGTCGGGAAGGGGGCTAAATAATGCTCCAAAGTTAGGCTCAATTTTGGCAAAGGAAAAACTGGCATGGCCATTTTCAAAGGGGTCTGTTGACCCCTCACCTCAGGATATTTGAATGAAAATTTGTTTCTCCCCTTTAAAGACATTCCCACTTTATGCTAATCCTGTGCAGTTTTGGGCAAAAACCATGCTTTTTTTTGCAAGCAGTATAAATGTGTTATTTTTGCCTATTCTAAAAATGGTGTATTTGAATATTTCTGCATACTGCATACTAAACAGTCTTGGAATTGCATAAATTGGATATGACTGGAAAACTGAGACTCTTGTGGATTCAATGAGCCCAATTGCATTCATGTGTGATGATGTTAGTCCCCATAGTAACCATTTCATTGTAGTGAGACCATTTGAAACTTGACCTCACTGTATAAAATGACGTATTGTGACCTCTAGGATAATCACAGCCTCATGAAACTTTATAACCACAAACTAGAGACCTAGAGAATTCAGAGGAAGTATGGCTTTCCTTGGTAAAGTATATAGATAATAAGGGAGTTTCTGAGCAATTTCCAGAACCGAAGTGCTCGCCATCAAATTGCCGAAAAATGCAATCACTTACAGAAATCTCCAAATGTCAAGTTTTTGATAGCAAATCACAGCATGAATTCTTCTATGGAGTTCCTCAAGGTCTTTGTCATAATGTTGTTTTGCAGGGATTTTTGACCATTTTAATCAATTCTCGAGTGTTAAAGATGGTTAAGTTTTGCACCAAATCTGTATAACAAATGATATCACCCTACAAATTGCTGCAACAACTTATGAGACATAATTGAGCATGGGAATGGCCATCATATACTTCCATCATAATTGTCTAAGCCCTTATACACTCTAAACTTTCAGAATTTGAATAGGCACCTAACCATAATACAATATTTATTACAGATTTATGACTAGCAAATCTTGACACATAATGCTGAGCTGCATTTCAAATTAATCTTCAGATTCCCCGCTTTTAGATAATGTATAACACTTCTGTGTGGCATATACTGTTGACCTGCTATCTCACCATAAAGATCTCCTGTACCCCCCTAAAAAAGACAAAATGGGTCTATGGAGGGTCTCTATGGGTTAACATGACAGACACAGACTCCTTTGGGGCACCCAGACCCCTAGTGGCCTTTTCTCTATATGTGAGTCAGGCAGGCAGTGAAATACTGTCGGGTAAAGGAGTGGGGTGGAGGGAAGGTACCAGAGAGAGAGAGGCTCGAGTTAATGGTCTTGCATCTTCCTGGCAGCATGTCAATAATGGCTCTGATCACATTAAGTAAAGAGTCCATTAGCTTATTCTCTTTCCTCCTGCATGCTCCATAGCAAAAGCACAGGAGAAAGCTGAAAAGCTCCTCTAATGCAGTGTGTCTGGGTGTTACAGACACCTCTATCTGTTCCCATCTAGACCAAAACAAAATGACTTGGGGAGGTTTACCTACACTACAATCCATTATCCATTCACATCTATTTCCTTTTACACAGTAGCATGAAAGTGATGTGTGGATTATTTTGATTGTTTGTAGATCACTGTTACATTCCAGGTAGTATAGAGGAAAATTAATACATTTTTGCAACTAGGGCTGCAAGTTTTGGACTTTTATACACAATATAGTCACAAACAACATGTCACCTATTGATTATGTCAGCTGAAGATCTTGTGTATAGGTTTTGTTGGTAACAAATACAAATTTATAAATATATTAGGTTCTTTGTTTTTACTTTTTTTTTAGCACTGCAACTCACCAAAGACTGTGTTTTACTACCCGTTACTAGCCTGGGGATATAATGTGATAAGGGGCGGGTATTACACCAAAGAGGAACAGAAATGTCTGATACATCAAGACACAGTACAAACATACAACTATGTGGCCAAAGAGCAAATTGTGAGCATATGTTAATGCACCTTTTCTGCACCGGCCTCCTGCCAAAATAGTAATCAAGACAAAGGAGATGTGATATAAGCGGGAGAGAAAAGCAGGTTGTCAGCCCCCCCTCTTCCCCCAATCTCTACCAACACACACACACATTGGACAGACAGACCATTTCTCAGCCGCCTCACTGCTCTCTATTGGCCCTGGAGGGAGCACAGCGGCCCCCACATCTGTCTCCCAGGCCCACGACAGACCTGGCTGCTGCATCCAGACCCAGCAGATCACACGAATCATCCTCAATTAATGTGAACCATCAGGCGTTCCCTCGCTGCTTCTATCACTCCACCCTTCTTCTCTGAGGCATCCCCTCTAGCTCAGTGTTAGGTCCGCTGAGTTTTACACATTGACCATGGCTACGGTTCCTTAGCACAGTTGGGAGAGGCAAGCCAACGTTATTGTGTATGCTTTGTGAAGAGACAGGGAATCAATACATCAGTTCAGACCCAGACGCTGCTCACATGTAAGTGCTGCGAGGTGGTTCTTCAGAGGTTCTGAACTCAGAGAACAGCCGACTTTGCTCTGCAGCGCACCAGGGCCTGAAATGGTTTCCATGTGCCGCCCCATCTGCAACTCTGCTGGGCTGTGGCCAAAGGACTGTCCTTTCCACTTTTTAAAGATACTGAGGGACAGCTTTAAAACAAAGAGGGTGGTGATGGTAGTGGTGGAGGTCAGGGGGGTTAGATGAATCAGAGGTTAGAGACCTTTTTTTTTTTTTTTAATGACAGTTTTGTTCACAAAAACAGATAATGAAAAAAGACAACTCAGTGGGAGAAGAAACGGAAACTGTTTACTAAAGGCCACCTGGAAACTGGGATGTGCCAGATTGTGACTCACCCGTCTGTGGTAAAGTCCTCTATAATAACCCCCCCCCCCCCCCATCCCCCTCCCCAACTTCACAGTCTGGACTGCACTATAAATCTCACTCCAGTCGATTAGTGTGCCCTTAGCAACAACTAACACAGAGTCATGAATTTTTAACCAAAGCCATGAGTTAAATCAGGTTGAGAGGTGAAGGCAGGGTATCTCGCAGCCTGCTGGTTTATCAGTGTATCTAGCCCAGTGAAATAGCCCTATAGCCTCTTCACATTTACTCACACTGGAGGCCAACAAGCTTGAATCTCTGGCACTGATGAGCATAATATTGACCAAGACAATGCCCTTTGCATGGTTGTTAATTAAATAATAAAGTAGAAATCAAGCTTGAATAGATCTGTTCCAAGTTGTAATCAGGAATATGAGCTGGAGCAGAGGGTCCTGTCTAGACTTTATTGAATCGCTCGCATTTCCATGTCAGCTGTTTTTTAAAGACATTACCATTATGTGGAAAACAGGTTTTAGGAAGTTTAGCTTTTGTGTCTATGTGGCTACAGATGCTCTTCAACCAGACTGTAATGGCAGAATGGCTTTTCTTCTATCAATGCTAAAATTAGTAGCCATCATCCTTTAACAATTAAAGATGGTAAAAATTGTATTTGCCATGTTTATTGAAGCTTCTGGAGTGTACAAATCAAAAAATTCATTTAAAAAATGGACATAAGGGCCAGTAAGATACTACAGCATATAACATTTTCAGCAGCTGTTTTATGTACTGTACCTCATTCCCCACCAAATTGTAACTGCACATTGTCACTTATTAAAACCAGACCACTCTTAGGGAGGCATCAAGACTGTCTGCTCACACCAGTCTGCTATTCTTTGCACAATACTCTCCAGAGTATCCTAGAGAGGTAGAGTGGCAAAGTTTAAGAAAAAATAGTTCAATTGTTTGGCTGCTATTTGTAATTTTTTTTCTTGCAATCTGACATTAGAAGACAGCAGTAAATCACAGAATACTGCACTGTACAACAGATTTTCTTTGCCCCTCCTGCATATGTTTTTAAAAGGTTTTGTGTAATTACATCCTTGAAACCAGAGGGTGACAGAGTTCCACAGGGAACCTGTTGTATCTTTTTGTTGCATCTGTCTTGTCAAGGATGACATGTTTTTACTGCTGCGTTGTTAATTATGAGACTATGTTCATTGTCATCTTGCTGTAGTTAACTGTTCATGAGTAAAGCCTCAACCATCCAATGTACACAAGCTGTTGGGTCACATCTAAAAATAACAAATTCTTTTGATGTGTAGATCATAAATGAGGAGTTTACCATGATCACAGAGTGCAAATTTCAACCTCTATGATTCTTACAAATGTCCTCCACCCACGTCTGGATGTAGCTACTGATTTCCCCATGGTCCATCACAGGGGAAGAAGTAGAGCCGGTTGTTCACACATGACCTCTGACCTGCCACTGGGGAGCCAATGGGGGTGCAGTCTGTGTCTTGGGAGCTCTTGCCCTCTGATGTGATGGCTCCAGGCAGTGGGCTTTGCGTGAACCCATCCCCCGTGGCACCTCTCGCCACTAGATCCTCTGCATTATTCATACAGCCCGAGATGGGGTGGGGAGAGAAACAGAATATGGAAAAGGAAGAACCAAGGTTCAAGACCTTCTCAGATCACAAGGAACTTCTGCTTAACCTCCCTTGAAGTGGCGAACACAGGGATACAGCAGTTTTTTTAAGGAACTGGATCTGAAAGCAGGACTGAAGATCAATGGGGATTCCCTTGAGGCTAGGTGGAGATCGCATTCACTGCAAGGTGATTGGTGAATCAATGTGGTTCCCATGGTTCACTTTGCCATTGTGAGAACTGATCCTCCCTATTGCAAGTGATACGGTCTTATGATCGGTTGAACTGTCCTTACGTTAATGTGGAACCAGTGTAGCTGTCACCCTACACTTTGTATTCTACAGATTTTACATAACACATTGTGTCAGTTTACACTGCATATTTACAAGAAAATGTAAATAGCAGAGACACTTAATGATAAAAGGTGGGAGACATCCCATCTACTGTATACAGGCATAGGTCAATATGGCATATCAACAGCTAATATTTTCCCTTTTTGCTATGTGCCTAGCATGGCATCTTTCCCCACTGCTTGCCAAATACACTCAGTCAATGAATATGATAGGTGATGATTAGTGATGAGCATACACGTGTTATGCTGTTAATCCCTAATGCACACTATGCAACCTAACAACACTGGACACCCAGGCTCTTAATACAGTTCAGCACATAACCTGCTAATTGCATAATTGCCTGATTTGTTTTAACTGACAGTTGTGCCCTGGCCCATGACAAGGCCATCATTCGTTCATCCTCATTGTCAGCAATTTGCAAGGTGGATACCCCACTTCACACCCACTAAACAGCATCCAGCACCACCACAGTATTAGAGACAAATGAATGAATTAAGAATGCATTGCAGCAGCAGAGAGATGAATAAATACAGCCGTTGCTAGATTAATTCTGAGAGACATGGAGGCAGGCAGATAAAATAAACTAACAGCAGCAGGCTGTCCACCAGATAAAGTGGGTACCCCATCATCTCTTTGCTGTAATTATTGACTAATAGTCATTAACCTGGCAAACAGAGGTTTAGCTGTATTGTTTAAAGGACTCTGGGATGCATAATGACAGACTAATATGTCATAGCACTGGGGGAGACGGGGGAGGGGTGGATTAATGAGATTTTACTGGAGGGAGTGTACAAGAAGAGGTGGGGCACGCCTGGAAAATATAGGGGAAAGAGGGCCACATTAAGCTAATTGGAAGATGAGTGCCTACTTGTAAAAGTGCTTCTAATGGCATATTTGTTTCTCTCACAGCATCACAAGGCTAATGCAGGGGAGTGGAGTTGTGAGACATACTGTAGTAAGGACTACAGGGGCCTGTGTTTGTCTGCAAATGTGTGTCAATACATACTTTAGATACTCATATAATACCTGCATATTTTTTCTCACCTTTGATTATTTAATAACTTTTATGAGGATCATCTGCATTAAACATTTTTGTCTGGAATTTAAATTTGCTATTATAAAAGGTGTTGTGTTCCAAAATATAGTGTTATAAATAAATTACTGCAATGGCTTTTTAAGAAACAGCCATGTATTGAAAAGCTATTTGGCATAGAAAACAGCTGTACTCTCCACATGGACAGAACCTTGTTTGTCCCCTCACATCCTTTTCTAGACCGCTTTTTTAAATTTGGGTTGACTCTCTGCTCCAAGCATGACCTCAGCCCAAACGCTTGTTGATTGGCCTCCAAAACTCAATTGACCAGTGAACGAGGAGTGCTTGGATAGCCTCCTCTCAGACAGGGTCCAGTGCATAGCAGAACTGCTGACATGTTCTGACAGCTGGCTGGCCCTTCCTAACACTAATGGGTTGCAGCTTGGCCTGTGTCATTGTGTTTTGGCTTTTATTTGGCTTCATGAGTGGGGAAGTGAAGGCACAGGGTAGGACTAGTAGAGGATGAAATAAATGTCTCAACCCTGTTTGACTCAGTCACTGATTGAGACAGGGCTGGATAACTGGGTGTGGGTTTGGAGAGCGACTTTGGTCAAGCCATCTGGTGGATGTGTACAAACATGCAAAGTTGTATTTAACGTTACTTACAGTAAAGGTTAAGACTAATACCTAGCATTTATTAATTGTGCTCCAATTAAAATTACACCCCTTTTGAGAGCTTCTTGTTCTTATGAATCTTATTTATCACAGTTGGAAGAGCTAACATCAAAGTGGAGTATTTAGGAAATTGATATTAAGATGTCTTAAAACTGGCTTAAATTAAATTAAACATGGCCCACCAACAATCCCAAAAAGCACATACTCTCTCTTGCTATTTATTCCTCATGAAACAGACACTATTCACAGGAATAATACACATATTTAGAATATTTAGAATTTTTCATGCCTCTAATCAGAGTTGTAATTGTTGGCTACCTTAGAGCATTTACATGCTTAACACTCACAAATGAACCCATTTTGTCGCTACAAAATATTGAAAGACTGGTCCACTTCTTAGAACTACAATTTCTTAAGAAATGTTCTGGTTGTAGATCTATTTAAAGATTCACTTTCTAATTTGCTTTCATTTTTTGTTTCAGTTAAATCAAATGGAAGTACTAATGCCCAGATGGCCATGCAGTATGAAATAATAGTGCCCAGGCTAGAATTTAAAGTCGTACCTCCAGGCAAAAACTCCAGAGCGTACACAGAATGAAAGTGTAAAATGTTTTTTAATGTATATTTAACAACAAATACCCCAGAGACTATTGATGTTTCGTCTCAGAAGAATCTATTTCTCCAGTATATCTGAGGGCATGATATGAAACCACTCACACTTTTATTTTCTGTTTTTCTGCTTCTTCTTCCTCTGTGTCTCTCCTGTTCTCTCTCTCTCTTTCGCTGTCTCTCTTTAAACATTTATCTTCTGTTTTCTCCTTACAGGCCCTTTGTGCTTTGTGATGTTGGTTTTTACAGCTTTTTACTCAACAGAGTCGCCATTTATCTTTTATAGATGCCAGCAGCTAGGAGCACATATGAAATGTTACCATTTCACTGTGACTAATTGTCATCGCTTGCGTTACTCCCTTGATGTCACTTGCGCCTGGTCCCCCAGGAACCTGTGTGTGAACTGTACCATTACTACTATCTCTCTGTCTCTCCCTCTCTCGTCAATCTCTATCTTGTTCACACAAAATACCCATACCATTTTATATAATAACAGCTGTGGCAGTAGTTACAGTATGAGTATAATTTTGTTAGGACTACTATGAAGCAGGAGCATATGTGGATTCATACATGAGGACAAAAGCACAGGGTCAAACATTCAGTGCCTCAAATCTAGTCACTCAACCACAAATTTAATGCACAGGCTTTGCCAGTATTCTTTTCCCAGAATCCCTTGTTATCTCTTGATGTTTGACAATGCGTACATTTGCAAGAAGTCTCAGCTTTTTATTTCTCAGCCATTTGTAGCACATCTCCAAAAGACAAGCCAAGTAAAGTCTATTTGGGATAACTTCCAACTCCCATCTGAGCAATTCTGGTGTCTTACAATGGAAATTTGTTTCTCACCATTCCCAAGCCAAAATGCAAGAATTGGAAGTGCCAATTATTATGTAAATTATCGATACTTAATATTTGCGTATTTTACATTTCTGCCTCTTGCCATTGTGAACTGAAGATGCAGTTGACAGTTTCCTAATCAACATGGTTGTTTATAACAAAATATTTTGACCATTAACGTGAAAGAGGATACAAATCTCTTAAAACATACTTTAAAAAGCATGATAAATATATAGCCTGCCCAATGTGAGGAACACAAGCTCAATACCACTGTAATGGCATCCTCGACTGCGACCTTAAATAAACATGAATTTTTCTCTTTGAATGTCCAACGCCATTCCCTGATACTCAGTGTAGCAGTCCCATCCTCCCTCAAGCATTTCACTGCCTTAGAGATGAGATGAAGAACACACAGGAAAAAATCCTGCCAACCAAGGTGCGATTAGTGGCTTGCATTAATTATTCTATTATTTCTGTTAGCCATTTTTTCTCTGGCTCACACAATTTTGTAAATGTCCCTAGGTACAGTTTGTGTACAGAGGGAGACCCAGCAAGAGTTCAAATCTTTTACAAAGCTGTTTTTGTCAGTGTCACAGATTAACATCCCTACAATGTTGAAAGTCGCAGAGACCTGCTAATAGGCCCACTTCAGTGCTTTTGATTTGTTTGCTTGAGGCTCAATTAAATTCTTGCCTATGCTCATCACTGCTTGATTAATGATTGCATGTGCAGGGCTGATTTATAGAAAAAATGAATGAGTGAAAAGTGGATTGGAAAAAGGGACAGTGGAGGGGGGAGGTTTTCGACAAAGCTCTGTTAGTTACTTGTTGCTCCAGGGGCCTCTGAATTTCATGAGCAGAAAAGCTTGCCCTTACAAACTAACCCCTGCTCTATCTTCTCCTTTGACCACACTGATTATGCACAATCAATAATGGTTTGTATTTTTGTCTTCTCTCTTGTCTCTTCTGGGGCATGTAGGATGCTGCAGGCAAGGTGCTGGACCGCTGGACCATAATGTCCCGAGAAGAGGAGATCATCACCCTGCAGCAGTTCCTGCGCTTTGGTGAGACCAAGTCCATTGTGGAGCTGATGGCCATTCAGGAGAAGGAAGGTCAGGCAGTTACAGTTCCCTCCTCCAAGACAGACTCCGGGATTAGGACGTTCATAGAAAGCAACAACAGGACCCGCAGCCCGGGACTCCTGACACATCTGGAAAACAGTAGCCCATCCAGCATTCACCATTTTGAGAATATCCCCAACAGCCTTGCCTTCCTCCTGCCCTTCCAGTACATCAACCCAGTCTCTGCTCCCATGCTTGGCTTGCCCCCCAATGGTCTGCCTATGGAGCAATCCGCTCTCCGGCTCCGGGAGCCCAGCCTGCCCAACCAAGTTGAACAGGTCGAGACCAGTGAATCAGAAGTGTCCCTGTCACCCTTCCGCACAGGCCAGAGCCCTAGCCGTGGAGCCCTAGGAGTCATGAACAACATTGAACCCAAGACAGAACCCAATAACAGGGCATCACCCATCTCACCATCTCCTTCCACCCAGCAGGCTCAACAACAGCAGCAACAACAGACACAGCTCCAGCAGCAACAGCAGCAGGGCCAACAGCAGTCCCAAAATCAACCTCAGCAATCCAACAGCTTGAGTGACCACCAGGTACAACACCACTATGTAAAGGAAGAGCAGTCTAAAACCATCACCCATCCCTCTTTTGCTTCCAAGATGCATCGCATGCGCCGCATGGGATCCACCTCACGCAAGGGTCGTGTGTGCTGCAACTCTTGTGGCAAAACCTTTTATGATAAAGGCACACTTAAGATACATTATAATGCTGTACACTTGAAGATCAAACACCGTTGCACCATTGAAGGCTGCAACATGGTCTTCAGCTCACTGCGCAGCCGCAACCGCCACAGTGCCAATCCCAATCCAAGGTTGCACATGCCCATGTTGCGTAATAACCGGGACAAGGACCTCATCCGTGCCACTTCAACCACTGGCACACCTGTCATCTCAAGCACCAAGAATGGTGGCTTCACACTCACCAGCCCTGGAAGGCCACCACTGGGCTTCACAACCCCACCGATAGACCCTATGCTTCAGTCACCTCTGCAGAGCCCACTGGTGTTCCCCTCCCTGAAGTCAGTGCAGCCAGTCCAGCCAGTGCCCCCATTCTACCGTACACTACTGTCCCCCGCAGACCTTGTTAGTCCTCCAGTGTCTCTGCCCACCAGCCCCATTCTGCCCACCACCACCAACAGTACCACCCTGATGGACCAGCAACAGCAGCTGTTGGCTGCTGCAGCTGTGGCTTCACATAATAATGTTCATGTGTCAGAGGCAGGACTCATGTCCCACCGCTTAACTATACCTAATTGTAATCAGGACCCCACCACTGGCAGCAGTGACCCCACGCCCAAAAAGAAGCCTCGTAAATCTAGCATGCCAGTGAAGATTGAGAAGGAAGTGATTGATGTGGCAGATGAATACGAGGACAAAGATGAGGATAATGATGATAACATCCACCATAATCACCACCATCACCACTCATCACTTCTTCACAACAATGTCAAAATGAATGGAAACTGTAACAGCAACAATAACGGTGGCAGTGGTACTGGGAACCACAGTGGTGGTAGTGGGCAGCAATCCCCCTCCCAGGACGAGATGAGCCCTGGCCTAGCTCTTAGAGGCATGATGAGACAAAGTGAAGATGAATGCCGGGAGGGGACTGGTAGTGACAGCAGGGGTGGAAATGATCTTCAAGGCTCCAATGAGCTACGTTGCATGGACAGCTTCACCTCTGAGGATCAGGACCACGAGAGAGACTTTGAGAATGAGTCTGAAACCTCTGATTCCAAGATGTTTTATCGTGATGAGCTGATGGATGTGGAGGAACAGCAAAAACACAGCAGGGGTGGAAGGGTTCTGGACAAGGAACAGGACGATGAGGGTGGAGAGGAAGTCCATTTGAGAAAGGAAATGGAAGGCAAGGGCCATTCCTCACCCTCCCCTCATCAGCCTCCTATCAAGATCAAGGAAGAACTCAACGATCCTACTTATGACATGTTTTGCATGAGCCAGTATGGTCTCTACAATGGAGGCATGGCAGCAGCAGCTGCCGCTGCTGCAAGCATGGCTGCTCTGCATGAGAGCTTCATCTCTTCGATGGGCTACGGTGCCAGCCCACCCAAATTCCCTTCTTCTCAATCACCAGAGGGAGACCCACGCTCAAGTCCGGATCCCAAGATCTGCTATGTGTGTAAGAAGAGCTTCAAGAGCTCCTATAGCATGAAACTGCACTACAAGAATGTGCATCTCAAAGAGATGCATGTGTGCACTGTGGCTGGCTGCAACGCTGCTTTCCCCTCCCGGCGGAGCCGAGACAGGTCAGTGCTAAAACTTGGTAATGTTAACATTTTATTTTAATATACTGTAATTGCAACAGTTGCAGGTAGGTTCAATGGAAATGTTTGATTCAATCTTTATCATATATTCTTATCTAAATAAGAGCACTACATAAATCTACAGAATATAATATTTTTTAAGGATATAGTAGTTTTATAAAGCCATATTAAAACATAGTTCTATAGATACAAGCATTTTTGAGAGAGATATGCCTTTTAATTTCATGTTAATTAAATAAGATTTAACTGCAGTATTTGAAAAGGGTATTATATTTAACACCACAACTTAATGTCTGTTAGCTAACAGAACACAAAAAAATGAATTCAGGGACATCTGCTCCTTGTCAAGTCAATGTTCAGAAAAGTAGGGTGTCAGGATGAGAAACACATACACATGCATTCAAACATGTACTAGACCATACCCATCAACCCTCCAGCTGTAGTGTGTTGTTTACCTGCCCTCACTACCTCACCTTGTCACAGGGAGGTGAAGGTGCATATATTAACATAGACAGCGGTTTGTCAAACCACTGCATTTATTAGCGCATTAGGAGGTGAGGCTAGCCATGTTCACCTGGGCTTGTTAGCACATATCAGTCCCACACACTCACTCCTCTGAATATATATATACTGTAGCAGCATTGGCAGCAGGTTGATGCCACAACACATGCCCTGGGCTAACACAGATGGCTCCCCCATCATGAGAGAGTGACTTTTAAGTGTTATATTGGCCAGTGTTCAGTCAGGCTTAATGAGTAGAATTTCTATTTCACAATCCTTTATATATATATATATATATATATATATATATATATATATACATATATATATAGCTGCTAATAATATACATTAGAATTATTGATATTAGAGAAAACAAACAGCTGTATGTGCATTCATATTTCAGCCCTGATGACACAGAAAATCATATTCCCTTGCCAGTCATGTAAACAACAATGGTAACTTGACTGAGTTATCCAGTCAATCAACACAGCAGGGACATAGTGTCAAATGGCCCTTGAAACAAAATGTAAATCCCCCAAACCCCTCTAAAATACACAGTACTTCAAGTGTAACAAATACCTCTACTGCTTACTCTCTTTAATAGAAGTCAGCTGCTAAGCGGCCTCACTTTTTTTGTTTTTTTGTTTTTCTTAGGGAGACTAGAGATGAAAAAAAAATCATCATGTAACATCCATGACAAGTGACACTTTATTTTCAGTAAGGGGCAAGTTACAACTTACTTCATGCTTTCAATTGGCAAACAAATCTTCCCAGAGGGAGCTTTATATTTTTCCTCCGTGTTTTGTCTCACCCACACACTGCCTCTGCCCCCCCTTATCTCTTCCTCCACCCAAACCTGCTGCTCCTTTTCCACCCCAAGCCTTTTATTACATTTGTTGTTCTGGTGGCATCTGTTCCTACCACTGTTTGTTCATTAGCATCATGTAAATAGAGCAGGTGACTCTGGGACTCTATTAGAATGGATGCGGGTGGGGAACAGGGGAAGCAGAACAGGAGAAGAGTTAGCATTAGTGAAGGTGCAACCCCCGCTGCTCACCTGATGCAGCTGTGCCAACAGCAGCAAGATGGCAGGAAGTGTTATTATAGCATGCATTGCCTCAGTGTGGTGTACTGCCACCATTTGTTAGCTCCCCTCTTTTGACAAGGCTTTAGGAATCGAGAATGCCTAAGGCATGACTGGGCCGCTGTGTGCATGCACATTTTGCACGCTCACTTGCAGACACACACACACACACAGGGATACTGCATGTACAAATAGATAACAGAGAATACAATTTGTTCTAGTATACACTTTATCTATTTGTAATTAGCCACCTATTGCTGTAAAACAGGTGTTTTATGTAAACAATTAACAGCTTTATTTCAACCTACATATAGCAAGAAGATAGAAATTTAACATGAGAAAAGTTTTCAATGGTAGTTACACCTAAGAGCTTTGTAAACTCAAATGAAAGACTAACCTTTCCAGAAACTAGCTCACACATGGCAAGAGCACCACTGGAAGCAGATGTTGTTAAGATTTTAATCTATGCTAAGGCCGTTATTGTGAATCAGAGTTAAATAAATTTAATTCTGACAGCTGCCCTGCTTGTGCCAGTGATACAACTTTGTTGTTCACATTAGTGTCATCTATTCACACTGGCATCTGCTACAATGACCCCATGATGGCTCATGGAAACTTCACTTAACTACAGTGTATGAGATGGCAGGAATGAGAAGGGAAAAAAATCATCAGAAAAGAAGAGGGCAAAAATATGGTGTGGAGAAGGTGCATTTTCACAAATATGCAGTCAGGGGTTTGGCATCAAAGAAAGGGTTGAGTGGAGTCCTTTAGAAAGGCAGAGGGGTTCAAAGATTAGACCACATTGCACAGAGAAAAGGTAAAACCTCAACATGAACTCTTCCTTATGCTCACTCACTGTGACAGCTTGGATGTGCGTGTGTGTGTGTGTGTGACAGTTTAAGTCCATGATGAGAAACATCAGCATATAAATGCCATTCAAACGCAAAAAGTGGCAAAACATATGGGAGACAGAGATAACTTTGTAGCAAGGAGGGACAATTGCTGCTGTGAACATAATGCATCTTTCAGCCAGGGATGTACAGTATAGCTCTGGGTGGGTAAGACCTAAGCACACTATTGTTTCCATACTTTTTCTGTGGGGGATAAATTCCTGATAGCATATGGGACATATTACTCTGCTGCTGGTTCAAACAGGGAACAAAACAACTGAAATAAGAGCAGTGCATTGCTAGAGGAATCCTGAGGCTTTGAGACGAGTCAATACACAAGCCGGGCTCTCATCAAATCTGTCCCTGGATAATCCTCTAATGACATAATGCATGTTTGAGTGTAATGGTAGCAATAAAATGAGAATATAATTTGGTTGTTTTCATAAAACCATTTGCTCTGATAAGATTAAGAAACTGCATGTACAAAGGAATTTGCGCAAAATAATGTTTAGAATGTTTATTACTAGTAAATTAGATAAATCAAACTCCGTTCTTATTGCTAATTAGATTTTTTTGTCAAAACTGTTGGTAGTAATGATTAATAAGCAGCTCTTTCCTGTGGTTCACCTCAGTCATAAAGAACTGATAAAACAATACTTAACACAAAGTAATACTCTAAAAAAAAAAACAATTAACATATTGGATCTAATAAGGGGAAGGTAAATCTGTAGTTGTTTGTGCTTTTTGTTACAGCTGACTAATATATTCTAAAGCAGCTTTGTAATATGTAACCCTGCCTGGCTTTCTCTTCTCAGTACCTCCCAAACAGCTGTTGACATCCAGAAAAAGGGAAGTATCTCTGAATTTCTGATTAGTCCATTGACTGAGTGAAAAGCCAAAGGCACGTAAACACACCATCAGACAGTGGCATCAAAAGCTCCTGTATCAAAGTGAGGAAGAAAACATAGGAGAGGTCATTTGATCTACTGAGAAAAACAACCAAGAGCCAATGACATTGTCAGAGTAGGACGCACTGTAAATGTGCTGCCATGGAAAAAGTATCACAAATGTTTGGATCTTTGCCCTATTTACAGTATAAGACTGTAGAATGAACAGCAGATCTCTCTCTCTCTCTCACACACACACGTGTGCACATGAATACTGCACATAATCAGACTCAGGAATACAGGAAATGATCATTTAATGTGCCCTTGAGCAAGCATATAATGTGTGTATGTTTTTAAGTGTAAAACAGAGAGCGACACAAGAGTACGTGTGTGTGGTTTTACAGTGGGGTGTTTTCCTCCCAGCCTCCTGGCCGTCTGCTGCACGGAGGTAAATGATTACATATTTATTGTGGGGAGCGAGCAGCGTCGGCAGAAGTGTTTTAGAAGCTGCATGATTAACTGCTGGAAAGGCACACGTACCAGTAATCATCACCATTATTAGACTTGTTAATCATATTTTTTAAACCGCTGACAAGAGTTGCCTTACTTATCTAATTTTTATCAGCCTACCCTGCTTCTTTTTTTTTTTTAAATCTTCACTCCAACATTTTAACCTGCTCCTTCTATGTCGCTACAACAACTAGGTGTCTTCCTCGTCCACATTCCCATGTTGCAGCAGCACGCAGCCCATGGTCCCAGCATGGGCCACTGCAAACGGAGAGAGTGAAGGTTAATTATGTTGGAGAGTCTCTTTCCTCCCCACTCCTTCCTCTCTCTGTCTCCCTCCTTTTCCCTCGGTCCCCTCACTGCATGTGGGCCCGGCTCCGCTGCTTGAAAAACAGCTCTCTGTTTGTCTCTTATAAACAAAGGGCACGCTGCTCATAGAGAGAATATCTTAGCAAAGCCACTCACCCCAGTTCAAAATATATGCTGATTAAAAGACGCAAGCTTGAAATATTCCATCCCTTTGGTTTATCCCTGACAGTTTTCTTGTGATGTATTTTTAGGAGAATAAGGGGAATTATTATATTCTTAGATGAATAACATATTGAGTCTCATGCAAGTACACTGTCATCAATAGAATTCTAGTTAAAATCTGTGGGTAATTTCAAGTCATTAAATTATAACTTGTACATAAAAATGTTTTTCATGTGATATTTAATGCATATTTAATGTCTATGCACTCATTTATTTGAGGATCCTCAAATCATTGTAGCCTTTGTTGTTCAACAGACTGAAACAATGCAAAGCAGATAAAGCAGTGACAGAGAGTGATAAATGTTACTGAAACTCTTGTCCTCCCACTTACACACAAAACCTCATAACACACCTCAAATGACAGGAAAGACAAAGAACCACTGGTGTCAGTTTAATACCACTCAGCCCTCCGTCTCATTTACACATTATGAGCCATTTAGACAACATACACACATGTATACACACACATACGCACTGACACAAAAACAAGGGCAAGGGCCATCAGATGAACCTAAAGATGATTAACGCCGGGTTGGGACAGGCACACTCTCACTCTACCTCCTCTGCACAGTCAAAAATGGGCTCTCTGGAGGCCTCCCCCATCTTTTGGGCGAAGATGAGACTGTCAAATTGGTTTGCCAGCCACATTACTGGCCAACAGGGAGGTGGAGATGGAGGAAGGGGGGGTGGGTTGGGGTGGGGGTCGACTAAGGAGTTGGGTTTGGGGGAGGAAAGACAGAGCATACTGAAGTGGAGTGATGGAGGTGGAGGAATGGAGGGGAGTGGGAAATGGGGCAGAAAGTCTAAATCTGATAAATGAAGGGATAAGTGCATTATGCCCACTGTGTGTGGATTCTGCTGACTTATTTAGATTTCTTAGAGAAAGAAGACATTGCCAACACAAGGATTAAACAATGTTTATGCAAATGATCAGAAAGTGGGCTTTTTTCTCCTCTGCAGTTCTTAAAATTATGGTTACAAATGATAAATTGATTTTTTTTTCCTTCCATTTATTTTATGTTATTTGCATATAACTATACAATGGATAACAAGATCATAATAAATGTGAATATTGTTCATTAGATATTGTTGTAGTATTCTAACAATGTGGTGTGCATTTTGAGTATTTTAAATGGCTACTGTAGCTATAGCGCAGACTACTTACTGCATGACATTTAGCATGTTTGACTTTAATATCTTAAAACTGAGGTAGCCATGGTTAACTTAGAGCTTATTAGCAGTGAGAAGGTGTTGTTATAGAGATGGAGACATGTTGCAAAGGACCTGCCTACCTGAGCATCATCAACAGCATTCTGAAATTCAGGCTTAACTGAGCAAATCTATGGCCTCTCTGACATCAAAGCCTGGTAGTTGGAATCACTGCAGTTGAAATTAAGGAAAAAACATGCCCATTTCTTTATATACTGATCACTGATTACGGCATTTGTCAGACTATCTAGAAACACTCCGGCCTCCAACAGCCAAACGTCCACACATGTATTTGACTAGACAGGGATGCAACGCCACAGGCACTGAATCATGACTCCCATATTTTATCCATAAGCTAACGCCATATGGGTGCAACTGTACTATCAAAGGATAAAAAAGAACAAAGGATTTATATAGTCTTTTTGAACGAAGTCCCACTATATGGAAGTAGTATATTTTCTGTTTTTCACACACAAACCTACAAACAGACACAAGCACGTACAAATACACACACACACATGCAGTGACAGCCACGGCCAATCGATTTGCCACGCTCTCTCTCCTCAATGCTGACAATGCTCGAGTGGACGGGCTCCTGGTTGCCTGGTTCACAGAAAAGGGTCCCTCAAATGAATGTATTTTTACCTCTTGCAGGACAATGTCGGATAGGGAAGTAAATAATTAAAGGAAAGGGACCCTTTTTGACTGCATCAACCCTGCCACTGCTGGTAAGCTCTACTATCCATTGTGACTCCATTTTTGCCCGTCCTGATAAGGATGACCCTTTTCTTTTCTTTTTTTTAAATTTTTGTTTTGTTATACACACATGTGCCCTCCCTGCATGGAAACCCTTCACATTAAAAGGCACTGAGTGTATGCATATTTTCTTATTTGATTTAAGTGCTGACCTGATATGAAAGGAGTGGGCCTTGTTTATGTCATATATGACGCCGGTCATTAGTTGCTTAAGTTTCCTTTCTGTGTTATGCAGTTTTATTGTGACATGTGTGGCGTGGGTACCCTTTTCCTTAGTCCAACTTGGCAACTGTGAAATTGGAGTGAAAAAGCATTGAATTAGATTTTTCAGGCCCATTTCACCTTGCATCCTTTAGCATGGCTTTGTATGTTAACTGAAACCCACACTAATCGTATCTTGGCTTAAGCATGGCACTTGTTACTGAGTTTCTTTCATCAGCTGTAGCACATTGTGTGATACAGTTTGCCTTGTGTTTGGGAAAAAATGCCCATCTTAATTAAATCCAGGGCTACATAAAGACATGTTCATTGAGGTGCTCGATTAAGCCACCTCCAATAGGGAACGAATGCGATAATGCTGTCAGGGCCTAGTGCTAATATGCTATCCAGTTCCCCTCGATTATCACATTACCACAGCTCGAATCAATTGATAAACTCCCATTCAATATGGTGGAGTATTTAATTGAGTCAGAGTCTATTGGATTTGAGGGCTGTGCAGTGCAGACATGCTGACAGCAGTAAACACTAGCAGGATGCTCTCTCTCTGTGCTATGTTAGTGCACTTTTCCGAGGAGAGCTGCAGGGTGGATTTCTCTCTCTGTGTGACTGTCTGTGTATCTCGACTGATAGTAACAATAGTTACACATGTAGCTGTTCTTGCATATTGAATCTTTATAGTCTAATGCCATTTTAGAGAAGTGAGAAAACTTAAAATACATGATTAAACGGAGAATTTATATTGCAACGTGGTAGCTTTTTTTATATGACAGTGTTTTTTGTACATTGGCAGCATTCTTATCTATAATTATGTTTCCCCCACATTAGGCACAGCTCCAACATTAACCTGCACCGCAAACTGCTGACCAAAGAGCTGGACGACATTGTCCTGGACCCCCAACTCACGCCACTGCCCAAGGACCTGCGAGCCGAGTTACTGGCCAAGATCTATGCTGGGCACCACATGGGCTTGGACCCTATGGCCGGGATGGGCATCGGAGGCGCCAGCTTCGGGCCCACCGGCCTAAACCACGATGCCCGTTCCCCCACGAGCAATGAGTATCCCCACCACCCTCTCAACCAAGACCTTAAAAACCACCACACCAATGGCTTCTCCCGGGGCCAGCCAGACGACTACATGGTGTTGGACCTGAGCACCACATCTAGCGTTCAATCCAGCAGCAGTGTCCACTCCTCACATGAGTCAGATGAGGGCAGCGATGAAGGCATCCTATTGGATGACCTGGAGGAGGAGGAGGGAGAAGAGGATGAGGAGGAGGGCAACAGTGAGGGGGAGGACTGCTCCCAGCG
This sequence comes from Thunnus albacares, assembly GCF_914725855.1. NCBI lineage: Eukaryota > Metazoa > Chordata > Actinopteri > Scombriformes > Scombridae > Thunnus > Thunnus albacares. Next base: position 23,282,403 of record NC_058108.1, on the reverse strand, counting down.
TGCCACGGGGCGGGGTGAAGGGAGGCATCAGGATGAGACTGGAGAAATAAGAGGAGGACGACAAGGTGATGGGTTGGAACCTTCCTCCTCGCCATTCCTCCTTTCGTCCACCGGGGGCAGTAACAGTGGCAGCAGTGGGATCCTCTGCAACATCTGCCACAAAATGTACAGCAACAAGGGGACCTTGCGCGTGCACTACAAGACTGTGCACCTGCGTGAGATGCACAAGTGCAAAATCCCTGGTTGCAACATGGTGTTCAGCTCTGTGCGCAGCCGTAATCGACACTCTCAGAACCCCAACCTCCATAAAAACATGCCCTTCTCCACAATAATAGACTAAATAATGACTTGCTATTCTACCCTCCTGTCAGTCTGCCCGCTCCTCCCTTCATTCCTCATCCTAATTCCTCCTCAAATTAGCTTTTAACCCCAGCCCAGGGCCATCAAATACAAGCTAAATGCCTGTATGCCTCCTGCCCATCCTCTGACATTTCTATGTCCCTCTATAAAATTAATTGACTCTAAATACAGTTTATTATTGTGACCTTTGACTTTTCCTTCTTTGGAAGAACAGGATGACACTCTTGAGCATGGAGTTTGCTTTATAACAAAACTCCAGTTTCATAAACCCCTCCATCTTTCCTTTCAAACTTCTCCCCACTTTGTTTTCATGTCCGTCTCCAAAGAATCTATTCAAACTCTTATTTGTGACTTTGCCTGCAGAAATGATAGTATTAAAAAAAAAGAAAATCTTCTTGTTGTATTTGTGTAATGATAGCTTTTAAATGAACCCCTTACAAAAGCATGACAGCTTCATTTGTAAATAATGTCCCAAGAGGCTTTTGGTGTAAAAGAGTTGTGTTGATGGTTGTTTGCTTCTTTTTTCTCTCTCTCTTTATGGTTTTATGTTACAGTCCAGTACAATACTTCCAGCTTTAGGCAAGAAAGAGGTAGCATCTTACTAGCTTGACTCATTTATGTTAGCTTCAAAGACACATTTTAAACTGAGTCCTAGGAAAAAAAGAATATCATGTGACTTGTTTTATCTACTTGTTAGATATTCAGAGGTTGCCGGCATGCTCTTTTAGGCTCCTACACTGATATCATTCTCTGTATTTCTATTGATTTTTTTGTCTGTTATGTTTATGAGCTTTAGTATACCAATTCAGTTTTTGCACTTTGCATCTATACAAGGGGATGTGTAATATTATTATAATGAGGACTTTTGCAATGGTGAGTTTAGGTGTTGTTCGGGGTCATTGATGGCTACAGCGCCAGGGGAAATGACAGTACCTTCAACATACTTGTGCCAGTTTCTTTTTGCACGTGCTCAGTTTCAAACACAGTTTCACAACAGAAAACATTAAGAAAACGTCCTCCATAAACGAAACTCAAGATCTTCCCCCATCGCTAGGCAACATGTTGAAAAGTGTCTCCAAAGTGTCATGCTTCAAAAGTAATATAGGTGTGACTGAATATAAACTGCTGTTTCACAAACACAAAGATTTTGAATACTGATACATTCTCTCCTCATCTTTTTTGTTTAAATCTGTGTATGGTTGCCAGTTATCACAATAGTTAATTCAGAGGTTTAGTGGGGTAATCTGTCTAAAGCATGAAATTATTGTGACATTGTCAAACAAGGTAATCAATGAATAATGAAATATGACTCTCCCATGGATTTGAAAAAAAAGAGAAAATAGAGAAAAAAAGAGGAAAATAGTCCTTCAACTGTGACCAAAACAAAAGTGTTTGGCTAAGAAAAGCTCTTTCAGTGAGACATTGTACTTAAATCATGCCCCATTGGATTGATATGATGCACTTGAGTCTTAAATCTTTTGCTGTGATATTTTAGGTATCAGTTTCCATTGCTGAGTGTCGGCTACAAATGTACTCTATGAAAAATGTTGCCATTTTCCTGGCATTTTTAACATGTCCATGACTGTCTTACGGTACAAATATTTCCAGTAACTGGGCAAAGTAGCCAAGGGAAGGGGTATTTATTGGTGGGTGATGTATCCTCATGGAGATTTTTTTTTTGTCCAGTATGAGAATATTTTTTGTAAAAAGACAAAAAATAAGAGATTGTTCCTCAGTTTGACTTGTTTATCAATGTATTAGCAATGCCATGTGTTACTATACAAGGAGATCTTCTCTTACTTGACTGGTGCTACACACAGAGGGAAAAATATGCAGTGTTATGTGGTGTGCTGTACAGTATTCACAATACCTTACATCCATAACAGTGTTGAGTTCCATTTGTTTCATACTTAAGCCATTTTGCAATATAGACATGACCTATTCTAGTGAAATATTTCATGCCTTTTTTTAAAGACTCAACCTATATGACACATGCAGTTTTCAGTCCTCTCTTCTCAGAGATAAAGAGAGTGAGACAGAGAGCTGAGGCTGATGGAAAGGTTGCGGAGGTGGAAGGCTGACTAGGGAGGAAAGGATGACAGCAACGATCATTAAAAATGTGCTGCTTCTCCGTTACCTGGAGGCGTCCCTGCCATTCCAGCTTCTTCTGTCTAATAACTCACTTGTCACTTCGTTACACTGCCAGACGCCAAGGTTGCTGACAAGACTGTGACACTGACAGAAAGAGAAAAAGAAGGAAAGACAGAGTGTGCTTTGAACAATTCGATGTGACTCATTCAATTTAGTTGAATTCAATTAATCTATTCATTCTCTGTGTGCTTATTCTCATTCAGGGTCACTAGTAATTCAATTCAATTCAGTTTCTTTTTCTCATTCTGTTTTTCTCTTTGTCTGTCAGAGCACAGTCATTTAACAACCGCCTTACCCATTTCTTCAACCCGCCACTCACTTACCACCTCCACACCCCACAGCGCAGGTCCTACAGGGACACACACTAATAGTGTATGCTTAAGTTCACTGGACGGCCATGGCATAGGAAAAAGGGATGGGTAATTGCCTGTTTATCCCAAGTGAAGGGAAAATTGAGTACAGGAACCCCTGCCTTCTCCCAGGAGTGGGTTTCACTGAGGCGCTTGCTGCCTCATTCACTCATTCAATCCCCCTGGCCCTCGCTCTGGCAGAAATAAAAAAGTGCTCCTGCAGGAACCCTGCTGACAACTGTCTCTCTAACACACCACACACACACACACACACACACACACACACACAAAGAAGAGTGGCGTACACTCACATATACTTCCTATTTACAGGCCAGAAGGATGACAAGAACTAGATGACTTGTTAACCTCTAGTGATGGAGGAGACAGGGAAATATAGAGTCTTCTCACCACAGGAAATGAAACTCTCCGTCTAGCATTAACATTATAGCCTCTGCCACAACATAGAAAGATCACATTACATTATGAAGAATGGCAGGCATGAAAAGTCAGAAGCTGTTATTCTTATTTTATTTTAAATATCCCAACATATTCAACAGCCAATGATTTTATGTAAAGAGGACAGTGATTAAATGAAGACAATCTGTTAAAAAGTCCAGCAAGCTCAGAGACTGATTTGTACTGTATACACAACATATCAAAAGTCATCTTAATATAAATGTGATCTGCCCAATAATCTCATCTTCTATGTCTTGATCTGAGAAAACCAAGTTTTCAGACTCTTAACACATTCCTTATGTCCTGTTCATTGCTGTCCATTTATTAAGCAGCAACTGCAGTGCATTACTTCTCTATCAGTGCACGCCAGACAGAAAACTGAATATAATAAAAGAGATTCCCTTACAACACCCTTCTCTTACCTCCTACGGGCTTCTAAAGTCCTGCATGGCGCTGGTCATGCCAGCAGAGCTCAGAGCTGCAAGAGGCTGGAAATAGAGCTGAGAAAAACATGCAAACGACTGTCGAGCAAAAGCCATGGAGACAGACAGCGAAAGGGGAAGGGAGAGATGGTGGAAAGGGATTGGGCTTAGAAAGTGGTCTGGCTGGAGCCTTGCGGCAGTCACTTAACAAGGCAGGGGAGGAAGAGAGGAACACAGAGAGCAAGAGAGCAGCAGGGCCAGGACTCCCCAGGATCGCCAGCTTCTTCTTGATTGCCTGCTGGAGAGCGATCGAGCAACCCCTCACATTTCCAACCCCTCTCCCCCTACACTCTGTTCTCCTCTGAGAAATGACCACCAATTCCCCCCCTCTCCTCTGAGAAAGCCCCCAATCCAATCTTTGTCTTTTTTACTTCTCCAACCACATGGGCCCAGGTGCATTCTGCTACCTAGTGACCAGGCTGTGGATCACGAGGAACACATCACTTAGAGCACCTCATTGGCCCAGACTACTGGAGTGAATCTTTAATATTTGATTAGAGGAGCGTCAGGCATCAATTATTCTGTAATTCTACATAGCACGCAGAGGGAGAATGGGATGGCAAACGGTTGAAGCAGCTGACCTGTTAATCACTGTCCGTTTTTTTTCACATCACTGAGTGAGTAAGTGAGCACAATAGGTCTAAGCAGAGAGGATGAGAGGTGACACTGCATGCAAACTGTCCAGTTAATGTAGCTCATGAAACAGGGTGGGATTAAAATGTTTGATGGGACATAAGAAATATGCAGAAAAATACACATATTCGTGGGTTTGTATAGATGCTTCAGTCTCATGTGTTATGTTTAAAAAAAATACCCTCATTAATTTGAACTGGAACCTGTGAAATGTCAACAATCCTGAAAAAAAAAAATACTGTAAATTCATATTGCTCAAAACGTAATGTTTTCCATTGTGCCAATCATATTTTACAGTCTTAAAGTATAAATAAGCTTGAGGACGTGGTGAATTTAGATTTTTTGTTTTTGTGTATCCAATGCATTTGTGTCTGTGTCTTAAAATGCCCGTGTTACGGCACTGGCACTCGACAGCGTTGCATGGCTACATAGTCGCACCGCAAAGAACAAACAGAGCAGAGGAGCTTGTATCACTTTGGTGTCAAAATGGTGATTTGGAAGCCTCATGAATACTGTATGTTACCTAAACCGGTGTTTCCCATTTGCAGACAGGAGGAAAAAAAAATGGTCCTCTTTTTAAAAGACTCTTGTTTCTTTTTTTTCTCTCTTTTTTTGCCTTTCTTGTATTTGTTTCTGTATCATAACTGTCTATGGTTTTTGCATAAAATGCATAAGGGTTTTGGGATGTAAATGGAATTTTATTCATATTTTGTCCAAATACCTCTTGTAATTTGTATCAGAATTCTTGTACAATTTTTATATTAAAGATTTATCAGTCACTGGTATTTTGGTCATTGATATAATCACAAAATAGTGTTATTCTAGCAATTTTTTAAAATAATCTGAAAATTTCATTCTTCATAATGTAGAGAAAGTACCAGAGCACAGAAGCAATGTGTCAATCAAACCATTTTAACTAGACACTGTGATTTCAGCAGGTTTTACTGGGCTCTTTAATTACCCTATGATAAAAATCATTAGGGAAAAGGCTATCTTGACCAATTAGTGGACGATTAGATTAATAGAGTTATTAAAAGATGTACTGGCATGAGGAGAAGCTGCTGCTGGTGTTAGCAAATTAGTAAGTAAGATGGTCATTGAAGGAGGGAAACGTAGGACATACACTACTTTTGTCTGATCATATACCTAAATTAAATTACTGAAAAGGTACCTGTGAAGGCACTACGCTTTGAGGACAGATGCACACTAAATGTATGTAACACAAGCTATTATTTAGCACAATTAATTAATACAATTAAGGAAAAAAGCACACAAGGTGTGAAAAACATAATGCCTTCTGAAATCAATATACTTGGAGTTTTATAAAATCATTTATCTTTTCATTGTTCACTTCACATAAAACAACTTACCATTTATGAATATTAACATCAGTTTTCTTTAAAAACTGTTAAATAGACCAATGATGTGATGCTGAGGATAGAAACTGACAATGACAAGAGACAAATGTAGGGTCGTTTTGCAAAAATGACCTGTGCTGACATCATTTGCTGTGACTGGGGGTCAAATTACAAATTGATATGAGCTCCAGCAGGGATGTCATGTTTGCTCTGGTAACCAACAGGAACATAATGCCTCCTCCCTCCCCTCTGTGAAAGTGAAGGAGTGACATAGGCCTTATTGACCTTGAATTAGACACCATTCCTCTTTGTCACACACCAGTTCCTTGATCCCCTGTCATTGTTGATCACTGCACAACACACACACACACACACACACACGTTTCAGAATAATAGCGCTGGATTGTATTGATTATATGCAGGGTTAGTAAGAGATACTCCCCCACTTCTCACAGATATCTTCAGCCACCCATCTTAAACACACAAACACACACTTCCTCCCTTAGTGACGACCTCTCACAAGGGAGGCGGTGGGCGCTGTCCGCCACTGAGTTGACCTCCCTTCTACATAACTGAACGTGATTCTGACGGCGGCAGGCCATCGATTGGCCTGACAAACACGCTGGCCCTCTGCTGACCTTTGAGAGGCAGAGCAAGAATACATACAGACAGAAAGACACAGCCAGGGCATGCTTTGTTGTGTCTGAACTGGAAAGGGTGCTGCCAGGGGCAAGGGGAAGAGGTTTACAGGGCAAAGATGTCAACCAGCCTATCTGTGTGCCTGTTGGCCTGTCTGTCTGTCTGTCTGACCTTACAGGTTTCCAGGAGTAATAATTAATTCACTGTTAGTCCATTGAAGAGTCTGCATCTATTAATGACGTGCTGATACATTTTGACAGATAGATATGGCAGAGTTACAATAAGACATCAGATTGGTCATGCAAACATTATTGTGCACACCAGTCTGCTCACGTTCATCCTTACATCTAAGGGTAAATATATACTGTAGGACAAATAAATAGGACACAAGCAGCAGTGACACTCAAAGCATAGCAGATGTGGAGACGTGTTACAGAAGTTATTTTAAACACTCACATGAAAGTCAATAGTGTCTGGAAAGGGTTTCAGCTGCAGATTTCTACACCTAACATGAACAGTCTCAAGTTTAACAGACTTGCATGTCTGTTTCACTGTAGGATGAAGCCAGTACTGTCAGAGGGAACCCAGTCCAATACAGAGAAAACATGCAAATGTCACAGGGCACTGTCAGAAGAATCCAACTGTAAGGTGATAGTGTTAACTGCTGTACTTAGCCACCCTAAAGTTACTACACAGTGTATACATGTAGTCAAATTGACATATATTTCATTATTAGGAGATCATTTTATTGAGAATCTTGCATAGGCGGAGTGCAAAATCAGCCACTGTCATTATCTTAGCAAACAAATACAGACAGAATCTACAGACTTTCGCTGTCAGCTACCTAATGTTAAACTCACTATCCATGTCAGATGCAGCACCTAAAGCTTGATGACATCTTAGCTTGACACTCTTTATTGTTTAAAAGGGGTTTGGCATTAACAACCACATCCAACTTTTCCAAAATGATTTTTTTTTTGGTCACAGTTACAGTAAACTATTTCCAGGATACTCAGGGAACTTCTTGCACACAAAATACTTCATTGATTGATAATATAACAATAGTTTCAGTCATCTGCTTACTAACCATAGTCTATGTGATTTTTAATGCAAATAAGAGCTATTGTAACTGTGTGTAACTGAGGAACAACAAAGAGAAAGGGTCTCTGAGCTGAGTTTTCTGCTATACTCTTTAAAAAAAGCACATTATGAAAGTGTCAAGGTGAGGAAGAGCCATCTACCATGAGATATTAAAGGCCAGAAACACAGACAGTCGTAAAGACAATGATGGGTACTGCACATCAGCTTTGTAGAAATTAAAGTAAAGTGTAACCTTTGATATTATTGTTGGTTATGGAAATAATACAAGTTTTTAAGTAACAATTTCTTTTAATCTATAAGCCATATTGAAATTAGATAGTCAGTCAGTAAAAGAAGTATGAAGAAGTGACCACGATAATACTAACCCAACAGTACTGCAGTACAGTGCAATACTCGCAACAGTGCAACACTGCGTAAAGCTCTCAAGTCTCAAGAAGATCACTATGTGTTACTGTATGAAACTGTCAATAAAAACAGATGAAAAAGTAAAAGGAAGTCATACGTTAAAGATGCAGACACATAATTCTGTATGTAAACTAAATATATTTAAATGCGATCTCTGATTTCTGTCACCTACAACATGCAAAATTATTTTTTTTAAAACTTTACTTATCATGCATACACTCAAACACACACACCATTGAGTCACTGCACTGAAAGCAGAAATCAATTTTCATTGTGGACTAATTGATTGTAATTGCACACTATAATTAGAGTGTAAATTACCAGAATTTGGAGGGAAAGATGAGAAAAGATTTTATATGACACCACTTTTTCCCTGAGCTGCTAAATTTGAATATCCATATTTAATGTAACAATGACCAGAGACACGTCTTTTTGAAGGCTACAATACATAATTATACTAAAAGAGACTGGATGACTGTGAGCAGAGGCACTTATAAATGTTAGTGAATTGCTGAGAAAATGTGGAATTAAAGGGAATAAAATAGATGGTGACTCCTGAATTCTTATAAAAACTCATCTGCGGTAACATGAGCCTTGGCTGGGATGGACCGCATACACGTATAAGACTTTTTACTGGGCCTTATTGATTTGGTTCTACACCAGTGAGGCCTGCAATGCTGGCTAATGCTATTGACGAGCCATCAGTCTTGTCCAGAAGTGTGGAGGCATGCAGCTCTTTTTCCAAGACCAACCAAGGAAAGAGAGAGGAAGAGGAGAAAAGAAAGAGAGGGGAAAAACATCAATGGACAGTGATGGAGAGTGGGGAGGAGGGCGAAGATGCAAGCACAGCAGACAGACTCAGACCCCTGTCCATGGTTTGGGAACACTAAATTAGAAAAAAGACAAAAGGGATGAGAGAGGGAGAAACTGTAAACAGCCGCATCGATCCAACTAGTGTTGGGCAAATCAAACCATTACAGCCGGAGTCTCATGCCCCAGAGTTGAGGGAGATAGTGTGAATATCTATACACTTCCCTAGTGAAGAGAAAAGTTTGCACCAGCACACACTGGATCTCTTTTAGAATTGTTGGATTTAGTCTGCTTTCCCAGCTAAATAACAAGGTGGAAGTGCAGCAGGACAGGAAGGGGTTAACTCAGAAGAGGGTGGAAGGGAGGATGAAAAAAGCCCTCTGGCAACCCAGGGACAGAGGGAACGCTGAACTCATCACAAACCCCTCTCCTGGCGTCCGCCAGCACATAATGACCCCAACAAGACGGGAATCCCTTTTAATTAAAGTGAAGGGAGATCAGTTAAGCAGATGGTTGCCGACAAATATTAGGGGAAATAGAATGTTTAATGGTCTGTGCACTTATCGCAGGCTATTTTCCACACCCAGCCCCAAACTGATAAACAGGACAGGGCCTTGTTAATCAACCTTACAACCTTTAAAGCCCAAGATAAGAGAATAATTCAGGATCTTTGTAAATTAGCTTGAGATGTGGCTAAGACTCTGGCCCCTTGCGTACTCAGGGCCAGACTGCCGAGGAGGGAGAAGAATTTCTATCAGTGTAATAGCCTTGCGCCGTGGTGAAGAAGTTTGGGGGAAAAAGTACTTTTTTCCAGGGGATAAAGATATTTTCTGGTATTTTCATGAGTTTTTATTCCCCTTGTGGTTTGACCCTCTTGCCACCACCCTGCTGCGCTCTTATCAGTGACACAAGAGAGTCACCCACCTCATTGGAAATAATCTAAACAGAGAGGCGGGGAATCAGCAGCCTGAGCCGGTGGCCTGTGTGAGCAGGTTAACGGGCCCTCACCCCTCTAAGTCAGACACAGGTGGGGGTGGCTTGTGTTTATTTTGCAGATGATGGATTGAAGAGGAAGGGATTATCGACAACAGTCTGGTGAACAAGTCTGTTGAATGACAACAGCAGCAGACACTACTTTTGCTATAAAAAAGCCTTATACAGACAAAGTATTTCTCCAGATAGCAGCTATTTCAAATTTCATATGACTGAGGACTCGTGACATTCATTTGTTATTCTAATATTCCTCATTGTACATTAAAGCACACTGGGTGAGCTACAGCACTGTGATTTAGCCTTTTGTCTCATAAAAAACAGAAAATAAACTAAAAAGACTATTTCCAGTCAGATGCTTTCATTTCGTTCCTCAAAAGAAAACAAGGATGCTTAAATCATTTTAATCCAAAAAATGCTATCTCAACCCAGAATGGTAATACTGCAGTGCACACTATGTGCAGCGTTACCATTCTAGTCAAAAATCAAACACAAAGGGGTAAGAGGTCAGAAACTGGTACAAATCACTGTTCCATCAATATTTTTATGCTATGAAATAAGTATGTTTAGCCACACCGTGTGATAACACATAGGCTATGATGATACGTGACATTTAAGTTTCCCTATATGGGGTCTGAGTCAGGTTTGCATACTGCCCTGAAAATTTGCCAAGTGAATTCAGTTAGAATACTGATTGTCCACCTCTCAATTTTCCAAAGGCATCACTGATGTTGTTTTTCAGTGTTTTTGTTTTGTTCATTGGAGGTCTATATGATAAACTGATTGCCAAAAATTGCAAAAACCTACAATGAACGTAGACAATTGACGTTAAACTTCTGCTGTCTTCAGTGACCATATATATATATTTTTTTTTTACTGATGCAAATTTCTCCTTTTACCTTTTCTTAAATGAAAAACACATTGGCTGAACTCAGCTCCACCTCATCCTACCTCTTCCCAACCCCATCTTTTTTTTTTTAATCACTCACAGCAGAACCATACTTAATTTAGCCAGCATACGGAGCATTTCTGTTTTTCTTTTTTCACGAGTTAAGCTGTGTTGCTGTTCTAAGCTCTGTTGTTTCCTTCCTAGCCTCTTGGAAAAGGGACACCGGATTGAAGGTAATTACACAGAGAAATGCAGACATTTATCAGTGCTTGTGGTTTGGGACCTTAAATGGTCCTGCTGACAATTTTCCCTTAGAGTAGGCCACTGTGGAGCTGGCAGGTTCTGTTCGGAGCCCCAACGCTGGGCTTGAAGGCTCAGAGTGCTGCCATATGTTGGACCTCACTGGTGCCAGCAGCAAATGTGCTGAACAATGCGACTCAAACCATGAACTCCGTGCCTTGGCAGAGGGTGTGTGCATGGGCTACTTGCACGAGTAGAGAAGTACGCAGTTAACAAAAAAAGATTGTTTATAAAAGTCTATAAGTGTCTGTGTGTTTCCACAACTGTCTACCTGTCTGTCTGTCCAGTGTCAGATTGAGAACACATTGCATCCCCCTATTTCTTCAACACACACGCGCACACACATGCATACTCATATTAGTCTGAATATCCATGGAGAACATCCCAGATTGCAATGGGTCACACCTGGTTATGCTTCTTCCTTGTCTCCCCTCTCGCTCTACTCCCTGGTTCCCACACCGGCGGCATCTGGAACCTATTGGCGGCAGAGTCACACCGAGCCATAAAGCCCTCAAACGCTCACAAACGCACTAGGGGTAGAACGTCAAACAATGTTGGCCCAACAAGCTGCCAACAGACACAATGCATCTTGAACCTGAACAAACCCCACTGCTCATTTTTTATCCTCTCCGTCTCTCTGTATGTCTCTCTAAACTATTCCTCTCCTTCTCTCTCTCACAAACACCACCTGGGAATGAGTCGAGGGAGAATTTTTACATTTTTACCCCTAAATGGAATTGGTACTGATATTGAGGGAGCTAAATGTGGCTCAGGCGACTGAGACCATGGAGAAACAGACACTGATGAGGCCAAAAACTTTCTGTCAAAATAGCTTGTAATAGTAACACTACACTCCCATGTATTTAGATCTTGGTGCATGCACTAGCTGTGTCTATTCAAGGTTTTAATCAAAAGTCCTCGACAGTCACCATGTTCTGCCCATGGTGTCGTTAAAGGGTTAATGACTGCTTATGCCACCCGACAGATAATGTGATCTGTCCTGGATAGGATCTCAGGGGCGTGAGCGAGACACATTGTCACACAACCATCCTTTTAGACATGAGAGGAGCGGGGGTGGGGGCCATTCTGTCACAGTCTTGTAATGCTCTTATCGATTCTCCATATCTGTTACGGAGGCTGGGAAGCACGTCCCAAATTCGATATGCTTTTAATAGGGGCCAAGTTCTCCAAACAACAGAGTGCCGATCAAAATGGAAAAATAACTGAAAAGATGACAGCAACAAGAACAAAGCCTCTGCAATTGAGCAATTAAATAAAACTGAAGTACGTTATGTGTAGTTTGTCTGGCAATTCCTTTACACACTTTATATATTGCCTCCTTTCTCCCAGCCATTTCTACCCTTTTTGATTTCTGTGGCATAAAAAATGTTGGCCAGCGTTCGAGCACAAAAATCTGTGTTGGAGCTATTTCAAACCAGCATTTTATTGTTAACAAATGCTGCCTTTGATACTGGCTACAATAGGCGATACTTCACTGTTTGTTTGTGCTGGAGGTGAAAATGAGTTGCTAACATTTGGAAGGGAAAGCTTGTGAAATATAACGCAGCAACAACAAAAAAAAAAATAAATGGCACTCTTTAATGTCGTGCAGGAGCCGGCAATGTTTTTCCACTCATTAGAGGGACTTTGAAGTGTGTGTCTGAAACCTTAGCTTGGGAAATCTGACAGACAAGATTGCGGTGCGCACTTTCTTCTCCAAGAACACCGCGATTCAAGGTAATATATCCACATCCTATTAGTTTGTGGTAAACTTACCAATTGGATGCAGGCAGACTGTGGTATTAGGCAGAACAGAATTTGATCATGTTGCCCATAGTATACAATACCATAGGTCTACATGGGGAGATAAATACAGTTCTGTCAAATTTAATTTCACCTCACGACTACAACCACAACAGCATTATTAAAAGAAAAAAGAGGTTTGTGTGAGAAGCTACATAAGTGCATTGCTGAGCTGAAGTCCTGAGGACTCTAGTGAGGGGTGGTGCAAAGTCTTGCCTCTTCACTGTCAGACCCCAGGGTGCTGTCTAAATTAACTGGGACGAGTGGATTGTTAGAGGGATGACCCTTTCCCTATTCACCCGGTTCCTCCTCCATACACACACACTTCATCACACATACACACTCTGAACGTCAACCGCTAAGCCTCAATAAATCTGATAAGCCACCCTGGTGGCTTCTGTGGCCAATCCGCGCAGAAAACAACATGGCCGGTATCAGGCAGCTGCAAAGCCCTCGTCAAGCGGGACTTCAAAGTGCTCTGAAGGGCCACGCTCGCACCCCTGAAAAAGCTGGCCCGTCTCTCAGCTCTCCCTTACCCCACCCCAGCTCCTATCCCCTACCCCCATGCCTGGGTGATGTCATTATTGAAGTCTTTGGCGTGCTATCCGAGGAGTAAGTTACCATTGACAGGTTCAGAGCCTGGCTGGCTCACCCATGAGGATTCATGACTTTGAAGCTATTGGCCTTAAGCTGCAAATTATTCTTTTCAGGCTCTCTCTGCTCTACCTACGGCTTTAATCCACACCCTCCTTCTCGTCCATACACTAGATCTCCACCAGACAGCACCCACTAGCTTGCACAGCACCCACTAGCCTGTACACACACACACACACACACACACTCATACTAGTTCGAGGGAGAAGGATAGAAACAGGCGCACAGAGGGAGAGAGAGAGGGAGCAAAGGCAAACACATGCTCACTCACTTTCCTAGATATCTGGAAACACATACTTTATTGAATAGCCTCATTGCCCCCCTCCTCAGTACAGTAAAGTTAATAACACCAGCAGGGCAGAGCAGTACCAGGCTCCAGCAGCACCAGTAAAGATCCTTTTAGCCTCAGCCCATCCATTCCTCACTCCCTTCATCAGCACTTAGTGGACATCTGTGCAGTGCCAGCCCTCTCCATATGCCACGGCGGTCAGAAGACAAACGACCATGTCAGTGCAGTGGCACGCCTGTATGTCTGATGCCACGCAGGGGTGCAGGGTGGGTGTGGTGAGGGACAGAGACAGGAAGAAGGCCAGAGTGGGTTAGGAATATGAGATAGGTGTGAAAAGCTGCTAGCACACAGAGAAAAGGGCAATGAGTTATCTAAACTGTAGACATTTGAAATACCAAAACTAAGCAATGGCTTATGTGGCTTATAAGGCCTGTGTGGAAAAACAGAAAAAACACCTTACGGACTTGCTCTCAAAGGGCTCGTTTATGGTCCATTAACTATGCATATAGTTAATATTACTGCTGACAATTTTGCACACCATACCACAACTTTTGTCTTTCAAAATTCGATTGATTTGCCACCTTCCAGGCACCCATAGATTTTTGTTCATTTCACTAAGATGTTAAAATGAACTTGCCACCATCCATTCATTTTCTATATCTGCTTATCCTGTGCAGGGTCACGGTAGATTGGAGTCTATCCCAGCATACACTAGGCAACCATTGATTTCAATCCATTTTGCTATAGTTTTAAAATTATTTTCCAGGGAATAAAAATTAAATTGAATAATACAAGGTAATACAACATAAACAGACAATCATTTCTTATTACCACTTATTATTTGATGAAATTACCTCACAGTGCTAATGCAGTTGCAAAAAGGTCCCTCTTGAAAACTTCCTTTGTTGGTGCATTAAACCCAACATGCTAGATTTCAGAGTTGGCCCCCAAACAACCTTTGTAATGGAAGGAATGATGAAATTAATTTGCTTACCGTCTGTTCTGTAGATGGCACGGCTTTGATTTTCTGACAGCATAGCACATGAATGTAATGCTCTTCAACACATAACTCCCAAGTATGTGGATATTAGTGCATCCATGAACAAATCTCCAAGAGATCCTTTCTCACTCATGATTACATTACCTCTCAAACACAATTTAACCTTGCCAGTTAATAAAAAATAAAGGCCACAAATTGTTCACTGTGATGGATGACCTATCCCAAGTCTCTCCAAGTTGATTTTCATAGTGTACTGTAATGAATGAACAAGTCTGCCAAGAAAGTAGGAAATCAATGTAGAATCATGAGGTATGGTACAATTGAATTAAAACAATGAACTCCCCTGGCACTGGCAATACCGCTGGCATGTTTCTTAAACATTTGAATAGCCTTTAAACCACAATTTCATATTGAGTAAAATGCAGTGTAAATGTGATTTTGGAGAAAAGCTTTCTCTAAAACAATGATGGGGAGCGGACAAGTCTAAATAACATTTGGTATACAGGACATACTGGTCAGCATACTTTAACGATAAATCAGCAAAGTTGTCCAAATGATTTCATAGTGCAAAGAATGATCCACATTCTTTCCACTCCGAAATGAAGCTGATGAAATGAATGTGACTGAAAGGTGACAGTAATAATTCAGGGACACAGAAGGTTAAACTTGTCATATTTGAAACCCAAGGCTTGCGTTTCAAGTGAAACGCTATGACTCACAAATCACTCTCATACTCATGCTCCAAAAACAAAAATCTGTGTCCAGCCCAGGCTGGAGAGAGAGAAGGATTGAAAGTGGGGGGGGATGAGAGATGAGAGAAGGTGTGTTTAGAAAAGTAGGGGAGGAATAGCAGTATTCCCTAGGTAATGGGCTCTGGCGAAGGAACTGAGAGGTGTTTTGGCTTGTGTTGCATTCGGGGAGAGTGCAGCGTCTCCCAGAAGGAGGCTATAAAAAGACAAAGGAGGCAGGAGGCCATGTGGAGAGACTGTTGAAAGGGAGCAAACACCCACTCCATAATCCCACCACACTGCCACCATCACCACCACTGGGGAAGAGAAAGAAACACACACACACTGTGATTGAGATAACATAAACGTGATACTAAATTGTTATTATAAACAGACACACAGACACAAAAACAGTAAGAGCTGAATTTCAAGTTTAAACTTTATTGGTACCAGTGGCCAGCACTCGCAGCAAGTATTAAACACAACATTACATCAAGCACATAAGACTGACAGGCACAACAAACAACGGACAGAAAGCCGCCAATGGAAGGTGTTGATGGAGAGTTTTAGGCAAGCAGCATAAAACAAATGCGGTCACATGTGAACACATTTGGAAGTGGGCAGACATTAGTGCCAGTTATAAAGATCAGTATCAGTTGTGAGGACCTCAAAGGGGAACTGTAGATGTAACTAAACACAATGGTCTAAAGAGGCAACAAGGCTTGTACACACGCATTCACATACACAAAACGAAACAAGCCCTCAGGCCTTAAGTCAGCACTGACAGTTCGATGGACATATACACAAATATAGAAAAACAAATACATACAGAACACATGGTTTCACAGAGGCAGCGTTGAACATGTTTTCCTTCTGCCTACCCCCAAATATCTGAACCATGAGGTAAAGTTGGCTGTCTTTTGTGAATAACAGGCATAAAATGTAAGTCTGAATTCCTGACGCAATACAAATCAAAATCAAATGAATCCAAAGCCCCTCTCTGCTTTTGTTTTACTCCTGTCTTGGCCACCGTGGCCAACATGGTCAGTCAAAACATGGAAGCCTGATTTGAGTGAAGGGGATGAGACGTGAGAAACAGAGAGGAGAAAAAAGGACAAAGAAGAAAAAAGGGATGTGCCACATCCAATTCTGAATATTTACGTGTAAAATCTGCTCTGCAGTTCTTTCCCCCGAGCAGGTCCATGGGAATGCAATGCTCTGGCCCTTTGCCTGGGTAAATGTGTTCCCTATGTGTGGGCTCACTATCCCTCTGTGTTGTCTTCACCAGAAAGGGGAGCAACTGGGCAAGGTGCAAGAGAAAGGTGCCTCTAGTTAAAGAGCTTTTTTTCTACAGTTGCACATATGGTCGGGGAGAAAGAAAGAGAGAGAGTGAGAGTGAGAGGCAAAGATGGGGTGGGGCGAAACAGAAAAGCCATGGCTCTGTGGTTGAACCTGAGTGTGGGAGGTCCAGAAATCCCCCCCCCCCCCACCCCCACCTCCACCACCACTACTATTAAATACCTTTGGAACATCCCGACTGGCTTTTAAAAAGAGCTGCAGAGGGTAACTGGTGGATATGGAGGAAACTAAGCATGCCCAGAAGGGGGGGATGTTGTGAATCGCTGGGTGTCCATGACCTGGCACTGCTCTAGCCCTCCAGCTCATTGTTCTGGGCCCAAGAAATCCTTTATAAGCCCATTAGAGTGTGAATTTTACCAATCAAATTGGAGTGTCTAGTACTAACAAATGCTAGCATTGGATTTTATTGCTGTTTGAGCCCTCCTGGTGCAGGCCTTATGGACTGTGTGGTCAAGCTGTTAGCCATTATATTGACAGGCATGCACACGTTTCTACATCTGGCCCTCTGCAGCTCTAACACACCAAGCCAATTACATGTTGTTGTTCTTTTTGACATATAATGTTTTTCGTAATCAGATAATTGCTCGACCCTTCAAACTCCCCCTAAACAGTTTTTTTCTCTCTATGCATGTGTGTTGCTGCTGAAATAATGTGCCAAAACTGCTTCATCAAAACATGATAGGGGAAAGGAAAAGGAATTTTTTTCTGTATGTGTGTATACTGTCTTTGCAGGGACTACAAGTAAATCGATGAGAGACAGGGAAAAAAAAAAAAAATTACTGGAAACCCTCACTCAAATTTGTACACGGTTCCACTTTCAATAGTGTGCACACATGCAGAGGAGATTTCCTGAAACACGTTCTCCATGACAAGAATCTGTCAGTTTCTAAATACTTGCATGTGAAAATGGCCACAAAGTATACTGAATGTGTCAAAACCCTGATGAAGGGAGGAGATCTCCTGATTGAGTCATGTGGTTGCATATTATCCCTCAAATCAACCAGCATGTGCTCTGCACTCACATCTGCCCAGAACACTCAAATCTACAGCACACCACACCACTCTGCCATTTAGCCCAAAATACTTCACACCCTCTTAAGGATATAAACATTATTGTTGGAAGACGTATAAATGAAATAAAAAAAATAAAAAAATAAATAAAGCTTTTTCATCTTAAATCTTACTACTATTTTCTTTATGTTATGTGTTCTATGTTATTAATACTGCAGTACTTGAATGAAAAGCGCGGTACATATTAAATGTATTCATTCTTTTTATTATTTAAATGAAATGTAATCTAATGGTCAGGGTGAAACCATGATCTGTCATTAACAACAGACCTTCCTTTTGATTTTTAACTGTCTGAAACATTATGCATTTATGGGGAATATTTGCAAAAACCTCAGGAATCTGCCCTTCTACGATTAAGACATTTCCATAAAACTACATGCAGTCGTGCCATTTCATGGAGCTACAATGTACAGTGAAAATGCAGAAATATAAAATGTTATGGACAAAATGTACACTGCAGCAATTTAACTATGATTCCTCTAGTTTGTATGCGCATCTCCAGCCTTATAGAAGCCCTCTCATTAAGAGCAATTGCCATCTGCACATTGAGCTACCCAGTGGCTGGGATAATTGTACTGCTAATTGTCATGTGGTGTCTGCTGGTTGCCAAGAATAGACAGTGCCATGTGGCCCAGTGTCTTGGGGTTTGTTTCTGGCCTTGATAACTTGATAGGGAAGATGGGAGGGCATTGGTCTCCTAGAATTGAATTAAACAGTAAATACTGTTTGTGTTTTTGTCACGATTTCCTGTTTGTTAGTAGTCCCATTAGGGGTTTATCTTGGAGCGTTTTCTCTCTCACACACCCTATCCCTCTGTCTCTCTTTGCTCTCATACACACAGAGGAAAGAAACACTGTCTATTTTATGCTCTACAGATGAAATGCATTAGCGAATGGATGGCAAGGGACACTGAGGGAGGGGCAAGAAAACCCTCTTTAGTTCCAACGACATCAGCATTTTTTCGCAAATTTGCAATTAGTCTTAAGGGCCAGTGTAAATTAGGTCTCCTGACAAATGAGCTACCGGGACAGGACATGGAGTTTCAATAAATCTGAGAGGCTGCTCAGGGCATTGGTGTCCTTTTACTCCTCAGCATCAAGAGAGAATCCCAACAGACAGCAGGGGGAGATCCATGGAATAAGCCCAGAGAGGAGCACTCACCATAGGGATTCACATGCCCAAGCTCTTGCCTCATCCCTTTCAAAGCTCCATAGGAAAGAAAAGTATTCTATGATGGAGATGTGAGAAGGGGGATGGGTCTCAAAAGCCCTGATAAGGAGTCTCTAATGTGGGTAAACTAGCACCAGTCTCTGTGTCTACACTCATAACTTCATGGATGAGACCACTTTACGCTGAGACACTGAGAGTGAGAGTGCCGTGGTCCCATTCAGGGGAGTCTAGAGTTGCGTCTCATCAGTGTTTAAACATATTAGAGCGGGGCCTGTGCTGTTGCTGATTTGATCTGCTGCCTCAGTGGAAAGACGTAAAATATAAGGTTTTACTTTTTAAAGACTGCACAATTCTCTGTGCATGGTTATTGATGATGCATCAACTTACACATTTGGCCATTGCACAGGAGGGCTTCTGGACAAGTATGACAGTTAATGGAGTTGGCTGAGGAAGCCTGAGCAAGGATCAGGTTCAAATGGATTCCCAGTTACTGTCCATTTAATCCAATTGGACAAAATAACACGCCACAATAAAGTGCTGCTTAAAATTGAGAAATGCGTTTAAATGGGAGGCAAACTGATGACAAAGCGAGGGAATGTAGGATGGGACTGTGAATAGCATTAAAGCCCCATTTGTCTGCATTACCTGTATGGAAGGGAGCTGAAACTTCCACGAGAAGGAACAGTGTTGGGAGAGAACAATAATGTGGTGGCAGGAGGGACTGCTTACTAGGTTACACGCAGATGTAGCCCAAGATTGAATTGCTAACAATTGGGATACTCAGAAAGTACAGATTGAGACATTTGCCTCATGTTACAGCGTGATGCGTACAATATCACATTATATGACCATGTACTGTCTATTTGATCAGTTTCATGGTGCTGGATTAGGAGCTGCACCTAACAACAACATACTAGTGGTTTTGCCAAGCATTTTCAATAATAACTTACATAATTCACTACTCAAATCAATGCATTTCAATTGAATTCACATAAATTCAGGTCACTTTAATTCAACTGACTATTTCACCCCCCAAGTGGATAGTTAAATGTAAAACCTTTTCCTAGCGTGCGCTCAGTCCCATTCTGGCCACACACCCTCACTCTTTACACTGTGACTGTTTCCACATTTGCTCAGAGGGTATGCTAAGTGCCATCTCATACCAGTTTGTGGGTAGAGGAAGTGGTTTTGTAACATCCTTTGATAGCTGGTCTGCACAAGCACTATCTTATGATCCTTTGTTAAATGGAAGCACAAGTGTTGGAGAATTGAGGAAACATCACGCAACTTCATTAAATACCAATAAGTCCTCCAAAGTAAACCGCAAAATACGTTGTTCACGGTGATTCGCCTGAGAAATTCTCTCCAGTTGTGGAGGTAGTTCAAAAGGACATTTTGTGAAGATTTGTCCCAGATACCATCAGCCATGCCACATCTCATCCACCTGTGCCAACTGGCACACATGGTCCTAAAGTACATGCTATCAGGGAAGTGAGAGTTGGGGGGGGACTGTGCTGCTTAATGAATACTGCAACACAACAATAAAGTATAACAATGCAGCATTAAATTGTGTCACATTCAGAGCAAATTGGGACAGGCTGAGATCTGTATCTGCACAAGGGGAAGCAGCAAGGGAGGCAGGTAGTGGGAAAAGAGGAAACATGGGGACAATATGTTGAATCAAAGATAAGTGTGTTCTTCCTCTCCAGAGAAAACTATCTGCAGCACTGCACTTCTTGGCTGCTGGTGAGCCGGTTCTGTTTTGCAGACACTATTGACACAAAGTAAAGCTGATAATTAAATTACATGTGTTGTGGCAGTCCTGAGATACTCTGAATCATTAGCACATGTAGAAGGAGGAAGGAAGCCGTTGTGAGAGACAGTGTGCATGCTCAGATCAAGTTTGAAGCTTTTCATGTTTCTATCGTGGGCTACATAATAAAGCTTAACGACAAACAAACGGTTAATGATGGTGGTGTAAAGAGGAGAGGAAGTCGGTGATTCCAGTAAGCCTGGCCACTGATTCACTGACATTCTTCCTGGACTTGGTCCCACACATCATTTTCAGGAGGGAGAAATAAAAGAAGGAAGGGAAAACATCAAGAGTTTCCAGTTTGGTGTCTGCCCATCCATTATAACTATAAAGGCTTTCACACAATTCCTTTGATGCGCATCACTGATACGTGCTTCGGGGGCTTGTACTGCTTGCATGGGAACAGTCTATCTAAGTGACAGCTCCACAAGCTCTTTACAAACACACACATACCCGCACACATGTGCATACACGCACATACACACTGAATAAGGCAGCTGCTTAAAACCATTACATCTTGTTTGGTGTGGAGACATAAAAATGTTTCCAGATAGTAAATATCTCCAGTGGATCTGTATGATGCCATGTCCCCTTAACTTACAAAAGACATTTAAATGCAACTAACAGTCCATTTCTGCAGCACATTAACCTGCAGTTTAGGGATGAAATCTCTCTCTATCTCCCGCTCTGACTCCGGGCTCACGAGTCCAGTCCCTGTCCTAATTGAGTCAGCTCTCCTCTGCTGCTTGGACCTTATCGTATCACGCTTTCTAATTGACCTGCGCTGCTCCATAAGACAATGCGCCAGGAGCTTGACAAAAGTTATTAATTTTCACTTTGTCCAAGCCTCTGTCCCAATTAGGTCCCCTGGCTGGGGCCGACAGGGCGGCTAACGTGATTACAGGACAAGCTTATTAGTCTGCAGCAGCAGCGAGGAGCAGGAGGAGGACCCTAAATGAGAACACACAACATAGTGGGAGATTACTAGAAGTCAGCAGCACACTGGGACTGTTCTGTTCTCATCTAATACACACATACACACTCACCAATTATTTGAAATGTATGCTGCTAATGAAATTAAAGATCAGTAATCTACAGTATTTTGGTAAGGTGACCATAAAGCTGTAAATCCTTTTCTAAACATCTATCTTGTTTTGCCCAAGGATACGCAGCTGTAACTGTGAACTAGGCAGCATTAAGGCAGTAGTCACAATGGTCTGTGGGTTGGTTAAGGAGAAACCATGCGAGCCGGTGCTCAGTGAAAGTTCACCAGATGCCAGGAGCAATGGCATCACTCCAGTCCTGACTCTCAGCCAAGTCACTCTGAACTGGGAAGTGAGTGGACAAGCTTTAAGGGAACCTATCGGGCCCAATTAACTATAATTGCCCCAAGTCCATCACAGTTTGGTCTGAAGCTTCTACTTTTGTTTTCCCCACCTTGTTGATTGGATTCTTACATCCTACGGTTGCTCTGAAGAAAGGAAGAGGCATAAAAACACAAGGTACCACATAAAAATATAGTGGAAATGGACACTGTTGGATATCAGTGCACATGCATGCAAAATGATCTATTGTAGCTCCTGTGCACCTACTGTAAATTAAAAAAAAAAAATCTAGACAAAATGGTGGTCCTTGCTGCTCTTTAAATGTGCTTGGTGTACTTAATCACGTACTTAATCACGGCTCCTCAAACTTCCTGAAAAAGTAGCTGATGATACTTCCAAAGAAAGCCACAACAGCAGCATGAATTCTGAGCCCCCTTTCAAGTTTAGTTACAATGCTGTCATGTTCAATCAAACACTGTTCTGAAGATTAAGATGGGAGAGATTTGAAGCCAGCTTGTTGAAAAGAAAAAGAAAGAAAAAAAAGAGAGTGATTCTTTAGATGGCGACTTCAATAGCCCTGAGTGCAAAATTACTACCGCACTACCAGGCCCACGGGGGCCGTTTTAATGACAGCTCACAAGGATTGGCTTCACCCACCACGATTAAGGTTACCCTTCATGATCAGAGGCAGAGCAATACAAACAGTTAGTCCGGGAAAACAAGTGAGATGTTTGACACAAAGACACCTGCTCACTCAGCAACTCCTTGTATAGTTTCAGCCACGGGGCCTCGCCTGTAGCTACCTGGCTAACAAGTCCAAAGTCCTGTGGATGATAGGAGAGTGACAGCGGCCTGGCAAGCTACCTCTCTCTGATTAATATTTCATCTTGGAACTTTGGCCCTAAGATGTATCATACTTGTCTGAGTCTTAGACGACTTAGTGCTGAGACTACAAAACCAGGGACTTCAACCCTATTTAAAATCTGTGTCTTGCAACTTTTTTTGCCAGCATGTCAAATGTTTTCGTCAACAAAGAAAACTGCTTTTGTTGCTGTGGTTTGTCACATTTTCAACATGATGGTAATAACTAAATTCATGTCTTTTTTATGTATCTGTACATAAAAATAATATGTATGTCTATGTGTATGTAATTAAAATGAATAATTATACATGGATTTTCGTAATATTGTATGTAGTAAAAAACTGCTCGATAACACAATATTTTATAGAGAAACTACAAAAATACACCATTTCAATTTTGTCTTGAAATTTGTACAGAAAAGGAAATGTCATTGTAGATTCTGGACTGAAAATTGCAGTGTCTGGCAAATTAATGTTGCATTCTGTCCTTTGCTCATTCATCATTGGTGGTTTACTGGCAGAACTAGAGGCGTAAATATTTCTCTTATCAGATTTTCCTGGCAAGCGAGTCTGGTATAAAGTAAAATTTATCATATCCACTTTCGGTAAAACATAATGAGGCATAATAAACAGGGCAAACCTTCATTTGATTATTTTCTTTTTGTGGGAAAAATACATTTCTGAGGGTATGAAAAAATGTCCTGTTCAGCGACCGTACCATGTGCACTGTGTCTCTGTTTAGTGTCCTGGCCGGGCTCAAATGAAATACGATTAAATGGGTGTGGAATCAAAAGAACTGACGCATGCCTCGGTTCTGCAATATGGATGTCATCACCTGGTGGTCTCTCAGGCCGTTTCTTGTTCTGAGACATGGGACAAGTCTCAGTTAAGTGTCTAGCTTTTTTTTTTTTCTCTCCAGATGGTTTATTAAAATATTTACCCATGCAGCTCTGTCACTTGGAGAAAATGAGAAGACAAGGATGCACAATCAATAAGCAGCAAAGGCAAAGTCCAATTATGTAAAAGTGTAAATTATAGATTTGGTGTGATGCCAAGGACATAGACACTTGCTTATACACTCTCTTTCTTCCTCTTTCTTTTTCGCACGCACACACAGAAGCAACCAAGAAGAAAATATGAAATTCTAATGTTTTGAGCCACAAGCTATTTCAAGTGCAGTGTGACTACATACAGTACATGTGAGACCATATTCAAATTCGGACTCTTCAGCATCGGGGCGCACATTTTTGCTGAAGGTTTATGAAAAATGCATCTATTAATTCATTATTTCGATTGAACCTGTATTATAAAACCCGACACTGAAACACAACAGTGATTCTGTCTGCCTCAAGTTTCTATTTCCATAATTTAATTGAGGTCACAAAAGCAGCTTTGAAGAAAGTCAAAACTTATGGGGCGTAAGCTTCGCCATATGTTTGCATTGACCTTTAATTTTGTGAAATGTGTGTTACACAATCCTTAGCTTCCATGGGTCAACCTCAGTGATTATTCACAGCAAAAAACTAGCAGCTGTTGACTCTGACAGCCACATTCCTCTCTAGCCTCCTGCGTTTCAATTTGTCTTACAGCAAAAAGCCCTTCCGTTTTTAAATACCAAGCAGGGCTTTTTCCCACACAGGTCCTGCTGAGGTGAAGAATCCCACTCCTGCCACCACAACAGCAGATACGCCAGGGTCTTCAGAGAGGTTAAACCATTCTGCCGATGTTGGAGGAGGAGAGATGAAGAGAAGGGGGAGGGAGGAGAAGAAGAAGAAGAAGGAGTCTCTCTGACAGTCAGAAAACAGTCCCTCACAGCATTCGCCCCAGCCTCTGCTGCAAAAACAACACTTGAATTCCTAACAGCGAGTGCCAGGTGGTCACAAGATGAATTCATCAGGGCAATGCATAACGCAAAAGGCAGAGATTATCACATTGCAGCAGCCCTAGGGCCATGGCAGCGCAGGCTGATTGGAGACATAGAAGGAGGCCCAGGAGAGGCGCTGGTCTTCCCTCTGGCCAGCGGAGAGGTGTCGGTCCACTCCTGGGAGAGATGGAGGAGTAAGGGAGAGAGGAGGGAGGGGGTGGGTGGTTCACAGTGATGGTTCACCTCGCTACAGGCAGCCCTCCCATTGGGGCAGTAGCAGGCTAGGAGAGGCCTGAAGGCCACACACACACAGAAATACACACTTGCATTCTGCTTTTCAAAAGACACAAACACACAACGATCTTTTCTACCAGATCCTTGGCAACATTTTTTCTTGTCATGGGACTTGCAGTCCCAACAAGATAAGGGTTAATATCAAACAAGAGTGCTCGTATGCTTTACCACTGTAACCTTGCATTGTTGAATAGTTAAGTCTGAGCAGATGTACTTGTAAGTGTGAGTATCTGTATATTTGAGTGCGTGTCTGTTTTTCAAAGGTGATGGAAATCAAGAATCATTTACGCTGTCCAACACAACAACGTAATGTAAAAACAGATGCTTCTGTCATTCAAGAGCTCATCAAAATGGCCATATGGGAGATATGTAATATCTAAGGGGCATCAATATTGAATATCTGTATAAACTATGTCAGAGTGAGGGTAATATATTCCGTTACCTCCAAGAAAGATGCTTTATGTGCGAAAGGTCAAAATGCTTCAAAGTCAGATCAAAAGTTACACAAAATATTTTGTAAGGAACGGTTGCCATCCAGTCAACATTTTTGTAATTTGGCAATTTCATGCAAGTATCTAAAACCAACTCAAGTAAAAATCATTGAAGATCGTATTGCTGTATGTATAAGCATTGAGGTTGAATTTGTTTTATTTTTTATTACTCTCGATGACAATTCTTCCTTACCAACCATCGACAAGCTCTTAACCAATGTGTAGACTGCAGACCAATTTCATGACATGCAGAAATGGTACCATATTATGACAGCTGAGAAAATAACAAATATTTTATTTACACATCTGTGCCCTATCATGATTACCGAAAACTATATGGAGAAATACTGTACAAATAATGTGTACAATTACTTTGCCATTAAATTTTCAGTGCACAGACTTGAATCTCGGGGCCTTACCATAAAACTTAATATAAAACTTTCATCTTTGAAATGATTCTGATGGCATAAGATTTTGAAGAAAAATGAGACAATGAATGAGGTTAACTATCTGCCAAGTGAAAAGATATTTGTGGCTATAATTTTAATATTAAAGAAAATTTGTTAGGTGATTGCAACATTAAAAAGACAAGTGTTTTAAAGCTGGAATATCATCATAGGGACATGTGCCTGTGTAACCTCTGGATGCACTTTCTCAAGTCTGCCATTAATTGTACTTGGCCAGTGCCAAAGTATCTTAAACAATAACAGCAGGATCTGAGTTGCCACGTATCAGGTCTTGCTTCATTGTGGCAAAAAAAAAAAAAGAACAATTAATTTTTTTGTAGTTTCTACAGCTGTTAAACAGCATTTTAGAAAACAAGGGACACTACAAAGACATTGAAAAGGTTGTAAATCAAATATCATATCAAGGCTAAGGCACTTAGGGTTTAAGATACATCAGACCAAATATTAAAACTACTCATTTCCTCAAACTGATTATGTTCTAATTTGTTTTGTCTTCTTTAAATATATGAAATATCACAAGATTCAGATCAAGCCATAATACGATGATCTATGATTAAAACATTTTTACCATTGTTACAATCACAAAATTATATTTGGGTATGCCATAATGACCATCCGAATAATCTGATTACAAAAAGGGTTCCGGCTCATTTTTCTTTTTTTGTGTGTGTGTGTTTTTTTGCATGAACCTATTAATTTGTGGTCACCATATCCCACAACCACATCCTACACATGTACATGCACAGTTACAATGCACAACAGTACACAAATCAAGTTTGCCTCTTAAATATTCAACATTTTACACGGAAAGGTGTACATCTTTCCTATTGAAATGAATTGCTTTCAACATGAACAAGATTAGATTATTAGATTGAAGGAAATAATAAAAAAAAATTTAAATTAACACAAGCAACAATCAAATCCACCAGTAATTTGTATGTCGTCGCCATTTCCACCTAGTGTTGTTCACTTTCCTGTCCGTGTTTCTTTCTCTTTGCTTATTCTACATAAATTATTGACTGGCTAATTTGGTCTGCTGGCCCTGTGAGACACTGCAGCATCGGCATGACAGCTTTATCTATTAGACTGAGCCCAATGACAGCCTTGTTCCGGCTGCGTGTGTGTGTGTGTGTGTGTTTCTGTGCGTGTGAGTCTGTGCAGTGTCTGTGTGTGCTTGTTCATGCATGTACGCGTGTGTGCATTTCATGTGTCTGTGTGTCAGTGTTGGTGTCAGTGTGCAAGTGAGGTGGGGGGGTCAGGCTCATTCTCAGTTGCATTAGCACAGGAGCAGGACTGGGACACATCAACATCTTAATCAATACGCGAGAGTCAATTACTGAGGAAGCGCGTGCTTAAGCAAGATCTGATTATTGGGTTCATGTTCAGTCCACCAAATGGACCGAATCAATGCGATGCGATATGTGCTATATACCCCCCCCCATACACACACACACACACACACACACACACAAACTCTCTTCATCCCTCCTCCTGTCACCTCACCCCGTGCTCCCTCTCCACCCGCTGTCCCCCACCCTCTCACATTCCTCATGGACACTTGAGGAAAGGAAGGGAGGATGATCAAAGTGACAAAGAGGAAGGATTTATGCTCTGGTGCGGCAACTAACAGGACTGCGCTGAACTTGTCCAGACAGCACAAGTGTATTAAGATGAAAAGGCCGATGGAGCTTCAAGCTCTCAAGGAACTTTTAAATAAGTCATATTTGGGCATGATTTATGAAGATATAAGAGGGTAAAAAAAAAAAAAAAATCTGTGAATATCATCTGAGAGGATATCTCTCACTCCACTCTACTAAACCAAAACGCACTTTTTAGTGAATCTGAGATTCACCACTCAGAAGCTGGCTTACACTGGATACACGGCAAACTGAAAACTTAATCACACTTTTTTTTGTATTGTTTCAATGTGCATTTGGATTTTGTCTGCCTCTGATGCTTGCTGCTGATTTTTGGGAGCACAGCGGGTTCTGTTGCTTTTCATCATGTCATTCCTGAGCTGTGTAATGATATCTAGCATTCTGCACCTCTTCTCAACCACCCAGTTCAATAACGAGTGAAACACTAGCGCCGAGATCTGCCTTTCACTGTAGTATTTTCAAGGGCTTTGTCTTTGTGTTTTAGATATCGGTGGGAGTGTTTTTTTCTCTTTTCAACATTTGGCTGTCATATTTGCTTTTATTGAGGATTCCGTTTGGTGTGCTGCTCCTGTCTATAGCCCGTCAACTTATCAAGACGGATCACACAGTGGGTTGCCGCGCTTCCTCACAGAGAAACCTCGCCACACCTCAGGCCCCTCCTTGGTCTGAAACCCCACCTCACTGTCGGACCACTTCTTTATTTACCTGAAAAATTACACTTGGAACACAGAGGACACAACAAAGGAGAGAGGGAGGAAAAAGAGGGCGATGAGAAGCCGGGTGGTAGGGAGAGGACCAACAAGGCAAGAAATCAATAGCCCAGAGATTTTTAACTAAGGGTTTTTTTTCCTCTCACTCTCTGTCTTTTTTTATCTCGTAAGCTGCCAAACATCACCAGTGAAACTTGCACGAGGCAGTCGTTGCCAGAGGGTGAATCATAGCAATATTGATTTGATTATGTAAAAGCTCGGTGGAACCTCAAGCCAGATGCAGAAATAACTCCTCACCTAGGTCCTGCGGGAGAGTACACACACTGGTTTGGAGGAGAGAGAGAGAGAGAGAAAGAGAGAGAGAAGAGAGAATGAGAAAAGAAAAAAATATTGTTGAGGATAAAAGCATAATTACTTCCCTCACAGCTAAAATACATTTTTCCTATTTTCCGAAAAGCTCTTCCTTTTGTGGCCCCCCGCCTACCTCTCTCCAGCCTTGCGGGATGATAATTAACACTGCTCTACTGTACTGAATTAGGAGCTGACAGTTATGAACTCTGCAGAAGAATAGGCAGCTACCTAGGAGCGTGCTACCCTGGTAGATTGGAGTGTGAGTCTGTGTGTGTGTGTTGCCAGACAGCACCGCGGCTGATAGAAAAGAAGGCAAAAGAAAGGCAGAGTGTGTTTGGATTCTGATCTATGGCACCCTCTTCTGGACCCACTATCTCTGACTACCCTCTCCGCAGAGAACAGAGGAAAACTTTAGCACATTGTTATGTGATGGTTTGCATTGCTTTTCTTATTCATTATAAGAATACGAAATATAATGTATATCTTATAAAATGTCATTGTTTGAGGTGAAAAGTTCACTGCAGAATGTAATCTTATATAATATGCAGTATGCTCTTTCAGTGCAACATAGTAGGAGAATTTTGCTGTAAGAATAAAAGAAATGAAATATTTTTTAGCTTTGCAAGTTGTGGCAATTATCTTCTATTAAGAAAAGAAAAAAAAAACAAGAAATGAAACAGAGAGTTGTGAAGGGCTACAAAAGATTAAGAGACTGCCATATAGGATTTGGCAACTAATCATTTTGCTGGAGCACGCAAAGCCAGGTTAGACTAAAAGCGCTCCTGGGTAGGCACTAATTGGGCCACCTTTTTTCCAGTGCATTACGGGGGCCACTGATCCAGGGGTCTGTCTTTAACTGCCCTAAATTATGATTCCACCTCAGTGAATCTCCACCCCATCAAATGACTGGAACATTCTGGTCAGCTCTCATAATTGGCCTGGGCTGGTATCTCATGTAAAATACTAATCAGATCACATGAGTGGTAGGAGTGTCTTCAAAGGGAGATGGGATTTCACAGCATCTATTTGAGCGTGTGATTAGGTGGGTATAAAATGGGCCAGAATAACAGATCTCATTAGACTGGACTGTATGCCTACACTCGTTTTTTTTTTTTTTTTTTCATTCCTGAGCATTTTGCTCGTCTGGACTTCCTCTGAATTTTAAAAAGGCATCTGTGCTTGTTGGTACAGTAATACAAAGCAGATATGAAATACTATTGTGCCCTTTTTCTGCTGTGGTCTCTGCAACACTCGTACAGTATAAAATTAAAACGAGGCACAGGCACAAGAGATGTGCTGTTGCTTCCACTATTGAAAAAGCAACAACTGTGTGTTTGATATTTTTAAAAATGTAGAGAACAGATTATTTCAAGATTTTTTTTTATGAGGTGATTTTCACATTAAAAAGTCCTTACTTGATTTTCACGAGTCATTAAAATTAAAATTTCTCCACAATCATTTTACAGTTTGTAAAAACATTGTATTGCCTTTAATCGTAAATTCAATTTTCTCCACTACTGTTATGAGCTGCAATTAAAATTAAAAATCACAAGTGTGAAAACTTCAATTGACCAAATTGCATTTTTTGTTAGACGTTTAATTTTTTGTGTAATTGCTGTAATTGCAATTCAAACAAAAACAAAAAAATCAGATATTTATTTAGACATTTTTGCATTTTGCATTTTTGCATTTCTAAAAATATCAACCAGCAACATGCTACTTAGGTTTAAAAGAAAATTGGAAAAGCAACCAATAATTTAGTTTGTCACCAACTGAATTTCTCCCTCATTCTGGATGATTAGGTATTAATGTGATTTAGTGTGAAGGATCATGCATGGTTTCATACCTAACTTGCATCGACTGGTTTAAGAGTAAACATCAATTCCAGATGCATATAATCATATTACCGGGCTAATCAGCATTGATTTTCACTCGGATCAAGACAATAGAAAAGGCTGCATACAAATAAAATTAAAGGTATTTTAACCATGAGAAGGAGTGTACACAGAAGAATCTGAAGGACAGATTGCACTTGAAGGTTTGAAGTTTAGAAATAAAATTGTTCCTTTGTTCAAACTGATGAATAATGCCCAGGCTTCCTTCTTACCTGCCAAAAACTAATTTATCTATTATTGTATCCAGGTAACTTCACTCGGAGAGGAATCCTCCTGTAGCAGAGACGCTCTGCTGTTGCTTGATAATAACACTGGAGGAGCTCTTAATTAAGGTCTGTTTCAGTGAGAAGCCCTCACTCCTGTAAGCCCCCTCTTCAGAATAAGGATAATTCCCATTCATTTGGAGGATCTCTTAATGATCACTCCCACACTGGACTCAACCTCCAAATAATACCATGCCTCAATCAGCATATTCCCCAATCAATTCTGAATGGATTTCCTTTGCTGCTGATTACTTTAATAACTTCAACATATCTATTAGCAAATGGGCATGTGAATCTTTGTGATGATTATCATTTAGCTATGAAAGGGGAGGGGGGTATAATTTAATTAGGGTACAATATTGCTTTGCTCAATTATGCTACAGCAATACATGTTCGTTTTTATTATCCAAATTGTTGTTTCAAGACAGTCAAATATTGTGATGTTTGAAACAAAAATGGGGAGTAAAATCACTTAGATTACAATGTCAGATGAAGTTGTTTTTGCTGCTTTGCCCACAAAGGAAAGACCACTATAATGTGCTATGTGAACCAATCTCTAATTACATCAGTGGTGCTCCTAAGATTTGAGCTCTGAGAGGGCTTCCACACTCCAGTGATTACACACTTTTCTAATGAGTTCTGAGCAAAGGATATAGACATATTTTACAAAGAACTGAAACTTTAGAGGGAGGAATTTTTTGGATACAATCCCACGTAGTTTAAATTTGTTTCAAACTCAGAATACTTGTGTGACATATCAACTTACAAAGGTTTTTAGTTCTCCAAATTCAGTGTTTCAAACTCAATTAATAATTCAAAGGTAGGCTAATATTTGTAATATGCAAACAAAACTTTACATGACATCCTGCTATCAACGTAGCATGCCAATTTGAAAAATATGGGAAAAAATACTTTTTTTAGGGATATCTGATGCTAATGTAGTATTACCAGATATTGTTGTTATTGGTATAATGTTTAAATGAAAGCTTTAAATAGTTTGCATATATGGATAATGACAAAATATACAATCTTCAGGTGGTTGAAGAACTTAAAAGCTTCAACAAGGATGTAAAAAAAAAAAAAGATACAATTCTGGGTAGATATAAATAATATGCAGCATGACTTAAAATGACACATTTTGTTCTATAAAAGTCTCCATAACATGCAAACTGCATAACTTTATATTGTATGGTCAGAATACATCATTCAGAAATTGTTTTGAGTTCAGGTAACACATATTGATACAGCATGGTGTGACTCTTTAGGACCCCAAGAGAGCCTTGAAAGAACAAGGCATTCTTTAATATTATAACAACTTTATACTTTTCTTTTTTTATGTTATTGAAACTATTTGTGATTATTTAGGAGGACTGAAAAAGAGATTGTGAAGGCTGAAATAAGATCTAACCACGCCATTGGATTACACTTTCAGCAACCTACCAAATTACCAGTTACTGAGTGCTTCACTCGACATTCATGCATCAACCCCACCGCACACAAACACAGTAGCTACGTTTGTCATCCCTGCTGACAGAAGCAACTGGAGAGTGTCATAAAATGTGCATTTGTCATGGCACATACTGATTTGTCAGGAGACCATCATTCATAGTTCATAATGCTCTCCCTCTCTCTGCCTATCCAGCAACGTTGATGTTGTTTAAATGCCCAATGGAGCTGCACAACACCAGATAGCATCCATCTCCACCAATCAGTCAATCAGTACCTGTGAGAACCCCAGAGAGCCTCTGGATTAGGCCAGTTAGGGTGCTCTCTGGTCTAGTTAGTGGATTAAGATCCTGTCTCAAAAGGCTCAATAGAGCAAGCCTCACAAGAAAGGTTGCATAGCTGAAAAGGAATATTTCCTCTGAACTGTATTTGTGGCTTGTGGTCTCAAATGTGTTCTTAATTCCTAGGACAGATGTAATTGTTATACTGTTGGCTGAATGTGGTCTGGTCCTGTGCGGACCGAGTCTGTGTTGTGTTACACTTCGTCACAGAGAAGCTGGTAAAAATAAGTTGTATAGCACTGCTGCTCTTGGACGTAATTATGTTTATGCAATGTGTGGAATTCCAATTATTCTCCATAAATCATATAAATAAACTACAGAAAATTGAAATATTCTCATCTGACACTTGACCCTGAATCGTTATATTTATGATCCAGAGATCTTTATCATATAAAATTATAATTTATCCTGTCTGCTGAACTTAAATGTGGAAGAGACAAATCACGTCTTGCGACAAAGAAAAGACACATGTATGAAGTTTAACTGTCCAAAGATTTGTCTTTCTTTAAAGTAAGTGAACACATTCAAAGTCCCAGTCTGTCCCCAAATGAAATTAATACCAATAATGACATTAACTTACAGCGTACAGGTCCATTTGTCATGAGCTTTGTGGAGAGCCCAGAAGCACAGAGTTTAAGATAGAACACATCATTCTGTTGGGGAAACTCATGGGGTCATTGAAGGTACACAGGTTTTTCCCCCTTGACGCATACAAGCATTCAGAAATTAGAAACACTGAAAGGAAAAACAAGCAAACGCTGCAATTAAAGGCCAATCCTCCTCATATAAAGCAAAATAAAAGCACTGTACAAATGGCAATAAACTGTGGATAATGACCTCAGAATGCCAAAGTAATATTTTTCCCCCCTTTTTAATTGTAGTTGTATTCGCCCTCACCGTTTCATGTTATGGGGTCGGGCTTTTTAAACTTTTCACAGCTGTGTGGAAGGGAAGGGGACAGCATCCTGAGGCGCTTTCAGGCCCTGGTGAGGGGAGTCGCTGTGCCAGCTCCAAAGACTTGGATTCATTAGCCGCTTTAGCAGCGCAAACATTACCTTATATGGTGAGGCCATGTGCTGGCAAGGACCCACTCTCGCCTTGTTTCAATTACATGGAATCAAACATTGCAGGTATGTTAGGCACAGGGTCTTTATTGAAAGAGGGGAAGGGAGGGAGAACGAGGTTTACAAAGTCCTTGCCCTCCCTCGCCTGTGAAAGCCGGCCTTGTTTTATTTGAAAACTATTGTAAAACAAAAGAAAGTGGTAGTTTGGCAAACAGTTGTGTTTTCAGTAACAATGTGATTCCTTTTCTTTTTTCTTCAGCAACGCTATGCTAACTATTATATGTAGTATTTTATAGTGAGGTTCCTTTGATTTTATGTGACTTGTCAGCCTTGTTAAAACGTCTGAAAAGATTAGACTTGGATTATATGTGTCACTCCACACATGTATGTGTTTCATTATGAACTTGGACTGATCCTCAATATGCAGAGCAGCATTCTGGCTGTTTGCGTTGTTCTCGGGACTCCTGGAGTGCCCACAGCTGGTGCCAAAATAAGGCCTTGTACCTTATTGCCCCTCCACCACTAAACAGCTCTCATGTGCTCACACATCTTCTAGGCGTCTTTACAGGTAATGAGGTCACCGCTTTGGGAAAGGATCATGAACACATTTCTATTATGTGACCCAACTGGAAGGAATTAGATGGTATGGCACGTTGGTACACTGAAATGTACCAATCTCAAATTCACACAGGGCAAGGTGCAAAGCTGAGGAGTTTAACGATGAACTCAGAAAATATAAAAATAGCAGCCAGGTAACTAGAATGCTATGTTGTTGTGAAGTCAATCTCATGCACCAATGTGTGAAAACAAAGCACTGTGTTAGACTAAAATGTCCTATGTAGAATGATGATCTGTAAAAAAATAAATAAATAAAGGTGTCATATTTTCTATTAATTCTTATAATATATTAACTTGGACTATCTTAGAAATGAATTACTCCTTGACCATGCCAAAGTCAGGCATACTCCCTACCTGGCAAGCATTACTCTCCATTTCACTGTTGTGTGAGCATGCTTCCCCTGTAATATGGAGACTCAAAGAAGAATAAAACAGGTCATACACATTCGAGCATCTATCTTTTCCAAATAGTGCATATCTCATTTCTTTCTTGACGGCTGAAACACACTCATTTCCAACCTGCCATCATGCTTGACAAGACTACTACAGAAATATATGTATATATAGTGCGGCTCTGGCAAAAACCGCCCAAAAGCTTTAATGCGCTCATTGTGCTCAGGGAAGACTCAGTGGGCATTTGTTTGGGTAACTGTATCAGGTGTCGACCAAAATAACTTTGCAAGCAATTGGATGACCTTTTAACATATTCTCACAGGCAACGTTTTTGAAATAAAAGATGACTGAAAAGTGGTCTCCTTCACTGAGATATCAACATACTGTAAAGCATTCCTACATCTGATCCGTCACTCGCTGGGCTGTTATTGGTTTTTACTTCTGATTTTCAAACTGTAGCTCTATCAGAAACACTGAGACTATTTCTCCTGTATTGTTCTGGCTATGGACGTAACATTGTGACTAGACTATAGACTAACAACACATGCAAATTAGCTGCTTTTATGTTTAAGTCGGTGTTTAACAGGAGGTCAAGAACAGATGAATTAGTCACCAGTTGTCAGTTGTGAAGACTAGAAACAGTGAACTTAAATCTGGCAGCGACACAGAATCACGCATTTGTGATTCCCTGCAATGCAGTCATTCTCTGTTCTACATTATATTCAAACGTGTTAATTTTATATGGGCAAAGTATGGCTATGACACTGTTATAAAAGTTTATAGAGTGTCTTGTCAGCTCTTTAGCAACATCACTTATACCTCACCGTGCCATCCAAAATCAATACAATATTTTTCTCCCAATAAATAATGTAGGCCTGAAAAAGGTCCAAATGCACGCATCGACAGTTGGCTGCAATTAGGGGGCAGCGGCAGCAGTAACTGATGACAGTCCCTCCCTCCCTCTGGCTCACACAGGATCAGCAGAAAATGAAGACGCAGAGACCACTTTGTCACCAGCTGAGGGTGGACCTGGAAATGACTCCTAATGGAAAAAGGGCTCCCTCAGCCGCCACTGCATCTGCTGCTCCAAGCACTTTCTCCGGGCCGATGGGCCAGCCCCAACCAGTTTCCAGCTCCCTTTATCTAAGCCTTTAATATGCTCTGGGCAGCCAGCAGTGACCGCAAGCTGAGGTCAGAAGGCATCGGTGGTTGAGTGTATGTGTGTGCGTCTAGTCTCTACATGTTTGAGTGAACGACAGCAGAAAATACTATTGATACAAGACTACCAGATTGGAGAAAATTATAAAATTATACTGTTGTGATGTCAACACCAAACAACAGAGATGAAAAAAGGAGGAACAAGATAGAGGATGAATTAAAAAAGAAACCAGGCTAAAATATTGTAGCCATGCAAGAGTCCCTGTGAGGCTGCAATGCTCATTATACACAGAAAAAAAAAAAGTTAGATGGATGAAAGCAGAAAAATCTACTTTGTGTTTCTTAAATCTTTACCACTTAATAGGGCAACAAAATGTAAAGTTTGGAAAAATGAAAAATGACCATTTTGTTATCTATATCAAAAGGGTTTATAATCTGTATTATGTATATCTTAGATTCTGTCTGTCGGGTTCAGCTCTATATTCAGACTTGACTCAACTTCCATCAGCCAACTTTCATCAGTTATCAAGTTGACATGCCAATGTTGGCATGCTAACACTCTAACTATTGGATGTCGAGATAATGATGTTGAGCATGTGACTTTAAGGCCTCTAGTTTCACAGCAGTAAATTTGCGGTTATGATATATATATATATCTGAGGTGTTTTGTGAATAGTTAATGGTATATACTGTAATACTGTTCATCTGGCGAGTCTATGAATGGAACACACAAATCAAAAATTCCTAATATTACACTGAGAAAAATATTAAGTCTTTGCATAAACCATAGCTTCCCTTTCAACCAACCCATACAACTCCATCATGAAACTGTAGTGCTTATTATGTTGACATGTTAATGTTGGCTTGTTAGTATGCTATGTTAACATTAAGGTAAAAGTACAGCTGAGTTTGACATGAATTCAGTCATTAGTTTTAGAAGTATCCTGTCATGTCTTAAACAGGTAAAAAATGTTGACCCGCTGATGGCGCTAAATGAAAAGTCAGGGATCACCAAAGATTTTAGGATTCATTCTCTGCGGGCCATTTCACAACACACAACATATTTCGACCAATCAACCAACCTACATATCCCTAGAGCCATGCCACTAGAGTGGCTAAAAAAGGAGTTACTCCTGGATAAAAATGCGGTTGCCACTTAGGACGCTGTGTATACTTCGTCAGTTTCCAAGATATTTTATCTAACTCCTGTGGCTCCCAAGCATATTACTCTCCATGGACTTTTTCAGCTCTTCAATTACTTCAGGAAGTTCGCTGAGCGATAAAAGTAAGTACCAAAGCAGTCAGAGATTACGAGTAGTACTTGTAGGGTTGTACACACTACATCCTGGGAGTACCTTTCTAAACAGGCTGCTCTGGGGGGGGTGAGGGTGTGACAGAGATGGTAGAAAGGAACCTCCCTTTGTGTCATTGTGCCCCGGCCTGCAGGTGTCTCCGAGTGATGGAGAGGGCTCTGGGAAACATTTATATCTCAAATCCACTTTATCGACCGCGCCACTGTCAGAGCGGAGCTGGCAGGGGTAGGGAGGTTGGAGGGAGAGCAAGTGGCTCTTAGCACACACGCTGACACTGAAGGAGCCTCCAGCACTCCCTCTTTAGCTCTGAGTCTGGAACCTCTTTATGGTGATTGTTTTATCAGCGTTACTGTCCATCCCCAGGGAGGCTGGGGCCCAAGGAGGATGACCCTCATTTTCTGAAAGCAAAGTGTTCAGTATTGATCAGTAGGAATGAGCAGCCCGTGACATGGGTTAATTTACTGGACCCGGGAAGGTTCATTGTTTCCTGTCATTCCTGAACTCATCGCACTGACCTTTACCGCCCTGTCCTGCCACGTGCTGTATGTGTGTACACATGGACTAGCACACACACCCACATACACACACACAGACACAGCTCCAAGTACATACTGCTCAAATGACTCCACTGCTCACTGCCAGACCACTGATAGAGGAAAAGTGAGACGGACACATTGACAAACAGACAGACAGATAAAGACAAAGACAAAGCAACAGGAATGTCTCACAATGTTCTCTATAAAACAGCTTACCACAATGGTAAAAGAAAACCAGTATTATTAGGTATGCCTCTCTACTTGTTGGTAAAAAAGTCAAGTCACGCATTTTAAATTGTCATAAAACTAATGCACCTGTATTATGACAAAACAACACTAGGCTAGAAATGTGTATTTCACAGATACTTTACTGAATATGTAATCTACCGTTGAATCCACCATGACTGAACTGAAAAGGGCTCAATATCTGAACATCTTTAAGACAAGATATAATCAATACTAAATTCATAACCTGTGCTTAGAGTATTGAGAGTGACAGAGGTCAAAAGGTGAATGTCTGTGGGTGAAAAGGCCAGTTTAGTTACATCGAAAGGTCAAAGCCTTAAT
Source organism: Thunnus albacares (assembly GCF_914725855.1). Classification (NCBI taxonomy): domain Eukaryota; kingdom Metazoa; phylum Chordata; class Actinopteri; order Scombriformes; family Scombridae; genus Thunnus; species Thunnus albacares. The sequence continues at coordinate 23,243,977 of NC_058108.1, read as the reverse complement.
GTGAGGCTCAATTGCAAAACTTATTAGGGGCATGGCCTAACAACCAAACTGCATAGTGTGGGGTTTATCATTTTAGATAACGCAAATTACATAAACAATAGAACAAAAAATATCATTTCTGATGAATAACTCCATGACTGAAACTTGGTCACAAATCCAAATCTTGTTTTACACTAATTTTCATTCTTGCCATATCTAGTAACTTTTAAAAAAGTATGTATATATATATATATATATATATATATATATTCAGTATATAATAACAATATTTGGGGTACCTTCTGTATTTGGTATATATGTCAAAATCACAAGATGGCAAATATATCTACTTACAGCCGAGACAATTTGTGTATTAATCGATTAGTTGATTGATTTAGAATTAATCCGTAGCTATTTTGACAAATTATTGTTTGTTTAACTATTTTTTCAAGCAAAATTACCAGACATTCCCTTTAGCTTCAGGTTCTCAATTGTTAAGATTTGGTGCTTTTCTTGTTTTACATTATTGTAAACTGAAAATCTTTTGGTTTCTGACTTTTGATTGGACAAAACAAGTAATATGAAAAGATCATCTTGGGCTTTAGAAAATGTTAATGGTTATTTTCACAATTTTCTGACTTTTTTTTAGACAATATGATAATTAAATAACCCTGAAAATAATCCTCAATTGCATATTGAATATACATTATTTAAGTTGATTGAGTTTTATCGTGTATCTATCATGAGCAGAGGAAAAAAATAACCACATCCTTCTCCAGGATGCATGGTACAGAAAATCAAAATGACTAAGAAATAGTAACAATAAACTGAGAATAATAATTCATATAAGCAGAGCAGAAAAATACAAACTGCTTCAGCACAAAGGTAAAATATTACTGAAGAGGTGCCTCTTGATTTAGAATTTACCAGCCTTCCATTTGCCATGTTTGGCTAACATGGCAGTAATTTTTATTTATTTTGCCCATTTTATGCAGGATTCACCCAGCTCGGGATGGAGATTGGGAGGTAATAAATCCGTGAGGTGTCATCTCACTCCCCTCCCCTTTGCCTGGCATCTGCGAGTGCTACGCCACTTCTGATTAGTGCCGCCTTTCCCTCCCAGAAAGCCAGTAGACAGGAACAAACTGATTACTGCCCATCTTCAGGGGATTGGAGACACCTAACAGGAGGATTACATTAACATATTAACGGACGCCCCTCACCTGCAGCCCTCTCAATATCAGCTCCAAGCTCCTTTATTTTTTGGGGAGGGGTTGTGGTGTATGTGTGGTGTATTTCATCTTCAGATGGAGAGCAAATAAATAAAGAAAGATAGTGATTCCCTCTCTCTCCCAGGGTGTACTATCTGTCATTGATGATAGGTGAAGAGGAGAGGGGCGCCTTTGAAGTTTTTCGACATAAAAGGCGCAAATAAACGCAAACACATCCTTTCAGCTACTCACATGAAATTAGGACCTGCTGAAGACAGGGGTAGGAAGCTGGCCTCCGCAGCCACACCTAATCACTCTGACGGCAGCAAAGACTTCAGTCTCTGCTCTACTGGGAACATCGGAATTAAGAATGAGAAAAAAAAAGTCAAAAGAGTGCTTTAATCTGCCTCAGCTACTTTTCCACCGTTTTAAACAATGTTCTGTTGCAACAAAACAACAAACAGCGAGCAGAGAAAGAAAAAAGTTTTGCCGCCCTCTGAAATCAATGAGGAAACTTCGAGTTGGTTGACAGAAGTGTGGATGAAGTTGACTATGGCTCTGATATCTTCAGTCTTTGATATTTTCACTGTAGAAAAATCATAGCATGATCCTATGAATCAATTACAAGGGTGGACGGAATAGTCCCTCCTATGAACTACCTCAGAGTACAGAGTAACAGCACAGACAGTGATAGTTATCAGAACTGTAAGTGTGAGGGGCCTCTTTTCACATTATTATTTGAAGCACTGCTCCAGACAAAATGAGCTAACTGCCAAAGGAGATAAAGGGATTTAGAGATTCAAAAGAATAGAGATTTAAAAATTAATGGTGGAAAGGATTTGCCTTCATGTTTCTACAACTTGTAAGCAGAACATGGCTTATATAGAGTCAAGGAGACAAATTGCTTTTTAGAATAAAGTGATGGTGAAAGGGAAAAAAAACAAGCTGTGAATATTTAATGGGCACCACAGCCTCTTCACAAACAAATCAATATGGTGATAGTAAACATAAGGAGACTCATACTGTGGCATGCAGGCCGGGAAAGGAGGGAGGACAGGTGTCAGCGGGCCTAGCCACTGAGTTTAGGTTTATCTTGACATTTCTGAAGGTTAAAAGATTGTAACTGTCTATCTGTGTCAATCACTTTGCTCAAAGGTCACAGCTAGTCTATTTTTCATTAATTATACCCTCAGATGTCTTCAGAATGCACAGACACCTAACAATCCCAACTCCCTAAACAACGCAGCTGAAAGGTTGTACCAGAGGTATACACACACATTTATAATTCAACATTTATACTGAAGGCTTGGTCACATCTGACTTAAAGCCATGATTTATATTTTCCCTCTGTAATCATTCCTCTATCTTTCTATATTGTAAACGTGATGTAATAAGAGACAAAACTGTGCCATTCTGTCACTTTCAGTAATTTCATAGGTATAAATGCTATTTTACTCCTGAGATCCAGAGATTTTCTTTTCTTTTAGTGGTCAACATGCCTAAAATAACATTTTATTCAGTCAATTGTGCAAATTTCTTAGACAATGTGCATAATGCCTGGAATTCTGAATAATAGAAAATCTGCTCTGATGAGTTATCTCTCACATTATCTATACATGTGGAAGAATATATATTTGAAGAAAGCCAAAGATGTCTTCAAATTTAAACATGATAGTGGATCTATAATGATATCGATGGCCATCTACTTGGAGTCATTAGCCCTGATGATTTCTTTGCAATATTTTATGACATCAAAAGAACTCTGAAAACATTTTACACCACCGGTTACACCTCACAATGCCCTTTTCCTTCATAGTGTCCACATATTCCAGGAATTCAATTACAAGGGTGGTGTTCTAATGAACAGAATGCCTTCCATAGCCTCCCAAGTAATCAGATGTAAACATCATTAAACTTTTATCAGATGTTCTGGCGCTTGGGCATTGTATAAAAGAAATCCAGGGAGGACTTGAGGACACGGGCTGAAGGAAAATAGCAGTCCTCCACTTTTAGTATTTGATATTCACACAGTTTTAAGTGTTAACAATATTTGTTCTAATGTATGCCAACTGAAATTGAACCATCAGTATTGACTTTGTGACCCAGTTTCCAAAGATTTATTTGTCATCGGGCAAAGCCCTGAGATGAGCAAAATCACAACGACAGATTACAAACTTTTACTCACAGAGTGGTTGCATGTAAGACTTGAAATACAATGAAACAGTAAACATTTCATTCCCAAAGGGACGGTAAAGATACGGTACATAACATCTGAGTGCAAAATGGAAACAGGACCAATCTGGTTTCTGATTTCTGCTCATTGGGTTCAACCACTGGTTTGACAGACTAAGTGGTGGATTTATCTAGTCTGGGGAGACTTCTGGAAGCAACGGTCCCTCTAAAAGGCAGGACTTCATGGGAACTTAAGCTAGCCATATTTAGGTTGACTTGCTCAACTTACTTATCAACAGCTGCTGTTGTTTCCCTCTTTGGGTAAAGACGGCATGAAAGTCATTCGAATCAGCCATTCTCCAATGGGTTTGAGCAATTCCATCAGTCTTTGGCATCTAGCAGAAGCAACTGTCGTTCATCTTAAAAATACCACACTTGAGCAAGATTGAGCCTGTAGAATTTCACGACAGGAGAAACTAAAGAGCTGGTCGCCACTGGTGGTGGTCTCATGTGGTTAAAGTGACCAAATAAATGAATAAGTTGGAACTTTTCGATTTGTATAGTAGTCCCTCATCCTGGCTTTCATTGCATTTTATTTCCCCAAACTCAGTCTTTTAGAATATGATTTATTTACCAGTTGGATGTGACGCTCACAGGCATAAGTGGATTAGTCAGATTTTCAGTACAGTCCTTTTGAGTCTTGTTTTGGAGTTCATTTTGTTAGAGGCTGTGTGAAACTCAAACGATCAATTTACCAACCTGAAACTAGTGATCTATGTGTAGGTGTGCACTGGGGACAAGGAATCCAAAGGAACATTGCATCACCTGTTTCTGTGCAGTCCCTCGCACCCTCTTGCACACAGGCTTGGGCCTTTGTAATATTTTAAGGTTTGTGAACACAATTTTTTCATACTTGAAATTTAATTACTTGTTGTTTGGACTTTATTTTGTGGAGTAGACCTTGTGAACAAGATTTTACAGTTTGCCTGTCCATTATACACTGCCAGTCACCTTTGACCTCCTCTGGAGCACTAAATGCTTTTCTTGTCTTACCATGCGAAACAAGGCTGAAATAACAACGCTTCTCTTCCACTCAGGGGGCATGTAAGAAAATGGCACACAACCTGAAGTGAACAATAGTATGTGCACTCAGAGCACCTCTCAGAGCATTCCCAGAGCAGGATGCTCCACTGCTGTGACCAAGCCCTAAAGTGAGCACTGGACTCTTCTGAGGCATGAAATAATAATAACATCCCACTTCCGTCTCCCTGCTAGAGAGGTGGGGAGGAAAGTATATGAGGGCCTTCTATTGTCACCGTTCACTAGAGAGATACCAGTATCCCCAAGACTTTAATGGGAAAGACAATAGGGCTGGCCTAAAAAGGCTTCCCATTAAAATTTAATCAGAGACTTTTGTCTCTCACTTTATGTGACGATGTGTGTGTGAGAGTCTGTGTATGTGTGTGTGAGTGTAAACGACTACAGGGACAGGTAACAGCACTCACAGCCCATCTTCATCCCCTCTTGTGTTGTTTGTTTCAAGTTCATTCCCTTCCTGTACCTTGGGAGAGTTATTTCATTTTTTCCCAGGTGTGTCACTACCCTCCTTAAACCAGCCAACCACATGGCAACTGCTCAAAAAAATGTTAAGGGCAAATTGGATTAACACCACGGTCTATGGTCTGGGCACTTAACAAACACAGATGCACTTAAGGGAGCCCACAGAATGATTTGTGACTGAACAAAGAACTGGAGAGATGGAGCCTGGCATGACCACAGGACTGGTGTAATATGTCATCTACCGGAAGAGCCATCAGCTCAGCCTACTGGAAAAGGAGTAAACTCCCAAGTGCTGAAGGTAAACTATAAAGTGTCAAGTGCTTTTGTCCTACTTTTGTGGCCAAGACAAACATAATTTTTTGGTTTTCAAATCACAAGGCTTTTGTTTAGTTACAACTTGTTTTGTTTGGGGTTTAATATTCTCTTTAATATAGATACCAATCTTGTAAAGATAAAATGAGGTCAACTTTTTTATGTGAGCAAAAAAAGTTGCTTCATTCTTGACTCCATCCCTTATCTTTCAGTGTGTTTAAGATCTCTTGATAATTACTGACTGAAAATTCAGTTTGTCTTTTTAGGTTTTTGCCACTATCCATTTTCTTCTGAGGCAACTAGTGCAACAAATCGATAGTGGAGGTTAACGTATTAGTATGATGAACGTGTTGACTTACAGTAGGGAGGCCTGACCCCAATAAACCTTGAATAAATTCTAAAATTATGCAGCTGTGGCCTGTTGCATTGGAAGGATTCAGAAAAGAAAACAAGCTCATTACTCTCGCTCTCTCTCCCTCTCTCCCCGTCTATCTATCAAGTTGTAGGTAGGTGTGTTTAGGGAACGCATAATTGCATATGATTGTGTCAGCTGGTTCTATTATCAGATTCGCACTGTGTTTAGAAATACCAGAGGGTTAAAGGGTAAAAAAGAAAATGCCATAAGATACCAGCTGCTAAAGTGATTTGATGATTCATCAACTGAGGCAGTGCTCACTACAAATGAGGTTTCATTTATATTATGGATATATATGTTTTAGCTCGTATGAAATTGTGCCACTCTTAACTGCCCTTTGTGCTATTTCATTTGTACTTTTTAGCCATTAATAAATGCTAATACTACAGGGGCATATCAGTTTCATCTGGTGACATTTCATGGCTAGGCTTGGCCATTGATTACCTCTCTATGCTTTGTAATTGTTTCTTCAAGGTACTGTGATCCTGTGTGCAAGTGAAGTTCCATGTATGGATTTCTTTCCAATTAAGGTTGGAATTATTCACAGGGGGCTCACCCTTGACGGCTTGCAAACAATGACATAACATTGGAAAAACATTTTTGAACCAATCGATGAGAAACAACCAAATGATGTTGGCTGAATGATAAACAGCTCTTCTCCCTAGACCAACACCATCAGGTTCTTAAGAGGTCTGATGTCAAGTAGAATGACACACACAAACATAAACACACTTCAAACAGGCCTGATCTTGTAGTCTCAGAAGCAGCTCATTCTGCAAGGATTCTGCACCACCTGGAGATGGAGAATAAGCAGGTAGGGAGTCGAGACCTGTGGGGAACATTGTTCCAAAGGAATGGCTTTATGGAAATGAGGGTTAAAGGGAGCATCGTCCGTCCTCTGATAGGGAGCCTATGAAGCGCTGACACATGCCCCCCCCCGCCACTCTCAAACATGAAACCATGTTATATGAGAGGGGGTCACCGTTCACCCTAATCACGGCCGTGACATGACATGCTGTAGGTTGCCCCTCAGTGTTAAATATTTATGTCAGCACCGCTGTATTGCCTTGATGGCTGTCAAGACTTTGACACATGCTCTCTCTCTTTCTCTATCGCTCTCTCTCTTTGTTTCCATTAAAATTCAACAAAACAGAAACACAGCATAAAAAAACACAAAAACACAAAGGCATAAGCTAAAGGTAGAAGGCCTTTATGAATTTATAACAGCAAATGGCCGTTAGAATTGACACCTTACTGTATATGCGAAGGCATGCACTATTTTCAGGTGCTTCTTTGTTTTATTCAAATCTGTATGCATCAGTGTGCATTGGTACCAAAAGTCCAATTGGTGACTGTTATATAATGACTGTAATATACTATTAATATTACCCTTCAAGCCATATCTATGTACAACTCACCAGACACCTTGTACGTTTTTGTTCCAATCAATATAGTCCCAGTTAAATAAACCAGGATAAAATAAGTGTGAGTGTGTATGCAAAGCCAACACACTCTCTTGATTAACTTCCACTGTTTAGCTAGGAGTGATTTCACTCACATGACCCAAGGTTTTGGAGGTGGCTGAGATCACTGGAGACAGTGCTTTCTTCCTCTAGTCTTGCTGGCTCCCCCATGATAGGTGTCAAAGATATTCTAATGAATGTCAGAGTACATTTCAGGGGGCCATGCTCCGTACAAACCACTGGAGTGGCCCATCTTATGGGGCTGCCAAACCCCCCCACACTCTAAGCTCCCCACCACTCTCTTCATGTTCAAGAGGGTTAAGAAGATTAATCAATGTCAATGTCTTTTCCCTTTTGAAGCCAATAAGGTGCACACTGTCTGGCCATGCCCAACAGAACATCACTTTGTTCCGTCGCACAGCCGCCCCTTCGCTGCCCTCACTGACCCCCCAGCAGTCCCACTTGTCAAAGTCAAGGGGGCGTTTGGCGTTTGGTAGAGACTGGCCTTCCGGATAGCACTCAGCTCCGCCCTGCTTGACCTATTCTCTGATATTTGACCACTCGGTTGCAAGACACTTGCTCTTTCGAGCTGAAATGTCACTGGGGCATCTTGTCAGCTCACAGACACCTCGGCCTGACAAGCGATTTTACTTTGGTGTGCTACAAGGCAGAAAATACAGGGCCGTGGCCTTGACGCACACAAACTGTCAGCTAGCCAGCAGGGCTACTTGATACTGACTTACTGGCCCAGTGTTAAGACACAGGGACTGGTAAAAGGGTTTGGCTGGGACATTACATCAATATCTGGAAAATGATGCTGGACATGCATTAGAAATGAAAGCTGTAGTCCTGTGTTCTCTGGATAAAACAGTGTAAAGGGAGTCAGCAAACCTAAATGGGGTGTTTGGTTTAATTAATAGAATGACTACAAACTAAAAAGAAGGTATCCTGTGAGCTACACATATGGCACAAAAGGTCAAATGATAACCTTTGACTTCCCCTATTCTAAGCTCCAACCTCTTTCTACCTCTTTTACTTTCACCTTCTCCAACCCATCCTCTCTCTTCTTGTCATTCTGACCCCCCTCTTGTCTATTCACCTTTAAAGGTGTTTACTAAACCAGCATGTTCCTCAGTTAAATGAGGGAAAGCACACTCCTCTCCCCTTTCTTTGACCGCCAGTGGCATTGCAGCATGAAAGAGAAGGATGGGGATTGGAAGTAGCAGTCACATCATTTCTGGTTTGCGCAACCTGCTCAAAGTTTGCAACTAAATGCTTGTCTTCAGTCGAGCTGACAGGGGAGAAGTGGGCGCTCAGTGAACCATGGCCGGGCTGCCATGAAATGACAGGAATCATTGGCATACATTTCAAACAGCCTCGCGCTATCCTATTAAAGTGCCACATCCCCACTTTAAAACAGACAAGAAGGAATCCGCTTTGATAGATAGAGACTAAAATGGCTTATTGATTTTCTCACCCCTTTTTTCTTTGTTAGGAACTTTTGAAAATTAGACCCCAAACTTATCTTTTTTTTTTTTTTTTTTTTTTTAATTACAATAGATGGGGAAAATAGGAAAAGTGGTCTCTTGTGACATCATAGCTTCTGTATAATTACCTTAATTGATATGTCTAAATTGTTATGTAATTAAGGAAATACCACATTTCATTATTCCAACTAAAGATTGTCCTGTAAATACAACATATATATATATTTCATTAAGATTGTGCAGTAGGATGAAATAACATAGTATAACTTCATTATTAATAATGATAAGTTAAAATGATGGTTATGTAATTATTATACCTTATTAATTGTCATTTACACTATCACCAGTTTATTTAATTTCACGTGTTCTGTGTTTCAAGTGACACGTTGTTTATTGTTTTAGTAACTTTGGCATTAGTTCCAGTAAATTTAGAGTGTAAAATTATGATTATTTTTTTTATTGCACAATTTGTTAACTCACCTAAAGACAAGGACTGATTCAGTGTGTCATCAGTAGTAACAAATCAAAAGCAACAGACGAAGGTCAATTGCTAAGGATAGAATAACCATACAAAATATTTTGTTTTATGTTATAATTATAACTAATAATGAGTTTTACAGTATCCTGCAGTATCATCAACTCATCTGGCTTTAATTATATCTCCATGGTCTACTGTGAATACTGTAGTTTGGTATTGAATATTAAAGGGTGACCAAAATATTTCATGCACAGTATTAATAGGTATTCTTCAAAATGAGGTGAATTTACTTTTTCATAACATTGATTTATAGTTGCTAGTATTGACAGCTGGTATATAAAAAAGACAACTGGCACATACTGATCGCAATGAAAAAATATTTTATCACAGAGGTATTGTTCAAGACTTGACTGCTTATAGCCTTTTAACTTAACTGCTTGAATTGACTGCTTATAGTACATTTAACCCATTATGACAGAGGAAGTAAGGAGAAGTAATGGTCTTTTAAGCAGTTTACAAAGCTGTTAGTAGAGAAGAAGGGAGTCATGAAGTAGAATCAGAGTGTGAGCGAACATTTGTACAATGGTAGAAATGTTTGAGGAATTAGATTTTAAAAGTGTATCTGATTCCATTAAGCTGATGCTCAGGTTTTAGGTGATACTTGTGAGGTTAAAACTGTAAGAGTAACTGCATGGTTTATATGAAACGCTTAGTAAGTGCTAAAGACCAATTAGAAGACTTCTCAAATGAAGTTCATCCAACTATTTTGTTTCAAGGAATATTTTTAGGATCACTCTGACCTTTAAAATTGAGTAATGTGGTTTAGTCAGATGGGTTACTTCATAAATATTGTACTGTTATCAGGATAATCAAATTAACATAATTATTTCAGCGCTGCCTGAGGCAAGTGTTTCATTCAGTGTCAAAGGGCTTGTGTCTAGCTGCAGGGTTAGATTTGATCAGTTATATCCTGAACATCCTTATACTAAAGACAACTACCTAAATTTAAATAAAAAATACATTTAATTCATTCAGTCATTACTTTTTGACTAAATTAAAAATTGAGGAGCACCTTGATACATAACATTTAGATTTAAACTTGGGGGCAGAGCTCTGAATGTCTATTCTATGCTTCTGCACTGCCTGATACAAACACAAATCCACAAAATTAGCCTAATCGGTGACTGTGGCCGGAGAAAGTCTTAACAACCTTGTCAAATGCTTTGTGCCTTTCAGAATAGAGACTGTGTTCTGGCCCATCAGTTTCATAAGGCCTACATTATGGATCGTTGAGTATGTTGAGACACCCATAGCAGGGGATCTGCTGCCTTGCTTGATTCCCACACCGCTCAGCACAAATATTAAAGCCATAGACATAACATGGTGTAAAACACAATGATCCTGGGGCCATGGCCATCTTCCTCTCATCTATCATTCAATCCCCTCTAATTAGGGTCTTTTTGTCATACTGAGAGAGGGGCACTGAGTAGCACTTCTGGGGGAGTGAATGGTACAAAAGAGAGGGTCTCATTTCCATCTGACAGTGTGATGGAGATTGAATGTGAGCTTTAGGAAGATAAATGGGCATCCTGCAACCCTCCGACACTATCTGCAAAGCTGCTCTACAACCTGCCCCTGGGAATCGCTTAACAGTGAATATTTGGGGCCTCTTTCGTTAAGTTCTGTTTAGGTTTGTCAATAACTTGTCAGGTCCCCCACTCATTGACATTAAATTAGTGAATACATGCAGGGGAGAAGAGGCCATCAAACCAGTGAAAATGGAGATAATGTTCAATACTGTCAAGGAAATTGGTTTTCTAATGAGGTTTTTGAAATTAAGGCTCAGCAATAAAACCACCATCACAATAATATAAATGTATCTGCTTGACACATAAAATAGCAATTTGAGTTATTGTTGTATGGTTTAATTATCAGTGATCATCCAATAATACTGAGAAGAAAGTATTACAGACCATCAAATGGTATCTTATACATTATTTTTTTTAAATCATCCAAAAGATGTTTTGAATGGAGTTATGTAGAAATATTTGTTTTTGATATAATTATCATTATAATCAGTATAATAAAAGAAAAGGTCTAATAAAAGGTCTTCAAAACAACAAAAAACATGCAGTAAACGCTGATGCGAGGCAAGTTGATTGGCCAGTCATTGGCCCAGACCAATCAGAGTTATGAGTACACACAGTTTAGGATGAGGGGAGGACATTGCTCTTCATTTGATAACGTTAAAAGTACAATTAGGTTTTGCTGTCGGCTTCTCAACTCATTTTAAAAAAGACAAGAGAAAAAGAGAGAGCGAGCACGAGCGAGCTGAGAGCACAAGCAAGCAAGCAAGAGAGAGAAAGAGAGTGCAGCTGTGGTCGAGCAAGGAGAGCGAGCAGCGGTAGAGAGAACAAAGCAGTCAATGAGAGAAGTAAAACGTTATTTTCTGATTGATTCATGGCGGTTACTTTCTAAAGCACAAATAAATAACCATCAAACATTCAACAGATGATTTACTGTGGAGACAAACGCTCTTAGTTTCTGTTTCATTTTCCTCCTCTACATTCAGTGGCGTATCCAGGACATTTTGACTAGGGTGGCCAAGATGGGACACAGCTAGTGTGGGGTGGCCATTGGCATAACGAACCTTAATGAATGGTGATCAAAATGTGTAAATACAGGTGTTCAATGCATCACATTGCTTCAACCTATGCACAGATAAATCATAGTTGAACTCTAGCATCCATTGTAATGTTTGTACTTAAGGCCAGGTTGTTGTTTTTACACTTTATAATACAGCATTAAACTAAAGGTGCCATGCTGACCACCCACAACAATTGAAGTTGATATTACAACCTACAACAGCAGTAACATGCAGTTATCATTCTTCTATTCCATGTACATTACGTTCTCCATTTCCACCTATCAAAGTCTCTGGGAAGCAGTGGTTATTGAAACATGTCTATTTTCAATCAGTAATACTGTTCAGGAAAAGCTACACATTTTCTAAGAGTCGTTTCCCTGTGGTGGAGTAAATATGTTATATGTTACAGGTTCAGAATGAAGCTCCGGGTCCAAACTGCTGCAACACATTTATTCACATGGGTTATCTGTCAAAACATATTTAAAGCAGTTGTCAGCAATGTTATTCATATCATCGTGGCATTAACTCAGCTTGCATCCGCTCTATCTCTGAACTGTGAACTTCATTGTAATAACTTTAGCAGAAACAATATAATAAACACAATATATACACAATTATAAACATATTTTCTCATATGCATGAGTAAAACTCTTTTATGTTCCAAAGACTGCTCTTACTCAGTTTAACTAATTGAAAACATCACATTACACTTTGAACTGTGTTTACTGAATGACCCACTGTAGACTGTCTAACAATGGATGGGAAATACAGTGAAACAAGCTTTCCAGCCTACATCTCTACAGGCCCACAGGTTTAACTTGGCTGGCTAACTAACTGTATTCTAGCAATAAGCTCAGCCTTACACACTCTGAACATATAGAATATTATCTACATGACACAGTAAAATGTTATTAAACAAAACAGAACAAACTACTATGGTGGGTGTACATAGACTTTCACAGGCTTTGTCGTATCAAAATGGCTGTTAATGCTATCTATTTGCACACATTAGACTGTGAATTATATAAGCTAATTGCTAATGATAATTGCTAGCACGATTCGCTAATGCTTCCAGCACATACACATGTACACTGTATGCAACCCCAAACCAATGTCCACAACACTTACAGCAGTTTACTCTATTTTGTCATCATACAGTGGTATGAAAAAGTTTAGGCAGCCCTCTGAGGCTGCATAATAATTTACTCTGTCTTCACAGAAAATGATCATATTAGCATGCCATTCATTTTCTAATAAAAGCTGAGTACTGGGGTATTTTCCAGACAAAGATTTTTAGTGTAGCAATATTAAGTTGTATGAAATTAAATCAGACGTGAAAAATAGGCTGTGCAAAAATTTGGGCACCCTTGTCATTGTGTTGATTTGAACACCTGTAACTACTTAGAACTGATTAATTGGAACACAAAATTGGTTTGGTGAGATCATTAAGCCTTGAACTACATAGCCAGGTCCATCAAATCATGAGAAAAGGTATTTAAGGTGACCAATTCCAAGTTGTTCTTCTCTTTGACTCTCCTCTGAAGAGTGGCAACATGGGGGCCTCAAAACAACTCTCAAATGACCTGAAAACAAAGATTGTTCAACATTATGGATTAGGGGAAGGCTACAAAAAGCTATCTCAGAGATTTCAGCTGTCAGTTTCCACTGTGAGGAACATAGTGAGGAAATGGAAGACCACAGGCATGGTTCTTGTTAAGGCCAGAAGTGGCAGGCCAAGAAAAATATCGGAGAGGCAAAGGCGAAGGATGGTGAGAATGGTCAAAGGCAACCCACAGACCACCTCCAAAGACCTACAACATCATCTTGCTGCAGATGGTGTCACTGTGCATCGTTCAACAATTCAGCGCACTTTGCACAGGGAGAAGCTGTTTGGGAGAGTGATGCGGAAGAAGCCTTTCCTGCACACACGCCACAAACAGAGTCGCTTGAGGTATGCAAAAGCACATTTGGACAAGCCAGCTTCATTTTGGAATAAGGTCCTGTGGACTGATGAAACAAAGATTTAGTTATTTGTTCATAACAAGGGGCATTATGCATGGCGGCGAAAGAACACAGCATTCCAAGAAAAACACTTGCTACCCACAGTAAAATTTGGTGGAGGTTCCATCATGCCGTGGGGCTGTGTGGCCAGTGCCGGTACTGGGAATCTTGTTAAAGTTGAGGGTTGCATGGATTCCACTCAATATCAGCAGATTCTTGAGAATAATGTTCAAGAGTCAGTCACAAAGTTGAAGTCACGCCGGGGCTGGATATTTCAACAAGACAACGACCCAAAACACTGCTCAAAATCTACTCAGGTATTCATGCAGAGGAACAAGTACAATGTTCTGGAATGGCCATCCCAGTCCCCAGACCTGAATATCATTGAAAATCTGTGGGATGATTTGAAGCGCACTGTCCATGCTCGGCAACCATCAAACCTAAGTGAACTGGACATGTTTTGTAAGGAGGAATGGTCCAAAATACCTTCATCCAGAATCCAGACACTCATTAGACGCTAAAGGAAGCGTCTAGAGGCTGTTATTTTTGCAAAAGGAGGCTCGACTAGATTTTTCTGTTGGAGTGCCCAAATTTATGCACCTGTCTAATTTTGTTTTGACGCATATTGCACATTTTCTGTTAATCCAATAAACCTCATTTCACTACTGAAATAATACTGTGTCCATCAGTTATTTGATTGATCAAAATGAAATTGCTGATCCAAACACCCAATGATTAATAAATTAAAATATGGAAATTGTCAAGGGTGCCTAAACTTTTTCATACCACTGTAACTGTCCGATTATACAGTACTTTTGCAAAACAAATTTTTGTGAGGAATGTTATTATTATATCATTGTGGCGTTAGCTCAGCTTGCAGTGACTGTGACCAGAGTCCTGAGTCCTAACGGCCAGCATATACTTTCGATTTCGAGACCTGCTTTTTTCTTACTTGTGGTCTAAAGTACACTGACTACAGATCAGCTCTCACAGCCTCAGTCCAACAACTACAATAGTAGTTGGAAATGGCAAACTGGCCCTATATCAGCTGATCAGCTGTCATCATTGACTGACTAGGATTTGTCCCACCTTATTGTGTTGATGAACTTGACCAATGACCTATCAGATCTGGGGTGGCCACAGGGGTGACCCCAGGCCACCCCCTAAAATCGCCATTGTCTGCATTTCTCCTTTTCATTCAGTCATTCATTCATTACAGTTCAACTCCATGTCTGTAGTGGACAGGTGGAAGCAGACAGAAGGAGCTTGGAGTGAACACACGCACACAAACAAATGCTGCTATGTTCTTTCTCTCACTGCTCTATCCTAACAAGTACATTTCTATAGATCTCTCAGCATTGACTCAGTTCTTGACACAAGAGTTTATTATCAAGGTCATCCATACTCACTGAAATATTATTATCATAAATTCTGTCTCTGTTCTCTTCTCCCTATGTATTCAACACTCTCTGACTTTACACAAAATATGGAAAAACCTACTTTTATACACCATTCATTTACTGATCCAATATGTGCCTAATTTTATACTATGCATATTCCATAACTGAAGGAAAACAACCAAATATAAAGGGAACTTCACTGTTGTATGTATTATGTATACAATGAATAAATCACCAAAATTATGGGAAAAAAGTTATTGACATTTTTTGGCTGCTGGGCCAGTGAAAATGTACAAGTGGCCAGTAAAATTCTGATCTACTGGCCAAGTGGGCCAGTGGGGAAAAAATGTTATGTTGGACACTGAAAATGTTTTTAAAAATCCAAACTTAACAAGGAAAATAACATCAAATTTATGTCACAAGTCAACAATTAACTATTACTGCATCGTTTTATCGCTACTATAATTTGTGGTGGCTTTACAAAATCAGGATAATCTATCTTTAGAAAAGGTACTTGTTTCACTTACTTTTCTAAAATAATCTTCATTTGTGACAGAGTGTGGGCGTGCACCAGGGGGAATGAGTGAATGTAATTGGGTGTCCGTGTCAATGTGTGTAATGTGTGTGTGTGTGTGCAGGGAGGGGTCGGTCTCTCTCCCTAACAGCCCCAGCGGCCCTGCTTTAGGCCCGGTGACAGGGCTCTGTCTCTCAGCCACACTTGACTGAGTCCCGCTGACACTCAACTGTCAAGCCGGCAAGCCCTCAACCACCGCCCTAACATGCTCTACAGCTTCACCCAATTAACTTGCTTTCACTTGACATCGCGGCAAAGAGCTTCATAATAGGTGGTCAAGGTGCAGTGTGTCTGCTTTCGCCCCTCTCTGACGACTAGCAGTGCGCATACACACACACACATTCAAGCGTTGCCCCCACCACTCCCTCTACTACCTCTCAATGCTTTTGTGCCTCTGTAGGTCTAGCAGGCATCTCTTGGCTGCCTCTGCTTGTTCACTGCACTGTGACAGCGGGAGAGCATTGATCCAGGAGAGGGGGATGCAGTGGGGTACAAACGGTCTTGCATGGAAACCTACGAACACTAATCCTACTGGACACCACTCAGTCTTCTCACTATAGAATACAAAACTACATATGCAGATATGCACATTTGTGTGCATCTATGCTTGGATGAATGCTTACTAGCACGTGTTAACATGCGTCCATGCATGTTTTGTACTTTGGTGTGTGTGTGTGTGTGTGTGTGTGTGTGTGTGTGTGTGTATTTGTGTGTGTGCGCATGCATGATATCGGTGTGTATTTCCAAATGTGACTGTGCAAGTGTGTGTGTTTGCAGAGCATTGTGTGGCTATCTCCAGCTCTCTCTCTATTCAGTAAGTTGGACACCGAGCCAGACTGGGTGAAGGAAGGAAAGCGATTTGACCCCCGACTGCGCGGTTGGGGAAGAGGGTCTTCAAGCATGTCAGCTCTGCTCAGGCTCCACTTCCCCTCTGTGTCCTTCCTATTTTTTCCCTTGTGCCAGGCCCAAACTTTGAAAACATCCACCTTAATAGGACCTAGTCAGCGAGAGATACTCTTCCATCTATCAAACTGTGATCCGAGGTGTCAGCCTGGGCCGGCTTTGACAGAATGTCTCCAAACGAACAGTACAATGGTGTTTCCCTCCCCAGCACTCGGCTACTCTACTGTAGCCCCCAGGCTGCCTGGTCTCTCCATCTCACTACACCACCTCTCCCCTAGTTCGCCTGCTTGATTTCACCTCATAGAACACCTTGCAACAGTGGGTTGACTGACAGCCACAAGCCAGCCTAATTGTCTTCTTTCCCAATTTAGAGCACATTGGGATGCTTCAGTCTTATTTCCCTTCTTAAGGAGATGAACTTCTTCATGAAGAGGGAGGAAAAATTAAGTAGCTCATCATAATTTAATCACATTGCCTTATTAAAACATGTACTGTAATTTTGACAGAAACTGCAGCGATAAAAGCAAAAACTGTAGCCGGCCTTCTATGTTTCTAAATTATATGTGGAGTTGTTATGGAATTAAGGAGCTAAAGTTTTTTCGCCTGGAGTGATTTGACCCAAAACAAATGCCTCATAACCCAAACTCCATATTGTGTATGTACAAAAAATAAATACTGGGCTTAAATTCCCTCAACATAACAATCCCAATTCATCCATTCTTCACTCTGCCCAAAATAATACAATTCATAGCTGTCAGGCCCTATGGCATCCCAAATTTGAACAGCATCGATCGAGGATATTGACCATTCACTAGATGCAACTCCAACTCCTGTGTTTTAACACAGTGTGCTGAAATTATATCTGCCCTCCCTATTAAACAATAGGCTCCCCAGTGGTCCCCATTATGGCACGATAAGATATGAGAGGTGAAAATTAACATTAGCAAACATTAGACATTCATACGTTTGTACTGGTTGCAATACCCAAATGGAAATTATTAAAATGTTAATGAAGCTTATTATTCCATGCAATAAAACCTCTTCCTTTTTTGTATTTTGTAATACCTAATACTCCTAAACCTTTACAACTTCAACACTGCACCTCTAGGCATCCTGTTCACTGTAGACATCCACTAAAAACTGAAAGAGAAAACTAAGAGACTCAGAAAGCTGACTGTTACACAGGCCTAAGTGTTGTTTGGTTTGGTGATCTGATTGTGCTGTTGAGTTTTAACTATTAATACACAGTCCAGGTTGCATTAGAGTACGCTTGAACCGCCAGAATCTCTCTGATGACTTCCACAGCTGAGGCTTTGTCCAATAAATTAAAAATAACACAGCCAGCTATGTGTGAATCAGAGCTTCTTTTGCACCCCAGACCATTTTAGGTAAGGGAAAATAAAGTCCTTTCTCAAGGCCCAGAGTCCAGGACAGCAATTGGAGAAGAGGCATGTGGTTTCATCTAGAGTTTCACAGCACACCTGAGCTGCAGAGTAGTGCTGGTCCTAGTCTCTCTCCTCTCCTCAACCAGATGCAACCCTTTGGCCCTTTGGCTACCAGTGTTTGTCATTCAAATTGTATGAAACAACTGTAGATTTACATGAGGAAGATGCAAACTGCACTCCAGCTATATATTGTAGCCTCTTAAAGCACTACTTTATGTTGTTTTTTCAGTGTGTGTGTGGTCTGACTTGGCCTACTTTCAGGGACAGATTTCAGACTCAAGACCATTTAATTGGAGACAGCTTGTCCAGTTGGGGACAAAAACTGCGTCCCCAATTGGGAAAAAGCTGATTTTTGGGTTAGTGGTTAAGGTTAGGGTTAGGTTAAGGTTAGAGTAACGGTTGGGTTAGGCAAGTAGTGGTTATAGTTAAGGTAAGTCTCCAGGAAATGAATGTACGTCTATGTAATGTCCCTAAAAGTGACCTAAGTAAACGTGTGTGTGTGTATGTGTCTTTCTCCCACTCGGCTGTGCTGGTGTTAAGATGGCAACACTTGCCCCTCTAACCATCACTGAGTCAACAAATGAGTCCACACTAGGTACTATTGGAGGAGCTCCCAGTGGTTTCCCAAGTTCCTGCCAGAGCTGGTGGAGACACACATACACATACTTACACACGCACTTGCCCAGACACACACACAAACACACAAGAACCAGCTAGTCCCAAGGACACTCATGCGGTTTCACATCTAGTCAACCACCCAAACAGACCATTTTGGTCTTCCAGTTCACTTTAACATCCATATCCACAAAGAGAGCACTGGCACAATATTAATAACACTTAATCATTTCCTCTGACCTAAATGATTTCTTTATGGGACTGTGGAAACAGCAACCAGAGTCATGAATTGGGTTTTAATCTGGCTGAATGTCAGAACTGTCTTTAGCAAGCACACACACACACACACACACACACACACACACACACACACACACACACACACACACACAGCACTAGTCACATAATGAAATATGC
Organism: Thunnus albacares; assembly: GCF_914725855.1. Classification (NCBI taxonomy): domain Eukaryota; kingdom Metazoa; phylum Chordata; class Actinopteri; order Scombriformes; family Scombridae; genus Thunnus; species Thunnus albacares. Next base: position 23,224,898 of record NC_058108.1, on the reverse strand, counting down.
TTCTGGTAGCCTATGCATTTCAGTTTTGACTGCATTTCTCTTCAAGCCTTTCTCAGACTCTCAAACATGTAATATGTGAACCTTGCTCATACTGTATGTATATTAATAATAAAACTGTAACTTAGCGTAAATATTTCTGCATTAGCCCCTCAAGTATTTTATGTTTTATGTTTCAAATTCCATGCCATGGCTGCTTCCTTCAGTGAATTTTCAATTCATATCAGGATAAGCGGTCTGTTCTCAGGAGTACCATTAGAATAAGATAAGTATTTAGCTTCAAGGAAAAAGCCTTTGAAATGAAGCCCTCGCTGTAATAGTAGAAGTAGCAACATATCTAAGAGGGAGAGACTCATTATTCATTGGAGCGGGTTGTGGCTAAGAACCATATCAGGAGAGTAAGGTGTTTTCCTGTGTGATCTCAGGGTTTCCCATCAATCATGTTGCTCAATTCATCCATTGCATGAAATGTCATTTTAGTCCAGTTGGGTTAATTACTTTATTTTACATATGAGAAAAAAAATGACATTTATATAGCTTGACTGCAACTTGGCAGCAACCCTGCTTTTAAGGAAGAAATAGCAGTCTGGAAAAGAATTAAGCAAGAGACTGAGTAAGGAAGAGAGACAGACGGGTGTGAATGGGAAAAGAGGAAGGGGGGCAGTATTTTAATGCCTGTTGTCACCACGTAATGTCCTCACTACGACAAAATGCTGAACCAGAGAAACCGGAGAAGACTTTTATGAAATCCCCCTGCTGCCTCTAACATATCTCTGGGATATTCCAAGAGCAAAACGTATAAATCTGGGTCTTTTCACATCCAAGTCCCTCTCCTGCACACTGAACTCACACGCACATACACACATACTGAGAAGCCCTAAGTCCCTTGGGACCTATGACTGCAGTTTGAATACATACTGCACACTACCGGGTCCTTGTTGGAGCCAACCTCGACTGGGTTATATTAAAACTATAATAACATGCTTTCAGCAAAACAAGGTGTTGGTCCTCTCTAAACTGTCCTCCATGTTGCTAAGTTAAATAAAGAATCTCATGTCATCATTACTACAGTGAGACACATGAGTCACTCAGAGTGATTTGCAGGAGGGTTTAATCTAGACTATTCCTGATTATTGTTTAACATAGATGAGGGAGCCAGAGAATCCCGTGTTCGTTTAGCTATTTGTCTCCGCTATCCGCCAGTTGTATTCCATAGTCATGCCATGATTTGTTTTTAATTTACTTTCTCTTCCCACAGCTTACATTTTCTCTCCATCTCTCATCTTGTTATGTGCTTGTGGGGTGAGCACAGACTGTTTGTGAATGGATGTGTGTCCTCCTGGATTTATTTATTTGTTTCAGTGAACCACAAGCCGGCGAGCTGAGGAGGAACCGTCATTTTGCGTAAACAGTCATGAAACACGAGGGAGGGGAGAAAAGAGAAGACAGGGAGGGGAGGGAGAAAAAAACTGGAGGAACAAAAGGAAGACAGAGGTGTAGCATGTTTGAGAAAGACAGCGACTCTCCTGCAGGGTTTGGGGGCACAGCGATGGCAAACGTGGCCCATTTCCCTCCCAGAGCTTGTCGACAGGAATTTAATGCCGGCTCTAACGTCTGAACCGCACAGCAGGAAAAGGAGGAGGAGGGAATGGTGGGATAGGAAATACTCTCCCCACCTTCTTCATGTCAAACACAAGTCTGTGTGCGACTGTGCTGTTGCTGCCACCTGAGGGACACATTAACATCCTCCCTGCTCCCCGCCAGCCTCATTCCCCTCCTTGAGTCACACTCATACTGTACACATACAGACACACGATTACACAAATATAAACAGACTCTTTCACAAACTCACTGACTGTCTTTGTTGCCTGCCCCCGGGGTTGATTAGGTCGCAGGACCAGGCCTGTCCCCATATGGAGGCTTTTGGTCCCACGCCCAGTTTGATTTCCCCTCTGCCTCCCTGATTAAATCAAGCTGGACATTTCTGTGGAGGTGGGAGAGAAGGAGGGAGAGTAACAAGAGAGGGAGACTGTAACTACTGCCAAACTTCAGGCAAGCAGCGACGCACTGTTCCAGACAAGTCACACAAACTTGTCTTCTTCCCCGTGTCTTTCCCTCCCTTGCCTCTATCCGTTCTTTCATTTTCTCAAAGCATTCCATTCCATTTGAAAAATAATGTATATACTATATGACTCTGAGAGGCAAAAATGTCATCTGTAGGAGAAGGGAATGGCAAAGTCTTTAAAAAGGACATAAATCTAAATTAGGCAGAAGGACGTGGTGAGAGGACTCAGTAGTTGCTAACACATTCATGGTCACCGAGCTGGGCGACGCAGCAGGGGTGCAGGAATGTGGGACTAAATCTGCCGGCTGGCTACAGACTGCAAGAAGTTCAGCAAACTCTACTCAGGTGTCCAGTCACATATATTGCCTTTAATGGCTTGTCATTATAGGTTGATGTCAAAATATTTTTTCATATCAAAGAAGAACCACAGATACCTATAATGCCAGCATATAAGCACTCGTGTTGGTAATCAATATCAGAAACATCAAAAGGGATCCATCCATCAAGGTTTGTTTTTCTGTTCAGTCCATCAGAAAGAGATTGTGTCTCAGACAAGCCCAGTGTAATGTCGGTAAGTGATGGGTCAAAAAGTTTTTAGTGGGGATGGAGGAAACAACAACAAGCTGGGCTGGCCCAGGATTATGTGTCTCAGGATGATGACATCATGACACAGTGAGTAGGAGGTAAAGAGCAGAACAATAATCATCCATCCCCATCAACCTCTGGCTCTGTTACACACACCCTCATTGATCTTACTTCCCACTTTCTGACAGCCACACTGGAATAAACAACTAGATAATGCTGTTAATGCACACATACCTTAAAGGTGCAGTGTGCAGGATTTAGTGGCATCTAATGGTGGGGGTGCAGATTGCAACCATCTAAATACCCCTAACAACAAAAAACAAATAACCACTTCCAAGTGTGTAAGAGTACCTACGGTGGCCGTGAAACTTGCGAAGAACGCGAAAGTCCCTCTCTAGAGCCAGTGTTTGCTCTGTTCTAAGCTACTGTAGAAACATGGCGGTGCAACATGGCGGCCTCCCTCCATGAAAGAGGACCTGCTCCCTATGATATAAAGGGCTCATTATAATGTAATGAAAAGACAATGATTTTCATTTTCAGGTTATTATACACTAAAGAAAACATACTTATGAAAATTATATTCCATTTCTGCCAACTCCGTTTCACTAGACGCCACAAAATTCTGCACATTGCACCTTTAACAAAATAAAATAACACGGTAATGTCTTGTTCTCAAAGATACACTGATCAGGCAAAGTGCATGCAGATGTCCACACAAATAAATTGTGATATTTTAGGGATATTTGCAAGTGCATGCATAGGTATGTATGCATATAGACAACTATGGGCCTGTGTGCGCACTTGCATAGATGCGATGAAACTCTAAACAGCCTTCATTGTCTGGCCTTTTTTACTCTGGATGCCTTAAACCAATTTACACACCAACTCCTTCCACCTCCTCACATACAGCCCCATGATGTTTAAATTAAAGAGGGAGGGAGGGAGGGCAGGTTGGAGTGGGGAGCAGTGTAAAGGAGAGAAAGAAAAAAAAGTTTCCTGAACATAGTAGAAAATTATTTTCTCTGGACAGTTTTAAGAGTCGACATCCTGTGCTGGAGTTCTCTAATCATCACCAGCGCAATTTACAATCAGAACACACAGCGAGCCAGTTCAGACCAGCTCATCTGTTGATTTTGGCCCCAGCTGAGCTCCGCGTCCTGCTCTGTATGTGTGTGTCTGTGTGTGCCTGTCTGTGTGCTGTTGCCATTTGAGACTTGGGTGACTCGGCACTGGGCCCTGACAAGGGTGGGGTGAACCTCTGTGGGGCTGAAGCGACCGCACACATGCACATGTTCCCTCTCTCTTTCATATACACATTTGCACGCTGTTCTTTTTGCACACAGACGCACACCATAAAATGTCCACTGAACAAACATGGAAATGCACTTGAGCACACATGCGTGCATAAGTAAGATTTGGGCATAATTGAGCACTTGATAAACACAGATATGCACGCCACCAGGAGACTATTGCAACACACACAGCCACAGAATTTGGACAGATGTTTTACCACAAGAATTCACATTCACACACACACACACACACATATATATATATATATATATATATATAGTTCTATACATACATGCATACATACACACTGCTCCCTCCCCATATCTGCACTCATTCAGTGTGGCCCTGGTTCATAATGCATAGCCCTTGTGTACATCTGTGTGTATATGTGTGCATATGTGTGTGTCACACTCAGGATGCTCTCCCACCCACAGTTCCATTGGCTGGCCTCCACCTAGCCCAAGCCCAGTGCGGTGCTGCTGCCTTGCCGCAGGGCTGAACACAGCTCACTGTGTGTCTGCCCCCTCACAGCCCCAGACTGTCCCGACCAATGTGCTTCTGATTAGGTGGCTTAATTACAGCTGTAAAAACAATGTTGATATAAGCCTCAAAATTGCAGTGTGTCAGATACTATTAGCCAACCTTGGACTCCAGCCATTGTTATCCAACTCCTTCAGCGACCCTCCCAACCTCTCCCTCTCCCTCCCTCCTTTTCGCTCCTCCCAAACTTTTCCTCACCCTTATGATTTTTCCTCTCCCCTCCACATTTTCTTTCACTCTTTCATGTCACAAGCTGCAACACAGGCATACTTTAAGAGGCCAAATGGCCCACAAATAAGCATGTACTGGCATGCAGACTGACCTTGACACAACCAGGAAGGTCAGAGAAAGCTCTCTTGAATACCAACATGTTAGAAATACATGACAATAAAAGCAACAAAGAAAGAATGACATCCACTTTAACTGTTTAGGTGTGAATTACACTTCATTTGTTTAATTGGCTCTTTGGCCTGCGGTGCTTGACCTTTTTTAGCGGTCTGTGGTCGTTCAAAATAAGTTCTCTGGCTCCGAGGCAGAGTAAGAGGATATTCTATTAGCAAACATTGCAAGGCGGTGAAGGCTTCCAGAGAGGGGAGGTCAGACAGTCTGGGACAGGACACAGGGCTGTGTGTTGCGGTCTTTGTGTTTCAGTGACAGTGACTAAGGAGCGGGAGTGCGAGGTGTGCCAGAAGTCTGGTCCAGGGAAAACTCGGCAACACCGTAGAGTAGAGGCAAGGAAGAAAAGCAAAGTAAAAACCTCAAGTATGCAAATCCTGGGTGGTCCCATCTTTGGACTGGTCTAAGAGAAAGTCCCCTTTTTTTGTCTGTCTCCATCCTTGAGGCAACTTCAACCTCCACTCTCTGGAGAACCAGGTGTTGTGGATGAACTGCGGACATTCATCAGGCTCACTTACAGCTAATCAGCTGAGTTAAGACAACAGGCACTGCAGAGACCAATGCGAATGGGCAGAATTTGACAAAAGGGCAGCACTGTAGACTGAGGGACATGCCAAGGGCATGTTTCCAAACCCTGCAGGCCTCCATGGTGGCCTGCCTTAGCCCTGTGGCCTCCTCAGCAGCTGGCACTTCAAGGTCTCCAAAATGCCTTACTGTCTAAAGCCAGGATCCCAAACTCACATTGGTATGAAGAAAAGACAGACCAAAACGAAAGCGAGCAAGCAAACTACCCTGGCCTGTATTGATTCTTGCGGACCGAGCAGGGTGTGTCTCTGCACTTCCCAGCCTTGAAAGGCCGTCTTGTCGCTAAAGGTGGAGGCAATACAGTATGCCATCGTTTGAATAATTGATGACTGATTCCTGAGTAATCAGTGTCCTCACAAGACAATGCATTCTCTCTCTCCCTGGTGGAGAGAAAGAGGTCGGCCTGTTTTTGTCCCGATGCCTTTAGAAGCAAAAGGTAAAAGCTTTAATGCGCTGAAGCCACTGGAAGTGCTGCCTCTGAAGGACTCCCCCTGGAATCAGCTGGGATGGTGTGTCTCGCCTTATGAGGGGGCCTATCAGAGTGGCCTTCCCGTAAAGAGCGTGAGAGAGAAAGAGAGAGAGAGACAAAGTACGAAAGGAAGATAGAGTCATTGAGTGAGTGAGTGTGTCGGAGTAGGAAGGCGTGTGCATGCATTTAGATGTTTGAGTACACGCTCGTGTGTATGAAGTAAAATGTATACTAAGTGTAAAGTTTGTTTAGGTGGTATGCATAAAGTATTTGTGCTCATGTACAAGAATGTTTTCATAAGTGCCCATGTGTGAGTGTGTGTGTCCTGGAATGTACAGCCCCTTCCTCTAAACAGGAAAGGAGCACAGTTAATAGCATCACCACCCTTTCCCCTTCTACAGAACGGTGGCCAGACCAGCAGAACTTTAACTGTGGGCCAATCTGATCCTGTCCGCAACACTTTTCACAGTAATATCCAACACAATGTCTGATTTCCTGAGATTTCCCCTAAAGTTGTGCTCTGCAAAGCACCTGCCAGGAGATATGAAAATATCAGCCTGTTTGCAAATTACTTGCCTGCTATCTGCAGGATATATGAACAAGGCGAAATAAAACATAAGAAGCAGACAGTTGTGGGAAGGACGAGCCAATATTCAGACAAAAGCAGGTAAATAGTGAGTTGGTGGGTTGATTTTTTTCAGTCGTGAGGTTGGAGGTGCTGTGTCTGTTGCAATGAGACTCTCACTGGGCCTGTGTGGATTTTTTCATGTGGGGTCCTTGCATTACAAAGACACTTCTATCCACTCACACACACACAGAGACACACCGTCCTGTTATCACCTCAGACAAAAACCCCAAGGGCCACACAACATGATGTCCTGAAAAGACACTAAGCGTGAAAAAACACACAAGGCTATGACTCCTGGGAACCACACATATTATTACATATATGATGCAATCACTGTATTTGTCTTGTTTACGCGCACATCCACTGGAAATATTACTCAATTCAAGCTTTTCCAAACCCCAGCATATGCATACTTTGGTAAATTCCCTGGACTGAGCATATGTCTTATAAGGAGTGATTCACTTGTAGGGAGGTTATCAAACGTCAACACTTTCAGTAAATGTGTGCACAACACCAAGTGTCAAAAACTGTCAAGTACTGAAAGCTGCAATCAAATGCTTGATCATATTCTTATTCTTCTTTATGTCTAATTTTCAGTTTCTGATTTAAAAATTATTTTTTAAAAAAAAAAAGACTATTGTATTTAGGCAAAGGTCTTATATGGCTGATTGTGTTCAGACATTTAATATTTAAGAATTTGTCTTCCTTTATTAAAGGAAAAAAGGGTTTTTGCTCTAGAAAAACATTTTTATTCCTCAAAGTAATTGATTGAAACGTATTTAGTTTTATAGCTGAAACAATGAGTCACTGAAGTCTGAAAATTAATCTGCAAATATTTTGATAATCAGTTCATTTTTAACAATAATTTGATGGCTCTAGCTTCTCAAAGGTGTAAGTTAGCTACTTTTCCTTGTCTCATAATAGTTAATATAGTTAATATAGTTAACTAAATATTTTGGAGTTTTAGACTGTTGGTCGGACAAAACAAGACATTTCAAGGTGTCACCTTGGACTTTGGGAAATTGCATTGTGGTATTTTTCACAATTTTTTGATATTATAAAACCAACCGATTCATCAAGAAAATAATTGAAAGATAGATCGATAATAAAGTACCAACACTCAGATATCATATCAGCAAGAGTATCTAAAAATTTCAAACACTACCCCAGTCTACTCACTTATCGTGTTGTGTTTATTCCAACAGTAAAATTTCAATGTATTTGTGAGTGTAGTTGTTATATTATTCTGTTTTTAATTTGTAGCTGTACTATCAGTTACTCTTTAACAAATAGTAAGTCTGGGTCCTAATGAAGCTCAGGGTCCTGGTAAGGTAAATGTTACTTACAGTAAGAAAGTGCACACACAGTTCCACTTCATCTGCTGAAATAGTTGTAGGAATGCAGTAAGATCATTTCAATATCAAAGGCACATGTTCGCTTAATTTGCATTAAACAGGGGAGGTTGGAAGCACATTTGGAGCTAAGAGGAGGTCCTTATCCCAATCAATCAAGACATGTTACTTGTGCAAAATCACATAATTAAAAAATGCACAAATATCATAAGATCTCAAAAATATCCAATTATGATTTCTTTTTATCCCATCGCACATGCCTCTCCTGTTTTCATTATGTTGTGACAGTAAAGTGAAACATTATTTAATATTTAGTGATGAAACAGGCAAGAAACTCTAACTCTTGCTGCGGAAATAAAACTGAAGAGACAGTGAGACTCTCAGAGAAATGTGCTGAAAGTGTCAATGCTGCTGCTTGAATATGGCAAAATTGCTTATTTTCAGATTCAGCCACATCAAGCGGGGTTTTTTTTCCTGGATGTTTATGGAAGAGCTTGCATATTCATGGCCCGCCTGTTTTGAGAACCTGTCACTGAGCCTGTTATATAGCTCTCCCTGCCTTTCTGTTCAGGATGGCTTCAGAGGCAAAAACACTCCATCAGACTTAACACTGTCCAGCTGACACAGTCAGGCAGTAAAACTGACAGCCAATGGAATCTGGCCTAGCAAATGAACCGGACATAATAAAGCACTGACACAGGGGTCACCTTCTGTCACTGCTTATGTATCCACATATTCTTACAGACACATAGAGAAGCACATATAACACATCAAAAGGACAATGTATCGCCATCCTATTGCTATTAAATACCTATACATTCACACACAGCACAGACCATCACGTGCATGCTCCCTCTCCGCTCCTTTGGCTGGGTTAAATCCAGCAAAACCCCAGCCTTGTATTTGACCTGCCTCCCACCTCAGCTGTAAAAGAGTGAGAGCGAGAAGGAGGAGCTGGTGAGCACCCGTCTGCCCACTTCTCAGACAAGAGCAACTATGGATTTATGACTTAAACTTGGCTAGTTATAAGGTCAATATAATATTGAAATGCATGGGAATAATTCCCCTTCTGTGTGGACAGCTACCTTTATAAGTCTGAAGGATTAATAAAACAACTGGGTGAGTGTTTCTGCTGCTATGAAAGTTCTCATTGACAGTGTATTCCCCCGTGGCTCTGTGAAACAGAATAGGTGTTCGATGGGAGATTCATGCGCATGGCTAGCACTCAGGTCGGGAGCCCTTGGTATTGAAACCAGCCACTGGCAACATTGCCTGTACATATGTGTTTGCATTTCTGTGCATGTAGGTATATATTTGCTTTCCACTTGAAGATAGTATTGTGTAAGTAGTGTGTGTTATCAATCCAGCTTCCTCCTCCCACGCTATATGACTGCTGTGTTCCCCCCTCCTCCCAACCCTTCCTTGTGCTGCACAGCTTCTGTACATGGAGCTCTCGGTACAGTCCCCGTGGAGTCTCCCGTGTCAGTACATTACCTTATAAGTGGAGGCATTGACTGTGGGGACTCTTTGATACACATTCACATACAGTACAAACACAATTGATCTTCAGCAGAGCATTGAGAAAAGGGGGGGGGGGATGCTGAAGAAAGATCTACACACATATACCAGATCACAGGCCTTCTTGTGGAATAAGAACTGTGTGTGCAAGAAGGAACAAAACGCTCTTTTGATAAGGATGTGACATAGAGCAATCTTTCCCTGGAGCCAGCTGCTGAGCACTGAACACTATCAGCAATCTGGGAAAGGCTCAGAGCGCCACTGTAAAAATGTAATATTATCCTATCTGTGCAGCTTCACATCGGGCATAATGTGACTGGCTGTATTAATTATACATTTCTTTTTCTTTTTGCACGAGCAGATTTTCCCCTTAGGGATGATAAAATAATGACTCCATCTTATGACAACATTTGCAGCTCAATTAAAGAGTGTTTATGTCAATCTCCCCCTGTGTGGGCGATGCCGGTTCAACATGTACACGGTAGTAGGAGGATGTTGTCATCTACTAGCCATGAAGTGTCAGAGACCTTAGGTTGTCATGACAATACGCAGGGGTCAAACTTAAGCGCTGACTTTTTCTCAAGGCAAAATAAATATTCAATCCAATCTCCGCACTTATTGGTAAAAGGAATTATTTACTCATATTATGTTTTTTTGGAGATAGGGGAAAAACATACAAAAATCAGTGAGCGACTAATCGATTCCTCCTCCATTTATATTTAAAATTGCTGAAGAAAGGGGTGTTAGTTAGGTTCAAATAAATACTTTCTCTTAGATGTGGATGCAAGCTCAGACAGCAGTCAATTATATGTTTGAAATAAAAATAAATGAATTGGAGTGTTTTTGCTTTCAGTGAGAGGAGAGCCCTAATGAGAGTGATCACAGATGCCAAGACCAAACACTTCAAACAAAGGCAGCTTGTTCTTTCATACATGAACAGAAAAAAAACTTTAAAGATATTCTCTTTAAAGAAAAACAAAAAGAAGAGAGTGGCAGAATGAAAGATAGTGAAATTATATTGTCTGTTAAAGAAAGTCTGAACTGAACAATCACAACCTATTTGCTATCTTTTTGGGAAATGGCCATAATTACATAATTTGTAAGCGTAAAAGCTGAGGAATTTAGAAAATTACTAACAATAATTTGCTGTAATTATGGGTCTCCCCTCACACTACTTTCTCTGCAGCAGCCTCTCACTGCTGCATGTAATGCACACTATATTTTAAATGCTTTAGTTGTCCATATTTAGATGAGTTGTGAATATAAACAAGTGAGTGAGTGAAAAGTCCTTCTTGGTCTATTTAAACCCTCCCCCGCAGGCAACAGTATTTACAAGGAAACGGTTATCATTTAGTCTCTGTTGCGGATCAAAATGTCAAGCTCCACAGAGAATCTGAGCAGTGCTGTTAGGGCCAAAAGTGCAGTTTTAGAGCCCCAGGATCTGAGAGAAAAAAATGATTTGCAAATGCCCAAATATGTCTAATTGACCTGAAATATAGCCTGTGTGCAGGAACTGTTTGAAATCAATACGAAGAGCGAAAAGAATATCCTTGAAGGAACATTTCTGAGGATCACACCGCATGTCTTTCGGAGCAGCATTGTGAAGTATGCAAGAATTATGAAAACAATCAAGAAGTCATGAAAGGTCATGTGAATTAAAATTACAGTGGTTGCAGCCAATTAAGAGAGAGTGAGGTACAGCTGTTTTTTAACCTAGCAGACCAGTATAATAGGAGTGCACTGAGCGCTACTGTAGATTATATGAAAATTCTGTGGACGTGAAAGCCATTTGTGAGTTAATTCACACATAATGTATTCCCTCTGTATTTGTTTATTGTGTGTGTTTAGTGGGGTAAATCAATAGGCAGTATTCCCAGCCTTGATTGGATTCACAATTAGCTCTAGTAAGAGACTCCCTGACAGTGGGTATGTTAGATTCAGTACAGCCAACCAACCTGATTGTCTTTCCCTCACATCAACCGCCACTCCCTCCTGTCCAGGTGCCTTGTGGGTAACAGTGAGGACTGGAGGTTCCTCCCGTGTGGCAGGCAGGCCGTGACAGCTCCAAGATGCTCTTTGACCTGAGAGGAAGAGAAAACAACATCAATGGTAATTCCCCTTCAAACACATTAACTGGGATGAACTGGGTCCCACCGAGCCCCTCTGAGTGGACTTGCATTGATCGCAGAAATCCATGAATAAATTTAGCACTAATTGATTTTTTTTCCTCCTTAGAAAATAAATCTCTAATTCTGAGTAGAGGCAGTGAATGTAGCAGATTGTGCAACCACTTTCCTTTAAAAAAAAAAAAAAAAAAAAAACTGTAGGAAATACATTTTGAGAACTAACTTAATAAGCTACAAAATATTCAGTGTCCTCTCATATCACCTGATCCAGCAGGCCTGTTGTTTTAAGTGCAGCCACAAAGTTTCATCATTTTGCGACTCGACAAGAGTCAATATAAAGTCCACCTTGAGCTCAGTTGCTAAACAAACAAAGAGAATTTATTGTGTTAGGACTGCTGAAGCAACAAGCTCAGAAATTAGGTCCTCTGAATTTCAGCTACCTTTTAATTGCTTTCAGTGGGGATTGAAGTTATAGTTAGAGGGGAAATGGTGTCACATTTGCGTTACACAAACTCCCTATCCCTTCACCTTGCCAGTTGGGAGAGTGATACTGTCAATATCGTTAAAAAAAAAAAAAAAAAGCATTTACAAAAGATTTCAAGCATTAAGTATAAATACTGCACTGGGGTTGCAAAGTGGAAAAGAGTGTTGGAAATATTTTATTATGAAGATGAACTGCCGAAGTAATTTCATTTGATAGAAGGCAAAAGGTTTGAGATCAGTGAATATTTTTCTGATATTAGTAAGGTGTATTTAAGATTTTTTGTATTTTTTTTCTTACTGTTTTTCCTTAAAAAGAGAACAAAGATTTTTTTCTTAATCTCTTAAAAATCTAAAAAAACAAAAAAACAATAGAGGTCTAAATCAAAAAACATACTTAATATCTTCAGTATCTCATGATGCTATATTTTAGTTATTAAGCCAAAAGACGAATGTGGTTTTTAGCTGAGCACTAACCTTCGTTATATTATATAAAGCTGACTGGAAAACACTCTGGAGCATGTTGTTCACAATTTAATCAATGGATCCAAAAATTCAGCCTGATCTTTTAGTCAGGTGCTACAGTATTTTATTTTATATTTATGTTTTTCCCTTTGCTTTTTAGATTTATTGCTACACCTGAAGTTACTGCTCAGTAAAATATCATAACTGCAATGTGAATGCTTTAATTCTATATTGTGATAAAAATGCAAAATCACACTTTGCATATATAGATGTTTGATCTGTAACAGCAGAAAATAATAATAATGGTTAAATATATCACCTTGTATATAATAACTGCAGCAAATTTTATTGTATATTTCAAGTTGTCAAATAGTCAGGCTGCTTATTCTTAGTGATGATTGATGAGTCTTGATTTAGGAAGTTGCAGATTCAGGTATCATACTGCCACCTACTGGTTGAGACTTTTCACAAAGATGTTCAATCAGTAAGAGTGCACTCAAATGAGTTCCTTATGATTAAAATTATTATGTGATTTCAGGAAGGACAGCATCTACTTCAATGATATGTATGGAGATGAAATATTACATTTAGTTTTACTTCAAATGATATATAATATCCTCAGACATCTGCATTAACGAGGAGAGGAAATGTCCCATGTGTGCCCCGACTAAACATCGTGTCCTGGGCCCTTTAAAGCACATGTAGCTGAAGATGTGGTTACGGTCTATCAAGACTGCCTTCACTGACAAACCTCAATTGCTCAGTCGTGCAAAGAAAAAAGCGTTCCTGAAATGTTCCTTTTTATTTGATGGATGAGTTGTACATATAATGGCTGGGCATTACCTCTGCAAATAAACCAGACTTGACATTGCCCTGCGCTGGAACATCTGGGACGCCCCAGAGACAGGATCAAAGGCCTTGCGCGTCCTTGGACTCTATCTGTGCCAAACATGCACAGCAAGCTCAAGAACGACTATCCAACGCATTTCAGTCATCATCCTCTGCGCTGGCTGTGTTTGTTAGTCATCAGCTATTTCTGTTTGATTTCTTACAGTCATATTCCTCAGTGTTTTTGTCATGGTAACAGCAGGGCTGAGAGCGGTGCAGCTAGACAGTACAGTAAATCAATTTATGAGCTTATTATCCCACAACAAAATTATATCTTTAGCTAAGTGGAAACATGGATGTGATGTTGAAAATCAAGTGCTAGACTGATTGATCTTTCCAGCACTGACACATCAGACTGAACAACATATCAACTCCACTCTCATCTGTACTATACTATGGGGGCTGCACTACAACACAATCCACATTACTTGGGCTTTGTTTGGAGAAAGCCAGCCAACTGCATAACCTTAATTAGTCAAGCTGTATTCATTCAAGTGATTACAATGCCCCGCACAGTAGTGAAGAGAAGCATCTGTCACTTAAATGATTTCTCAATCTTTCCATTCAGTGGAATAAATTTATCATGGGCCCGGACTCTAACATGGCTTTTCTTAAAGTACACTGAAGAAAACGCTCATTGAATACTGAATACAGGTCTAAAGTAAAAACAGTATATGGTGTATTTTGATGATTAATTTGAGCCGAAATAAAAAATAATCTTGCCCACTGTATTCTGATGTGTTAAGTCCATTCAAAATGCAAAAAAAACATAACATTATGTTAACGCTGCCGTGGAAGAAAAGGACAAAGTGAAGTTTCCCTGGGATGGTTTTTTTTCCCAGGTTCTTGAGTTTCATTATGTTTGCCATTTCTAAATCTCCCCAAGGCTATGCATCTGCTGCTCTCCAACGTGCACAACTGTGGAAAGAAGCAGGATGTCACTTTTGTGAACTAGCCACGGTGGAGAGAAGGGAAAATGACGCAATCATCAGAAAAGTGGTTTGGGTGGTGAAGCAGGGGCCTTGCGAGGGGCAGGTTGCAGGGATCGCCTGCACCTCGGCAGATGTGCCTTGGTGTCACTCCACATCCGCAGCCGAATGAATCACCCAACAGATGTTTAACGTCAAGGCCAGGCTGTCACGCCAGCCAAACACACACATTATACATACACACATCCTAGCTATGCAAAGACATGCTTACACACAGTACAATTTATTAGGAAGAGTGGCTCCACAAGGGGTCAGATCAAGGCACTGATGTTCACCTTGATGTAACTTTGACCAAAAAAAAAAAAAAAAAAGATTTCACTCACCCTGAAGTTTTCATAGGAAGGGAAAATGCACTAAATACACATAAACACTCTGAAGTGTAGTCTGGTCAAACTCGCTGAGTCCCACTGAAATGTTTCTACAGCATAATGTATTTTAAGACACTCTTTTTGATCTCAGGCTTGTACTATCTCTTCAAAATTGAAAGAAAGAAGGTACTTTAAATAACTCCACCCCAGCACTCCCCCCTGAACGCCTTTTTGTGGGACCTTTCATTGCAGAATAAAGATATTTTGTCAAAACTTGTTTCCAGCAATTAAGTTATATGCCTCCACACCACAGACGTATTTTTATAAAGCTGCAACAATTAGTCGATTAATTGACTATTGACAGAAAATTCATCTGCAACTATTTAGATAATCAAAATATCATTTTAGTCATTTTTTAAGTAAATATGCCAAGAATGTGCTGGTTTCAGCTTCTAAAATGTGATGATTTAATGCTTTTCTTTGTCATTTATTATAGTAAACTGATTAGCTTTAGGTTTTGGACTGGACGGTCAAAATAAGACGTTTAAAGACGTCACCTTTGACTCTAAATAATCTAATAATCTAAATCATAAAAAATAGTTGCAGCCCTTTATTTTTATTACCTCTTTGTTTCAGAGTTTGTTTTAAGAGTTTTTTTGGGTGGGGATGATGAAATGCTATGCTACTACAATAAACTGCCAATTCTTAATAGTAGATGTTCTCAACAATGCCATGCTGTACCCAGCATGGCATTGTTTTTTATTGACAAGAGGGCAATTATCTACAGAATTTACTTAACTTACTTATTTACTTTACAATTATATTTTTTTCCTGTACCCAATGTCATTTAAGGTGAGCGATCACTCAAAGATTTGACTCAACCTCTCACAGAATCAATCACTTTATGTGCCGTGCATATTTTTTCAAGTGTGCCTTGGTACCAAGAACACTGAGACTCACTGAGTTAGAAAAGAGCAATTGAAGGTAAGGAGCTTTTAAGAAAGAGTTGCTGGATCTTTGAGAACATTCTTGAGGCCCTTTTCCCCTCTTTTGGAGAAACCCAAGCAGATAAAAGGAAACACTCGGGTGGATTAAAGTGTTCAGAATGTATCAGCATCAAACCACTAGAGTTTTTGCCCTCTACATTTTTCAAACACAGTCAATAGATCTAAATATTTTACTGTGCCCTGGCCGATTTATTGTTTGATGTTTAAAAACTTGTGTGGAATGAAAGAAAATTCATTAAAGAAGAAGGCCCCAGAACGAGGCCCCACGATCAGCTTTGAAAGTCTAGTTTAACTGGGATATTGATCATTCTCTTTCTTCTGTGACAAAGGCCACCAGGGACGCTGGAGGTGTCGGTGGATGAAGGCGCGCTGCCAATAACACCAGACGTGTGTGTGTATACACTGTAGGTGAGGCTGAGAATTACACTACTGACACAGAAAAATCCAATAACTCAAAAATGACCAAACAAATACCACATTCTTGACTTCTTGCTGGTCAAAAGAAGATTCAGTGCGCACCCTGGTTTGAATGCAGCAAATTGCACATGAGGGGTTTTGATTTTTGAAATTCATGACATTCATTCAAGACTAAAAACATTTGTGAACTTAATTATGAAGCTCTATGTGGCCACTGGAAATAGAAATTTAAGGTCTCTAAAGTTGCATCCCTAAATTTCTATAGGACTTTAATCTGATCTCAAGACTTCCAGCTCTTAATCAGAAACTGTCTCTCATCCTGTCATAGTGCAAAAGGAGCTGTTCTATTATTGACAATGGAACATCTCCCAGATTTGTCTTTAGATGACAATCTCACTGCAGTCTATCTCTCGGCTGTTGTGCTTAAGGAGAAACAGATTCTAATTCACAAATCAGAACAAGTATCAAAGTAACATACTGCATGTGAGGTCTATTTTAAACTATAAACTAATCAAAAATTAAAAAAAAAAAATGTTGTGATGGAAGTGATGTCTCATCTCTGGGCACTAACAAAAGGCTTTTGCACAAGCTGTAGACACAAGAGATTTTTTTTTTTTTGACAGAGAAGGTAGCTGCAGACACGAGAGAAATCTTATTCTAGCGATATTCAGCACGAAAAAGCAAAACTTAATCCGCATGAGTTATTCAAGCTTAGATTGCCATCAAAGATAACTCCTGAAGTTCTGGCAACTTTCTTGACATCAGGAGACAGACTAACCACAGTATAATTAATTAAATCTTTGGAATATGCAGGGCAAAGAGTTCTTTTCCCTGAGCTGCAAAATATTAGACAAGCAGGACTTGAAAACTGTCAGCAGTACTTTGGAGATGGCCAGACTATTCAGATTGATTACTTTAAAAGACAAATATAACTGAACATCACCAACGCATCAGTGTCCATTGGAATGAAAAACTGCAAGTCATGGCACTGGTAGAATCTCTTAGAATCTCATTTTTTACCATTAAGCTAGCACACTAAAATGTTTTGCGTAAAAATGGAGATAATCTAAATACAGTAAATAACATTCAGTTGTTGCATTCAGCATATATCCTACAGACCTGCACGAGTAAACTGGCTTCCCCTTTGACGCTAGGCCACAATGTGAAACAAATAACATTCAAGAGTGACCTTTAATAATGATCACTTATTTCACCCCACTCACTTTAGATAACTGTAGCTGCCTTTGAAAATATTTGCTTAGTTTGATAAGACCACTGTGAAGAACCCCCGTATGTGTCCCTCTACTGTCTCCAACAGTCTAGAGGACTTCACAGAAATACCAGATTATCAAATAATCTGGGCCATAACATTCTCTAATTATTTAAATTTCATGTATATTTCAAGGAGCAGGGAAATGGCAGCATGATGTAGATCACAAGCTACGGTATAGAAAGAAGGGGACTGTTTTTCTACACTCATTCATGCAAAATAATTATAATTTTTCCTTTAAAAAAATGCCCTCAAGGAGACATGTGCAGAATGGTGTAAAATTGTCATGAACTCATCTTATCACGGTTTACATTACATTTATATTTTATTGACATACTGCTACCATAGAAATTAATTTTTTTTTCTCTGACAAAATGCTTTGTAATTTGCTTCTATACAGTATAATGCAACACAAAACATGTTTGCTTTTGTGATTAGGCATATGAGAAGCAGGTTTGTTTGCCCCTCCTTCTGCAAAACATTACTGCCTTTAAAAATTTGAGAGCTCTGAATCAGCTTTTGGCACAGCTGTGACTATGCAACATGGCCAGTCTAAATACAAATTCACCTCTTCTCTTTCCAAGTATCAGTTAAAAACATCTGATCTCCTTTCCTGCTCAAACCACAGCTCTGATCACAATGTCTTTGTGTTTCAGTGTGGCACTAAAACTCCATATTCCAAACTCTGATGGACTTATGGACAGATTTCTTGTCTTGTTTGCTGACCACTAGGGTCAGCAGTGTATATCTGAATCTCTCTCTCTCTCTCTCTCTCTTGTCCACCATCTCTAACTTTTCTCTTCCCATCTCCCCTGAATATCTGTCCCTTCCTCTGCCAAAGAAATCAAATGGAATTACCAGTCTGCTGCTGAATGAGCAAGTCAGTACATAAGGAGTCAATAAATACATTGACCAGAGGTGAATTAGGTCCTTACATTTAAATGCAGGAAAGCAGGCTGGGCAGGCAGATCTGCTGGGCCATCAGCTCACAGGACCAAACGGCTCACTAACTGGGGATGCTGGTTTTCTTCTATGATACGTGTAGAAGCTGAATCAAGAGACAGGTTTGAAGCATGTCAGTATGTATGTGATTGATAACATGTTCGTCCCAGGAAAACTAGGTAAACAAAATATGACACAGACTACAGGTAAACAAATTCCAACTAAATTAAATTGAATTATCCGACCACACTGCGGCTACTGAGCACGCAACATTTGACATGTTTTACCTTAAAGAAAAAACATTTGCAACAGCTCACCAATGACTCCAAACTGTGGATTTCTAGGTATCATCATCTGTTTCATACTATATCATTTTTTTTCTACATTCTTTCTGTGACTAATCTGTGAAAAGTTGCAACCTGCACCAGACATACTGTAGCATTTGATTGAAACTTGACTGACATCAATCAAGAAAGCTTGGGTTGCAAAACTAGGGGCTCATTTCCAAGGCAGCACTTACACTAAGTGGTATTAGTTTATCATCAGTAGATTTCAGCGCTGCTTGTGTGTTTAATTGTCATCTTCTCAAGTTTCTTTTATCAGTTGCCAACACTGGTATACACCTATACGCTCAACTGTTCAACTCATATATCACATATCACGTCACTATCTTTTTCTTTTTTTTAAAAAAGAGAAAAAATGCTTTGCGTAATGTTTTTGAGGATGTGACAATGAATATAGTGTTTTCTACATAAATTTAGAGGAACAAACCAAACAAACCCAATTTTAATAATCTACAGTGATGCAATTTTTTTATGTATTGTTGTCATCTGATTTATTAACAATTCAAATCATATAAAGTGGTTTGAAAAATATGTAGTAAAGTAAAGAGCCTATTTTCATAAAAAGTAGTAAATGTGGTTGTTATTGAATTTTTTATTTCTTCATTGCATCAGTGAAAATGTCTACCACCACACTGTCCTCCTTTCAAAGTGTGCAACTCTCCTTTGAAAAGACACACAGGACACAGCAGGAGGGGAGGTGTGATGTTCTCTCTTTTTATTGACTGACACGGCTGATGAGGGCCCATCCTGCACTTTGGCAGGAGGGTAGGCAAGCATGCGGAGGTGGCGCCCACCAGGGTGCGAGGAGGGGACGACATGGTCGTCCTTCATAGATATTCCATGCATGGCTTTACCCTTAGCTGCCCTGTCAAGGTCTGTGTATGCCCCTCTGAGGGGGCTGAGACAGGGTCATGGATGACACCCGCCTCTATGCCAGACGTGACAGCACAGCTGGGCTGCTTAATGACAGAGGGGCCTGGCCCAGCTCACACCTGCCCATCCTGGGCAGGGCAGGCGACCTCACAGGGAGAAAGAAAAGCCGCTGCCACGTTCGATGGGCAGATGTTCTGGAGAGGAGACAGCAGAGACAGCTGCACTACAGGGACCCCTCCGTTTCTCTCCTCTCTCCAGTAATTGAAAATCATGTAAAAGGTCAATTGTGTGATACTGGCTGTCCCTCTCTGCAAGTTGTTCCTTTCAGCCAGAACATGACAAAAACAACACTGACTGGATGACAGCTTTTGCCTCAATTACTGCCTATTTAGCTATGGATGTCCATGTAATGACGATATCTGTAAACATTCCCAGTGAATAAATCTGCATATACAAAGAGGTGCAGGCCATCTGTTGGAGGCCATGGTTAGGGGTCCCTGAGAGAAACCTAATCATTGGGTACATTACACAGACACTGTTATGACATTTGGAATCCAAACGAAGGAAGACTGTAAGGGGGGATGAAAATAACACTAATTCCAAGCTCTATCAACATTTGCTGAATAGCAGCCCCACAGTCTCTGTGTGAAGAATCCACAATGGTACAGAGGGTCAGTGCCTGTCCTGAATACCTACACAGAGTGACCCTCTCTCTGGATTTCACTCTGATGAGAAGTGGCAAGGTTTTAACCTCCACAGAATTGCTCTCTGTTTGTGGTTGTCTTAAATAGTACCAGCTACAGAACTGTCACACAACATCAGCTTCTCTGGAATTCAGCAGAGATTTCTAGACCTTCATAGGCAGGGTAACGATCAAAATAGACAATGAGGACTCATCAAGTAACACCAAACAGGGAAATGAGATAAACTTTGGCCACTTTTGCGTGAAATTTGGTTGTTGACTTTCAAGTACTAGAACCTTGGCAATGTGTTCCAGAAGTTTTTTTACTTGACCTAGATTAAGGAGAGTTTTATGGGAACTGGAAAAAATACAGAAGGTTTAGATGCTCAGACTGTGACATACAGTGTTTAAAGAGTATGTCAGTGTTGGACAAGGAATTGCGTATATAAATGTGACATCTCATCACAAATTTATTTCAATAATTTTAAAGTTTGAAAAAGTTGTTACTTTTAATGAGTAACATCCAACGGCTCACCCACAAACATGTGGTTTTGAGGGAACTCTTTAAAATTTAACAAAAACAAGTGCTGTGACTTGAGTACCAGCACAAACAGGAAGGAAACAATATATTCCATAAACTCCCACAAATGAGAATGTTATCAATAACACTTGTGTCTGCAGGAAAACAAAATGAAGCTCTTCAAGATGCATGTTTCTGATTTGACTGACCGTAGCCCTCTGCCAATAACAATGTTACCCGCAATCACGATCCAAACCACACATCCTTGGCACAGCACACTGTCATAAATTATGTTTTGATTCTGAACAAATGCAACAGCTTCCTGTCTAGTGCTGTTTTCTCTTATCTTGAACCAAACGCAAACTAAAAGGATGCTGTTTTTGCTGTGGGAAGGGCATTTAGAAACATATCAAAAGTGTTGGACACTGCAGATGACAAACTTGGAGAACACATACTCTCATCATCAAGGAAACAATGACTGTAACTCCAGAATTTCAAAGAAACCGACTATCTGTGCTCATTAAATCCAATGAAAATCTGTTTTAGACATTGCTGTTGTATCCTGGACTTTACTCCTAATTGTCTCCCATGTCTACAAAACAAATATATAACAGTTATTTATAATTACACTTAAAACCACTGGGCCTCTCAATTTAAACGTGTGAGTGTTTGTGTGTGTATGCTACTTATATGAAAGTGTAACTGTGCAACTGCATGTGTGTAGCACACCAGAATGCACATTTCAAAGGCAAGACAGCTCCTGGGCTTGCTGAACTTTTGCTTGTTATCAGGAGCTGAGAGTGAAATGGAGAGAATTGATCTTTTGTCTACTGGAGGTGCACTCCCTTGGGCTGGGCCGCTCGCTTGCTCACTCGCTTGGCTGCCATGCAGAGGGCTCTCTTTCTCATCCCCACCCCACCCCCTCCACCCCCCCCCCCCCCCCCCACACACACACACACCACCATGCCCCCGCCCTCCCCCCCTCGTTCACTCACTCTCTCTCTCTCTCTCTCTCTCTGCATGGCGGCTGCCTCTCCTCCAGCTGACACTTGTCCTGCCGTTACTGGGAGAGATGTGCGCTGAGCTGCTGACACCAGGATTGATCTTCCTCCTTTTCCCCATAAGCTCCATATCAAGCTCCTGGAGACTCTGGGGGAGACAAAGAATGGGCGGAGGGGTGGGGATAAGGGGTTGGGGAGGCGGCCGGAGTGGAAGAGAGAGGAGGGAGAATATTGTCAACTCACATCACCTCTTCAAACTAACAATGTTTGCTGCAGCGGAGGAATAAAGAACACAAAGTTGACAGTTATATTGGTGGTGGTGGACTGAAGTTCATCCTTTTTGCTAAATTGTTGCTCACAGCGACACCACCAACAACTAGATTTCCTAATGCTACCAACACCATTTTCTTTTTTTTTGTGAACAAGTCTCAAACGGTGCACTATTTGCTAAAGTGAAGTAGATATGATATTTTAAAGAATGTACTCTGTAAATATTATACCTCAAGCCTTGCATAAATGACTTGTCAGGACTACCATACCATATTTTTGTGAGAGAAACCCTCAGCAGTGTGTTCCATGGGGTGGAACTGATTACTGTGCCCACAAGACTTTTTTTGAGGTTACACTTAACACAAACAAAATCAGTGCAGGTTATGATTTATGCCAAAAGTAGCACAACCTTCAGTGCTGTTCATTTTATTTTATTTCTTTTCATGGCAAATGTTAATTGCACTGATGGAGCAGATTTATTAGAAATAGAGATTAAAATTATTCACTGTATACTGTGGTTAGAGCAATGCATGGAAGTCTGATTCATCAGTGGTAAGAAAAATAATCCTCTAATGTTTTACTAAACTGTAAATTGTTTACTCTTCAGTGCAACAGACTTAATAACCACATTTCTGGCAATATCCCTTTACACCACAATTAAGTCACAGCTTACACACAGTCACCAGGCTTCACTGAAGCAAAGCATGGGGAAATCTAATGCAGAACACATTTTTTCAACTCTTTCCTCTCGTTTACATGATGTGTTGGAAAGTCTCCACTTACAGACATTGCAATACTTATGCATATAATTCAAAATATGCCTGGTGCTTATGTGGCAGATTAGGTTTTTTTCCTTTCTTCTGGCCCACTAAATTGTCACCAGGCTAGATTCAATGATTCATCTGTGCCCTAAATACTGCCTACTACCTAATTACAGTGCTATATCTATATTCCTGCCTCTTCCTGGTGCCTGGTTTCCATGCTGGCTGGTGTGTGCACAGTTTGGCGTACTGGTGTGTCTGCCGTTTTTCCTCGAAAGCTGGTCTTCCAGCAATTGTAAGGTGTGCATTTTTACAGTTTTCTTGTACTGCACGTTCATAGCGTGTGCCATTGGCATCATATCTGCTTCTGCTCCTTTATTTCACAGCGTGGTCTGCTCATCTCATGGCTGCAGACCCAGAGTAATATTGCCTTGCTTCATGCCCTTGTTTAACGCAGTGTCGTTTGTGTGTCAAGGTAGGCTGGCTTAATTTTGTTTTGCTAACTTTAGGCCGCTTTTATCTGGCTTCCAGCTATACGAAACTTTTTCTTTTTGGTCTCTGATCTGCTGTGATAGTGACTGAGCTGTGGCTTTGCAGCTCTCCCCCTCCCACTGCTGGGAAGCTGCACCTTCACTCTCTTTGGTGTGTATGCATGAGTTTCTACATTTCCATGCTTCCACTCTGTGAATATTGTCGGTATATGGACTGGTTTTTACTAGTATTGGGTTTTTTGTGTGTGTGGGTGTGTGTGTTTTGTTTTGCACCACAACTGGTTCGGCTCTGCGGCTCTGTCCACACTCGCATCAGTGGGAGTGAACTGAAGCTGTCCGTTTGCACACTAGGACCAGGGCAGGAATTACACCACAGCCAGTGCCGTGGCCGTAATGCCCCTTCTAAAATTAACTACCCACACAACCAGTTTGGCATGCCCTGTTTTGAACTGGCTGTTGTGACCTTAAAAGAAAGTTGCAGATTTCCTCATTTAAAACTAAATGCAACACAGTAAAAAAAACAGACTCAACGTTTCCCAGTGTCTCTGTCATCATGCTGGACAACAACTGTAGCGCAAGATTTCTCCCTCCTGCAAATATGTGTAATGTTAACATAAACAATAATAGCTAACCAGCTAGCTACCATTAGCTAACAATTAACATTACATGATAAGCACAAGCAGCTAAACACCGTACAGTGTAAGTACTAATCCACATTGTGTTTTAAAGTTTACCAGCCACACACACTCCTACCCGGGTCTAGGAAGTGGTCAAAATTATTTTCTCCAGCTGTTAGCATTTATAAGACTGCTTGTTTGTCTTTTTGAGCTCTGTATCATCTGTGACAGTGGTATTTGGCAACTTGACATATTCAGTTTCTGCTTATGCTTTGGACTCGTTTTCACTCGTCATGAATTTATTTCCTTTGTGGCAGGAAAAACACATTACACAAGTCTTTATAAACTCCTGCAGGTTAAACTGGACTAATGATACACTTTTAGTGCTGACTGACTCGAACACACTCGCTATGAACAAACTTAAAAACACTCACTAGTCTAGCAACATTAATGCTACAAACAACCCGTAATGCAACACTCCGTGTAGGAGTCGGTTTTACACCAGTACTTTATCCATTCAAAAAGAATATCTGATGTTGTAAACACATAATTGTCCAGCTATTAGCGGAGTGTGTATGCAGATTAACCTCTAGACCAACATGCGTAACCAGTCAAAAATATTGTCGGTGGTCGGTACCATTGACATCTCTTACCAGGATATTGCTGCACAGTGTTAGCTAATTACAAACTTAACTAGTCCTAATTCTGAAATTTTTCCCCAAAAGCAGCCTATGACGGACCACACAAACACACACACACACACACACACACACAAACACACACACACAAACACACACACACACACACACACACTTCTCTGGCATGACTGGCAGCTCTCATCCTAGTCTCTCCTTGAGAAGGTCTCATCAGTGTGTTTAATGTTTTAACGTGTAAAAAAAGTGTTTTAAGTCATTTTTGTGACTGCTCCTACGATCTCAGACCCAAGTGCTAACAGTTGCATGGGTGTTGAAACTTGTTCAGATTAATTTTGATCACCCCTATCCCATTTATAGACTTTATTTTATCATGACAATATAACAATAACAATTAACATAATGAATTGTTACCATTTTTTTTAAAAATCAATCAGACAGCATTTTGTGGAAAAATCAAATATTCAGTACAGTTTTAATAAAACTACTGTTTTTCAATACACTGACTCCTAATTGTTGTTTTGTATACTGTTTTGTCTTCCTACAAATAAATCATCACTAATTATTACACAGTTGGTTTTGGCCTTGGTGCCCTACATTTTGGCTGCGATGCCCCAATAAATTTGTATTTATCAAGTAGTTTATTTGGACTGCAGATCCACTTATATTATCCGATTTATTGTTTAGCCGGATTAGTTTTTTGGGTAGGTTTTTTGTCGTTACAAGATTATTTATTATTTCCTATGTTTCACTGTTTTGTTTATTATTACTTTTTTCTTTTTTTCTATTTCTTCTGCTTGTATTTGTAGATTTCCCCTGTGTTGTGCTCTCCCTTTGGCCAAACAGGTGCGCATGTGGTGTGTGTTTGTGTTTTAATGTGCATTCTTTTTAATTATAGTTGACCACTGTGGTAGAATTCATGCGGCCCAGTATATAGTGTTGTTAACTGTTTGCTTTCTCCTTTCTTTTTTTGATGGTGTCCCTTCACTGATCCCTTACTGTAGAGCACTTGGGTGTGGAAGGTGTGGTGTGCAGTGTCAGCCCCACCCCCCAGCTACTCTTGTTCTCTAATGGTAAGACCCCAGTCCTGCCCCGAATATCTTTTAACAGCAAATGAATGGGCCAATAGGAACTGTGCAATATTTATTGAGGTGCTACTTTGTATTTTAAGATTTGGATTGACCTGACTGTCATTTTTAAAAAGGCAATAGTGTTAATGAAGTTACTATTCATATTTTTCTGGCATCACGTCTCAGTCTGGTGTTGTCAAGCCTGTGTAACTTTTCTTTTTTTGGGTGTCCCAAAGTGGTTACACTCAAGAATTTCGTTGGGATGAAATTCCCCAGGGTGGCATAGTTGACACTATGAAGAAAAAAAAAAGACAACTCCCCCGCTCTCACCACACTTACACAGGTCATGTACAAAGCAGAGAAAAATAAACAGAAAAAGAGCTTTTTATTGGCAATAGGACCAAGCTAAAATACTACTGTAAATTGGATGTTGCTAAGTAACCTCAGACTGAGATATTGGCTTATCAAAGGATTTGACTACAAGTTGTAGCACTCCTCTACTTTTGAAGAACTGTACTTCTGTTGAAATATAATTATATTCTTATATATAATCATCAGCATCATAAATAAATCCCCCTAGTCAGGCTCTTCATACTGCATAGTTACAACAAAATTAATTCTAATTATATTTACTAATTCAGGTGTAACTTAAGCATCACATATGTGCACTAAAAGCTATACAGATGTGTGTATCAGTAATACTTTCTTTTTCACAAAAAGTCACTTAATTGATGAACTAATTAATTTTAGGACTGTATAGAGCCTCGTTAGTGCTGCTGCTGTGATCCTTGGCTCACAGTAAATTACAGTAATGTAATATAACATTGTCCTTTTCATCATATCAATAATTGTGTTTTTGTTCTTTTGCATTAAATGTCAATGTAATGAAGTGAAATATAACATTTTCCTAATGAGACACTACTCACAACTGCCTGTACTGAAATGATACAACAGCTGACTTAGTTTTGATACCCTTTAAAGCACAGCAGTTTAGGGCTGCAACTAATTATCATTTTCATTATCAATTAATCGATTAGTTATTTGGTCTATAAAATATCAGAAAATGGTGAAACATGTCAATCACTGTTTCCCAAAGCCCAAGATGACATCCTCAAATGTCTTGTTTTGTCCCAACCAACAGTCCACATCCCAAAGATATTCAGTTTATTGTCATAGAAAATTAAAGATACCAGAAAATGTTCACATTTGAAGCTGGAATCAGAGAATTTGGACATTTTTTCTTAAAAAAGTGACTCCAAACGATTCATTAGTTATCAAAATAGTTGGTGATTAGTTGACACCTAATTGATTAACCCGACCAACAGTCCACATCCCAAAGATATTCAGTTTATTGTCATAGAAAACTAAAGATACAAGAAAATATTCACATTTGAAGCCGGAATCAGAGAGTTTGGACATTTTTTTCTTAAAAAGTGACTCCAAATGATTAATTGGTTATCAAAATAGTTGTTGATTAGTTGACACCTAATTGATTAACCGACTAATTGTTGCGGCTCTACAACAGATGCTGATAGAAAGGGAGTCAGATCTGACCTTTGACTACATTAAAACTATTATGTAGAGAAACTACAAAGCATTCAAAAAGCAGGCATCTCTGCCAGGGCTGCAAATAACTAAAAAATGTTATTTTAATTTAAAAAAATGTTTTTCTCTCTCTCTCTGTATCATACATCAGAATACATATAAGGACAGGAAACCATAAGATGTAGCAGAATATTTTCTATAAAATCCAGTTGAGAAAATAACAGAAATAATACAATGTGCTCATCTTACAATGTTAATAAATCTGGATCTACACCTGGATCCAGATCTTCACTAAAATTGAATCACTTGTTCCTTGGCTCACGGCCTAACCTTCCACCACATCTCAATAAAATCTGTCAACAAGTTTTTCCAATACCCCGCTAACTTAAAACACAACCCCGTTGGCAGATGTAAAAATTACTGTAGCTATGACTGAAAGGTTTAAAATTAATTAGGACTTATAATTAGACTGAATATAAAACCTGTACAGTCATAAATAATACGATCAAACATAAAACACTTTCATCAAAAGCTGTGTGCAGTCGTACAGTAAAGGAATGTCAGTGGCTCTCGAGGACTTCTGTTGTGATTGTAAGTCCAGGTATCTGAGTGGATTTGACTGGGGATCTTTACAGTTATTACTGTGTATTATTGGTATCGCGAGGAGAGCAGACCTGTAAGGTCTAGCACCAAACATTATAATTTGCAGGTTAGCCAATTTCAAGAGGCTGGATGGCCCAATACCTTTGGTAAGCATCCCAGAGCAGCATAGAGCAGGGCAGAGCCATGCAGGAAGAAGATGAATCAAGTTTAATAACAAAGGGTTCTAATTGCCCCCCACAACCTCATACCCCCACCTCAGCGGTGAACTCTAATTACGGTGAGAACACACTGCACTGTCACCCAATATTAAGTTGTTGAGGAGCGGGCCAAGATAATCGATAAACACTTTAGTTGTGGAGGGGGGAGAGGCAGGGAACAGAGAGAAAAGAGAGAATGAAAAAAGTAAGATGCCCCTTCCATTCAGTGGGAACCATCAGCACCCAAAGCCCTCCAGGCTCATGAGAACGCCGTTGGGACGGTCAAAGAATGATTGCAGAGCAATAATCCTGAGCACCCTCCCCCGCCCCCCCAACACCCCCACACAAACACACACACACATATACCCCAAACACTCACTCACACGTACAAACACACACACACACACATACGTTCATGTGAGCTCACAACACAATGTAGAGCCCCACCTTCCCTATGGGCTGCCTGAGCACCCGTGTGTCTGAGAGGAAAGGTGAACACGGTCACCCTAATTACAGGGGCCCCAGCTCTCTCACACACTAACACACACTCACCAGGCATAACTAAAGACAGGCCAATTAGGGCGAGAGGGAGATAAGGGAAGTTTTATTTGTATACTAATTAATCCCCTGATGAAATTCAAAAGGGAGGTGGTGGAGGGGATTGGGGGAGGGAGCGGACGGGTAATTGTGTGTTTGAGAAAAGGTTGCTTTAGGTGCGGTTATCTGAGAAGCACAGCCTTGAGATAGTTGCCCCCTAATCCCGTGCTGAGCCCCGGCACAGCACTGCAAGGTCTCTCATAATTTGATCTGTTACATACTGTATGAAATGGCAGGCTCTGACAGTGAGATCATCAGCAGCATTTATTGTCTATTTGGTCCTCCCTCTGCTAACCATAAACGAAGTTGTCATGTCAAAGAGACTGTTTTTCTTTTTTTGGTCTAGTTTGAGCAAAAAAAATAAATGGATAAATCTCAGAACAGTAAGGGTGAACTGCCAGATTATTTGTTGAACAAATTCAGTCTTAAAAATATTGTTGCAAGCACATACAGTAAGCAATGTTAGTGGCTAAAACTTCTGACCACTGAAGTATGAATTAAAGTAGCTAAAAAGTTAATAATAAACCCTTTTCAGAGCAGATCATTTCACTTGTCACAGCAGGAAAAACACAAGTGTAACTAATAATTATTATAATTTAATTTAATTAATGATTGTTGTTCTATTAAGTGTCTGCGTAAGATATTGTAGTGAGCCAGCATGAACAGTACCAGGACCCTGGAACTGTGTCACCTGAATGGAATGCAGCCATAATTAAGGGTAATTAATAACACCTGTGCTTTTTCCTGCTAAGGCATGAACAAAAAAAGTCTACTGACAAAAACTATATTTTTCTCAGCATGTATTCTCATCATTAGTTTCAATATCAGCAGCCTACTAACTGTTGATTCTGTACATCATTGTTTCCCAACACTTTTTGCTTGCGAGCTTCTAAAGCAATGAGCAGTTTTTAGAGGAGAGTGTTTTCTTGTTATCATTTCACAAACCTTTATCTTCATCTTTTACCTTTATCGTGAAACCTGTCAGGAGTGGGTCCCACCTCCAATTAGGGTAGCCACTGTAGATGAGAGAATTGTGGAAGTTAGCATTTTCATGTTTTTAACATGTAGACAAGAGTTCAGTTGATCTACAGAAAATGAATAGTTAATTAAGTCAGTTTTTTCTTGTTCCATCTCCTTAAATAGGATGATCTGTGGCTTTTCTTTGTCTTATGAGACAGTGAAAATAACATTTTTGAGTTTTGGACTGTTAGTTGGACAAAGCAAGACATGTTTTGATGTCGCCTTCGGCTTTAGGAAATTCCAATGGTCATTTCTCAAAAATATTTGACATTATAATAATAAACAATTGCTTAATGGATTGATAAATGAAGAAAATAATCATAACATTAGCACTAAGGTACAGTACCAGTCAAAGGTTTAGACATACTTTCCCATTCGTATGTTTATCAACTTTCTGACTGTGTTTATCAAACATAGTGGGAGCCACAAGAAACTACAACAACATCAGCAACAACACATGTCAAGGCAACAACACTGAGTAGTTCAGATGAAGGCTAATGGGCATATGCGTAAGTTATTTTTGTATCTAGCCGACATCAGTAAATGGCTTTCCACACTAGCTGTGGGCTAAGAGTTGACCCAGCACTTTTCACACACACATTGCTAACCCAGGGTTAACCTAAGCTCAGGAGTATAATACAGACTGTACTGCTACTAATTGGAACAAGCGACGAATGTTTACATTCCTCAATGAAGTGTGACTGCTACATTGTTTACTTTAGCCAGGTGTCACACTGGCACCATTTGGCCCATGTTTAGTCCATTTTCAGGGGGATAACCCCGAAAACTCGGGTCTTACCCTGCTCAGGAGCAGGACCAGCAAGCCCTAGACTAAAGTCAGGGTTAGCCCACTTTGGAATGTACCTGCATGAAAGCTTTCTTAGCCCCGGAGCTAACAGCTCCCTTCGCACAGGGCTAGGAAGGATCTAACAACGCTTTAAGCCCTGGGCTAAGTGCGTGTAAAAAGCTCTTAAGTTTAACACTAGCATGGTGCTAAAGTTATCTTCATATGTGCAAACTGACACGCTTTGCTAAACAATATACAATGAAAGTACATATGTGATAAATACTGTTATAGCATTTTATGAACAACAAACATAAGCTTATTTTGCCAGCTGTAAGCTAGTTACATCGTAGGCTACTTACCTGTCTAGCAAACATGAGGCTAACTGACTCACTACTGAAGTTTTTCCAAAGCCCTAAGCTGCCCCCCGCTTTTTAAATGCTACAGCAAGGTTTAATCAGTGTTTGGAATAATTAAACCGATTTTATGAGTGCATACGAGGTGAAATGTTTGTTGTTTCTGGATTTTACCTTCCCGCGACTCGAGCGCGCGGCGGTGAACGTCACGTACTATGACGTAAGAGCATGCTATATCCATGGTGCATTTTTTCTCCCTTTCAGCAAAGGTGTAAAATGCTGTTTAAGTTTATTTTTTTTAGACATTTTCACCTATATCGGATTGTAGAAAATCAGACAGGAAACGAGGGAGGAGAGAGAGGGAAGCATGACATGCATCAAGGTTTTAAAGGGTTTGTAGCTTGACAATCATAGACTGAATATAAATAAATATTGGGTGCACATGTAAGTTTGATTTTTACATATAAACATTTATGAATCTTCTGCTTTCGTTGTTAATTTACAAGTCTGCACTGTGGTTGTGCAGCATTTCCATTAGTCTATTATAATCAGGGAAAATTCGTCATGGCAACACCACCTCTTATTGCTTGGAAAGAAAGGGGACCTAGAGTGATTAATATTAAGTATATAGGCCTGAGTGTAAGATATTATGAAATGTAAGATGATAGTTGTAGGAGTAGTCCATTCATTCAGACCAAAGCTATGTGGCTCAGCCCTGATCGTCTTGATTGACAGACAAAGACTATGATGAAAAGTGGAATTGAAATAAAATTGTCACTTGGAAAAATTGGGTCTTGGTGGTGACATGCAAACGGACTTGGAAAAAGGACATTTTGAAATAAAAATAGCTGCCATGAACTAATAAAAAATCATCATATTCAATGTTGAGGTGAGTTTAGAGACCACGAGTATATTACCCCATTTCTTCCACTTGTAAAAAAGAATATAAATAATAATAATAATAAATAATTTTGACTCATAATTTTGTCACATCATTTCTCAGAAAGTATATAATAATTATGAGACACCAGCAGGTCATATTTAACTTGTCATGAATAAATGTGTGTTCAGTTTTTTTCATGAATAAATCAGTGTTCAGTTTAATTGGAATAACACAAACTAAATAAATTAATAAATAACTGCAGTATCTCATTGAACAGGAGCAGATTCCAGAGTGGAGGGTCCATCATTAATACTCCGACTTCAACCATCTTAAGACATCATCATTAACAGTCAGTCTTAAAGCAGTTCTGTAAAGATCAACCTGGCATTCAGCTGCTTCTTCAGAAGCACCGTTTCATCCCTTATTAGAGATTAGCTTCACAGGGACCCCCTGTGACGTGTTGTCACAGTGAGCCATGTTGGGTTGGGTATCAAAGTGGATGCCCCGCCGAGCTTTAGCAGAGCTCCCTCTTTATTGTGCTCATAAAGCAGACCGCATGTGGTAGGATCTTCAAAAAGTCAAACAATCTCTGTGATTTGATGGTTAAGACATAAGACATTATTGTCATTGTAGGCATACAACGAAATTATGTTTGGTAACTCTCAGTGACCAGCAGCAATAGAGAACAAGATAAAAACAAGATAACAAGATAAAAACAAGATAATAAATAATAAAAACGGTATTGCACA
Organism: Thunnus albacares; assembly: GCF_914725855.1. Classification (NCBI taxonomy): domain Eukaryota; kingdom Metazoa; phylum Chordata; class Actinopteri; order Scombriformes; family Scombridae; genus Thunnus; species Thunnus albacares. The sequence continues at coordinate 23,192,562 of NC_058108.1, read as the reverse complement.
ACAAGTTAGATGTATGTAATAAAGTGCTGGAGTGCATTAGCAGCAGTTGGGGAGTGGGGTGGGTGGGTGGTAATATTTACAGTCCACAGTCCTCAACAGCTACAGTATTGGAAGGTGGGGGGTTGATAGAGGCTACAGCTCTGGGGAAAGAGTTGTTCTTCAGTCTGTTTGTTCGGGCTTTGATGGCTCTGTATCTCAGGCGGGTGTATTCCTCATATCTGAGACCAATTCTTTGCTGATTCTTCATCATTTTGCAAAGCCCTCTGCTTCAAATTGAATTTGCCAACCAGCAGATGAAAATATTAATGATGTAATAATTCAAGCTGAAATTCTTAGTATGTGCTATATACCGTGTGATGTTGAGTGGTAAAGGGAATGAGATATGACCCTAATCAGTGAACAGGAGACACATGCGTTCATATAAATCCAGTGTATTTTTACACTTGTGGCTTATATTTTGGGTAAACCACAAGTGTAAACTGGAAAGTTTTGAGATATTGTCCCAACACAGATTAAAATTCAATCAGTGATAAATCAGTTTTAAGAAAGACATTGATGACTGAAGTATTCCCACTGTCGCATCATACCATCAAGTGGAGTACACATTTAATTTGAAGACATACGTTAGATTTAATATCACAGCACAGTGAGAAAAATAGGGATGCAAAATCAGTTGACTCTCAACAGCCAAATAACTTATAGAAAATTTGGGTCAACTTTCAGATTCTGCCGAAAAACTTATAAAGATTTAGAAGAGTGATAACATTTATCTATGACCATTTGTGTGGATTCACTTGCCAGAGAGAGGCATTGGGGGAAGATTTGAATAATTAATCCAAGTTAAACCCATTAAGAATATCCATGTGGACACTTTTTTGATGTGAAAGACAGTGTATGATCTCAGGGTGCTTTCAGATTATATCTGGCTTTACTTATGGTGTCTGTTTTCCCCTGAAGCGACAAAGATCAACTGGCTCTTGTGTTAATTCTGCAGAAGTGTACAGTACAGAGGTCTTTGCTACGGAGTTGGCAGGCTAGCTCCCCTATCAGCATTTTACAGCTCTGCACGAAGCCCGAATAAGGTCTCTCAACAAACTAGGGAATGACAAATTATTCAGTATAGCTTTCAAAAAGTGTATTTTATAAGAAAAAAAACGAGGCATGCAAGAGCTCCTACTGTCAAATGACTGAGTCATCAGTTCAAAACTTCGATTCTTATTAATATCAAAAGTTTATCAGCCTGATAAGAGTATCCCTCAAAAAAAAAAAGCTCATGTGAGAATTGCCACTTCCTACTTTCTTATTAATTCATATGAAATTAATGTTGTTTACTGATTTTCTGCAAACACATCAGTCCAATCTTCATCCATCTGATAGGTTTCCCCTCTTGAATTTCACAAAAAAAAATATATTTGGAGGTGATGCAAACTCAAGCAACAACCACAGGGTCAAAAGAGGGTTGTGAGATCTCAGAGAAACATAAATCATCAAAAATCTCTCAGAGTACTCCACAGTGAGTACCAGACAAATAGCGTCCATGTGAGCATTTGAATGAAAGGTAATTCAACACAGAGCTTGTCATGGATCGCAAAGAAAAACAACATCTAGCCATTGCCTCCTACAGCATAAGAGCTGTCAAATCCTTTTTGTTTTTGCCCAGTGGTCACTTCACTTTTCAAGGCAGAGGGCTTGTCTAAGCCCCCCCACATTGTGAGTGAGAATCAGAGAGTAGGAGGTTTGGCGTGTGAATCAGGTGAAGCTGAGGCACACCTTTGGGGCCTGAGTGTTTCTCCCAACCCAGACATCATGCCTAGCCTAAACAAACACCCAAAAAGCATATAAGTTACAAATTAATGCTAGTCAGGCATGTTGCAGAGTAGTAGAACCAGTCCTTGTTCACATATTTGTGGCTGTGCAATAAAACCAACAGAGATTAAACACGACTGAGCCAAGCCTTGTGACCTCGCAGTGATTCCTTCAGCGGTTATTAGCCAGGGGCCACAGAGGAGGGCTCTGGAGAGCATCCCACACAAGAGCCAGCGACAAGCCCTGCACAGAAAAACTGCCAGGGAAGCACAATAAAGATAATTAGCCGCACCCGTAGCCCCACCACCATCACCACCAGCAGCCCCCAGTATCCCCCAGTTATCTCACCCCCTTCCTCTTAGACTGTGTTTAACTCATCCTCTCCATCTCCTCTCCGTTCAAACACACAGGATCTGTCAGACCAAGCATCTCATACAGGGAGTACGGTAACATCAACTATAACTATTGCTTTAAGCTTAAAATAAAACAGTGTGCAGTATTACACATTGAACATTAGCACTTAAGTTCCAGGCCTCACTGCTGAACCCTCAGTGTAGGTTTTATAAGAAGCACAGGATAAAATCAGTAAAAAAAAAAAAAAAAAAAAAGCAAGGTAGTCTGGTGTTTAGCAACCCATTACTGGACCCACGACACTCCACCATTATCCCAGCCCTTCAGCCATGTTAGTTCTGTCTGAAAACAAGGTGGTGTAATTTAGAATGCATTTCAGTGCAATTAAAATTTCTCAGGCACAATTACTTATTCCCCCAGTGGGGCTGCCTCAATCAGTCTATGTGTGTAATGGGTTTACGGCCTTGACGCGGCAAGCATGTCCTGCCTATCTGCCTTGTGCTCTTCTCAAGGCTGTGGTTATTAATTGTGGCTAAAGTTGATAAATAAAATCACCAGTGCTCTTAATGCTAATTAGTGTTTGAGATAATATTTATGATTTCATAAGCACATATTTCTCCAAAGGCTCAGGCATTGTGCCCCCTATCCATCGGTCATAGGCTGTCTTGGATGTAATCTATCTTTGGGGAGAGGAGAGGCCGAAAGAGGGGCCAGAGGAAACGCAGGCAGTAAATACTAATAGTACTTAGTGGGTACTTTGGGAGCAGGAGTATTTCAGGCTATTTATTGAGCTGGGCTACTAAAGCAAAGATACACTTTTGTAGAGAGAAGTATATGATAAATAAGATAAGAAATTTGGAAACGCTGTAACACTGTACTTTAAAATAAATACTGATTAAAAATATATCTTACAAGTATTACTTTTAAGAAGTAATGGGGTAACAGTAGATTTGTTTTAACAATTTACAAATGAGACAACAAATGTGGCAAAGGAAACAAGCTGTAAACTCACCTTGTAAAGTTGATATGGTGAACGTCTTAGAAAACAGTTTCTCATTTACACATCCAGCAGATACAACATAAGCATTGATTTGGAGTCGTGTTTCGGGCAACCTGATGAATGTAAATACAATATTTTACCTTCTTTTTGCTCTTGTTATCTGGCTTTTTAGCTGCTAAATGATCCACTATATGTACCAGCCATTTGATAATTTTATCTGCTGTTTGGTGCTGGGCATGTAGCATACAGTAGGGTAAGCAGATACTTTTTTTCAGAAAAAACGCTGACACTGACAAGAGCGGTGAAAGTGAACCAAAACTGTAAATTTTGGAGTTGTAAAATGAAAACAATGACCTGAAAGAGGATAAAATGCTAGCAGCTGAGGGAAACTGAAGAGTTGGGTGATAATTCGCTGTGGGTCCGCCACTATAAGTGACACCTTACACATAATAATGTGATCCATCGTTAATTTAAAAATATTGATAAAGCAGCTTTACATACATTCTCATCTGTTTAGTTTCAATTTCACCATCATTTTTAGACTTTTCCAGAGCAGTTTTGTATAGTTTGATCCATTGTGGCTCTCCAGTACTTTGTAGCCTGCAGTGTGCTGCTGAGATGATCTTGACAGGAACCGCTTCCTCTCACTTGCCCGGCGCACAGGCATTGAGAAGCACTTCAGCTACTTTTTAACATCACAACATGCTGGTGCCAGTGGCTCACTGGTCTGACTATTGATCCAAGTCACCACATCAAGGTGAGCATCAGTGCTGCAGAGTCCATTGTGGGACCTCATCCTGAAAGAGCGGAGCTGTCCACAGCTCTAGGCGATGCCCGAAAGAGTGACAAGTGCTGAAACCACTTCAAGGGGGCTAACAGTGCCCTCAGCCCTTTCTAGTCCCCGCTTCAAAGCTGAGAGCAGCCTCTGGCAGTTCACCCCCTCCTCTGTCTCCCTCCCCTCTCTCCCTCTCTATGGTCCTCTGGGGTAGCTGGTCCTATTCTCCTCTCCCAGGGCCATCAATGTCAAAGCATGAGTGAGTCCAGTCAAAGCTCGTCCCCCCCTTCAACACACACACTTTTTTTTTTTCTCCCTTTAAGTTTTCTCTCTCCCTCTGATGCACAGGTCCCATCCCTCTGCATGACTGGCCCTCTCTGACAAGTGGAAATCACACAGATCCTACTGGCAAAAGATGGAAAGTGAAGAAGACTTCAGAAACGTGTACCCTACAGCTATCAGTGTCCTGAACTCAAGAATGAAGACACCAAGCATATCTTCTTCGCTATATACTATAAAAACTAGTGAGAACATGTTCACAAAAAATTTAAAGGGGGGTTAGAAAAAAGGTTTTGCTGCATAGTGATTTTTTTTTTACTTTCTAAGATAAATAAGTGATAAAAAAAGAGGGAAAAGAGGGAGCTTTACTTTGCCAAAAGGGACCTTGGGTTTTGCCCTGTGGGCATGGCAGCTTTCATTTTCCTCTTTCCTCCGTTCATATTCCCAACCGGTTTCCTGAGTTATGATTGAGTTTCACATATTGGAGTTATATCTGGCAGCCAGACTTGTTTATCTGCTGGGGCTGATAACTGCACTGGCCTGAGTGTGAAGCAGAAAGCGAGGGGAGGGAGATACAGAGAGACAGACCACTCATATATTCTCATCTCCTCCAGTCTTTTCTCATTGATTTAGCATGTCTTCATCAACAGTCTGACCCAGGTACAGCTTTTTTTCTTTATCTCAAACTCCAGCTTAGACCTCTGGTATGGACTCAACGGGAGCACCTGCCTTGCGTGTGTCAGTCAAAGCAGCCCAATAAAGACTAAATGAGGACAAGGACATAATTTATGTGGACATATGGACACCTTATTAAAAATGTTTTGATATATTTTAATCAAAAAGCTGTATTTCAGATGCGAGATTAAAAAGTTAGAGTTTACTCTCTATCTCTAATATCCATGTATTCTTAATAAGAGTTGCAGATTCAGTACAAACAGACATGACTTGAGTTGAGGAGCTCACCCAGGTCAGTGGGATGAAATCAGAAGAGAGTCCAGGTTTTTAGCGCGAGGGCATAACTGGAAAATCGAGATAACAGGTGACGGGGTTGCCAGGGGAGGGGCAGCACACAGTTTGACTCACTAATTATTTCACTAAAACTACGGTGCCACAACATCTTCAAGACAGATTCTGTCAAGGACTGGCTGTCTGTTGAGTCCAGTTGAAAGGAAAGTGAGACAAAGAGACTTGGGGAAGATTGAGAGAGGGGGAGAAAGGAAAAGGAGGACTGAGGGAAAGTGAAAGAGAGAGAGCAAGCAGTGCTTGCTGGACCCTGACTGCGTGCAAGGCCTCAATTATTCATGCGGCAGTGCACATGTCAAGAGCTCACAGACAAGCACAACAACAAGGCCGAGCGCAAATCAAACAGCGCATCCGTGGGCAATGCCTACAATGCACCTGGAGGAACACACCTCGGCCCATTTCTCTGTTGTTCTCAGATAAACAGAGAACAAGGCTACCTGAGCACTGCCTGATTCTCCTCAAGAGCCAAACAGCTGCTGGAATAGTTTGTGTTTGTTTGTTTTTTCCAGCACTTTATTTACCTGCTTTTTTTTTGGCAGAGATGTCAGCGTTTGCGCAGTGGGTTCCATCTTTTCATGGCTCATTAGCCCACTGTTTCATTCACTTTATTTCTCTCAAGTGGCTATCATGCCCTTAGTGTTGTGTAAATCCACTGTCTTTCTTCGCTGGTCCCCAACATGTCTACATTAACTACGGCTGAGGTTTGTCTCCTCGAGTGGTGGAGGTTTAACAGATGGCTCCAGCCTTCCATTCTCATCTTGTCTAAGTTTATCGACCACTGCTGCCCTGTCTACTCTATTTCTTCTCTCCATATTCTCCCAAGCCTTTTCTCAGCAGTCATGCAGACTTTTTTTTAAATATGATTATTGTATTGTTCAAGTCACCGAAAAATAATATGGCACCAGAAACTGCAGTTAATCATCCAGGAAATACTTCACTGTGATATAGTAGCATGTTCAATGAGTTGTAAACAATTATCATACTATTTTTTTTAAAAAAAAGCCTGATAAACATATTGAATTAATATTTTGTTTTCTCATAGTTAGTTTGACACTATATTCACGTTAGTGGTTTTCTGTTTAGGAATTGGTGTTATTTTGCCTTAACTAGTCAGTACATTTCAACAAGTCCTCCAAATTAAACAACAAAATATGCAATTAGAATACCTTCCAAAACTGTCACAAATCACTGTTGAAAAATAAATATGTTTTATGATGTGACAATACCATGTTTAAAGCTTGTTTCAGTTTACAAACAAGGATCTTCTGTGCTAAAGTCTTATGTATTGTTGACCCGCTCGTCCACCCTGACCTAATCCATTTGTGGACATTGTCGTTCTATAGTAACATCACCTGATTTTGGAATGAACCAAATCCTCTCTTCATAATGCCTGTGAGGGGTCTCAGCAACCTCAAAGCCCTGATCCACTGGCACATTCACCCAAGGGTCAGCCTTTTAGGGCCCTCTTTGACTGGCTCCCTGCTGTCTCTGACAGGGAGCGCTGACCTCAGGTCTGCCCCAGGCACACTGGATTCTGGGATAGCTGCCCCCAATCTATGGGAGGACTATGAAGCTACACTGCCAGCAGTTTTTAACTGCCATGTGTGCCTGTGTGTAAGAGCTACTTTGGGCAAAAATATCTAATTTCTCATGCAAACTTGTTTCCATAAATGTATATTATAATAAAGCATAAACACTCAAATTTCAGGAAAAACAGACTACTGATAATCTACTTCTCAAATTAATATCTGTGATATAAATTACTTCCTAAAAAAATCCCTGGACTTTCTCAATTGTATTTGCAAGGCCCTGGGAACAGCTTTTCACAGCTGAAGTCAACTTGTTCTGGAGACATTACTCACTACACTTTCCTACAATACTTAAAATACATTATTGACCCAATCCCTCAGTGTTCACATCCTCGTCTGAATTTTCACTGGCCTGACAGACATTAAATGTATATGGCACAGGTTTAACCATCGTTCTGATGTGTTCAGCTGAGCTGTGAAGTGGCTCCGGGAGACAAAAAAAAACCAAACACTTTCTTGAGGCATCTTTTTACCAGTCATTGATTCCCATTTCTTCCTTAGTAGGGAATTCTAACCTGCAGTAATGCAATAATCTAACATATTTCCTATATAGAGGCGAACCACTCAACATTAATTTAGAAGTATTTTCAAAGTAGGTTTATTTTACTGTGAATTTCACTCCAGTTTCACTCCTTGTTTGCATGGTCATTCAACATTAATATATGTTTTTGTGTGATACATGGATGGATTTTGTTTTGGTTTGAGCTGCACCAAAAGGACACTTGGAAAGAAGACTGTGACAAGTGACATTTTTCTTTCATATTTCATGTTCAACAGTAAGAAAATCTTTACGGGAAATATACCAACAATAGCATGGGTTCAGTGTGTGTACAATAAACCCACAAAGGAACACTGCCACTATTTCTGATTCCAGTGTGGATTGATGTGTTTGTTTATTGATACAACAAACATCTGGGACTGACTGAGGAGTTTGTATTAGCTAAGGGCCTTCCTTGAGTAACAATGATGTGTTTGAGAGTCATCTTTACCCACTGTCTGTGCAGGTGAGTGTTTCTCTTTCCATCTACCTGCAGTATGGATGAGTCATCTCCATCAGAGTAAGGAAAGGAGAAGACAGGGGCAAAATAAATACAAGCACTGGTATTGTTTTGGATTGGATGCCATACTGCATGTTTTCCCTACACAGAGATTTATCAGCAGGTTGATTTTCTTCCCTTAAACCCCAAACAGCCAACCATAGTATTCTCCACAGAGGCAAATAAGAAAAGTAAATTGTGTGTAGTGTGAGTTGAAAATTACATTGTGTTTATGTTTTGACATTTATTGTGAGCTCTGCACACAGGTTTGACATCTGCTCAGATAGTTGATGGGTTAATAAAACAAGACAGGCAAAATGACTGGAAATGTGTATAGAAATCAGGACTTTTGTTAATTTATGAAAAACATAAGGGAGAAATGTTCCAGCAGGTTATAAGAGGAGGAGAAGAAGATTTACATCGGATTAGTATCTGCCCAAATACTGACCTTATGATATTTTTTGACAATGTTGTAAATGTTAGTGTTTTTGTCGGTTTTTGGTGGGCTGCTGATTCAGTTTTTATTGCCACAGTGTCCCTGGTCATACTGTACCTTACATAAAATTAATCCAATGAGATCCAGGTAGTAAGGTATACAAATTTTAAATTTGTGGAAAACAGAGCAATGGTATCAGTTCAGTAATCAGTACCTGAATATTTCTGATGAGGTGAGTTGTCAGAATAGTTAGGCCCTATCTGGAAATAAGAAATTGGACCAATGACCCCTTACTTCTAATATTAGACAGCTAATGAAGTGCTTTCTAAAGTTCCTCGTAACTACTGGCTGGTTTCAAATTGATTTACTAAACCAGGTTGCACCATTATAACAGCAGAAATGTCTTAGCTAGTAAAGACGTTAGTGATGTGTAAATCTGTAGAGGTCTCTGCAGCATTACAAGTTGTAGCAAAACGTCCAAATTTCATGGGGGCAAATGAACATAACTGCCAATCCTTTGTAAATAAAGGTATTACTTAGTTTTATTTATATACATATTTATGCATTTTATATATTTATATAAGCTTACATGGAGAAATGTGTGTTTATCACATATTTTAGAATGAGTGGAAAAGATCTGATTATGCTAGCTTACCTGGTGTTACGTCTCTACGTTATTTAGTCAAATGTAATAGGCAAAATGTTTTTATAATGTGAGGTGTTACTTTTGTGAAATGTAATTTAAAATCTTCGCAGTTTACATCATTACTTAACAGCATTTTATTATGTGTCGGGTCAGATGTTTCTTTTACTCCTCACACTTAACGGGCTATATATTAGCAAGCTAATGTTACCTTTGTGATTCAGTTCAATAAGCTAACCAACAGTTAGGCTACACCTCACAGTTACTGGGTGTAAATATTCAACAGCTAATCTCTACATAGGGAGCTAGTTTATGTGGTGCAATACGTTTTAAGCAAGTGATGTGTAAATCTCCACTGACATCAGGCTATAGCTAACAAGCTTAAAATTCACTGTTTTCAAATTCACTGAATTTGCTGAAGGTGGAAAGTTTCGCTGAGTTAAAGGAAAGTACCTGTGAGCAGGATTTGTGACATCACAACTAGTTTGGAGCCAAACAAGGGCCAGTATACAACGTATACAAGTGTGACATGGAAACTTGAAGCCTCCCGTGCACTGAGAACTGACTTTTCATTGAAATAGGAGACATCTTGTGTCCAACAGTTAAACTTTTTAAATGAAAAATATTTGCATATTCATAGATTCTGGATTTTTCAATGAGAAAGAAGGAGTAGATATTTATTTATTCCAAGCAGATGATCTTTATATATCCTAAAACATATCTGGAGGGGATCTTTAAGTTTGAGCTTACAAACAGGTGGTGCAACTGGCTCCTTTGTAAGATATGTAATTACACACAAGGCCAGAGAACCGATATGTGTATTTTTGCAATCTTAGCATAGATTTTGTTTCCTCATGATCATTATTTTGTGATCACGATGGTTCATTGAGAAAGAACAGTGGTCTTTGTGATCACAAAATATGTTATTGTGATCTGAGAAGGACAACTTTCAGATCACAAAGACAGTTTTCACTGTACAATAAACAAGTTTATTGGTATAAATCAGAAGAAAACAATCTTCATCTGCCTTCTGTACAATTCATAGTAAAAATAACCTTTTAATCTCTATTGTATTTCTCATTGTTTAGTAAGTATAAACACCTCCTAAAACACACGATGAAACCTAAAAGCTATGATTAAAAATTGAAGATAGAAGGATGAGCAGCTTACACTGAAATTATGAAAATGTGTGGAGCAGTAATTAGCAGTCTCTGTGCACTGCCAGGCTAGAGTTAATCACACCCTCACTGAGGTGGCATTGGCCGGATAAAGATGAACACACACACATACACACACAAACACACACACACTCGCAGCTCTTTCCCTCATCTCTGCAAGCAAGCAAAACAGACTCACTCTTCCAAGTAAACACTGTCGGCCAGGTCGGTCTGCTGTGTGGACAGTGAAAACCGGCGCAGCGGCATGCTGCCCTGCAATGGCACCAGTGACTGCTTTATCAGCATCCCATAATTTATGTTGTGTTAATTAGGTCCCTGTGGCTGTGGCTGGCTGGTAGCAGTGGCTGGTCCCACGAAGGGGGGAAAGGATGGAGCGAGAAAGAAAAGGAAGGGGTGGTCCTCACAGACATAGTCGCATTAACATGCCCTCAGCAATGGCACCAAACTGAGATACAGGCATGTCATAATTAATGTTAGTGAATTATTAATGCGGCTGTCCTCGACATGTTTGTGTGCTGCGTGTGTGCATGTGCAAGCCCTTGTGATTTTGTATGTTTACCTGCAGCCTCTCTCGACTTTCCGAATAAAACATTCACTCTCATGCTGCCTTTTCACATTCTTCCAGTGATGAGGACAAATGTCATCATCTGGAACCCGGAGTACAGCTCAGCTGCTGTAAGGCCCCAGCTCACCCGTGCTATCCCGCTCATTAGCTCAGGCCGAGGTCAGGGGGTCAGGCAGGGTAGAGCTGAGGCACCGCGGTGCACAGGGGCCGACACACAGGCAGTCCAGCAGGCCCCGCTACTGTGTTATTAGCTCGCAGTCTGCTGCCGAGGGCCTGTGCAGGTCGCACACTATGGTCCACTGCAGCTCCTGTGAGGATACGAGTACACAAATATACACACACACTAAGCTGTGAACAGTAGAATACAAAAAAGAATACAGTCATGGAGAATACTTCCCAGAAAGGGGAGAGGAAAAACTTGCATGCACTCGCACTCACACGCACACAGAGCCCACATAAAATGGAAAGGCTGAGTGGTATTAAGATCCATATTGACAGAGTGGAATCCCATAAGCACTCCGGTTCTCTTCGTATGTCAAATATTCCTCTAGGTGCAGATCATTCAGTTTTATTACCTTGCTTTAAAATTCAATTGCACTCGAGATTTAGGTCTTTTGGTGGAATAAAACACACACACACACACACACACACACACACACACACACACACACACACACACACACGCACACACACACACGCATACATACATACATATCCACATTTTTTGTAGGTATTATTACTGACAAAGTGGAATACATATTAAATGACCAATCCTTTTCCTTTGTGACCACATAAATTTGAGTGAAGTCCATCAATATATTTGAGGAGTTAAATATATCCTTTTGTGTGTTTTTTAACTGATCATAAGCCTGTGTTATTGCTATTTACTGATTCTTTAACAAACATTATTGATAAAAATAAGCCTTTAATGGCATCAGAAAATGATTTAGTTCTTGTTGACTGTTAGTTCATATAATAAAATACCTGCCAATCAATTTGGGGAGTGTTATAAGGGGGAGTTCCCTCCCGTGGAGCTGCTTAAAATGAAGAACCTGGGCGATTTCTGTTATACATTTTCATTATGTGTGTAGATAATCTGATCTATATTGCTTGTCATTGGAGAGAAACCCAGTCTATTTTCATATATTTCACATTCAAACCTTTAGAACAGTCTGCACAACCTGACCAGAAGAGCCATGGTCACTGCTGCCGGGATCTCATGTTCCTTTAACTTATGTAATTTCATTTGATCTTGCATCGAGTGTTGCAGCACTTGTGATGCATTTCAGAAAATAAAACAGTTTCACACCCAGTCGAATACATAATTTATGCATCTGAAGCAACAAGGGAATAAATACGCCTTTTGAACACACATTACAGAGGCACGGCCTGACAAGTAGCAGTTTTATTTTTCCTTCTTACGTACTGTATATAGAATGTAAAACTCCCCCTCAAGACATTTAAATTGCTAATCACCACATAGCTTTAATATCATACAGACAATAAATAATTTAGACAAATGTCCAGTCGGCATAATTCATTAACTTTTGCTCAAATCCCTCTTTATTTCCAATCTGTCCAACCTTGAAACACTTTAATCCAGCAATGTTAAATGAGATAAAATCATAATTATGGCAGCAGTGCCTGTTATTTAAACCAGATCAAGGACAAGAAGGACTTTAGGGATGGAGGGATGTAGCATGGATAGTCATGTAGTAGTAGGAGGAGTAGGGGAGGGCTGTAAATGGGCCAAATCCACCTAGACCCTTGACACTTTGTAGAGGGTGTTCTTTAAATGCGTAGACCATGAATGTCTTTATAGACTAAAAACTAACCTTTAAATTAGCAGACAAGAAAAGTACAAACACAAATTAAACAAAATTACCATTTCAAGACAGTTGCAAATTGTTGTAAGAATCTGATCTATTTGTATACACTATGAATTTGTAACAAAATCACAAGATGCATTGATGCTGTGAGCCCGAGAGGCCTTTTGTATTTACTGTAAAACAAACATCCGTACAATTTGTCTGATGGCACTGCTGGAGCCGAATGCAACCCAATGCAACACTATTTACCAGTTGTGCATTACCATTGGGCACTGTCCAAGCATTGGAGCATTTTACGTCACCCTTGCATCAGTGAGCTTTGAATAAAAAAATAATGTTTGTCTTTTCTCTCCTGTATGTGTCTTGAGCTTCAAGTGTAAGGAAGAAGTAGGTAATGTGTAGTGTTTTGACCAAACACAATGTGCCATAGAGTATCTACAGTATGGCTCTATGGTCAGGAGTGAAGGAGTCACTGGTGGAAGGAAAACTGTTATTTGATAGCAGTCTAGTGTGCGTCCAGACGACTTTGGCTGGGTGTGGGTGGCGTGAAGAGGTGTGTTTGTGTGTGTGTGTGTGTGGGGTGGTGGATGGTGGCCAGAATAGCTGCCGTCTGTGTTTGTGCAGCAGCAGGCCAAGAGGAGCATACCTGCGTCATAGCCACAACCTTCAGTGCCCTGCCCATGCCCAGCCACCTTAGCCCGGCAGCAGAAGTACAGGAAAACCACTGCAGGAATAACAAGTCCAAGATGTTGGATAAAATCAAGTCTCTATCCACAAAAGTCAAGAATCAACATGAAGAATGTCAATGTTTGTGCAGAGAGAGAGAAAAAAGACATCTTAAAATATACATTTATTCAGAGCCTGTGCGAGATCAAACAGCAAAATTGATCTGCTCTTCCTTCAACCCTTGCACTGCTCCCTCCCCTCAATTCCCCTCCTCACCAAGTATCGACTTTTCCGCAAGGGCCATCGCCATGACGACTCCTGCATGGCCTGCTGTCGCCTCTCTTCAGGGCAGAAGCCTGACTATTATGGGATAGGGTTCATTTGATTGCCTTGGGCAAAGACGAGTTGGACCAGTGCACAGAGACTTGTTCACACTCACACAGACACACACACACACACACTCACATTCACACAATCATAAACTTCTCAACTGGACCCTTTTGTCTTACAGTAGTGAGCCACAGTTTCCCAGGGGCCCCTTCAGACCACAAACTATGGTCTAATCAAGACTGTGAATGTGAGCCAAACTAATGCTACAATTCTCCAGGATCCTCTTGCATTGATCCAACAGGAAATCAGATTACTCACTGTGACCCATCAAATCTAATTAATCGAGTATTGGTAAATGGACTGGTAAAACAACTGTCTGCATGTATATCCTTAGAAAAAATTACCTTTTCTATTAAGGGGAAACAAGAGCTATTTAAAAAAGTGTTCCTTTTATTAATCACCTTGAACAAACAGGACTTTGAAACTTGGAAAGTATACTGGGTCAGCCAAGTGAATTTGGAGATGATTTCCTCACTTTATTTTGACTGTATGGTAGGATGAAGTTGGATATTGGTGAATATTAGCTGCAGGAAAAACATTTTTTTAATCTGTTTTTATTTAATTTTTAATATATCTTTATTTTACTTTATATATTATTTGTCTTGTGTTTGTTTATTGATATAATTCTGTATTGTTTATGTTTCTTGAAAATAAAGAAACTGAAAAAAAATGAATTAATCAGTCTGTTCCTTTAAATTGCTCCTTTGCAGACACTTTTTTTTCACAGTAAAGAAATGTCAGGTCTCTTCCAAAGGCATTTTATCTTACAGAAATGATTTAGTTCAAGTTTTCAAACATCAATAATTTCCTAAAACAGATGGGTACTGTAGTTTCTAGCAAACATTGCATTTGTTTAGAGCTATTCTCAGTTATGGATTCATACACATTTTGTGCTTTTATGAATCGGTACAGTAGCAAGACAATATAAAATATGTGGGATCGACTGAAAATAAACCATTACCCATATTCATCATAATGAAGGACCATGTTGCCCAGCGCAATAGTGTGGCTTCTCAGCTTTTAATAGTTTTGAATGGAGGTCTATGACAGACAAATAATCTCTATCAGGCTTTGACTACTCAGGAAATTTAGGATGATGTAGATAATTTCATTGTTGGTTTTGGTATTTTCTTGGGATTTATTGACAATAAGAAAAATATAACATATCGTCAGCCTCATCCTTAAAAAGGTTAATTGAAAGTGACGTCTTATCTCACAGTAACAATTCAAATCAATGGTATTTATAGGTGTGAATAGTTTGGACATTATTGCCAAAGTCAAATGAAGTATGTAACATGGACAAATAGAAGAATTTCAATATATACACTATACCTGAGTAGTTTATTCACACATAAAAGAAAGACTGTGTGTCAAGAAGCTAAATGTTAATACAACATATGCCAAATAAAGTCTATATGAGACATGCTTTCATGTAAATGTAAAAGAAAGTTTTTAGACAGTGAGTCAGAGAGTTATTGTCACATGTGACACTCAAAACATCTCGATTTGAGACAAGCTGTGACACATCGTATAAGAGTAACTAGTGACTGATTCTGTTGTGAAATGCAGAAAAATTAGTGTAAAAAGAAAAATTATATAAAAAAACAAAAGATTCTTAACAAATTTATCAATCTTACAGGGAGTGGTCTTTACGGGAAGTTAATTTTATTCTGCTGTTGAGACTAGTTTCGAGAACTGGATATCCAAAGTACAATTCATGTGGCACCATAAGTGAAGAAGTGCTGTTTTGGCTGGACGGAAGCTGGGTTTGGTCCAGTGGTGCAGATATGGATGCAACAGCTCCTGTGGAGGCAGAGCTCAAATTGGTCAGAGAGGAGGATCGATACCACCAGGAACAGATAGAGAGAATGATGGGCATCCCAGGCATCTCACTGAAGTAAATTACATTAGAAACTCAGACACTGATTCATGATGAAAAAAGTAGAGGGGAAAAAACCAGCCAGAGGGAGTTTTTTCAGGATAAGTCAGCCTTTAAATTTATGGACAGAAACATCAGACTATCATTTGTATTAATCCAGTTTTGGTGGATCTTTTGGGGGTAAAGAATATTTAAAAAAAAAAATGTTACTGTAATTTCTTTGTTTGAAATAGACAGTGATGTAACAACTACATTGAAAAAAGCTGAATTTGTAATCCTAAAACCCCTTAACCCTTAAAAATTGGCTATGATTGGCTATACAACTAAATATAATGTTCCCTTCAACATGATAATAAATATATCTCTGCAGTGTCAACAACATCAAAGGACCTCTCATGTCTGCCAAAGTGGTTCGTGGAATATGGGCCAATTTTATTTTATATTTTAAATATAAAGAGTAAAGAGCGTCTGTGCTCCAATTCCTTGACCTAAAGCTCCTCCTCTGGCCAGAGCTCATCAAAATTTCTTTTTAAAGGCTGTCTGCTGGTGATCATGATCCCTGGTTCTCTGTAGTCCGTCATGTTGGGTATCCACCTCTAGCCTCTCGTGTGATGTGACAGTGTAGATGTAGGTGACCAGTGGGTGGCCCCGGCAAGAGCCAGCCCAGAGGTCAGTCGGTGACTGTCCCTACGAGGCAGCCCTGCTGCGGGTCACCTGCTGCCCGCTTTCCCTCGTTATTTATCTCTCCCTGACAGTTCATTCCTCTTCCTGTCAAAGCCCCTCCTCTTCCATCTCCCCATTTTCTCCTCTCCTCTGCTGAGTTTGGCACTGGTCCTCTGATCCTTTCGCCAATACCAGCTACCCGGGCCAAGGCGTGCTGAGTCGACCCCTTCGCATCACCCCCGTCCAGGTCGTATGACATCCAGCTTCAGGGGCCTCCCTAACGATGGGGGCCGGGCCATGGGCCTATAAGTGAAAGTCCACAGTGTGTGAGTTGCTCTGGCCGGCTGGCGGGGCTGCTCTCAGCGGTCCACCAGAGGGGTAATTACTTCCCCAAGTTGGGCTTAGAACTGGACTTCTTGCCCCCTCAAGTCTCTGTGGACTGGCCGGGACGCAGCACCCCCTTTCATTAGGAGAGCAGCTTATGGAGGGGAGAGCCTCGAAAACAGACAAAGTGAAGGCCTTCTTTGGCCGGTGATAAATTGGTTCGCCTCGCAGACAAGGGGGGTGGAGAATGACACTCAGAGGACATGAAGGGGATGAGGAAGTCACAAATACAGTGCAGGAGAGGAGGGATTTTGCCGATAAAAATATCTTAAGCTGAGGGTACAGAGGAGATGAGACACACGAGCTCCATTTGCAACCATACAGTTTTGGCCTCTATTCTGGGCTTATCAGCCAGGGAGCACACATCAAGGACAGAGCCCAAAGTGTGAAAAAGTGGTGGGCATTAACATCAATGTAGCACATGGTAATCACAGGAAAATAATTGCTATCATCTTCACTCTGTCATTTAGACACGAATATCCCTAAGCTAGTTACAGGTTTCTGTACCTTCCACTACCTCCCAGTGATCATAGCCAGTATAAAGTGACATGGTAAGGAGAAAAAGGAGTGAAGTGAACATGTAATTAGCAAGTGGTTTCATGTAAGTGCTCTTTGATTTATAATTCAGCATAGTGAGAACCCCTGCTACCCAAGGCTAGTGCTCCTCTGAATTAACGCTGCGACTGGGAGAGTCTGCAGCAAGAGGGGGGAAGAACCTGACTAATTTGTGCTCTGTTTGAGGTGGGTTTAAAAAGGGAAGGAGACGTGAGGTCCATACCTGCACCTAGTAGGCATTAGATCATAGAGTATGGCATGGAGAGGTGAGATGAACTGTTATATAGGCGTCTCTTTTTCTCTCCCTTTCATATAAACTGATTAAATGAAATTATTGTCAGAGTTGTAACTGACTTTGCAACTGAACTTTAAACAGAAAAGTTTGATATGATGAGAGTTGCTTCTTTGTAATGTGACTAATCTTTAAGATCAGCAGTAGGTGACATATACTGTTTTCATATACAGTTTTCAAGCGTAACTTGTGCGTGAGGTTATTTTCTATGGGAATTGAGCAACACGATTCCCACTTTAACAGCATCTTTGATAAGGGAGGCTTTTCTGTCAGCAGTGGCCTCGTTTTCTTCCGCTCAGCTTGGTACATACTGGATTCCCTTTGGTTCCCCATGGGTCCAATGATCCCCTGATCATCCTATATTCTGACGCCCTTATAAAGCTAATGTGCTGATTTTACGTTTTCAACCTGCCATGATCCCCCACAATCCCCTCTGTTCCCTCCGGTTCTGCTTTCACACTCAAGTGAGGATCGGCGGCCGCTTTGATCACAGTCCCCCGTTAAAGGTTTAAAACGTCTCAATTCCTGACGATTGTTGGGGCCTCTGTGGTTTACTTTAAGCATTTCCCCATGCCCCCTGTCCAAATTCACCGCTAGTAAATGAGGTACCCTCTCTCCCAGCTTCCCATCCCAGCGCTGCTTTCAAGTTCCCCCGTTTGGGTGCCGCAGCTGTAAGCCCTAGATTTTGTCTCCTCCATCTTTGTCAAGCCCATTTGCCAAATACAAAAAAGACCCAATAAGCTAGGTCTTCATTGCTGCTCTCCAAAGTAATCCCCAGATCTCCCACTCTCTCAAAAATCAATGCAAAGGTTGAGATGAGGTGAAACTCCCTTCTTAACTCATCGGGCTGGGAAGTGATAAAGTCTTAGGATCACTATTTTTGTAATCGTTGTGGCTCCATGATGAAACTAATTGTCCTATTTCATGCAGCCTTGCTGCTTTTCAAAATGTCCTTCATCAACACATAGAAGATTGTGGTACTGTGATGGTAGTCCTAAAACAAGTGTACTGTTTCTAAAGTAATTTTTGACCAAGAGGTTGTAGAAAGTCTCCAAAACAAAGTTACAGCAACAGAGCTGAGTGCTAATGGCTACCGTGTTAACAAATAACTGCCTACATACACATCAAGCAGCAACACCAGCATCCTATTGCAGTCCTCTTTCCCACCACCTGTCGAATATCAGCCCAACATTCACTCACTTTTTAGCTGATGAGAAAAATGTCTGGGTCACTTTGGCTTATAGTTGATCGACTTTCTTCACCAGCTACTCATTCACTCTGGCTCTCTGCCATTTCATGCAGAGCAGGTATCATACAGTTGGCTTGTGTGAGCTTGTTTCCTGGAAACAGGTTCCCACAATTCATAGTTCAATTACAATATACGGGTACAACATATGGACTGGAAAATATAGAAAATATTAAGGTGAAAGTGGCTAAAAACTACAAAGAGCTGAAGATTTGGTTGTTGATTTCTTTTTTTTTTTTTTTTTGTGGGATTGGAAATAATGATGAACTTTTCATTTTACCTGAGTCACCTGGTTAATTAACACCACAAATCTTGCTTAGTTGGTGTTTTAAACACTAAGATTTTTAATATTTTGATATCACCTCAGACATACCAGTTAGTCAGTTGTGGTTAAGCCAAACCAAAGTGCTGCCTCTGCATCACTGAGGTCTGGTTGTAAAAGAGGGCTAGTGCTGGGACAGCAGTAAATCTGCCAGCCAGCCTTGGCTAATGTCAGCCTGATGGAGGCTCCAAACCAGTGGGGTGGGATGTTCCGCTACAACCCTCTGCCCTATGGTCTACCGTCATAATTAATATGTTGTTGTATCAAAGTTGAAGCATTTGCCTCCGAAATGTCCCGCGCTCAGCCCCCTTATTAAAGACCTGACCTCCAAGCAGCTGAAGGTTGCTCTGCAAACTTGGCACACCCCCGAGTGAAAACATCTGCTTTCCTCACAGGCAGGACCGCCACGGACCCCATGTCTCAGCTGGTTCCCACAGCCCAGCGAGAGAGCCCTTCCCTTGTCCTCGTACACTGACCCCCACATTTATAACCCCACCCCCACCGCCGCTGAGACCCCTTAAGCCTTGGGCCCAGACCTGGACTTCTCCATCACTTTCACCCCTCCCCTGTCCACATGTAGTGCTGTGCCAGTGTGGTCACTTTACTGCTGAGAGGACTGCTCCTGTCTTGTTATCCCCACATCACAGCCTGTCGAGAGGATGGGAGGGTGTGGGGGGAGGAGGGGAGGGAGGGAAGGCATGGAGGGAGAGGGGGAGGAGGCATCTGCGCTGCTCCCACAAAGCGGCGACTGTTGGAACGCTGACAGAAGCATCTGTCATCCCCTGCCTTCACACACTCACCTGCTGTCCGAGGGCCTGACTCTTTCTATCTTCCTCCTTCGCTTTCTCTCCTCCTACCTGCCTCCATGAGCTTTCTTGGTGACTGTGAGAAGCTCTTGGACGCCTCCTTTAGAAATCCCATACACTATACCTTTTCCCACCCTTTGCTTAACGCATTAAAGCCCTCAGTGTGAGCCAAGATTTCTATTATATATACGACTGTGCTGGTAAATTTGTAGAAAAAAGGCTGTTGTAAAAGGTTCAAATATATGTTACTTTTGTCATATTCTAACCCAACAAAATTTACTTTATAAGGATCATCTTTAACAAACATCTATACAGAAGAAAATGAGCTTCTGCTTCGCCAAGTCTCTGGCAAATTAAGCAGTATTTATTAATAAATATTGCTATGGTGTTAATGAATGTACTGACCTGTCTTGCGACTACTTTATCATTCTCCAGTGGCACCCCCGTCCATTCCCCTAACATGCTGAAGGGTTGCCAGCAGTAAGGGGAAAGATGCCAGTCCATGTGTATGACACACACATAAAACACACACGAGCTCAAGGACACCATCGCTCATTCAAGTCTGGGAAGGTGCCCTTCAAATGATGCCACACAGGAGAGTGCAAAAAAAACAAAATCAATGAAATTTGAACTGGAAAAAATCTTTTTAGATTTTCATCAGCATTAATATTTAGACTGAGAAATATCAGAGGAGGTTACTTAATGATGAGGTTTCTTCCCTTTTTTTTCCCAGTTAAAGAGTTTTTGGGGGGAGATTTTCCTTACTGGAACAGATTTTTGAGCTATATAAATAAAATTGACTTGACATGACTTAAAGGTTGTTTCTTAACAGCATATTGAAATTGCAAATTAAAATCGCAGGAGGCTACTATATTTGTCTGTGCAGCAGCTCTGACTGTTACCCATCTGAGAAGTCTCATTGCCATGATGGCCAGAGGGCAGCTGTAAAGTAGGGAGGTGATTTTGAATGGCGCTGGTCATATATAAAGTTGCCTCTCTCAGTGTGTGAGAGAGGATGCCGCAAAGAAGAGAGGCAGGTTAACAAATGAGTGAGGAAGGATAGCAGGACTTTGTGGCCCTTAGAGACAGAGTGAGCTGGGATGTTCTGCCAACACCTCGTCTGCCAGGGTGAAGGATACACACTCACTTCCATGTCCACACACACACACTGTCATCTCTCTGTAGCTGCATCCCTGGCCTCCGCTGGCCGCGTGTCTGAGCAGGAACCCCACTAAGCTGGCTGGGGTCCAACACCAAGGTCTCTCACCTCACAGGCTGGGCAGGGGGCCCTGGTAGCTCCTGTGAGTTATTCCTGGGCACGGACCTGGGTTCCACCTCTCTCGTCTCCTTTTGTCTCATCCGTTCTCCTCTGGCCCATCCTCGCCTCCTCTTTTCCCTTATCCCCCTCTCTGGGACCCTGTGGCTGAGGAGCCTGTCCTTCAACTATCAGCATCATCCGTTGTCTTTAACACTTACACAAACACACACACACACACACACACACACACACACATAGACCTGCATTTATGTAAGCTTGCTCATGTATCTGTGTGGCCACAATTGTTGAGGTCACCTTCATATACTTCCACCATCTGCACTGTTTTATTAGTATATCAAACTTCAGAACCTGTTAGCTGACATATGTAAAGGTTTTTTTTGTCTTGAAATTTCACTGACCTGCCAATAACTCGTGCTGTGAAGCAAAACTTTACTCAAACCCACAGATTTGTATTTCAAATTCTGGCGGAGATCCCACATTTTCAAAAGACATCAAATCTGTCAGACTGCATTTTGGGGGAATGTGTCTAAAATGATGAACAAGACATGTCAAATATTTTAGTTTAATGGAAAGGTGCAGCCATAAAAACATGGTAATTGTGGATTTTTAATCTTTAGTCCAGTGCTTTCATCATATAGCTTTAATTAAAAGTTGAAACAAGCTGATAATATATATGTAGTAGTGTGGAAAAACAAAATGTTTATAACATTAAAGTTACTAAAAAGACAAAGAAAACTTCTTGACGTTAATGTTCCTTTACATTTCCCCTAAAAAATGTTAATTTCAATAAAGATAAAAAAAAAGATGTATAGAAGAATATTGAGTCTTGATTGAAATTAGATTTTCTGCAGGTTATAACAGAAGTAGTAGTAGTAGTCATATAACAGGAGTTTGTGAAGATATGGACCCATAGATAAAGCAATATAGTTGATCAGCTGTGGAAAGAGCTATTGTAGATACATTACATTATATACAGTGTGCTAAATGCTACTGATTTCCCTAAAACATCATTTTTTTAAATGGGTAAAACATAATTAGGCTTGCTCTTGAGTTTATTGAGCAAATATAAAATAAGACAACCAGGATAAGAACCCATTACTTGTGCTGTTGTAGTTCATTTGTGAGGCCTGATTCTGCCACTAGAGGTCCCTAAATGATAAGCAAACAGATGCAGACGTCTCTTTTTCAAAAGATGTCTATATTTTTTTAAGTGATTAAGAAATCTTACAAGAAAAATATGTTAATTATGAAGTCACGCATACACATACATTTTATTGAAATTTGGTTACAGACCTGACATGTGTAGAAAAAAAAAAAAAAAGACCAAACAAGATCAGTTTCTCTGACAGAGCTGTTAGCCATGTTGTTTTGCTCACTGATCACCACAAACATAAATGTAGACCTGCATTAGATCAAGGATAATCTGTGTTATAATTATAGACAGCCTCATAGTGAGTGGCAGCCTCAGCATCAGTACCAGGCAGGAGAGACGGGCAGCAGCAGAGCTCCCACTCTGATCTTATTTTCAGTTACCAAGAACATCTCACAACCACAACCGGACACATCAGTAAACTTACATTTTATTGGTCAAATATCTTTAGTAGAGAAATGACGTTTGTGGTGTGTTCCTAACAAGCTTCTACGGCAACGATATTGTGCGTGACTGTTTATTTTCGTTAAATTATAGGGTGAGAGCGCATGCGTAAAAGTTGACGCCCACTTTTTGCGGCCCATATATCAAAATACTCGATCTTTGTAACTGCGTGATGCTCGGCGTGTTTACTTTCACAGATACTCGCCCCTTTAACTAAAAACACATTTAGCGCAATCGTTAGTCATCAAAACAACTTCTTTTGTTAAAGTCATAGTTTCCGCTTCACCATGAAAAACACTACTAGGTATTTTTTGGATTATTTATGCGACATGGGTTGAAATCAACTATCTACGCCCCCCCCGTCCTATCAAATAATGGTACAGCCTGCCGACGTCCTGCGCGGGAGCGGAAAACGTGCTTCAGACTGTGCGGAAAAGAAGCTGTGTGTTGTCCTGGGAAATATAGTGCTACATCAACGCTTTACTAAAGAAATATTAATATTCAGTCTCCATACAGACGTCTGAACACACCACAGGTCAGTGAAGACGGTTGTTTTGGCTGCGTTAGCATTAAACAGCCGGTTAGCTTGTGTGTTTGTTGATGAGGCGCTCTGCTCTGCTCACGTCCTGTTAACTTTTAGCTTTGAGGTTTTGGTGGGTGCTATTGAAATAAGCCGTAGCACATGTAGTGATTGGGTGTTGTGCAGGAGTATTTTTGTCATATTGAACGTGACTGTCATGTTTGAATGAACTGTGGACTCTGGAGGATGTAGGTGGTGGTTAGGGGGAGGGGCACCTGCGCAGATGCACTCCAGACAGTGCAGTTTATGTGACTAGACGAGCAAATAGCTGTGTTAACGTGTGTGTGTGTGTGTGTGTGTGTGTGTGTGTGTGTGTGTGTGTGTGTGTGTTTTCTTACTTGTCTTTATTTTCCAGGCTTCTTACACATTCAACATGGCTCGAGATTGGAAACCTGGTGATCTGATTTTCGCCAAGATGAAGGGATATCCTCACTGGCCAGCAAGAGTAAGTCTATAGATTAAAGGACTGGTTCACAATTTTCAAGTCTGTCTTAAAAACAGTCAGGTGAACAAATGAACACTGAAATGGTTTTTCTTGCCATAATCATTCCTCCTGTTCATACTGGCCATTAGATGATCCCTTCATCATGCACTTACCATGTAAGTCACGGGGGACAAAATCCACAGGCCTCCTTTTGTGCAAAAATGTATTTAAAAGTTAATCTAAAGCTAATATGAAGCTTCAGACATCCAAATGAGTCAAATCAAATAGATATCTTTAAACGTTACAGTCTTTTTAGTGCCAAATTCCCCTTTTGATTACTACACAAAGAGGGAATTTTATGCTAAAAAGACTGTGAATGTGGCAGATATCCACTTGATATGACTAACTCAGACTGCTGAAACCTCATACAAGCTTCAGATCAACTTTGAAATGCGTGGACACGCTGTGGATTTTGCCCCCCATCACTTACATTGAAAGCACATTTGAAGATCGTCTAATGTTCAACATGAACAAGAGGAATAATTATAGCGAAGAAAACCTCTTTCACTGTTCATTCAGGCACCTCACTGTTGTTTTAAGACAGACTTAAAAAATTGTGAACCCCTCCCTTAACCCTGTAATTTAGGGCAGAGAAAGACAAAATTATTTATACAGCAAATATGACAAGTAAACTCAGTGTGCGTCATTTTATGAGGAACACCTGTGCAATCTAATGTAATCCGATACAGCAGCTCTGCCATAAATTCTACTTTTACGAAGCTCATACATTTTCAGTTATTGTTGACATTGTCAGACATTATTGAGGTTGCAGTGGGTTGTGGTGGTGGTGTACTGGAGTGCATTGAATTGAAAAGTATTCTGAATATTTTGCCCCCCCATGTATGTTAATGAAGTAGACAAAATGAAGTGCTCGGTGACTGTTTATGCAAACACCCACCTAACCCAAAGTCAGCAGATAACCTCACACCTACCTGACCACAGACACATACAGAAGCTCATTATCAGCCTGAGAAAGCAAAGGGTTTCCTGTTTGCTTTTGACTGTGGGCTTTCTGTGAAACTTCTGAAACTAGAGAAAAACTTTTCCCAGAGCCAAATGTGACATCCTCAGAAAGCTTGTTTGGACAGACCAGCAGTCCAAAACCCAGACATATTCAGTTTACAATCATATAAGACAAAAGAGAAAACCTCACGTTTGAGAAGCTAGAGCCAACAAGAACTTTAACAATCAATTATCAAATTATCAGCCTTTATTGTTTACTTAAAATCTGGTTTATCTTATCTCTCTGACAGATTGATGAAGTCCCAGATGGTGCTGTGAAGCCGTCCAACATCAAGTTCCCCATCTTCTTCTTCGGCACCCATGAAACGTTAGTAACTGACCACTAACAGCCTTTGTTATCTCCTTTACATTGATGGAGTTTGAGTTCATCTGGTTGAGCAAAAACCATTGAAAATATTGTAGGACAAACTTGATATCAGTGGTTATATAGTCAAATAAATCTGTGATACAGAAAACTGTATTGCCAGATTTACTTACTTATTCTAGTTTTTCAATTTAGTGATAAGATTTTACTTTACTTGCTCAGCAAAAGTTTTTAGATTGTACGCACTGAATGTGTACTGAGCTGTCATTCACTGGATTAATTGGAGGTCTTCTTTTTAAATACATAAATGTGGCTGAACAAAGTTACCTGTTTGTACTGTTGAACCATCTCAAAGTAAACACACGCTACATTTTTGATGGGTCGAAAGTATTAAATGGACAAAACATTCTTGATTATCTTCCAACAGTGCATTTCTTGGCCCAAAAGATATCTTTCCGTACCTGCCCAACAAAGAGAAGTACGCCAAACCCAACAAGAGGAAAGGCTTCAACGAAGGATTGTGGGAGATTGAGAACAACCCAAAGGTTGAGCTCACTGCACCCAAGGTACATCCTCTTCCTCACCAAAGACATTTTTTAGTATTTATCCTCAATAAGTTGGCCTTAGACTTGGATTCCCTGCACCTCAGATGTTATAACTCCCTGAGTTTTACAGTTTTTATATCTGAGTGAACTTGTGTTTACTTTTATTCCCATTTACCATCCTAAAGTTAAGGTGGACCACCTAAGTATTTTATTTTTTCAGCTGAGTTTATGAAAACAAAAACTTAATTTTTGATAATAAAATGGAACTTTATTTCACTAGATTGCAGCTATTTACTGGAGTTTTTAGACTTTATAGTGTTCTCCACAATATTCAGCAGTGGTGAACAAAGTTGACAGTGAAGAAATTAACAAGAAGTGGGAAAAAATTTAAGTGATTTGTCCAAAGCAGATATTTGTGAGGGAGTCAAAAAATAGGAAGAACATTTAACACTTTACGTAAAAATGGCCGTCTTCAAGCCAAAAGCCCAGAGCTTCAGTTGCCTTTTTCATCAGTGTTGAAATTGTTACACTTGTTCACTTGAGCACATTTCTTAACATAAAATATTTACCAGGAAGAACCTTTTTCATCCTTGTCCAGCATCACTTTATGCTATTTTCCCTGGTTATTGTATTTTTGACAAGTTGTTTCATTTAATCAATTTATTTATTTGTTCATTTTTTGTTTAAAGCCGATTCCTCCAGAATCTTTCACTGAAAAGGATTCTGACACCAGTCCAGAAGGTGAGGAGGACGCGGACGACAAAGAGATCAAATCCAAAGTAAGTTTTTGCTTTTCAAATCTGTCAGTTACAAGTAAATATTGCAGTAAACAGTCTCGGTGCTTCACTGCATCGACATGCTAGTGGTTTGTACCTGTGTTGTCAGCTTCTTTCTTCTTTTGCTGTCCCTTCTCTAATCTCTGTCTAATGTTTGTCTGCTTCATACTGAATTATCAATGCAGGCCATAGTTTATAAATTAACTGTCCTTCTGTATTGATAGATGGAAATAATATTTAAAGGTTTGTATGCTGAGAGTAGTATCTCAAACAGAAGGATACTCCCTAACTTTTCTCCCTTTTAAGACTTGTTTATCCCCACCACACTGCATCCTATGCTGTGTCTTGGGTGCATTCAGGTTCCAGGAAGTGAGGCTGAGCAGGAGACTGAGAATGAGGAGGAGGAGGAGGAGGATGAGGAGGAGGAGGAGGAGGAGGAGGAAGGGTCTCTGATCTCTGAGCAGGGTCCTCAGAACCAGGATGTACGTACTTTGCATGCTGGGATATCACAAGCGGTGTAGGTCGTCTCATCCCCTCTTTGTGGGAAAGCATGTGACACTTGGTGGTGTTGAATTGGTGGTTTGTTTCTGTTTGAGTCAGATTTCTGTTGGCGGCCACAAACTGATGTTGGTGACTGATATCTTGATTAGAGTGTCTGGGTTTGCTGTGTTCATGCCGCTGAGGTGATGATTTATGGATAGAAAGAAGTCCCTGTGTTGTCAATAAAGATGATTAAGTTTGAATAATATGAGGTTATTGGGACATTAATGTGTTGTGTGATTACAACAAAGATAATGGAAAGTGTTTTTTTTTTTCCTCTCTGTTTCACTGCTCTGAGACCACCCTGACAACTTGTGCTTTCCGTTTCCTGCCTCTTCCTGTCCCTATACTGCATAATACTACTGTGTGCAATGAGCTGACATTATTTTATTTTTGCATGGCTTTCTGTGTGCTTTGGAGAAAGGTAAGTTGTGACCGAGTTAATGTACAGGTATGTATTATGTACTTTGTTCAGGATGAGAAGGGCTCCTTTTCTATTTTTGACATGTCTCCTCACTATCTGTATATTTTAACTAACTAAATTGTGTCCCAAATTCCCTTTAAAATATAAGCAGGTTTTGAGTAATCAAGTATAGAAATCATATGTACACTGTGTCCTGCAATGCATTGAGGAAATTGAGGAGCAAGTCACAGCTGCAAAACATAAGATTAATTGCAAACGGTGGTGAAACGGCTCCAGAAAGATCTTGGAAAACAAGAAACTATTCAGTCTTCAGGAAGACATTTGGCTTCTTCTTTGTTTAATCGTAAATGATAGTTTGATTGACGCTTGACAGCTGTTAATATGAAACTGTAAAGTATACAATTTCCTGTATGCTAACTGCAAAAACCACATATTAAATTAATACATAGTACTTAGTGTGTACAATTTAGAACGTAGTCTGTAGGGCTGCAACTAACAGTTGTTTTTGTTATCGATTAAACAGCCAATTATTTTCTCAGTTAATCGATTAATCTTTTAGTCTATAAAATGTCACAATTTTCCAAAACCTAAGTGAACATATTCAAAAATGTTAACTTAGGTTTTAAGTTTATTTTTTTATATGACAAACAAAAGCATTGTATACACATTTGACAGTGAAATTTTGGGCTTTTTGCTGGAAACGTGACTGAAACGATTATTCGATTATCACAATAGTCGCTGATTAATTTTCCGATGATCGACTAGTTGATGAGTTGTCTCAGCTCTAGTAGTCTGGCAGTAGGACACAGGAATAGTTAATGAAACACTGGCACAGTTAGTACTGCACAGAGTATAATATCACAGTTATACACTAGATGTTGCTAATGATCCAAAAACACAAATTGTTGTTGTGAGGAGGATAAAGGAACTGATTAAATCATACAAGAAGCACTTAACGTATGCTAAATTGTCCACTTGTCGACATTTTTACCCAGTTTTCATTGTGTTCTCTTGCTGATATATTAAAGAGAACCAGAGAGACCGTTAGAAACGAGGGTTGTAAACTGTAAAAACTAATGAAAGCTGTCACATTTTAGGGCTCACTCCAGAAAGAGTCCACAGATGTTCCTAAACCCAAGAGAGGAAGAAAGAAAAAGGTCGGTAGAACCTATTAATGGCTTTACTTTCATCAAGACAATAATGTATAACAGTAGTTGATTGGAAGCATTTTAAAGAGCTGAGTTTTCTTAATTTCTTCAGAGTGACGCTGACCAGGAAACCGAGAAAGAAGATGCTCCTGCTAGTCCTGTCAGTCCTTCAGGTAGGCTTTATTCCCCTCGATGTTCATTGCGTTGTGTCATGAAGAAGATTAAAAGTTCAAACTGAACTTTGCGTGTGTGTGTGTTAACAGGTGGAGAGGCTCCTAAACGAAGAGGCAGGAAGCCCAAAAGTGAGAAGTTGCTTTTGCTTCAGCAGCAGGACCACCAAGGCTCAGGAAGTGAAATGTAACCACATGAATACGCACACACACACACACACGCACCTGTTATGGAAATGTCTCCCATAAGTCAGTGTTTCAGATACAGAGGACATTTTTAAAAACTGTCACAGACAAGTTGACCAGGTGACAGACCAAGTTGACAGACAAGGTGATACTATTACAACCATCATAATTACATTCTCTGTATATTGTACTTTCATTCCCTCTTATTTAGGGACTCTGTTGAGTCAGACAGAAAGAGGAAGAGGGCAGCAGAGGACAAGTCCAAGAGTGGAGAGGAGGAGAAGAGAAAGAAGAAGGAGGACAACAAAGTAAAAGATGCTGAGGGGAAGGAGCCTGAAGCCAAGAAGAAAAAGCAGTCCAAGGATGACAGCTCCTCTGGCTCCGATGATGAAGAGGCAGGTGTCCCGTCTACGCAAATAATTTCACATTTTCATCATGTTGAATATTCTGTATCAGGCTTTCATTTACATCACTTTCATGTCTTTTAATCTCAGAAAAACAAGGGCAGGAAGAAACAGCAAAACTCAGAAATAGACAAAGAGGTGCGGCGGCGGAAAGCAGAAGAATTGAGAGAGTAAGTTTTCTTACAAACGCCACAAGCTGCCGACACCCAAAGTGATGACTTCATATTGTCTGAACAACCGCCAAAAATACAAAAGTGTTTAATTTAAGATGATATGTAGCAGAGAAAAGCTAGGTAGTAACCAGCAAATGTTTCACTTTAGAAGTGACTTAAACAATTACTTGATTATCAAGATAAATAGTCCACTGTGTAACTGCTGCTTTACTGTAAAAGACATCATGATAAGTGAAGGCAGCAAACAAGCACAGAAACTTGCAAAGAGGCAGAAGCACTTTGATGGTTATGCAGCGCTGACTTTATGTTTTAAGCTGACATTTTGGCAACAGAATGCCTTCTTCAGAGTTTCCAACTGTTGCTGAAATGTCTGCTTATGCAATAAATTCAGTGCTGCATAACCGTCAAAATGCTCCTGCCTCTTTGAAAGTTTGTGTGCTTTGGTCACTGCCTACACTTATCAAAATAAATACTTTCATTTTTTTATAAATAAACTACATTGAAATTGAACAAACTCAGTAAGAGAGGAATGGATAGATTTCTGATTTGGTGTCTTGCAGACCAAACAAAGATGATGGAAAGAAAAATGAAGAGAGGACAGGAGTCAAGAAAAAGGGTGAGTACTGTTGAAGATGGAGGTACTCACATGGTACCAGTCCGAGGCAACATAAAAGTCTCCCGTTTTACTATTTGAAGCCATTAATGTGAAAAATATTGTGAAAATTAAATTCAACAATGCAGTTGAGTTGAATAGAAAAACAGGAAACACCAGCTGTGAGTTTATGTGAAGTGATCAGATGATCATCAGACCTATTAAACTTAATCTATGGTAATCTCAATTAAGACCATAAATTAAAATGAGCGCTCGTTATGGTACAATCCCATAATTAATCCTTCACATTCATCTAGAAAAACGCTGCTTTGATGTAGCTTCTCAGTTGCTCACTGACACAGATGTTAGTAATTGTATATTGTTTTATGGTTTGCTTATGTTGACTTGAGCCGACATTGACAACAAATGGTAACATGTTACTTCAGTCAGTTAAAAACAAATCTGCGGTTGTATAAAAAGCTGTTGCATATCCCAAAAAGAGATTAAAGACCCTGTTTACGCTTGGTTTTAAAATGCATCGTGGGCGATCGGATCACAAGTGGACAGCGTTAAATACAAACGACCACCAAGACGCATTGTGATCCGATCACTCAAACCACTTACCGAGGTGGTCTGGTACACATTTGACCACATATCTTTTGTAGTATAAACGCTGATGTGTCCTGATGGATCCCCGACAAGGACGTAACAGGAAAATACATCATCAATGCAGGACGTGGTGGTTGTTTTGGTGACAGCGCACCAACGCCAAATGACTTTGTCCTGCCAATCTCAACATTTGGAATAGTCTGTACATTTATATTAGTTCCTGAAACATTTTTGTTTTCTTAGCTAGCCCATACGAAACAACACGGTAACAACTGTGCACGGGGCCCTTTGACCTGTGGTGAGTGGTCAGCTGGACACCTTGGAGACGCTCGATAGACACAGGTGTGAACAGCGATGTGTCTCGGCTGTCCACTTGTGTTCGGATCACCGAAACACATTTTAAAACCAAGTGTTAACAGCCTCACAGTTATGAAACGGTTGACTTTGAAGTTACACTTCAGTTTCTGTTGCTAACTGTGTCTTTCATAGAGATGGAAACTAAACCATGTCCATTCGAATGTTGTATTTTCTCTTTTCTTTCCTACAGAAGTGTCGACTGACTCGAAACTCCAGAGACTGCACAGTGAAATCAAGATTTCACTGAAAATCGACAACCCTGTAAGTTCTATCATGAATACATCACATCTGACAGAAGCCCATCTTTCTCTACTGACAGCTTTGTAAATCGATGTTGGTCCATTTTTCCTTTCATATACTAAAGTGACAAAGACAGATGACATCTCAGTTGTTGTCCATAAAAAGTATGTAACTAAAAACATTTCACAATCCAGTGAATAACACAGTGTCTGGTAGATTCCTGTTCCAACTTTAGAAGTATACTTTCCTCTTCATGATTTTCTTGCAGTATTTTACATATACCGTCTTTAATTTGTTTAAAACTGTGATAGCATCATAACCTGAATCACCTTGCGACTCCCCTCCTTGATGTGACGACTAAACCCCTGAACTTAGTCACAGATCCACTCCCTGTATTTTGATTATCTGAGGTTTATGCATGACCTTAACAGTATAAACACAGTAATACCGTGTTGACACAATTTCTAAACAAGCTAGTTATTGACTTCAATTTACTAAAACTGGGCCATGGAGAGGCCTCAGCAGTGTGAGAGTCAGACGCTATATCCTTGACACAGTGTTAATGACCCCAAACTGACTCATGGGCAGCAGTGTTATATAGTTATGACATTAAGTGACAAAAACAAACAGAAAATATTATCCATATTACAACATCTTTTACATGTAGACTATCATGTGTGATCAAAAGCAGAAATATATTTCCAGTATTATAGTATTCATGCTTTACTGCTAAATCTGGATTCTCTAAGACTGTCACTTGTTCTGGGGAATAAAGTTGTTTTGTACCTTTAAAGGTACCCTGTGGAGTTTTGTCCTCTAGTTGGGCAGTTGTTGGGCAGTTTTTTTCATGAGTGGGTCCCTATTTTGTTTGTCACGTGCACACGAGGACGTGCGTGCGCGCAGGTGACATGATACATGTTTCTGTCAATGGTTTCACACTATTCCACTGATCTACGGTTAGTGGTAATGCACCACCAAAGGCAGGAAGGACTTATGTAACGGTTTTTAGACAAAGCAGCTTCACAAATGATTAATGAGGAAGGAAATGGATTTGATATGTTTGTTAGACCGCAGGAATACACACAATGAGTTTGGGTGGTTAACACAATGTACAATAAATGTAAACACAGCTTAAGGGTTTAACTACTTAACTTTACTAGTTGTTTGGTCCATAAAATGTCAGAAAATGGTGAAAAAGGTTGATCAATGTTACCTACAGCCCAATATGACGTCCCGACCAACAGTCCACAACCCAAAGATATTCAGTTTACTGTCATAGAAGACCAGATAAACCAGAAAATACTCAAATTTGAGAAGCTGGAATCAGAGAATTTGGATGTTTTTTTTTCTTAAATGACTCAAAACAGTTAATCGATTGTGAAAATAATTGTAAATTTATTTAATAGTTGGCAAGTTAGCTCTTTTTTAATGGTACTTAAGTAGCTAAGTTGGATAACACACTGTCTTTCAAATGGTTTTTAATACACCGTGGTAAAGTTTGATCATTTGATGCGTCTCTTCAGCCCCGTTATTGTATCTGTTGGTTTTATTTTATTTTTTTAAACTTACATTGACATCTAAATTTATCCTTCCTCCCCTGCCACCTTCCTGCTTGGCCTGTGGCCCTTCCTGCCCTCCCACCCATACTAGGATGTGAAGAAGTGCTTGGAGGCTTTGGATGAGATTGGCGCCCTTCAGGTTACGACCCAGCACCTGCAGAAGCACAGTGAACTCATCGCCACGCTCAAAAAGGTAGACTCACTGATCAATATAAAGAAAATGGCTTCAAATCTAAAGATTAAAACAAAACTAGAGTTCTTTTATGTCTTGTGAAGGTAGTAAGAAGTAATGCATGTTTTCTGTTCTAGATTCGCAGATTCAAGGCCAGCCAGGACATCATGGATAAGGCCACCATGTTGTATAACAAGTTTAAGAGCATGTTCTTGGTTGGAGAGGGTGACTGTGTGCTCAGCCAGGTGCTCAACAAGTCTTTGGCAGAGCAACGACAGCACGAAGAAGCCAAGAAAGGAGCACTGAAGAGAGTGGAGCAAGCCAGAGAAAACAACTCAGGTACCAGAAATCATAGATTTGAGTGCTTTTTTTTTTTTTTAAAGCTGATAGCTATCTATCTTCTAGTTGTACTAATATGATTTATTCTGTAATCTCTACACAAATGTCTCACACATCGAATTTTATTTTGCTCTTAATGCAACAGATACTATTTGTCATGTAATCGTTATATCCATGGAAGACTGCAGAAGAGAGAAGGCACAGATAATAAATCAAAGAACAGTTTATTCCCAACTGAAAGTCTGTTGACTAATAACAAACACATAAGTTGCTGTCAGATGTTCTGGATAGTCATTTTATGTCTGCAACAGTCATGGTTGTATGCAATGTACTAACAGGGTATGATTAGATCTATGGATGTTAAAGGGAAAGGGCAGATACACGCAAGGCGGACCTATGTGAAGCAGCTTCTACCTTATTGTTGATGTTTTCGGGGTTTTTTTTTTTTTATTGGAGTGCAATTTCACCACAAAGTTTGACATCACTTTTGTTCAGCCACTAATAATTTCACTAACAACAACTACATATACAGTATATGTCTGTTACTGCTTCAGCCAAACACACATTAATGTACAGCTGCATGCCAAAATCACAATTTTTCGTCTCTTGTTGCAATCACTGGGCAGTGATGTATGATTCATTATCTATCGCAGTAAACCATCTGAGATATGAACTATTTATGTTTATTATTAGTAGTAGTAGCAGTAGTGTTGGTGGTGTGAATGATCAGTTGTTGCATAAGAGGTAAAAATGTTCAAAATCTGTAGATGATGTATAACTGTAAGAAATGTTACCAGTGGGTTATTTTTAAGCTGGTGCTACTACAGCACATGTCAAATGTTATGGCCGTGAGAGAAGGTTCGGTCAGTTGAAATTACATCATGAGGCATGTCTGCCGGTCGTTAGTAAATCAATTATGATCGGCTGAGTCACTGATCCAAACCGATCAAAGAACTGAGACATTAAAGCTCTGTGCTTTCAGTCAGCCTCTCGTTTCTCCTCTCCAGGAGGACGTCATAGGATCTCTGTGGTCGGCATTCTCAATAGGAACACTGACTGTAATCAGAGGTCTGCAGCCACATCCCTGCTTTATTGACTCACTTCACTGATGAACATACTGTACTTCCACCGAAATGACTTCCTCTGTGAAAGGTCTCATTCTAGAGCAAGGCATGCCGAATGGATGGAAAATCGTATTTATCTCAGTATGGTTTGAAGCTAGACATGTGTCATCACATGCTCCTGTGAGTTCTCCTCTCTGCGGTGGTTTAGGTTGCGTAGCAATGTTCTGTCTGAGTCTGAGTGTCTCTGTGAACTGCCTACAGACAAGATGATGAACGGTGACATTAGCCCTGAAGAGAAGAAGCAAGAGACCGAGGGGGAGAAGCTTCTGGAAGATGCCTCGGCAGGAGAAAACCACAGGTAGTTTAACCAGCACCTACACAGACAAACACTGGTTCATCCATAGGTTTTTGCATTGGAATAAGTCACTGTTATCTGACCCAACAAGATAATTTTTAGTTTAGATTCTATCACTGTCAGCGGCATGTTTCACAAACACACTCTTGCTTCGTGACATTCAAAATCAGCCCTCAAAAATATATGAAACTAGATTTTATCTGTAGTTTTGTATGTGATTTCCCCCCCCAAAAAATATGTCACGATACTTTTCAATACAAATTTTAGCTTGAAACATGAGAATAAGACTGGCACTATTCTATATTTTCTCAAACAAAACAACAAAAACAGCAAAACCAACAATGTGTTAGTCCATCTCAATAATTCCCTACCTGTGGAATCTCATCGTTTTCTGATTTGTAATCAGTAT
This sequence comes from Thunnus albacares, assembly GCF_914725855.1. Classification (NCBI taxonomy): domain Eukaryota; kingdom Metazoa; phylum Chordata; class Actinopteri; order Scombriformes; family Scombridae; genus Thunnus; species Thunnus albacares. The sequence goes on along the minus strand of NC_058108.1, from coordinate 23,157,522 downwards.
ATCTGAATTTGTCATTTATATTAATACTGTTGTAGAGTAGATGTTCACTGTAATATAAGAGCTTGTCACCAAGGGCAACAGCATGGCTCACTGATGCAATTTTAATAGTTTCTGGACATCTATGGCACAAAGGAATAGGTTGTAGACTGTAGCTACATGGCACCTGTTAGTAGGATCAATTCATTGTTGGGTTCGGTCTTTTAATGGGATCATTGACATCAAGAAAAAACAGAATATAGTTATTCTAGCACAGTACACAAATATCTAATTATTAAATATGTTTTACTGTTTGTTTTGACTGCAGTCCTCCAAAAGCTCAGGAGGAGTCCACTTGAGTGTCCAACACGCCCGAAGAGAAGAGAAGACATTTGCTGCTGTACTCATACGACCTTTGTCCAAACTGGGCTCACCAACTGGGATGTCCAGTTGCTTTTCATGACTGATAATGTTTTCATGACTGATAACGATCACTGGTTTCTAGTTCACTTACTTTTTCACCAGTGTTGCTGCTCAAAAGTTTCAGTATGTCAAACTGCTCCACTCCCAAAATTAAAACTGACTTGATATTTTATTTTTTTTTACTTGTGTAACCTTTACCTTTCAGACACCTTATGTTACATACATCGCCACATCTGTTGAATTGAGTGTAAAGAGTAATTACGTGTAAATCTGCAGCACTGTGAACTTCGATCTTGATGAGCATGCTTACACAGAAAGGGTTAGTACCATTTGGTCCCATTTTTCAATTGGAGTAGATGGTTTTGATTGTACTGTTTGTTTTTTTTTAATTACATTTACAAAATCATCAGCTTGATCTACATTTTACTTACAGATGATCTGAGGAACAGAGGATTAGCTGTAGTTAGGAGCACCTTTACCATGTCTAATAGTGGCTGTATGAACGTTCTCTAAAACATGTTTTCTAGATGCATAATCACATAAGATGCACAGATGGAAAAATCTGGAGTTTGCCAAACATTTGCCAAGATATGCTTTATTCTCAACCATGTTCAAGTGTCTCTTTTTAAATCTGTTTCTCTTTTAAACGTGAGATGTAAATAAGAGTATTTTTGTGCCTATCTGATGACCTGTTTAAGCATCCAGTAATAAAGTAGTACATATAGTATGTCATGTTGTCTTTAGTCATGTATTCATTAATTGCACACAAAAAGAAAATCATATGGTAATGTCAGACTTGGAAACGACTTTGGGGAAAAGCAAACATTGCTGCTGTTTGTATAGAGAACTTCACAAAGATTTGTCTGCATTGTCACCTGAATAGAAGAGTCTTAAATTCTCTATTGATACTATTAATACAGAACTACAGTAACTATTAATACATTAAAATAACATCCTGTTTTGCACCAGGGGATTATTTTCCATGAAAAACTTTTCAGTATCAACAGGGTGTCTGCAGTGTTCACCTAATTAAGTATTAAGACTTTTAAATATCTTTTTAATAAACATAAAATTCAATTTAGTTCCCATTTCATGTTCATCAAAGAATAACAGAAAACCAATTGGGACAATAAGGCCTACAATTATTTTTTTATTAGCTAATATGAGGCTCCAGCCATCCAATTTAGTCAAGTGAGTATCTTCCTTACTGAGAGCATTTTAGGTACAAATTTCCCTCATTTCGTGCAGCTCAACCAGGAAACACAAACAGGAATTTCTGTACAAAAGAAGGCTCTAACTTTGGAAGATATGTATTCAACTGATTTGGACTGCTAAAGCTTCACATCAGCTTCAGATAAATCTTTGAATACTTTTTTTGCACAGAATGAAGACTGTTGAATGAAGACTTTTGCCCCCATCACATTCAACAGCCATTTAAGAAGAGATCTTAAAATGGCCAGTATGAACAGGAGGAATGATTACAGCAAGCAAAGCTGCTTTCAATGTTCATATGGGCACATGGGTATTGTTTAAATGCAGACTTGGGAAAATTGTGAACCTGTCCTTTAAGTCAAGTTAAGAATGTTCATTGCTTGTGCGTTTCCATGTTCAACAATGCGAATAAGCTTTCCCATGAAAAAAATTCACAACCCAGTAAAATTAATCTTCCAGTAAATCTTACTTTATTTTCAAACAGAAAAGTATAAAATTAAAGCTCCATTGTGCAAAAACAGAAAATATACATTCCTTTAGAAATATAAAACATTTAATATACAACATGAAACCACTGATTTTAGCAGTTCACATTAGTTGAAGGCACCGTGGTCCACATAGGGATAGGCGAAGAAATCTCCCAGCTTGTTGCCACTGGCGTCATAGTGCAGCATCCGGAAACACTTGTCACAAAAGAGACACGGGACACTTGGAGCGAACTGGTCGTTGGTAGTGATCCATCTGGAAAAAAAAAAAAATTTCATATGACGTCAGTTATGTGTATTTGCTTTTAAAAAGGAAAAGCTGTCATATTGTTAACATTTTTACCAACCTGCCAATGTAAACGTGGCAAACGGAACACTTCTGGGTGAGGACTCGGTGCTTGTGAGTGAGAAGGGGATACAGCTTCTTATCCAGGCAGTCATTCTTATGGGCCAGTCTGCAATGTGTAGAGAGAAAGAGGGGGGGGGGGGGGGGTAATCGAGACCATTTCTTAGAAGCTGTGAATGGTGAGATGACAGATTTGTCTCACATTCTTGATATTAAGAACTGCTTTCATGTGTGGTTGCCCTGCTTACGCCAACAATGCATCAGCTCATAGTTATCATCTAAGAAAGTGCGATGAAATCAAATCAGCTATCAAGTCTGCGGGACGCTCGTTTAGCTCTGTCTTGTGAGAGCACTCGAATCCTGTCTGACAACAAGGTGCTTCATTTCCAAGGCTTAGCAGTAATAATACAGAGAATCAGAGAGTATCATGTTTCACAAATTTTTTAAAAAAACATCACAAATTGTGGTAATAAACCACCATATATAATTGTAGTACAACAGTAGAGTTTATTAAGGTAAAGGGTATGAGCTGGGTTAATATTTTCAAGAGCACATGGATTTCTGATTTGAAACAAGCAACTAATTCACAATTAGTTGCAACAAGCTGAAATGGTCCTGGATTGTTATATGGCTATTTTAATGTGGCAAATTTGTACTTTACTGATGAAGTTCAAGTTCATGAACCTGAAAACTATCACAGAAACTATTAGAACATTAGTGGAACAACAGAAAATCAATTAATCATCTAAGTAATTTATTTAATTCTCATTTGCTAGTTGCAGCTCCTCAAATTTGAGGATGTTCTACTTTAGTCTGCTTTATATTATTGTTTATTTTATTTTACCCAATATCTTTGGGTTTTTGACTGCTAACTGGACAAAACAAGCAATCTGAAGATGTCAGTTTGGGCTCTGGAAAACCTTTTTAACGTCTTTTTTACATTCTGCAGATAAAATAATCAAAAACTAATTGCTATATTAATTCATGAGAAAATTGATAATTAGCTGCAAACTCACTGAAAAGGGCATTTAAATGGCGCAGTATTGAAGCTCAGATTCTAGGTTTGCCTCGAGTATACAGTAGGTGTGTCTCATCGCAGCAAAAGAAATCTTTGACACTGTTGTGACGAGTAAACAGCTGTCAAAGTGACACATACTAGATGTTGGTTACAGCTATACATGTTGAGTGCATAAATTGGCAAAATCTCTGACAGCAGACAAAGTTATATCATTTAATGGTATGTACCGTTATCGCCCACATCTAAATCTAGGTGCACAAACGCAAGCATAAAGTTTGACAAATTAACAGTGAATAACCATGTTGGTGGGGCGGCATTGTCGATTCATCAGTTGATTCTTTTCTCAATTAATCAATCAGGTGTTTGGTCTATGGAATGTCAGAAAATGGTGAAAAATGACGATTGCTGTTTCCTAAAGGCCAAGATGTAACCCTAAAATGTCTTGTTTTGTACCGACAAACAGTCCACAACCCAAAGATATTAAGTTGACTATCATAGAGGACTAAAGAAACCAGAAAGTTTTTCTTTAAAAAAAAATGACTCAAAGCAATTAATTGATTATCAAAATAGCTGCCGATTAATTTTACACTAATCAATGCAGCTCTACATGTTTCATGTCATTCCCATTTGACAGATGAGAGGTGATCAGTTTAAAAACAGAAGTAGAAAAACAGAAGTAGTGCCTGTGATGTCACCTGTAGGCCTCTGAGGAAACATTTTGAAGCTTTGGGTTTATATTTATTTTGCTTCCTACCATCATTGTCAGTTGTTTGCTGCCAGAAAATTGACAGATGGGTAAAAGGTGGAAGTTCAGGTGCAGAAACCAACCAGCAGTCAGTGTGATCGGTGGAGCCACCTTGTGTCAGATGTTTTCAAATTTTGCGAACATCTATTTTTAAGACCAAAAGTATGTTCCATTTAACTCTGTGTCAAGAGCTTCTGATTTGATCAATACTCGATATCAAACAGCCACACAGATATTCTAGTTATCTCTCTGAGACGGTAACATTCATACTTATTGCACCTTCGAGTAAGAAGTACATTAGGTTTTGAAATGAACAGCAACCTGACGTCTGTGATGATGACGAGATGTTCGCAGTCGCCCTGATGACAGTAGAGGTAGGGGAAGCCCACTTTTACTCTCAAATCCACCAACCGTGTCTCCTCCATCTTGGCTTGTGTGTAAGGTGGGAAGTTGCGAGCCTTTGCCCATTCAATCGTAGTCCTGTAGAAACACCCAGAAAGTATTCATCACATTAAACTGAGATCAGTCTTAAGTTACAGGTAGCTTCATGGTCATCTCTTTAAAGAGGCTAGAGAGATTTCTGCACTGATGACTGAAATGCACTTTCGATGACAGAGCGTCTGTGTGAATGAGACCCCCGTACATAATTTTAATTAGGGAATAGATAACTGTAAGAGTGTGACTTTGGTTTGAACTTTAAAGAATGTCTGAGAACACTTTCTGTTTTGTTTTGTGGCAACACTGCCATATCAACTCTCCAAATCTTTCCAGGTTGTTAGGTCATTTCCTTTGTGGGTATGCATGCAGGTCAAGTACAATGTTCTGCCCCAAATATTTCTAAACACTGTCTCTGTGTAATTATGAACATGATTACTTTAGTAAATGTGGGCATAACTCCAGTTGGCGAAGACATCTTAATCTGAGCAGGAGTCACAAGGCATCAAAAGAGACTTAGACGCCTGTTTGGGATGTTAATAAAAGCACAACAGTGAAGGATTTGGGAATAATTTTGTTAATGACTTCCACTACTGGCCAACACGTGATACATGTTTGCGTATTAGCTGTAAGCCCAAAGAAACTGTTTTATTACAGTGGTTGTAACTGGGCTGGACTGAAAGTGATGTTTCTCCTTCCACATTTGGCTTGTTTGTTTATTTGAGGAAAATGATCCAATGTTACATATTTGTGCGTGGCAAAACTATGTGAACCTCTAGGATTATCAATTCATTTGAAGGGGAAATTAGAGTTGGATGTTTCAATCAATGGGTGACAATCAAGTGTGAGTCTGGGAGGCCCTGCCTTATTTAAAGAAGAGAAATCTGGGTCTGAGCACAACACAAGTTTGTGGAAGTGTGTCATGGGTCGGACAAAGGAGATTTCTGAGGACTGGAAAGAAGAGTTGTTGATGCTTAGCAGGCTGGAAATGGTTACAAAACCATTTCTAAAGACTTTGAACTCCACCAGTTGAATGTCAGGCAGATCGTGTACAAATGGAATACATCAAACACCATTGTTATCCTCCCCAGGAGTAGTCAAACAACAAAGATTACACCAAGAGCAGGCATGTAATAGTCTGAGAGGCCACAAGGGATCCCAGGGTAACGTCTAGGAAACAGCCTCTCTTGCAGTGGCTACAGTGAATGTTCATGAGTTCACCATCAGGAGAACATTGAACATCAATGGTGTGCATGGCAGAGTTGCAAGATGACATTGCTGCCGTCTGTGGTTTGCTCAAGACCACATGGATAATCCAGAAGGCGACTGGAAAAATGTTCTGTGGACGGATGAGACCAAAAATGAACTTTTCAGCTTGAATGACAACAATTGTTTGCTGATGAGTAAACACTGCATTCCAGCATAAGAACCTTAACCCATCTGTGAAACAAGGTGGTGGCAGTATCATAGTTTGGGCTGCTTTGCTGCCTCTGGACCAGGACAGCTTGCAGTCATTGAAGGAGCCATGAGTTTTGGGTTGTACCAGCAAATTCTACAGGAAAATGTCAAGGTATCCTTCTGTGAACTGAAGCTCAACAGAAAGTGGGTCATGCAGCAAGACACGCCTAAACACACAAGTTGTTCTATCAAAGAATGATTAGAGCAGCATTTGGTTGAAGTTACTGCTGCAAAAGGGGGTCACACCAGTTACTGAAAGCAAGGGTTCACATACTTTTGCCTCACACAAATATGTAAGACTGGGTAATTTTCCTCAATGAATAAATGAATAAGTTTAATGTTTTTGTCTCATTTGTTTAATTGGGTTCCCTTTATCTAGTTTTAGGACCTGTGTAAAAATCTGATCACATTTTAGGTCATATTTATGCAGAAATAGAGAAAATTCTAAAGGGTTCACAAACTTTCAAGCAGCACTGTATATAAGGAAAGGAATACGGAAAAGCTACACAAAAAAAGGAGGAGAAACCTCTTGAAGAGCAACAGAAGAGGGATCTGTCTTCCAGGAAAAAAGAGGCTAAAGAGGAATTTCAAACAGTCATGGAAAAGATGATATAACTGATGATCTGTCATGTAGATAGGAGATTAACATTACTCAATTAATCAGGATGTAAAACTTACATGCTGATGTCCTGACACTCGGGGAATCGCATGTCGTTGTAGAAAACTCCTTCGAAGAAAAAGAAAGCTGACTTGAAGTGATCCTGGAACAGAACACATGAAAATATTACCTCTACATTTTGCGACTTAGTCTTCTTTGCAAATATTGACTGAATTGCATATCACATAGCAAACACTCTTCATAAGTATATAAAATTCTTAGATGAAGAAATGCAGTCACAGTTAATGCACAGAGATCATTTGCCCTGAGCGAAGACATAGAGTATGACGAAATGATTAAGTTCAGATCTTGCAGAGCACTTCGGAGTCGCAGATGTACATGTGCTCACTTTGCTGATGAAGTCTGGAGCCATGTCCGGCGTGGTGCTGAACTCTCCGCACACTTGCAAGTCACTGACGCAGCAAATGGCGTCCCGGAGGTCTGCCAAGCTGTGGGAGCCCGTCATCAGCAGAGTCATGTGGGGTCTGACGTAGGTAAACTGAGCAGGGGGGGAAATGGAGAAATGGACAGTGACATTCAGTAAAAATGCCTGTAAAAGACTGAGATTTTGATGGGTTCTGTCACACTGAAAAACCCTGAGAAAGGCGGATGCTCACTCTCTTAAAAATGGCGGGGTAGTAGACGTTGATGGTTAGAATGACTTCTCCTTCAGGAACCATATCATCCGGTGCTTCTGATTTCCTACCGACAGTTAATCGCTCCTGGAAATCACACACAGAAACAGATACATGATGCATTACTGTTCAAATCTAATTCAAGCTTTTGGTCTTATTGAGCATTTCAAGAATACTCCAGCGCACCCACCAATTCATCCGCGTAGAGGTCGTGTCTATTCTTGCTGATTTTTAGTGAAGCTCTGTAATCTTGTCTCTTTTTCCTTTGTCTGTTAACAAAATCACAGAGCATTGAATTTTGATTTGTTTACAGGCTGTTAGTTAATACGACACATGGTGCTGATTGAAGCAACCGAAGAAGAGACATACACCAGTGTTGTCAGCATCGGGTCTGGAGGTACGACATCTGTGTCGGGCTGCTGATCCTCAGGATGACAACGCAGTGAATCAAGACTTGAAGAGAAAAAAAACACAAAATCATATGTGCACCAAACTGTATTCACACTATTAATCATAGTCATCATTAGTCACTAGCTATCAGATAGATTAAGGTTATTTTTTGGAAAAACTTGCCACTGTGTTCTTGCAAGAAATTTAAAAAAGAAAAAAAAATTTTTAAAAGTCTTGCTTTGTGCTGGTAAATTTATTTACAACATGACCTTGATCAAATGTATAGATAAGCATTACACCATTTTGTATGTATACATAGATTCTAGGTCAGTTAGTGAATGAAACACCTTGAAAAAACATACATTTTACCATACAAGTAGGTAATAAGACAAAGACGGCATTATTCTCTGTCAGAAGGTTAGTAAATGGTGATTAAGGGCAAAGGTGCTAATATTTGTTGTAAATCGGACTCTTACAATATACATTAATAGAGCACTACAACAACATCCATATTCAACAAGTGTCCGTGACTCATAATCTCATTAAATACTGTTTTTCATTCTTTGAATAAGAATAAAATATTTCCAAATTGGAAGAGTATTGCTGGTCTTTGTATGTATGTTTACTTAGTGGATTTGTGTTGTTCTTTTATGTGTTTCTCTCTATGTTTGACCCCTTTTTTCCTAAAACTCCTGTTACATTTCATGATATTGTATTTTAGTTGTGCCTGATAAGGTGCTATAGACTACTTTATGCTCTATATTGTTCTTTGACTATAAATCATAATTATATTTCTTATATATTTATCATTAATGTTGATTCAGATTGTCGATTCTGACACATCATAAAACAGTGATGTTTTCTGAACACACGTGAATAGAATAGAAAATGACGACAAAATTGCAATTTTTTACCCCTGTATGGTTAAACATCTGTATGAGACACAAATAAATATTAGCTTTTTAAAAAAACTGTGTTACCAAATGTTGTCTACGAGCTAAACGTTAGTTAAACGTTGGTGTGACTACCTGCAGACGGCTTTCAGTTCAGTCATCGTCTCTGCACTGACACCCATCTCTTTAGCAAAATTAGCATGAAACGTTTCCTCGTCCTCCGGCTGGTAGGAGAAGTCACTCGGCCTCAGTCTGTCCAGCCACTCGTTTCTGAACGAGCCGATATGAAATGGTTGAGTGTTTACATCAGTATATTCATAATCTGGAATATTTGTGTTAGCGTCTGTCGTTTGTTTGGACGCCATCATGTTTCCCGAAAAGCTGCGCTGTGCGCTGAGGATAGTGGGTAATGTAGTTTTTATGACAGGTCGCAACAAATTACGAAAATGGTGGGCGTAAACTTCAAAATAATTAGGGACCGAGCCCAAAAGGCAGAGGACTACTGTAAAACAGTACAGTAAACTGTAAAACAGTACTACTGTTTTTCGTGTGTTTGTTTGTTTGTTTCTTTTTTTAGTATTACGGGACTTAAACCCTAAATTTGACCCCATGCTCGAAAAAAACTCACCAAATTTGGCACGCACATCAGGTCTGCTGAAAAATTTGATAAAATGTAAAAATTAACCCCTTAAGTGCCAAAGTGTGCTCTCTAGCGCCACCTATGTAACAAATGGCCGCCACGGCCCGTAGGAATTTCGTAGAGAGATCAAACCAAAACTCAATTATTCGTCTCATCAAGACCTACAAATCATATGCTGACATCCCTCCCCTGAATCCAACAGGAAGTCCGCAATCAGCCTTTCAAAATAAGACTTTGCCCCAATTTTGGACCCCGAACAAACGCTATCTCCTCCGAGGGCGTTAATGGTATCAGCTTCAAACTTTGATACATGACTTATGACACTGTGCTGAAAAAAAGTTGTTAAAAACTTTGTGATAACTCGAACGGTTTGGATTTAATAAGCCCTGAAAGTTGCAGTGCCACATCACACCTTACAGTGTAAAACAATGGGGAGGCAATCTATGGGCATGAACTTTGTGTCAAACAGAGGCTTCTGACGTCTAAACTATATGTCTGACCACTTTCAAACCTGTATCAATGGATTCGCCGCGAAATTTCCCACTTTAAACTGACTTTCTTCTTCATGTAATCCCAGATTGACTCCATGATGTTGAGATCAGGGCTCTGTGGGGTCCATACCATACCATCTGTGGCAGGACTCATCATTCTTCTTGTTGCTGAAAATAGTTCTTTATGACTCTAACTGTATGCTTGGGGTCATTGTCATGTCATGAATAAATTTGGGACCGATCAGACACCTCCCTGATGGTATTGCGTATTGCGTGGTATAATGGATAAGAATCTAAACATCTAGGGTGCCTAAAACTTTTGCACGGTACTGTATATATATATATATATATATATATATATATATATATATATAAATTTAACGTAGATGAACGAAATTTGATAGGCACATTTATCATGTCCAGACGTACAGGTCAAAGTCTCGTGACTTATTTAAAGTTCAAATGAAGTCTGTATCTAAAACTATGTGGAAGCAGTAAATGTTCAAAAAGGTGTGGGTTCGCTCACACTCTCCATTCCTTCTAAAAATAGACTTGATGAAAATTAGAAAAACAATTTGTTTTACACACAAACTCATCAAGAGTTTTCAATTTACTAATTGAAATTCAAGTTAATGGGCCCAACACTTGCATGATTTTGATGACACAGGTGTGAGCAGGACAGACATGTCTCACCCTGCAGAAAATTCTCATCCTGTCAATCAATCTTGTATGTACGTTATGTATATATATATATATATTGTATATATACACAGACTCACACACATAAAGCCACATGTATGTACACACACACACACACACACACACACACACACACACACACACACACACACACACACACGCGCGCGTATGCACATACATATGAACAAAGACCTAGTTAAAAGCTAATTATAATTTAAAATTATCCTAATTTTATGCTAAAAGCATTCTATGATTCCACTAAAATGGTATTTAATTAATATATATATATATATATATATATATATATATATATATATATATATATATATATATATATATATATATATATATATATATATATATAGTACTGTGCAAAAGTTTTAGGCACTAAAAGTAAAGTGAGAATGCTTACAAAAATATTGCTGTAAATTGTTTTAATATATCAATTAACTTCTTACAAAGTCGAGTAAACAGCAGAAACCTAAATGAAATCAATATTTGCTGTGAGCAGCTTTGCCTTTAAAACAGCAGCATTACTCCTCGGTACACTTTAACACAGTTTTTCATGGTAACTTGCAGGTAGGTTGTTGTAACCTTCCTGGAGAAAGAATGTTCTTCTGTGGATTTATTATTTAGGCCATCTCAGGTGCTTCTTCATGTAATCCCAGATTGACTCCATGATGTTGAGATCAGGGCTCTGTGGGGTCCATACCATACCATCTGTGGCAGGACTCATCATTCTTCTTGTTGCTGAAAATAGTTCTTTATGACTCTAACTGTATGCTTGGGGTCATTGTCATGTCATGAATAAATTTGGGACCGATCAGACACCTCCCTGATGGTATTGCGTATTGCGTGGTATAATGGATAAGAATCTAAACATCTAGGGTGCCTAAAACTTTTGCACGGTACTGTATATATATATATATATATATATATATATATATATATATATATATATATATATATATATATATAAAATATATATATAAAATATATATATAAATATATATAAATAAAATATATATATAAATTTAACGTAGATGAACGAAATTTGATAGGCACATTTATCATGTCCAGACGTACAAAAAAAAGCCTCTTGGAGCCATACCCGAAGTCCAACAGGAAGTAAGCCATTCTGAATACACTATAAATTTTGCAGTTTTTGCCATTCGCAGGCGTTGTATTTTAACGACCTCCTCCTAGAGATTTGACCCGAATATGACTTCAAATTTCGTCAGTGTTATCTAAAGACCTTTGCAATCAAACTTTATCGAAATATTGAGTTTCCCTTTTACTAGACTTTGTCCAGTTTGCGCCAAATTTCACGTGCTTGATCATTGCTGCTTGCAGCTTTAATTGATTATATATTTTACCGACCTTGAACTGCTCCTTTTTGTTTGTGCAGACTTTATTACGCTACATCACCTATTAAGACCATTTCTACGAGTGTGCATTCAAAGAAAAACAGGCAGAAATAAACTTCAAAGAGTAGAGTGCGATTCAGCAGGAGAAATGAGAAAAAAAACCCCACCAGGAATAATTAGTTATGCAGAAACATCACATGCATGCGGATAATCAGAAATGGCAATGATCGCCAAGTAAAGCACTCCTTGTGCTGGAGTGGAGTAAAACCATTATCAGCTGGACGTGGAGCAGCTGTGGGGATTCGTCCCTAGATGATCTAGCCCTTAGTCCTCCTCTGCCTCCCCTTGCTCTTCTATCTCCTGTGCTTGTTTGACACCTGTCCACCAGGTGTCCTCAGTGTTAACTCTTGTGTTGTGCGCACGTCTCGTCAGCTGCAGTTGCATCTTAAAAAATCTCCAAGCATGTAATGTGCGCTTTCATGCTTTAGTCAGCTGAGTTGTCTTGCTGGACCGTTATACCCTGTCTAGCATTTTAACTCTATACATTTCCCCTTTTCTAACAGGACAATTACATTCAGACTATTTAACTACAGTGATAATTTAATACACGTGTCCAGTTATTAAATCAGCTGTGTTCTCTTCACACTCATTAATTGGTTTCACTCAGTTGCGTCAGCTTGTTTTGATTAATAAATTCGAGGCCTGCAGGTGGGTTTATCTCAATGAAACTTGGATATAATGTTTCTCGTAAAGGTTGCTCAGAAAGTGCAGAAATTGTCAGTTTGAGAGGATAAAATATCTTTATATATACCTCTGTGGTGTTGTGTGCTATGAAGAGACACATTTGTGGGCTGGCTCTGAGACATTAAACACACCCCCGTCCAGCTCCTTACCTTATAAATGCCACTGGAGGTCAAATGATCGCTTCGTCTCCAAGTGAAGAGCACTTTTCGAACAGAGGCCGACGAAACGCATTTATTCTCTGATTTGGCGACGTGTGGCGTTACTTTTTGTTATTTGACACAAATTCCAACATCAGATGGAGACGAAAGACAGTTCACTACAACAGGTAATGTTTTGCTGCAACTTCTTCTTTGATGCAATGGCCACATTTAAGTTTTCTAATAATATGATTTTATTTATTGTTAGCTTTTATCCTTTAGCGGTGTTTTCATGTTGTTTTCATCATTCAGGTGTAAGATAATTGAAGGAAAGCAAGTTGTTAAAAGTTGCCAATCCTGTCAGTGCAGGGTCAGCAGGTTTAGTCAGTCCTCTGTTCACTTGCAAAAACCTCAAATGTTGCCAGGTTTTCTTTTACTGGCCAATTAATTTACTGTGCAGTTTATCAGACAGTCCTACAGCCCTCAATAAGCTCTATGAAGTCTAATGGGGGCATGTTGACTTGGATGTCACGTTTTCTACACATTAAGTTTACACTCAAAAACAACAAGCTAAATCAATTACAGGTTTAAGCAGGTTAACGTGATCTCACCATTTAGTTCAATGGTCCAGTTTTGTGTAAAAAAAAAAGAGTCTAAATTTAGTTTTTCTTTCTTTCTTTTTCTTTCTCTTTTTTTCAGATGGATCCAAACCATCCCAGCGAGGGTGCACAGTAAGCTAAATTAAAATGCAGTTCTTTTATATAATGGGTTTTTACAGGAATATGTGCATGTCTTTTAGTAACTGACACATAAGGCTAGGTCAAAACCTATTATATGACTGGATCGTTCATGGTAAATATGTACCTTGTGACCAATTTGTTCAAGGGATAGTCAGTGGTGGTGTCTATAATGTGAATTCCTGGATTTTAAATGTTCATCTGCAATTTTCTGTAGTGGTCCCAGCAGGGGCGGAGCAGCGATTTTAAAAGTGTGGGGGTTCTAGAGGTGGGACATGAGCACGGCAACCCCCTGCCTTCGAGCCCTGTTCCAGTCTCAACATGCCAAATCAAAATGAATGCCATGCATTTAAACAATTTTCTCTACTACTGTAGTTGTAACCACTGCTTCAGCTTACCATAAAATAATTACTGAAACCATATGAGTTTAACAACTCAGCAGAGTTTATTTAGGGTCTCGTAGCAGTTTACTACTTACATCCAGTTATTTGTATGAATTACTGTACTGGAGCATAGCTATCCTTATTATACTTCAGATAATTACAGAACATCTTTATCCTACTTCCTTACATACCTTTATAGACATGAAATTAAAGGAAACTTACACTTCCATTAAAAAATTGAACCCTGGTAACAAACCAGTATCAGTAAAGAGTCAAATCAGTAGAGTCATTTCTGAGTCTGTGGACTAGTACAACCTAAACTGTCTTCAATTTTTAAAAAACGTGTCTCTTTTAGTAGGAATCCAAAGGGGACCTTTTAATTGTCTTTAACTGGGGAAATTAAATACCAAAAGTTGTCCAGGAGGTTTTGTATCAGCAGCTGTCAGTTCCTCTCCAACAGCCACAGGAAACAAGCAGTCCCTCTTCATCTGAAGTCCACCTCAAAGCTAACAGGAGAAAATCACAACTGATCAAGATCATGTTGTAATCACACAGTGATTTGAGGCTAGTGAGTGCAGAGAGTGAGCAACTAGCTCTCACAGGTCACAGCTATAACCATCTGAACCATTTTTAAGCTCAATAATAAATAGTAATGTTACTGTGGTCCGACATTAATATACAATACAAACTATAGCTCATTTTAACTTGTATTGAATGCAAAACACACATTACTCCCTAACACAAGGAGTAAAACTATGACATCTAAAGCAACACATTCCTTTGACATTTAGCTTAAAATAGCATGAACTATGTGAGTTTACATTCTGGACACAGAGGTAACTTGTACATATTCTTGCTAAAGTCCGCCTAGCATGGTGGCTAATTAGCGATTATCTTAACTCACGATTAGCGATTAGCATAATAATAAACATTTATTTGGTCGTTAAGACTTTACCATAAGGCAGGCAACACATTGCCATAAGACAGACAGATGTTACATATCTTAAATATGAATGCTCACCTTTGTCTATGACTATTTAAAAACGACAATAGAAGTGACTTTAAAAAACAAATTTGCCACCTGGTTTACATTTAGGATGGCCTATTTCATTTATGTTCAATGATGTTAGCTGAGCTGACGCATCACATAACAAGACAAAATGGCAAAAGAAAATTCTACATTACTAACTAGTTAAACAGCTATTTCATACCTCTAATCTGTTATCCTATAATCTGTTATCACAGCCAGCAGCGAGTAACAGAAGCACCGTTGCTAAATGCCCAAAGTAACTTTACTATACTTCAACTGTTTACTCTTCTCTGGCCTGGTGGGTTGGTCAAATAGCTGTGATTGGCTGGATGGCAGTTCAATTAATCTAACTTGACCAACAGGTTTTTCATGTATGGGAAACTGTTTCGTTTCATCAATGACTACCACAGGAAAAAGTGGGGGGAGGGGGGGCTGGAATTATGTTTCTGTGAAAGTGAGGGCGTCACAACACCCGTAACACCCACGGCTGCGACGCCCCTGGGTCCCAGTAATATATGTTGTTAAAGTGTACTGTAGCATATCACATGACATGGTTGATGCTTATAATAACCAGGCAATGTTTCTTAAGAAACAGAATCCTATAGAGACATCCTCACAAATTACACTATGATAAAATCTACTCATTGTAATGTAGATGCATGCACACTAGAGGTCAGTAAAGATGTCTGAATGTTGCCCTCCTCAAACAACGCATGTAAATAGTTTAACCGTCCTTTGCTTTATCCAGTTAAATATGAGCTACGGAGGAAAGAATGAAATTATCTGCACAAGCAAATATAAAATTGAGACATTTCCCAACTCAGTTTAACCCAGTAATCCAGAGCTTTATAGAAGAATATGAAGGAAATCCTGAAGTTTTCCAGAGTGACATTTGTCTGGGATTTATAATCTAAAATATTTTTTGATGTCAGTTGTTCATGTGGGGGCCAAACAATAATTTGCCACTGTTTTCCCCAGAACACCTCAAATGGATTTAGAGACAGCATTGAAGGAATGCTCCACCGCCCTCGATCTTTTTCTGAACAATAGGTTCGCTGATGCACTGGCTCTTTTAAAACCCTGGTAAGTCACTGACACTCATAAGAAATCTCCAGATTGTGCATGCCCATGTGCAGCTATTTCACACAACTGGTTTTTCTGTTAGTTAGAGGAATTTGATTATTTTTCTAATCATTTATTACTTTATCACTTGGCATCTGCATTTTGTGTAAAAAAACAAACAAAAAGAAAAAACTATTGCATTTGTCCCCTTTTTAGGAAGAGTCAGAGCATGTACCACGCAATGGGATACAGCAGCATCTTGGTGATGCAGGCAGGCATGACCTTTGACCTGAAGGACATGGATGCTGCCATGACGTCACTGAGAGAATCCCTGCAGACATGCCAGAGGTATGTTAGAGCAACAATACTGTAACAACATGTCAAGTATAGGTTCTTGCTTCCTTTAAGTTTACAATTCAACATTGGGACAACATGTGGTACAATCCTGGGTTAGAAAATTGCAGATAAATGCATTGATCACCATGTTGATTGCTGTTGACTCTATACTGTGTGTTTTGCTAACTTAGATTTAGAAAGAGAACTGGAATAGTGGAGACTCTGGCTAACCTGTGGTATAGACAACCAGGTGACAACCTGACAGAAGGTGAGTAATCTCCCACTATCTGCTGATTGTACAGCATGCTAACATACAGAAAACTCAAAGGAATCTGAATTGCAAATTGGACAATGATGCCATTTGAACCCAATGACCAGAATTTAGAGATGAGAGATTTTTTGGGGTGGGAGATTTTATACCTTTATACTTCTCTTTCCTGCTATATTACCAATGTCCTGTTTGGCTAAGTGGTATTATTTGCCCTACATTGTCTTACAAACTTTTACTCCTGTTACTGTGGATGTTGGTTTACCCTGCATACTGATTACAAACTGTTTTAATAGGGCTGCAATTAATAATAATAATAATTATTATTTTCATTACCATTTAATCTGCAGGTTATTTTCTCAGTTGTTTAGTCTATGAAATTTTAAACATTGAATAAAAATACATAGAAAGACATAGACATAGAAAATCGTCACATATGAGAAGCTGAAACTAGAAAACGTTTATAATTTTTGCCTTACAAATGATAAACAATTATCAGAAAAATTGCTGATTACTTTTCTGTTGACTAAGTGATTAATCATTTCTGCTTAAATATTCAAGTTCACAATGACACTAAGAGAAAATGCAATTAGTTGTGGCCTATAATAAATGTCAACATGTAGGCTGTTTTTTTTAAAAAAATATATATTTTCAATTCTGAATTGATGTTTGTTCAGCTATATAGCTGAGTTTTGTGAATACTTTAACAAAATGGCTCCTTCATCTATTTCTTGTAAAACTAATTACGATTTTTCACTAAATATGTGATTTAATTCGCCTCAACAGAAGAAATGCATGCAGAGCTGTGCTACGCCGAGGTTCTGCTGCAGAAAGCAGCTCTCACATTCTTAGACGAGAGTATAATCGGCTTCATCAAAGGAGGCATGAGAATCCGAAACAGTTATCAGATTTACAAGTAAGAGGCTTGGAGGTGACTTCTGTTGGGGAAACGATGCATTTATAGGTCAATGAGAATGCACATTTAAGTGTTTGTTTGCTTGTTTTTTTTTTAATCGTATGTTGTGTCTCTAACTAGGGATTGCCAGGCCATGGCAAGTGTCACAAATGAGGTGGATAAGCTGAAGAACACACATGTTCATTTCAGGGGCGGTGTCAGCATGGGCATTGGATCATTTAATCTGGTGAGAGCTCACACAGGACTCCATTGATTTTTAAAAAAAAAAAAAAAAAAAAAAAAAAAAAAAAAAAAATCATACCAGATCTTAAAGCCATGTAGCTATGTACACTATTTCAAATAGCAATGTCAGCACTGTTTTGTAAAAAAGTTGTATCATTATTAACTCATCCACTGGTCACCTTTTGTGTTATCAGATGCTGTCTCTGCTTCCATCCAGAGTCCTCAGACTGATGGAGTTTTTGGGTTTCTCAGGAGACAGGGTGGGTGTCATCAGTCTACATGCAAAAAATGGAACCCATGCTTTGTTTCAGTAAAAAAAACTTAACATGTACTAAAGGTGTTTGGTACTGGTGCACAAGTAAATGTTCTTATGTGAAGTCCTAATAATTCCACAGGAGCTTGGTTTGTCAGAGCTGAGAGAGGGAGCAGCCAATAACAGTCTGCGATCTATCCTCAGTGTCTTGACACTGCTGATGTTTCATCTCTACATTTCTGTGATTCTGGGTGAGAACAATATTCTGTCCGGATGCTGCAAGTTTTCCTCCAAATTCAAAGACCTCATTCTTTTTTATTTGCAATTATTATTTTGGGGGTTTGTATTGATCAAAATCTCTTTTTTTTTTTTTTTTTTTTTTTTTTTTTTTTTTTTTTTTCTTTTCTTTTTCTCTACCCTCCCTCCTTGATTTTCCTCCTCAAGGTACTGGTGAAGGAAACCTTACTGAGGCTGAAGCCCTGCTGGAGCCTTACATTAAAAAGTTCCCTAATGTAAGCTTTGTGTTTTTTTTTTTTTTTTTTTTTTTTAGAGTATTATTTCTGCTACTTACACATTTTAATTCCAGTTTATATGTTAAACAGCTGCAATATTTGTATAATAATGTGTGGTATGCCTCATTTAAAATTCAGTAGTGACACATTGTAGATTGAGGTGTGCAGAATCTTACAGTTAAAGCGCTGCAGCAAAACAATTTCCAAACATTGATTAACTGTATATGTAGCATCAATAGGAGTTTGATTGTATTTTATTGATTCTGACCGAGGCAGAGTTCCAAATTTTATGGTTCCCTTTGTGAAAGGCACTGCTTTTCAATTAATTTGTTTGCATCTTGTCCACAGGGAGCGCTCATCCTTTTCTACATTGCAAGAATTGCTTTGCTCAAAGGAAACTTCACATTTGTGAGTTCTGCCGCTGTGTAACTGAATGTGTCCGTAGCATCTTAATTTAATCTCAGTTCATGTAGCAGTTTTTGGTAGAGATAAACTGAAAGCTCGTACATCTGGGTTTTCCTTTAGGCCCAGGAGAAGTTCCTGGCATGCATCGAAGCACAGGAAGAGTGGCGTCAGATTCACCACCTGTGTTACTGGGAGCTGATGTGGGCCTACTCTTTCGAACAAAACTGGAGGGAGGCGTATCGTTATGCTGACCGGCTCTGCAAGGAGAGCAAGTGGTCCCAGGTAGCTAATTTAACCTTTTCTCCCTTTGCCATGTTATCAAATTTCTGATATATTAAGTTTTTTTTTTGTTGTTGTTGTTTTTTTTACCTCTTCTGACAAGCTGATTTTCTCTTTTCTTGTAGGCCGTCTATGTTTTCCAGAAAGCCGCCATCTTGAGCATGCTCCCAGAGGAAGAAGTAACTCAACTGGGAGAAAATGTGGTGGAATTATTCAGGTGTGCTAGGCGGAGGACAACAAAAAATGTATCAGTTAAAACAATAATGAAATGCATTAATCCATTAACTTTGAAACGTGGTTTATAGGAAGGTGGATGGTCTCAGACTGAGGATTGCTGGGAAGTCGATTCCAACGGAGAAGTTTGCGGCAAAGAAGGCACAGCGATACTCTTCCTCTAACCCTGTGAAACTAGTTGTCCCTGCTTTGGTGAGGACATGTTCACACTGATATTTTCAATGAAACATGTGTGATCAAACCAGTACTCAATTTTAAACAACAACAATCATCTTTATTTTTTTGTTACAGGAAATGATGTATGTGTGGAATGGATTCACAATAGTTGGCAAAAGACCTGAGTTGACTGAAAGCATCTTGACCACCTTAGAGAAAGCAGAGGAGCAGCTCAAAGATGATCCAAGTGAGAGGAACAGCATAACTTTAAACATTTTAAGGTTTTTTTTTTTGTTACTAAATGTAACTTACAGTATGTTGTGTCATGTGTAGACCCATCAGAGTATCATCTGGATGACCAGTGCGTTGTCCAGCTGCTGAAGGGCTTGTGTCTAAGACAGTTGGGGCGTCTGGTCCAGGCCGAGCTCTGCTTCAATCAAGTCATTTCCAGGTGAGGTCACAACATGGATCACTTAACACCTTTTTAATAGAGTAGGAGTTAACTACATGAGGTTGTTTAAAATTAATGCATTGATTACATCTGTAATAGCAATAGCTATAGCTATCACAACTGGAATATGTCTTATTTCTTACTGTCTACAAAGAAAATGTCATCAGAGCTATTTCTGCATAGTGCATCTTTATTGCTTTCTTTTTAAATAATTAAATGAATGCACTTCTTTAAAAAATTAAATACTGTTAAGCTAATATTTTTGCATCATAGCATCAATCTAGGGGCTCTTGTAAGTATTCTAATTTAATATTCAGTCTAATAACTTACATAAACCAGTTACTTTGTTTCTAATTCAGAAAAATAACCAGTATGTATGATTACCTGAACACAAAGAACAGTACAGTTTAGTCTTTGTTTGGGCACATAGTATTTCCCATTAGTTGGGCCATCTTATGATTAATAGATGTGAAATACTCAATACTTGAATATGTGGAAAATACTGGCCTTGGTAATTGATTTTGGCTGCCCTTCTGGATTTGTACTTATTCATCAATTTTAAGGTCAGCTATTGCATTTTTATTTGGATTGGTCAAAAATTTGCAAACTAAACTGCTTTCCACATTTTCTCTCAGCAAATAATGGCCGTCAATCAACCTGGAACATGTTTAAAAATGTACTATACATGACACACTGAACTTATTTCTCTCAAACACCAGTCAACTGCGATAGCCCTTTGCATCTGTGACAAAAGCTGAATCTAATTAATGTCACATTTTTATAATATAACCCAAATGTGTTAACTCCATTTTTTTTTTTAAGAGTGCCTCACCGGTTCATATTGTCAAAGGAGCTCTTAATTTCCATCCTTCTCCGCTATTCCTCTGTCTGGACACAGTTTACATCTAAACAGACTCTATCAACTTATGTCCTACTTCAATGTTAAATGATCCCTTTCTTGAAGCATGTGAGCAAATCCTGTCTAAATGTAAATCATGCATATTTTTGCTGTCAAAATATTTAGTCACATTGTTGACACATGATTTGAATTGTATAAACTGTTTTCTGGACAGGATGAATGGTTGAGACTATAGTACTTTTCCATTATTACTACCGTATATTTTTTAGGCCTAACATTGATGTCACCTCAATGTGGCATAGAAACAAAATGTCAGAATTGAATTCTACCACAGTTCTTGTGAGTAGTTAAACCCATTAAAGTGACTAAATTTTTTTTTTTTTTTTTTTTCAGTGAAAATTATATTAAGCATGAGAACTACCTGGTGCCATTTACATTGTATGAGCTGGGCCTTTTGCACAAGCAAAAAGGCAATATCGACAAGGCCATCGCCATGATTGAAGATGCCAAGTAAGTGTTTTCACCCCATCCAGAGTCCTTACAGTTACAGTTGGTTCCACATAATAAAATGTTTGAATTTCTTACTTCATTTTGAGAAGACATCATCTAGAAGCAAAGGGCCTGGATGAATATTGACTGCCCAAAAGCAAAATTTGGTTCCAATTTTAATGAACATGTACAATGCTGTGTTGTGGGGCAGTTGTAGTTAAAAAAAAGCCCCTTTTTAAACTGGGTTACTTAAAGGAAGGGTTTGACTTAATGGGGAATGCGCGTATTTGCTTTCTTGCTGACTTAATGACAAGATCAATTCCACTCCTGTCTTCATTAAGTATGGAGCTAGAGAAAGGAGGCAGTTAACCTAGTTTAAAGACTGGGAGCAGCTAACCTGGCTCTCTCAAAAGCTCAAAAATACTCTTACCAGCACATCTAGAGATTTTACTTTCTGTGGATCCCCTGCCCTTGTTGCAGAACAGTTATTGTGTACAACAGATTTTATCACTGGGGTGCTCCTTGAAGAATGTGGAGCTGAATGTGCCCACACATGCAGGAAGCTACTTTTTGGTTATAGTGGTATCTCTGCTACCATATTACACAAACAGCTAACAAGTGATATTTAATTTGTAGGATGAACTACAAAGACTACAACATGGAGTCGAGGCTACACTTCCGCATCCATGCAGCACTCAACACCATGGGTTCCTTTTCAGCCAAACTTCCACCTTCACGTACGCCAGCTTAAAAGACCCCATGGCTGGAAGCTCAAATATAAAAACCCGGGGGTAAGCCCGTTAGCTGCCTTCAGCCCTGTGACTGTACTTGAAATCCCCCAGATGGACACCTTGCTATAAGCCCCTTGATAACAGTATACATCCAAAAACCTGTTAGCATGGCAGAGCAGAGCTCTGAAATGCAGCCCTGTGAAATTTTGTAATGAAATAAATAATGTAATTTTAAAAACATCTTGCTTTTTAAAATCTTCAATAATATCCCGCTTGAGACTGCTCCACTTGTCTTGCTTGGGTTTTTATTCATGATATTCACTACATTTCAATATTTTAGGGATGATGTCAGGTACAGTTGTTAAAATGGTCCTGTTCTAAATCGAACAACCTTCTTGTAAATAACTCTTGATTTTCTTTTTCCAGTGCAGTGTAAATCTGTCTGCTCTGAATAAGATATTTACTGAATAAATCTTATAAATCAAACTGTCATGTGTTTTATTAATATAATGGTGATATTTGTGTACTAGTTTATAACCTTAACTGAAATACAAAATTCAACAGCTTTTTCAAAACACTTATACAGTATTGAATGATGAATTAATGTTGTTCAAGCAAATGTATACAAGACTTGATTCAAAATGCATCCTTGATTATACTATTTAAAGGGAGAAATATGCAAATTATTGCAGGGATGTAATGAAAACTGCAAGTAAGTGGGAGTAGCTAGACTGGCAGTCTAATATTTGCCTCAGCACACTGGGGAATTGTATATTGCTGTACTGTATCTGGTGACTGAAATGTTATTTTCATCCTGCTTAGCATCCATCACTGTGTCGGATAGTGAGAATATGCAAGTATAAGGCACATGCAACAGTACCATGGATGACTTGTTACTAAATTCCCTGATTAGTATTGTCTCTGGCTGAAACTGTGCTCTTAGTTAAAACTGGGATAAAAATGTGAGGGTTCATTGCAAGAAGCAGTTTTCTGAGTAACCTTGCTGAGAGTAAAACCTGGGGGAAATATTTTTACTCCTCTCCATGTTCCAGATTTTAGAGGGAACAATGTTTACTCAGCACAACTACCCAGCTAATAAACATGCTTCTTCAAACAGGCCCACGCAGCAACACCTGTAACTATAAAGTCAGTTTTATGGGTCAACTGCCACACAAACCTAATTTACAGCAAAAAGATAAACCTAACCTAAACTCACCTGTCTTAGTCATACACATATTTTAATAAATGTCAATTACTTTAATATTTTTCCTTTACAATCAAAAATACTATCATATATACACTCACCGAGCACTTTATTAGGAACACCTGTGCAATCCAATACAACAGCTCTGCCATTGATTCTACTTTTACAAAGCTCATACATATTTGATGACGTCATCAGAAAAGTGATAATTCTACTTTGTGTTTATTATTGAGGTTGCGGTGGTTAAAGGGGTGGACAAAATGTTAGCAGAAAGTAGAATCAATGGCAGAGCTGTTGTATTGGATTGCATTAGATTGCACAAGTGTTCCTAATAAAGTGCTTGGTGAGTGTATACTTTATGCATGTGTAAGAACAAGAAGAAAAACATACAGTCAGGGAATTTAATAATAAAACTGCACAAATAAACCATAAACATGATTTACAAACATCAAGGCATAAAAATCATTTCATTTCAACAATAACCACCTCTTAACATACAAGGCACATTAGCTAGACAGATAACTTAAATTATATAATATAATAACATAAATAATAATAGAAAATAAATACATTTTAAAAACAAATTAATAATAATAATAAGTCTGTACTCTTTCATAGTTTCTCCAGAGGTCATAAAATAGTTTCAGTTCTTCATAAACTCTGAGGAGAGACGATTTCTTTTTATTAGTCTCAAAGCACTGAAACAGAAACAAAGTTTCATTTTCCTCCATTTAGATGCATGGATGAAAAATTTCACCTGGAGTATCAGATTGTTCAATATCAAGTCACTCTTAATGTCCTTCATGTCAAGCATGAAAAACACAATTCTTTTGTAGCTATATAGATATGAAATTCATCTCATAAAATAAAAAAGTTAACAGTAGTACATAAATTGTTATCTTTACATTCAAAATATGTGATAATATTTTTATTATCACTGAGGCAACAATAGAACAGATGAGTTACACTTTCCTGTTCAGTCTTGCAGAAAATACATTTGTTATCAACATCTAAAAATCTTGAAATATACATGATTGTTGGATATACGTTATGTAATATTTTCAGATGTATTTCTCTACTTTTGTTTGTGATGAAGAATCTAAAGGGAACAAGCCAGGCTTTGCAACAGTTCAAATTCAAATTTTGCTTTGTTGGCAGGAATGTCACAACAACAATATTGCCAAAGCCTCAAGAATCAATGAATGAAAAATAACATTAACACAACATTAAGATTGATATATATTAATTATATATATACAGTATACCCTATGCATGTATTTGTGTGTGTGTGTGTCTATGTCATTCACTGTCCCTCAGGTTGTCGCATGTTGATACATATTGGGCAGTAAGATATGCCCTGTCTCCTTCTCCTTCTCTTCGGAGTATTTTTTAATTTTGAAAGGTCATTAAGCTCTTAGAAATCTGAAATCACAGCGTAGAACTTGTTAGACGTTGCTGCTGTCAGTGAAGGTGACCACGTGGTGTGTGTGTTGGGTGATCAGCTGACCCTGCCGGGGGAGGAAGAGGAAAGAAAGATGGAAGGGAATAGAGACGAAGCAGTAAAATGTATAAATATAGCGACGAAAGCCCTCGAAGCCGGAGATAAAGAGAAAGCGTTGAAGTTTCTCAACAAAGCGGAGAAGCTATTCCCAACTGACAGAGCCAGAGGTAACAGCTGTTTAGCCGACCAGAGCTAGCTAACCTAGCGGAGGAGTAATACCGCGGAATAACCAGTAGTTAACGTTTCTTAACATTACTCGCTGTTTAATCTCATTGTGTGTCACCTGTTGATTATTGTACATAGATTACAAATATTTGTATGACAACTGGGTCAAGAAATAGTGGTATGAAGCAAGTAAATCCTAGTAAGAGAAACATCCGAGTAAGCTAAGTTGTAGCTAGGCCTAGCGTCATGTTAGCTAACATAACTTGCGCTTCGCTCCTGAATGTCGTGGACTTTCTTTCTTAGTATATTGAGGTTATAAATGGTGAATTAAGTGACTAAGTGTTAGCCTGTAACTTTTAATAGCTATCAGCGAAGCACTGTAATGCTCCTGAATACCAACAACCAAGGCTAGCTAACCACATCTTTTAAACGTCAGTCCACTCAAACCATCCTTCATTCAGTAACGTCGCTCATTTTAACGTCTCAGAGACAAGCTAGGTGACCCTTGAAGCGTCTTTTTTGTAAGCTGTAATTTTACTTCAACTTCAAGACATATGTTGTGTAAAAAGGCCGTGGATTTGTAGAGATGTCTGTGAGGGCAGAGCAGGCAGAGTGAAGCCCGGAGAGAGATGTAGGGCGAGGTGTACATGCTGTCCAGGCCAAACAGCCTTACTGCCAATCCTTTAATTGAATGATTTACCTGAAGTATAGGCTAATCCTGGAGCCACAACTGTCTGTGAGATTACAGTAAACAGGTGTTAAGTAAGGACAGGATTGACAGAAGTGTAGTGGATAGTAGTGCTAAAAGGCTCTGTATTATATTCCTGGTGTATGAGCAGAGATAGGGGTTAATCGTTTTTCAAGTCTGTCTTAAAACAACAGTCAAGTGCCTAAATGAACTTTGAAATAGGTTTTTCTTGACATAATCATTCCTCTTGTTCATACTGGCCATTAAAAGATTGCTTCATAACGCACAAACAATATAAGTGATGGGGGACAAAATCTACAAGCCTCCTGTACAAAAATGTATTCAGAAGTTTATCTGACGCTAATATGAAGCTTCAGCTGTCCAATTTAGTCAAATCAAGTGGATATCTTTCAATTTTACAGTCTTTTTAGTGTCAAAGTTCCTCTTTTTGTTACTGTTCTTCCACCGCAGCTCAACAGGGAAACACAAAGAGGGAATTTGATGCTAAAAAGACTGTAAATATGGCAGATATCCACTTTATATGACTAACACTGCTGAAGCCTCATATAAGCTTCAGATCAACTTTTAAATTCATAAAGAGACTGTGTGGACACACTGTGGATTTTGGCCCCCATCACTTACATTGAAAGCACATGTAAAGTGGATATTTTAATAGCCAGTATGAACAGGAAGAATGATTACCACGTTCTCTTTCAGTTTTCATTTGGGCACCTGACTGTTGTTTTAAGACACTTAATATATAACCAGTCCTTTAACTTGCATGTAGTTGACAGCTGCAGTTGTTAAAATTTTAACTCATTGGTTGAAATGGAAGCTAGCAAGATTTCTGTGTCCCTTTTCTGCATGATTATGTATTTTGGCGTTAGTGTGTACAGTATAAAGAACACTAATCACCCAAGCAGCCCACAGGAGGTTATGGTTGGATGAGTTTGCACCTTGAAAAACAGAATGGCATGCAAGAAGAGCACACGTATGACAACCAGTTTTCAGTGAAAATAAGCAAATTCTACATAACTGTTTTTTTTTTTTTTTTTTGGTGCAAATCCTAACGTAACTTAAAATGTTTTTTTTAATAGGCACATGCACACTGGACTGTAGGATGTCCAATGAAATTAAATGTGAAGTGACAAGCATCACAAGACTGTGCAAAACAACACAAATATGTAGTATAAAAAGGCAGTACACAAAAGAGAAAGCATAAACGGTTTGCTTGTAGCTGTTCATATCTTTATCGTTCTTATTATCTTAATCATTGGGTTTGCTGCTGACACGAGAGTAAAAAACTACTGAGTTTTCATTGTGATAATCAAATTTTGCACCTTTGCCTTTGTCTTGGTAATTGGATGTATCTGTGCCTGTCCCTGGTGTGGCATTGCCGCATTGGTGTCCTTTTATTAAACTTCAGAGCAACTTTTCCAGATCGCAAGTTCATTCCATATAGAGAAAACACAAAGGAATGATGTGACTTCTTAATTTACACAAGTAAAACTTACTTTATATGCATTTTAATTATTCAAAAATGTCCCGGGGGATGAAACAAAGAATTCTCAGAGCAATATGCTCATGTCTCCCAACCAGAAGTTCTGACACACTTTTTAATATTTAAGAATTCACTGATATAGCAAAAAAACACACTCCTCGGACTGAAATTTGAACCTTTAGTCAGCAAGCAAGGAAGCAGTGAAAACAATAACAGGAAAACATTAACACAAGTTGTTGTGCAGTCTGTTAGTACCTGGTATGACTAGAACTCTGTCGGGCTTTGTCAGGCCTTCTGCATATACAAGGTCACAGGAAGTTGCTGGCAACTAGCACAGAGAGGATTTGCATGTGTATAAGTCTTGCATTGAGTGACCAAGGAGTTTGTTATATTCCCTGATGTTGCAGTCAAGGGGTTACCAAGACCAGGCAGGTCAAACTTGCATACCAGCATTCCTCATGGAAGCTTAGTGCACAGTAGCCATATGTGGGTTGTGCTCGTATCACAGAGCAAGACCATATTTGTCGAACTGTCTTTGACTTATCTGGCATCAGTGAACCCACGAGTTTCCATTCAACTGTGAATGTGTTCACGTTAAAGAGGGAAAATTGTAACAAGTTTCCAATGTCTTAATATATGAAAATATAACATCAAAGGGATTTTATTTGATATAAGACTTAACTATGGATCACTGTGGGCAAATTAGCTTGTTGCAGCTTCAACAATGTACTATTCAGCATGAGAAGAGCTGCAAAGCAGAGCCATAGAAATACTTAAAGTGTATACGATACACTGCTGACTTTATCAACATGTTAAGCAGCCTAGAGCGCATTGGAAAAGAGGGATTATAGTTGTGTAAGAAGGACTAGTTGTGTGCTTCTGTTTCATGTGAACGAACTGTTATGATTGATAATGCATTGATAAACAATACAGAACATTATAACAGTTAAAAGCATCTGGCTGCCAAAGCTGCTTCTGTTGCTGTAGTAACTTAGAGTATGTTTTTTTTTTTCATCACTGACCATATTTTCTACACAGATTTTAACCTTGAAGTTGAATTTAAGACTACCGTCGGGAAACTGCAAATAGAAACAAAAATACATTCCAGCAACACATTAAGCACATTTCATGTGTTGTTTTTTATGAATTAAAAGTCATTGCTACCTGTCATAAAGGTATATGGGCATATTTTGTATTTATACAATCATCATTCCTTATGGCTGCAGTGATGGGATAATGCAGTAATCTAGATTATACAAGTTACTGTCAAAGAATTGTGGTGTAGTTAATATGCAACAGTAATTTTATTGATCATTGACAACTTTGTAACGGTCAACTATCTAACCGCTGGTTGGGAGTTTGCAACTAGACGTGCTACAACATTTATTTTATCTGTGATATTTTAAATGTTCACGGAAGACAAACTGGGCCTGAAAACAAATCGTGTTGGTTTACACTCTTTTAGAATTCACATTATAAAGCCCTCAAGTTAGTTGGTGGGACATTCGGCTTTTCCTAAGTGTTGATATCGTTCTTTGACCTTGGCTGTGTAGCGCACAGTAGGTCACCATGTTGAATTACCCTGATTGTAAGTGAGCTGCCATCATGACACTACTATGCTAGGTTTTTATCCAGAGTTAAGTTGTTAATCCACTGATCTCACTTCATTGGTATTCACTGGCAGGACCCTGCTGTACAATCATATTGCGTTGCTTTACATGGGGATGATGCATGATTTGCTACACAATCTCGTCTCGATAACACATAACATGTCAGTAATTGAAAGAAAATAAATATCAAATTTGTCATGTGTGCTACTCGGGGAAAGACGACAAAGGCCTAAAGAGATGCTTTTGCTTCTGGCTTTAGTGTGTTGTGTGCAGACTGGCCCACTGAAAATGATGATGCCAATGCGATCTCTGTGCCCCAGTACTTTCACCAGGAACTGGGCCACAATGTTGAGTTTTAGCAAGACTCTGCTTGCTTCTTGATTAGATCTACTTACAAGTCATGTCTTCTACTGTGGACTCTCAGGTTTCTCTGTCTGATGATTGAAGCCAGATGTAAAAAGCACTTACTTGTTCTTAATTTGGCTCTGCACACATGCCAGATAAACAGAAAAAAATCGATTTTGTTGGGCGCTCTCCTGGCTCATGTTTAGCCTTTTTTTTGTCTTTAATGCACTAAGCTTTAAATCGAGGTCTATTTCAAGTATTTGACACTGTTCCAGCTGGCCCTTGTTTGTTAAAACACTGCGATTCTGTTTTAGACTACTTGAAAATCTGTGATCTTTTAAACTTTGTGGGTGTTAGCGCTTTGTAAAGCTGTGCAGTATAAATATATTATAAAATTTATGGCGGTGTATTAGAAATGGAACTGAATCATGATCTTAAAATCCAGCAACATGTGTGTTCATTAAACGCCTTGCATTAAAAATTGTTGGATGCTTAAACACCATATTGTCTGATTTTCTGCTGTCAGTTTGCACCTGTAAGCAATTGCTGCCCTGATGAAGACACTAATGTGTATTTCAGAATAGTTTGCGGCAGATTTACTTTAGGTAATCATTGACCGTTTGTTTGCTCTTCAAGCCTTTTCACCCTAACGTTAAAGCTTTTTCGTGTATAATGACAGTTTTCACTTAAAGAGGTACTGCACATTGACTAATGCTGACGTAGAGTCTACCGTTTGGGAGTTCTCTGTCATGAAATGTATATAAATGGTAGAATTTTAACGCCCACATCCCCCAGCCCCCACCCTTGAGTCTGTGAAATTGTGCAGCCTGCTTGCACTTATTTTCAAATATATGCCGGTTGACAGCAGCTAACAGCAGCACTGACCTGCTGGAGGAAATTTCCTCGTCTGTGAACGTCCACGGGACGAAACGCTGCCGGCATCCACAAAAACAGCAGAAATCCTCTTCGCAATTCGTCTATAACTCTCCAGCTGTCAGTTCTTGCAGTTATCAGCTAGTAAAATCTTGTTTTTAAAACGTTATATCGTGGTGTAACCGGAGCTCCGTGCGATAATTTGTCATTTAATTTATCTTTAGCTTATGACTTTCTCCTCTCTTTTTCAGGTTTGTTGGATGCATTAACGAAGAATGGGAGCTCAGCGGGTAATGGTGCATATCGTAGGAGACCAGCAGACAGCTCGGAAAGCTCCGGCGCCCAGACAGAAAGGGAAAGCCGAGAGTCTGGAGAAGCCGACTCTTCGAAAGGTTTCACCAAAGAGCAGGTTGAAGGTGTGCAAAGGTGAGAGCTGCACTGTACTCAGTCTTCATTGTATTCACTGTGTTGCTTTTACCACTGGTCAGTAATGTAATCTGTTCCTCTTCAGTTGAACGTTTCGGTGCTTTCCTACAATTTGTCACATGACAGCAGCACTGTTTCTGTCACACATGTCACACCTTTGTAGTCTCGACAGTGTTGTGCACACACACAGCTATTACTATAGGAACCTCTTGAGCTTGGTGTCTTACCCGTAACGGCGACAACGGTGACATTTAGCAGTGTGAGCTAGAAACCAGGAAACCAGCACATGTGCTAATTTTAAACCACAACAGAGAAAGAGACTACAGAGAAAAAAAGGCAGTCTTTTCCTTTTACCTACAGCATATACCATCCAATCAGATCATAAAAAATATGCAGATGGTAACTAGAGTTCATGTAGAGGTGAAGCATGCTGCTGTACTGGTTGTTTCGCAATCCAGCCTGTGTATTACAATTCAACGTAGGCATCCACCCTCTCCCCTGGTGTCTTGATACTAAATCCTTTGAGGGAAGCTTCAGTGTGTTAAAATTGCATCATGTCTTCTGAGGAAAAAGTAAGGCTTGTTGTGTACTTTGTTTACATTCATGTCTCAATTTTGACCTTATCAGTAGCCCTACTCCCTTCATACATTATAATGTTATAGTTTTAAAAGCAAAATATGACTCCAAAGTAGCTTTAATTAAAAACTAACAATGTGTTACTTGATTTTTTTTGTTGTTGTTTTACACATGTGATATTTTCATTTCATGCAATATATAACGTCAATTTAATTGAACATCAGTTTGATTATACTGTGTGATTTTTCATGAATTTGCTATTATGTGATTTTTTTTTTTTTTTAAACTATGGTTATATCACAAAATTACTTGAGCAATTCAGCCCAGCAGTAATGACTGGTTTAAGGTTGGAACAGGTGGAACAGACCCGTGTGTAATCCTCTGCAGACATTCACGCTCTGTGTGCAATTAATAAACACACTGGTTTAATCTCCTTTTGATCTTTCATAGAGATTGTTGTCATTTCTTTAAAAACATACTGGCATGGTATAAGGAGCTTTCATTTTTATTCTGTGTAGTGTCAAATTGAATTAAAAAAAATGAAATATACAGTGTCCACTATGCGTAACAATCTCATTGGGTCATATTACAAGCATTAGTAGGATGGATGTACAGTAAACATGTCGAGAGGCTTTGCTAGACCAAATTAGGCAAACCACCAGGGATGTAAAGACACCTGCTGTGGCATCAGAAGCTTGGTAAAGCTATGAAGCTATTTTTTTCTGGGTGACGTGCTTGAATATCAACATGTCACTTTTTAATGACAGTCTATGCATGCATCTGTTGGTGACAGGGAAAGAGACACTGAACATTGAAGGCAAACTCTAAGGAAGAAGACTGCAGTCATGATGTAGAGACTTTGTCACCTGCTTCTAAAATATAATCCACACTCGCAATCCACTCACTTTGTCTGCCTCTCTTTTAGAATAAAGCGGTGTAAGGACTACTATGAAGTGCTTGGTGTCAACAAAGAAGCCAATGAGGATGAGCTCAAGAAAGCCTACAGAAAACTAGCGCTTAAGTTCCATCCGGATAAAAACCACGCACCTGGAGCAACAGAGGCCTTTAAAAGTAAACCTACCTGCCAACTCTGAATATCTCAGCTTTGTATTTTAATATCTAGAAAGTGGTTTCTCTGCAACTTCTCCTTCTCTCTTTCACATCTCGACTCTGTCTTCCTCCAGAGATCGGTAATGCATATGCAGTGCTGAGCAATGCGGACAAAAGACGGCAGTATGACCTGACAGGAGGGGAGGAGCCGAGCAGCCCGGGTCACACACACGGAGGAGGCTTTGACTTCCACAGGGGCTTCGAGGCCGACATCACTCCCGAGGACCTCTTTAACATGTTCTTTGGAGGCGGCTTCCCCTCCTGTAAGTGAGCACTTGTGTTCAGAGTTATTTATTAGTATCACTTTTAATTGTCCTGTTTGTTTGAAGGAGTTAATTCATTTATTAGCGATTTAATTTATTTTCTGCAGATTACATGTAGTAGACTAATATGTTATCCTTATGCACGTTGACTTTCATGGGATCAATCAAAGCCTCAGGCATAAACAATACATTTGCAAATAAAATGTACTTTTTTTTATTTTTAAAGAATGGCATTATATTTAACAGACTAAAGCAGGGGTACTAAAATACACTTAACAAATGTCTTAACAAAGTTCCAGTAAGGGTGCATTACATAAGATTTCAGTGCAAAAACAGCATTTCTGTATTAATGAGAGATGTGTCATCTTTGTTGTGTAACCAAGACCTTAAACTTAAGCATAAAAAGGTGCAACGGCCAGGCAGAGGCACTCGTGTTCAGTAGTGAGTTCTTCACTGCATTTATGGCTGAAAATGTTTGATTTCACAATTACCCTGCTGGACTCTGGTTCAACTGGCTCAGTTCTGGGGTTCTTACCTCTGTGTTTCTGGAGTAGTTTTGTTCAAAACAGGCATGTTCAGTGTCGTTGTGGCGTGTTGCATTCCCACTCTTCCTAATGGCCACTGTTTTCATTATAAATCTAGCACAATGGTCTTGTACTTCCTTCAGGCAAAATCAACTGAGAAATACGCATTGTATTTCAGTCCAGTCATGCATTTTAAATGTGTGTTTTTCACTGTCAAACTTTCTTTTTTAGCATCGGCTAGTTTTGAACAAACCATTTTATTTTTATCAACTGGAGCTCCTACATTCTACATCAACCTTACTAACTCTGGTGACTAGTGGGCAGCTGAGTGATGACAGCTGAGGTGACGTGATAGTGGTGTGTCACTCAAAAGCAGTCCGGTTCAGGTTGTGGATAAATTTTGTTCTCGGTCCAGATTAAATTGTTGTTCGGTCCAGATCTGGACCAGATTCTGCCTTTTGAGTATACATGGACTAAAGAGACATTGGGTGGTAGAAACTTTCTCTTTAAATGCACTAAGAGTTTAATTTGTGACAAAAAACACTTGCACCTCTTTGTCGAGTTATGTTAGCAAAATAGCAAATTTTCTTGGTGTTGAACATTTCTATGTTCAAAATCAGACCAATAGATATTTTCTTAGAATGACTGGTGCATCTTTTGTTCGCACCAGCCCTTAAATTACACATCAAGTTAGATTGTATGGTAGAGCACGATGAACATACATGTATAGTCTTGAGCAGTGATCCAATTGTACTTTGTGACGTATTCCATAACATTGTGTCTGACCTCAGTCATAATATTTCTCTCTACAGCGAGCGCACACACCTTCACCAACGGCAGGGCGAGTTACAGCCATCAGACTGATTACCGACAAGAGAGAACAGAAGAAAGGGGAGATGTATGTAGATGGTTCAGATTTTGTACTTTTTTTTATTTTCAAAAAATTGTATAATTGTATTGCATTTAAGGTTATGCAGCAACAGAAACCACATGATATGACTGAACAGTATTGTGTGTGTGTTGTTGAAACTAAAGTATTCATTGTACTGTGTTTGTCTCCAGGGTGGTTTCTCAATGTTTATCCAGCTGATGCCCATTGTGGTCCTGATTTTAGTGTCAATACTGAGCCAGATGATGGTTTCCCCTCCACCCTACAGCCTCTACTCTAGACCGTAAGTGCACACAGACACACACACACACACACACACACACACACTTGTCAAATATTTAGTGGTGTCTTACTTGGGGTGTTGTTTTCCCATCTTTATCTAATCTTTGAAGTTACCTTCAGGTTTCAATAATTTGTTGGAGATGACTGAAGTTATCAGTATTTTCACAACAGTTTGTGCCTTCTCGATCCCTCCCAGGTCCACGGGTCAGACCATAAAACGGCAGACAGAAAACCTGCGCGTCGACTACTATGTCACAAGAGATTTCAAGTCGGAGTATAAGGGCTCAGCGCTGCAGCAGATTGAGAAAAATGTGGAGGACGACTATGTATCTAATGTCAGAAATAACTGTTGGAAGGAGAGACAGACCAGTGAGTAAACGTGTTCAACAGACATCTTCACATTTTATCTTTTCAGTAGTGCTCATTATCATGAACAGTTCATATTTTTATTTAATTTCTCAAGGTTTGTTTGCCTTGATATTTGACTCCAGTGAATCATAAATAATGTGTATACCTTCTCCCTTCATCAGTCACATTGTTTTTCTGCTTGTCTCATCCAGAAACAGATCTGCTGTATGCTGCTAAGGTATACAGAGACGACCGAATGCGCAAGAAAGCAGATCTCATGACCATGGATAACTGCAAGGAGCTGGACAGACTAAATAACCTATTCAGAGGCGGATGAGTTGGATGCTTTTAGATCATATAAATGTATATGAATAGATGTGTATGTTGTTTTTTTAAAGAGAGAGTCTTTACACTAGGAGCAAAAAACTTACTGAAATAATTTAGCTCTATTGTTGAAGTTTTAAAATGTCCCTCTCCTCATATCCCCCCCACCCACCCCCACCCCGCCAACTTCTCTCCTTTCTCACTTCAATCACCTTGTTGCATCTTAATGGACCAATCTACACACATTGTAGAAAGCCCCAGACTTTTTCTTTTTTCTTTTTTTTTTTTTACTCTGCTTTTCTTGTGTTTTCCTGTGGAAACGAGAAGGACAAGGACACTTGATTGTAAAGCCATTTGCTTCGAGAAGTGACAACCTGAAAGGCATTCCGCACAATCCAAATCGCTGTCTTTAAGATCAACAAACAGCCTTCGGCATCATCTGCTTGACATAAATATCAGATGGGAGACTTTATAGGTTCATCTAGAGGTGCTGTCCTCTCTCCAAATCCATTTTCTTGAAGAACACAGAAAGAAAATAAGGAAATAAAAGCTTTCCTACTCACCTCCAAGTGTGGATGAAGATCAATGGATCATGAAGAGTTACCTGTGATTTTGCTACTAGGGAACATTTTATGTTGTCCACTCTGAAATGTGAAGTTGGTTGGGACTAAACGTGGAAGGACATTCAAACGGTTATACATAAAGAGTTGTACATTTTCATTTTTGAATGTTTGAAGTTTATGCAGTTATTTAAGTAACTATAGAAGAAACAATGATTTTCTTCAATGCTCGCCTAATCATTTAAATAAAGTCAAATTATTACCATAAACTGGATACATTTGTTTCTCTGATTCAGACATTAAAGGGTTGGTTCACCCAAATTACCAAAAAGGCAAACATATTTTCCCACTTACATCTAGTGGTATGTAGCCATGCAGATAGTTTTGGTTTTATTTGGCCAAGTTTTGAAATGTTTGGGAAATGGGAAATATTTCTTTGGTACAAAGTAGTTTGTATGAAAACTGCTGACAGTGAGGTTCCTGTTCAATGTGATTTGTTAGTGCTGGGGGAGCGACAAACAAATTAACATTCAGCTCAATGGCAGAAATCTCAAAGATATTTCAAACCCGAGACAAATACACTAACTCACTGCATGCCTATTAAATCTGTTTCTTGTAATGTTGGTAAACTCACCCAGATGTTGAATGTTGTAAAAAGACAAATCTTGAAATCACTAACCAACATGAACTTGTTTTTAAAAAAATGGAAAAATATGCAGCAATATCAGACATACTGTATACCTGCAGTAGATATAATTATCTTTGAACCATGTTCATAGCCAATGTTCTGACCAGATTAGAAGTGTTTACTGTGATAAAGCATAATTATTTTCTCTGGCTAGCTTTTTAATCCTACTTTGTGAGTCATGCATCTGGGCATCATCATTTTAAAAAGCGAACCTCATCTGTGCCTGTGTATTTACAAAAACAGGAAACCGCATGGAGACACTGAATATTTTTGTCTTGAGTTGGGGTCATGGCCACAACCCACCAATCTAGAGTAAAAAAAAAAAAAAGAACTGTGTGGCCCACATTGATGAGCACTCCATCAACTACTACTAATCAACCATTGGTGGAAGAAGTACTCAGATCCTCTACTAAAGTAAAAGCAGAATCACCACAGTATATACTCCAGTACATGTACACGTCCTGCATTCAAAACCTTAGTTTAAGTAAAAGTACAAAGGTATTATCAGCTAGACTAAATGTACTAAAAATATAAAAACTAAAAGTACTTAAGGCACATTATGTAGAATGGCTCCTTTCATAATGTTATGTTTATATTATTGCTTTATAATTACTGGTGTCTTAACGTGTAAGCATTTGAATGTTGCAGCAGGTCTGGGTGGAAGTATTATAACAACTGTATATTTTGCCACTTAGTTTAATCCATAACAAATCATGTTTATAAAATGATCATATGTTTTTTAATGTAAGATCTTAATCTGTAGATTGAAAATAGTAACTACAGCTGTTGAATCAGACACAGGGAGAGATACTATGAAACTTTTTTATAATCATTTAAATGAATGGAAATGTCTAACTGCAGTTTTTGTTCTGAAGGAGATTGATTCATTTTGACTTCATCTGCATGCATATAATCTGACTGAGAATAGAAAGATTTAACAAATATATTTTGGTACTGTTGATGGTCTGGGGAGCCTGGAAATGTGACCAAGTATGTAGGTGACCTGTGGAACGATGACCTTCAATAAAACCCAAATCTTCATAGCTGTAAAAATACATTGCTGTGTGTGTGTGTTGTTTTTTTTTACAGTGCTGACATCAAAATTTCCAACATGTATTCTCAATTATTCTGTTAAAGATACTATATCTTGAATTTGACCTCAGAAATAATTTGGGGGGAACAAATTTTTGAAGAATATAAATTTTAATTTAATTTCTCTCTAAATGACAGAAAAACAACAAGAATGTACACAATTAAATGATATGACCACACTACTGAAAACACAATTCAATATTTACGTTTTAGCGTTGCAACGTGTGACATCATCTTCATTGGTTTATCAGGAGTCACGTGACTGCGACAAACCCGGAAACGAAATCCTTCAACTGCGACGGGAGCTCTCTTAATACATTCATGGGCAAGTAAGCAGACAGTACCTTCTCGGTCGTCTTAACAGTGTAATGAAAACAAGACGTGACTCTTGAAATGCCATCAAGACGACGTTTATGCAAATAATTCAGCCTCAGTTATACAAATGCGCCAGGAGACGCTGGTGTCTGGCTCCGTCGTCAGGTGGACTATGCACTGTAGCAGCCACATCTGTGTTTTCCTCTTGGCTTTGTACACCTGTGGATGTCTCCCACATGTGTCTGCTTACAAACAAGAACCAGAGACTCCAGACTGGAGGTTGACTCTGAAAACTATTCGTAACGGAATACACAAAATCGACACGTATCTTAATGCAGCGCTGGACTTGTTTGGGGGCGATGACGGGCTGTGTCATTATAAGTGTAGTGATGGTGAGTTTTCTTTCTTCTTCCTCCTCTTTAAACACCTTTCTCTGACACACCTAAACATCATCTTATTATTCACACTTGTCCTTTCCCCTGCTACACCAAGTCCAAATGAAATGTGTAGTTTATGTAACAGTTGGGAGAAAGAAGATACGCATTATCTCCCCTGGAGTAGCACAGTAAGCTATTAAAACGTCTGTACTGTTGTGGTTAGAGATAACTGACGGTGGCAGAACAGTAAACATCCTCACCTTTGCTCCTCTTTCACAGGTTACAAGCCGGTGCCTCGTCCCGGGTACAAGCAGCCGCCACCCAATGGGTGTGGCTCCCCACTGTTTGGATTTCAGGTAGTCTGACAGAGCTCCAGAGGTTGGAGGTTGTGTATATGGTACACAAAGTGGGTCACCATGTACACATCATGCCAAACTAAGCCGCTCCTGTACAGTGTATAATGTCCTCATATTTTAACGTGACAGTTTGTATTGTTTTTATTACTGCAAATTACAATATGTGTTCATAATACACACTATACGTCATGTTAGAGTATAGAGTTAAACCAATGCATCTGCTGATATTATTGGTAGATATTAGGTTCAGATATATCTGTATCAGCATACAGTACTGTGCAGAAATTTTAGGCACTAAAAGTAAAGTGACAATGCTTTCTAAACTAATGCCATTAATATTTTTTTATTTATCAATTAACTTTATACAAAGTTCGGTAAGCAGAAGAAACCTAAATAAAATCAGTATTTGGTGTGACCATGGTTTCTCTTTAAAGCACCAGCACTTCTCCTCAGTACACCTGCATACAAGTTTTTCAAGGTACTTAGCAGGTAGGTTGTTATAAGCATCTTATCTCAGTTCTCGTCATGTAATCCCAGACTGACTCCATGATGTTGAGACTGGGGCTCTGTGGGGGCCATACTATCTGTTACGGGACTCCTTCTTCTTCTTGTCACTGAAAAGGGTTCTGTATGATTCTGGCTGTGTGTTTAGGGTTGTATCAAAACATCATTAGTGCCTAAAACTTTTGTACAGTACTGTATATTTCAACAGTCAGAGCCAAAAGTATACTTTAGGTATTTAGAAACAGTGTACTTTTTCAACTGTAAAATTTCACTCACAGCATCTCTTGGTCACAGTTCTTCAAAAAGTAAATTGAAGGAATTCTTAGTAAAAATGTTTGGTTATGTTTGATACATTAAGAAATGAATATTGGATATTTTTTAAACTCTCAAATATCAATTTTATTATAAACAAATATCCAGTATCAGTTAGGATCTAGTAAAAATATTAACAAATAAACAAATGAATACCATTTAAATTTCTAATATATTCATACATTTGAGCGATGTGAGGTAGAAGAAAGAGTTGTTTTGTTTATAGTAGAAGTTAAAAAAGAAACCTACCGAGACTAAAACACTCACAGCTTACACTATCTTCTGTCATGTCTGAAATGTACATTTTACAACTAACTTATCTCTGAACCTTAATAAAATATTTTGCATTTGGAGAGATGAATGTCTCGCACCTGCAGTATCATTCTAGTGTCAGTCTAAACAGTCAAAGAGTAAACGAGCCGTTGTCTCCAGTTTGACATAGGCATCCCGTCCATGACCAAATGCTGTAACCAACATGACCGCTGCTATGACACTTGTGGACGTGAGAAGCACGACTGTGATGAGGAGTTCCAGGACTGTCTCGAGACCATCTGCAGGAATGTGCAAAAGACTCTGGGATTGGCCTACAGTGTCCAAGGTGAGAGACTGAGCTGCAGGGTTTAGGCTAGATGCAGAATGAGACGGAGGTTACATCCTGTGATCAAAATCATATTTATTCTAAGATTAATTTGGAATATTAAAAAAATTTAAAACATGTTTAAATAATTTTTTTGTGTCCCCAGTATAATAGGTATTAGTATTAGTATTATAGTATTTTTCACAAAATACATTTTAACACATCATTGTAGCAAAAGCACAGGCGTAAATAATGAAATTAATCATGGCTGACATACATTTAGCTGCCTCAGTTTCAGGGTCCTGGTATTGTGCATGCGGTTCAACATTCACACTGTCATGACTTACTGGGGTTACGTTCACATTACATGCTGGCCCAAATCCACCAAATATTTTGCCTCCAAATTACTCAGATCAGATTTTTTCACAGAAGTGTGAACAAAAAAAATCGGATTTTTTTTCATATCAGATTTTCTTTTATGCATGCGACTCACATTTCTGTTAAATCTGTGCATGTGTGGCAGTTGAGGACCTCAAACACATCACTTACAAACATGAACGTGAACCAAAACACAAAAAGAACAGGTCTGACTAAAAAATCTTGAGCATTAATGCCTGTAATGTGAACGTAGCCTGGGAAACGTCAATAAAACACCCTTAATGTTCTTAGCGACACCCGTGCTTTTCCTACTATGACAAGTTAAAATGTCTGCTGAGAAAAAAAGTCCACCAGCAGCTCATTTGCTTAAAATTATTTATATAGACAACCAGAAACATGACATGTACACTTTAGGTCTGTATTGAGTGTATTTCAGTGTGGCTCAGGGGTCAGAGTGGGTTAGTCATTAATGGCAGGGTTGGCAGTTTGATCCCTGACTTCTCCTGTCTGACATGTCGAAGTGTCCTTGAGCAAGATACTAATCCTCAGTTTTCCCTCGGGGGGTTATGCCAGTGCCTGCCCTTAGGGTGTATGTGTGTGTGTTTGTGTGTGTGGGTGAAATAGACGCATATTTTAAAGCACTTTGGATAATAGCATTATTTATATGCAGTAATTTACCAGTATCAGAACAAGATTTAATTGGGTACTTACAAATAATATGTAATACATTTACACTCATGTAAAGTAGTTTATAATCCTAATCTAATTAGCAAAATTTATGAACGACGCTATGTTTCAGTCATAGGCCTTTGTAAAAAAAAAAGAAATTAGACTTATATCTTCTAAAATGAAATAATACATTTTTGCCATGGGTCAAGGGTAATATGTGACGTTTCCTGTGTGTTCATGCAGGCAGCTGAATGAGTGTAAGAGCTGATATATCCAGCAGAGGGTGCAATAGACCTTTATTTTAAAAACTGCAAATCTGAATTTGTAGTCTGTGGTATCTTGATCAGATTGATAAATTATTTTAAATTACAGACTCAAAAAAAATCTTGTTCATAAAAGGGATTAGAAGATCTGTTTAAGTCTGATCATGATTAAGGTTTTGGAAACGCTTAGATATTTGTATTTAAGTGCAAATTTGAAGTTTTAAGTGCATTATTAAACCTGCCTATCAAAACTGTACACTATGTTTGTGATTGCACACAAAACATTTTAGATTCACTTTAAGGAAGATGATAAAAACAAATCCTTGCAGGTACTTGTTTTTAAACCAACTCAGCTTTCCCTTGCCAGATGTTTGCTCATGTTTTTCCCTTTTCTTTCCACTTGTCAGCATGTGAGTCAGCGGTGACTCTGCTCTTCGACGCTGTCATGCACTTGGGATGTAAGCCATACCTGGACAGCCAGCGAGACTCCTGTGTGTGTCAGTATGAACTTAAGAGGGAACTGTGACACCCACCACCACAGGAAGCCAACTTGTGGACTGCACTAATTTAAAAGCACAACTGACAAACGGACGCCAGCAATAAACTCCTTGGTTCAGTCTTGTAGATTTTCTCAGGAATAGAGCTTGTTTGACACTGATCTGTGCTGCTCATCTCGCATTTATTGACATTTTGAACTGTATCCATCTGTTAGACAAAGTGAATGTGTGAATTTGTTAATATTTTTTGATGTGTTTGTGGAGGAGAGGAAACAGGGTGTTCAGCTTTTGCATACATGGACAGGATCCAGTCTGTGATGCTTTGATTTATGAGTGTAAATTCCTAATCATTTTCCTGAACGTTTCCTTGTGAAGAACTTTGTACTTGTACTTGTACTACAAGTCAGCTGAAAGAGAAAGCATGGCATTTCCAACACTACAATTACTAATACAAATAAAAATACGTTAGGCTGAAATGGAGTTTCCCTTCCAAGGAAGTTCCCCTGAGAATCAGAGAAACTCCACTAACTCATCACAACTAACAAAAGGACCTTTGCCTTTATTTTCCCTTAATTAGCAGCAAATTACAGTCTTTCCAGGAAATAATTGGGAAATTTTGAACAGTAAAGCCAAAAATTACTACCCTGTGTCTATATATGTGAAAAATCAATAAGCAAGTAAATACTGTCTGTTTCTACTGCACCTGATGCAGGTCTTGGTTTTGTAAATCCTTAATTTAAAAAAATGTATTGGTATACTCAAGTGATACAAATGTGATAAGAATGTGGAGAAAATCTGTATTGAAATGTCATTAAAAATAAACATGGATTTATTGGTACACCTGTGCGTTTGGTGTCGTCATCAGACATTTTTGAACAAACTGTATTTTTTGTGAGTGGTGCTAACACAGAAGCCCTCAGAGTGAGCTGTGACTGGACTTTAAGTTATCCCTCATCTAAAACATGAAACATATTTCTCTATTATGTGTTTTGAAGTTAACGGCACAAGAAAAGGCCTCTAAAACCGACGTCTAATGCGCCTTTTCTTCGGCTGTATTTTGCTTTTATT
Source organism: Thunnus albacares (assembly GCF_914725855.1). Classification (NCBI taxonomy): domain Eukaryota; kingdom Metazoa; phylum Chordata; class Actinopteri; order Scombriformes; family Scombridae; genus Thunnus; species Thunnus albacares. The sequence goes on along the minus strand of NC_058108.1, from coordinate 23,115,162 downwards.
GCTCATGACTTAAATTATCAGAATACGTCGATGTTTTTACGTACCGCTGTTGCAATATGGCAAACACGGAAGTCCAGATTGTTGACTTTTGATTGTCAGACGGGATAGCCAATCGTGTGCTCCTGTTGTACGATTTAACCAATGACATTGAGGAGGGGGCGTAGCTAGATCCTGACATATCTGTTGGTTTGACAAAGCAGATTCATTTTTCAGAGGTGTTGGTCGAAGTAAAGACAACCTGTAGACATGTCTAACACGGCAGAAGACAGCTGTGCAGGTAACAAGTTTACATGTTTGTTTTCATTTAAAGCAGACTTGTAAGTCATGGTATTTTAAATGAAAAAAAGAGATGTTTACTATTGTTTACTATGGTCTGATTTGAAAGCTGTCACGCCTTTTCTTGAACTTTTCTGTCTCTTCAGTCAGTCACCGAGTTAGAATAAGATGTGAGGCAGCTTTGTAATGTTTTTAAAACTATTTTCAATGTCAGGACTCAAGTGCTCTTCCTTTTACCTTCACAGAAAGTGTTGCTAAACGCACCATGACAGCCACAGACAGGGCAGGTAAGTGCTTTACATTAAGTTGAATACTATTTTTTAAAGAAGCTTGTTTAATATTATAAACGTTGTTTATGAAAATGGGAGCAAAAATATGAGCTAACATCAGAGCAAAAGTGAAACAATGATGAAGCTGTAACGTTATGTTTTATGGCAGTGAAGTCAGTTCCTCAGACAGGGTCACATTAATCATCAACTCAAATGGCTTTGACTGTTACTGTGTATCATGCAGACAGGATATATTTCCTCTCATCCTTTGTCATTTAGAAACTTATCAGCTTTGAACTGTATAACAGTGCTTTCAGGTTGAGTAAAAACTGAGGTATTCAGTTTATTAGATGCAACTAGTTAAAACAAATGCAGTCTAATATAGCAACCCTGCAAGAAATCCTACCTACATGAAGATCCATTCCATTTTTGTTTGAACTGTTTTTTTAAGATGTTGATTGAACTTTATGGTAATTTATTGAGAGGTGTCTCCATCATTTTATCCATCCAACGTAAAAGAATAGACTACATACAGCCTCCAAAATGACCATACAGTGAAATCAACACCTCTCTAAGACAGTTTCAACAAAAATTGAACCTTCCAACCTCCATAAAGTTGTTACAGGGCTGTTGTCAACTGAGTATATAAACAAAAAAAATCACCACACGATATATTTGCACACTGAGTAACAGTTTTAAAAAGTCAGATAAAACCCTCCAAGCCGACAAGCCCTGACCTACCCAGAGTCTAACCTACATATCTGTAGGGTGGGGCATGGAGGTGTCACTTTTGGCCTCTGTTCTTTTAGCAACCTTTGCCATCTTTCTCCAGCTGTCAACCAGCTATTGAAGGCCACGAGGACTCTAAGCTTAGGGGACAATGGCTGCTTGACCTCTTACCAGCAGTGTTGGAGCCACTCATGCACCTGTAGTTGTACTGCTTAACAAAGAAGCAAAAGCCTGAAAAGCTCAATCCTTCTATGTCCTTTCGGCAGTGTTTGTGATCTTTAAAAAACCTGTGAAGTCACTTGTCAATTACTATCATTTAGTAATTATATTCTACAGGTTGCATGGGTTATTCATGTTCATGCATGTGTTTTTTTTTCCAGTAGAATGCAGTGAGAACCTAACAGAGACTGATGCCTTCATAGGGTAAGCTTTCGTGCTGTTTGTGTGGTTATCAGTTTGAAATTCTCGCTTCCTGCTAATATTCTCTTCTGTGTTTCTGTGCTCTTTTTTTTTCACCGTAAAGCAGCCATTTATCTTTGGATCCTGCAGAGGAGTACAAGATGAACAACAAACGTAGAGGTCTTGCTCTCATCTTTAATCAGGAGCGCTTCTTCTGGCGCCTGGGGATGAGCGACAGGCATGGGACCAATGCTGACCGCTACAACTTGGAGAAAAGGTATCACCTCCCATTCAGGTGCTTTAGGAGCAACACTTGATTTGGAATAAATGTACTCAGCTCAAGAACTTGTGCGATGACTGGTAACCCTTTCTAAGAATTTCCAGTGCTTCAATCCTCCTCTATTTGTGTTTTATTACACGCTCAACTCATTTCACCTCTCTTTTAGGCTGAGGGAGCTAAACTTTGATGTGAGGGTTTATGAAAACTACAAACAGGTGGAAGTCTGGGAGAAAATCAGTGAAGGTAAGCACATTCATGATCACCTACAACACTCAAATCACTAAATGTATGTTTAGGAAGCAGCACTACAGAATCGTTACTACAGTTTAAATTCTTGCATATTTTCTTTGTCCTGCATATGCAAAGATAACTGTGCCAGATCCAACAAATGATATGCTGTAGTATAGTCCAATCTGACTCATTCAACAATATCTGATATCCCACCAGCCGCAGAAGCCGACCATTCAGATGCGGACTGCTTTTTGCTCATCTTCCTGAGCCACGGTGAGAATGACCACGTTTTCACCTACGATGGCAAGATCAGCATCCCGGACATCACGTCTCTGTTCAAAGGAGACAAGTGCAAGAGCCTTGTAGGAAAACCAAAGATCTTTGTATTACAGGTATGTGCAAAAAATTCAAACCCTGTCAAATGCTTTACTTGGAAATCCAAAGTTCTTAAAAATGTAGTTGTCGACATGTCCATCACAAGGCATGCCGCGGAGACAAGCATGATGACCCAGTGACAGCTGCCTGTGATGCTGTGGACAGTGAGTTGAAGACGAATGAGGTGGTGGTGGATGCCAGCGCCATCCACACCCTCCCTGCCGGAGCTGATTTCATCATGTGCTACTCTGTGGCTGAAGGTGAGCCAGCCGGGATGTTTAAACTATTTTATTCCAGATATTTTAATCTCTGTGATTGTCCTTTTTGCTGCACACTCCACATCCATATTAACTGTCCTGTCCTGTGTCGTTTCTTAAGGCTACTATTCCCACCGGGAGACCCTCAATGGCTCCTGGTACATCCAGGATCTGTGTGAGCTGCTTCAAAAGTATGGGAATTCCCTTGAATTCACAGAATTGCTCACGCTGGTCAATAGGAAAGTGTCAATGAGGAGCGTTGGGAACTGTAAGGACCCGAGTGCAATTGGGAAGAAGCAAGTACCTTGCTTTGCTTCAATGCTGACCAAAAAACTATACTTCCGACAAAAAAAGTAACCGTTTCAGACCTCAGTCATTGAATGAGCTGGTTTTATATTAATACTTGGGAAACTGGTGCTGTTCAAGGGAGATTTTGAAAAAAAGTTTGTTGCTCATGAACAGAAATTTACATGTGCACTGAACAATCAGCTAATTGGCAGCCTTAATGTTTGCAGAAAGTCTGTGGTTATAAAATAACAGGGACAACCTGTATTCACATGCAGTTGTGGAAATGTGACTATTTCTGGCTTCAGGCAGTTTCTCTCTGAAACTTAATGTAATCCGAAACCCTGTTTTCATTTGTCATGGTAAGTTTCTTCTGGAGAAACCAGATTTCTTGGCCAAGCAATACCTTAATTATGTTTTATAGTCTTTTTTTTATTAACGGTTGGGCATTTTTGCATGACAGAGAATCAGGACAGTGAAAGTTGACTGGAATTAGTAAAAGGTATAGGGGAACTCTGATAACTATCCATCTGCATGTTAACATGTTATCTTATCTGTTAGCTGCCTCAACCTGATTTCTCACAATCACTCTGTTTCATGTATGAATGTAAGCACAGAAGTTATAATGCAATTCAATACAACAGCCCAGCAATAATTCAAAGTTAGGCCAGTGTAGTGGAGGGTCAGTATCAGCTCATTACATCTATATGTATGAATTGACTGATATATGAAATATGGTACAAAGCATTTGTAGTATAGCAAGAACATTAAAAGATTTTCCAAAGACAAACAAAAGTCACCTCAGCAACATCATAAAAGTTACTTTACTTATTAAGTCAGCCATTACCCTTAAAGGGAAATGTGCAGCGGGGCCATTTCACACAGAAAATTCCATGTATTTAATGAGCGTTAAATATATAAACTATTGTTTAAGCCATCTACTGACTAAATTGATCATGAGAGGAAACGCAGGATCTGGGTGGTTTAGGACTCCAGTTAAACAGTTAATGCACACTACATATTTAAATAAACAGACCAATATTTACCATTTTTTAAAATTTCCTAAATAACCAGAATTGGCCCCCAAAAATGAAATACTGTCTTTGTAAAGACAATAGTGTATAATGTTTGTTAATTGTGCCAGAGAGGTGTTGACTGTAATTTACGTTATTGGATTGGATTACATTATGTTGTGAGGTGTTCCTGTTATTTTGTTCAACCACTGATGATCAGTACACATTTTGCACTTTCATGCAATTGCTTTTAAACTGAAGAATTATCATGGACCACATTCTGTGTTTGCTAATTTTCATTACCTTTTGTCATTTTTAATCCAGTTAAAACTACAGTGGTACCACACAAATCACAAATGTTCTCTTGTTCTGTAGCTGATTTTCTTTTTCCTTAACAAGCCAAGAAGACAATAGAACTTGACATTTCCCGGTAGCCTTGTCAGGCCAGTCTGTCTTAAAGTCAGTTGTATGTTTATAAACCAGACAAATACTTTCCAATGTATTTTGCGAGGCAGGTGACATAACAGCATGATGACCAGGTAACGATTTTGTTTACATCAGGGTTTAATACACCAATGATCAGGCATCTCTCACAACAGATAATGTAGGCACCACACATGCTGTTTGTCTTCAGGCTCCATCAAAAAGGGAATTCATGTTTGTGCTGTTCTTTGTGATGTAGCAGTTTACAGTACTAAATTTAAAAATGCGTATTTGCACCCAAAACAGCAACAAACACCAGTATGGAAAGTACCTCAGGGAGGAGGGGTGTCCTTTTTTTTTTAAACATGTACTGTGGACCTAAAACACTTGTAAACTGTGTCACATGATCCATGACTCAGGAAAAACAAAGCTACCAGCATACACTGATCCTGTATTTTTGTAGTCATACTGTTGTGTCTTTGTACAATAAAATCTTTGTGATATTTGAGTGCCTGTTTTGCTCTCTGTGGAGTGATTTTTAAAAATAAAAAAAATATTCTCTTTCTGGCAAACATATTTATGTGATGTTTTTACTTCAATTGTGCTTTGAAACTGGATACAAACCTCAATCATTCTCAGTCAGCTTAGGGTAAAGTCAAAACACCTTTTGATATTTCCATAATAAGACAAGCAGACGGGAGAGTCTCCCAGTGTTCAGGAAATACTTTTTATTTCAATAGTTCTCAGTGTTATACACCTGGCAACATTATCAAGATTGTAAACAAAACACCAAATGATATGGATTCCTGTTTAAAAATGTGCCATTATTAAAATAAAGCAGAAAAAGTGTTTTTGCTCTGGAGATCTACGTGTGAGTGACGACGTGTTCATGGCTTGGCTTCGTTCATGGCTTTGGCTGGATCTGTTCCAGTGGTAGCTGAAGTTGAGTTGGATACCTCAGACGTTTCAGGTCGTCCTCCACCTGACAGAAAGACAGTCACACAGAACTCCATTATTAACAAATAATCCACTAGGATTTCAAGAAGGCGGTGGATCATAATTGTTATAGCCTCTTTTAATGATGAATGAATGAAGGTGCACTTTTTTAAAACACTTCTCGTTTCATTAGAACTTGTTTTTTGCTTATACATAGCTCTTATCTTGAGAAAGTTTCCACATTACTGGATATGAATGCTGGAAAGTGAGTCACTGGAATATTTCAGATGTTCTAGCTTACATTTTTAGGTGTGCTAGTGACATGGCAATGTCAGTGGGTCTGTCGCTCCACCACTTTGGTCCAGACCGAAATATCTCAACAACTATTAAATGGATTTCCATGAAACTTTGTTCAGAAATTCAGGGTCCCCATAGGATAAATCCTACTGACTTTGTTGATCCCCTGACTTTTCCTCAAGTGCCATCATATAGTTTTTATTTGTGGCTTGGAGAGAAATGTTTCGACAAGTACTGAATGGATTCCTATGAAATTTGGCACACATTCATGTTCCCTTGAAAATGAGTTGTAATCAATTTTTGTGTTGCTAAATACTGGCAAAACTTCTGACAGTCCCATTAGCCTGAGTTGGATTTTTGTGCTAATAGCATTACAGCTAGTATTGTCCTTTTCAGCCCTGCTAGCATTAGCATTTAGCTCAAAGTGCTGCTGTCCCAGAATGGCTGTAAATTCTTAATCTTGTTGCTATTACACTTAATAGTTCACAGTTAAACTGTAGCACATGTGCAGTTTACATGCTCCTCTTGGGTTTGTGTGCTTCCAAACATGTTAGTAAAGTGCACCGTGACTCTAAACTGCCTGTAACTGTAGCTAATGACTCAGCTAATGTGGGAATGTAAATGTAAAGTGAACAAACAAACCTGAGCCAGTTCATCCTTCAGTTCATTGTATTTGTTCACGTTGAAATTCTTCTTTCTGGCCCCCTTATAAAAGTAATGCAGGAACTGTCTGTCCTTAGCATCTGGATACACATAATCCTAATGGAAAGAAAAAAATAGGATTGCTATAAATCTGGGAAGATATAAAAAAAAAAATATATGCAAACATATGCATGATTTTTAGCTTAAAGCTAACTGGACAGTTTGTTAAATCCAAATTGTCTACAACTAAAGAACAAAGCTGAGGGGGGTCTCATGTCCCTGACACTTGCCTGCTTTGTAAGGACATAATAGCTGAAGGCTCCAATGCTGGTGGCGTAGGTGATGAAGTAAGTGACGGGCTCCATGACGTCCCATGAATAGACCCACCAGGTGAGCCAGGCCAGAGCACCGCCCTGCACAGATAACAGGGCCATGCCGATCCAAACAGCCTTGGATGTGTGGAACTCTGCTCTACGGGACAGCTGTGCCTTCATCTGTACAGTAATAATATAAGGAGAGTCAGGTTAGCAGCCAATTCGTAGAAGCCTGTCCAATAAAACTAACAACTGACACACACCTTCTCCAGAGGTGACAGCTCTTGTTTGAGTTTGTCCATTCTCTCAAGCAGCTGCCTCTCCTGCAGTAGGTGGTGTTCAGGCAGGTGAAGCGCTGTGTGCAGCAGATGCACGACATGCTTCATGTCCTCCAGCTCCATGGCATGTTCACTGGATGTGCACACTGCAACAGAGGGCACAACAAGGTGGATGAGGATGAGAAAGTGAGAGGAGTCATGCCTGGAGAGATAATCCCTCTTATTTATCAGCAGGACTACATGTAATTGAGAAGCACACAAAATGAGGATCATTTACGCCTAGAGAGAAATGTGTTTGTACCCTTTTCAGGAGAGGAGACATTATAAACTGCATCATTGATGACGAGCTGGAAGTCCTTGTCCAGCAGAGCATCTATCAGTGTGTTGCTGGCGACACGCTCTCCATCTGTAAGAAGAGGACAAATGACCAACCCAGTACTTTTATTGCAATCACATAACTTCATATTAATAGCAGAGTAAAATGGTTTTCTAACTCACATCACCAATAAACAGCCAACCATAAAAAAATAATCATAGAACACAATAAAATGCAAAACGGATCACAACTGCCTGAGAGGAAGTCGATAATACAGTCCTTTTAGTGCCAAAGTTCCTGTTTTTGTAACGATGCTTCCACTGCAGCTCAACTGGGAAACACTGACAGAGGAAACACAAAGAGGGAATTTGATGCTAAAAAGACTGTAAATGTGGCAGATATCCACTTGAAATGATTAACTCAGACTGCTGAAGCCTCATATAAGCTTCTGATAAACCTTTTCATACAATTTTGCACAAAACAAGAGCTGTAGAATTGCCCCCCATCACTTACATTGAAAGTGTATTATGAAGGGATCTGTTACTGGCCAGTATTAGCAGCAGAAATGATTACAGCACGCAAAACCTAAGACAGACTTGAAAAACCTGTCCTTTAAGGCTTTAACCTGTGATGAGGGGTCAAAAATAGACATTGTTTCATTTAAAAAAGGCTGACCCATTTTACTACAAATGTCCCCAACAATTGACAATAAAGGCACATTTCCAATAACTGCTCTGTACTAAAAAGCAAAATACAACATATTATAGTGGGCAGATTACTGCTGCTACACTGAACCGTCTGTTATTCAGAGTCGATTAACTCTTTAAAGCCTTTAGGGTTAATTTTTGAGCAATTTAGCAACACTTCAGTTAATGGTTTGTTAAATGATATTCTGCAGGCATCAGGTCAAACTACTCAGCTTTCCCAGCTTACACCTAACCTGCCAAACCAGTCTGCAACATAAATAGCTTCAACCAGTCTGACAACACCCACAGAATGTAATCAAACTGGTGTGTTTACAGGCAGCACGCGTCCTACCTTGGGAGAGCACAGAGGCGGCGGCTCCAGGGTCTTCTCTCTGCAGATCATCGATCAGGTCTCCCACACTCATCAGCATAGGCCTGAGGAAGAACAGACACTTCTCCTTCCTGGATGGCAACGGGACCTCAAGAACCAAACGGCCATGTTTGTACTTCAAAGACACATCTGAAACAATCAAATCAGAGGGGGGTTTCAGAGGGTTGAGCTTGCATTTTTATGTCTCAAGGCATATGTACATATCATTAAATTTGTCTTTTATCCAGCAGTAGGGATGAAAAGTCAATAAAGGGCGTAGCCATGTGACATGTAGAGGTTTAATTTTAATGTGGATGTAGTAACGGTATATTACCACTGGAGGGTGGGAGTGTACTGCAGAAAAGAGCTTGACAATTTCCAAGTAGAGGCCGCGTCTGTTGAACCTAGAAAGAAAGACAGACAGAAAGGGAAAGAAAGAAAGAAGGAAAGAAAGAAAAAAGAAAGAAAAGAAGGAAAGAAAGACAGAAAAGAAATATCAGCTTGTCAGTTATAAGAGTTCATAAGTGCACCCCTCCCTTGGTAAACTGTCATGTTAGCAGACATCGGAGGGTAAACAGAGCCCAAACATCCTGAAAAGAAAGCTGTGACAAAGGATCACTTACAAGTCTGCCAACACGCAGCATCAATTGAGTTTTCTGGGCTTTGGCTCAGCTCTGAGAGTGCTTTTACGCTAATATGAAATTCTTCTATTACACTCACTTCCTTTTGAAATGCATTTCAATCCCCCTGCTTAAACCTTTTGTAATATGAACCACCGTTAGTGCAGATTCTGCTGATTAAACTGGCTTATTTTTGCTGATGTATGACTTATCATGAAATTTTAGGCTGTGGCATGTGGTGCTTAATGAAATGCCAGTGTGTCTCTATAAACAGTACTATCACTCTGCAAGACTGCGTGTCACGACTATAATCCTGATAATGGAGAAACACATCTGAAGGGAACAGCTCATTATTCTAGTCAGCAGGAGAACTTCTCTGTCCTGCACTTGACATTCCTTGGGCGTAGTCCTTTTACTTTCTACTCAATAACTACGCCCACTTGGACGTGCATGAAGCCATAAACACAAAGAAAAGAATTTTAAAAAGGCCAAAGTATAATTATATATTATATATATATATTATATATTATAATATCAGCAACAATGATACTTATATGTTCAGAATATGAAGTGCTATGGTTAGACGTAACTAGAGCTGCAAATATTGGTTGATTAATAGAAATTGGCAACTATTTTGATAATCAATTAATTAGCTTTAGTCATTTTTTAAGCAAAAATGCCAAGAACGAGTTCCAACCACTCAAATAGGAATATTTTCTGTTTTTGAAACTGAATATCTTTGGGTTTCTGACTGTTTGGGCTAAACAAGACATGGGAATGTGGGAATTTATAAAGGGCATTTTTCACTATTTTCTGATGACTCATAGACTGAATGGTTAATTGATTAATCTAAAGAACATCTAAACAGATAAATTGCTAATCAAATTAATCATTTGTGGAAGCTGTAGGCATAAAAACAGTCATATTTAGAATATCAATCCTCCCTGTCAAACACATCCAGTTAGTAGTTTCCTACTAAAAGCTCTGAACACGCACTGCATCCTCCTGTTGCAACACTTAGGCCTTTCAACCACCAAGAACAGATTTGACTCTGGTGTTTCTTATTTAGCTGAGAGTCAGAGAGGTCCCACTTGATAACACCTTTCTCCAACTGCCATCTCGAGGTGTGGCAGCACTCCCGCCCCTTTGTCCTCCAGCTAGAAGGATGTTCAATCAATATTACATTAAAAGAAGGGCCAAGGGAGTCGTCCATTTTTATGGGTAGAAAAGGAAGACAAGCCTTGAGAGTAGTGGAGAAGAATCCAGATGTGCAGTCCCACACACTCCACTGTTCTGGAGATGGGGCTTTAATAGATAAAACAACATTAACATACAACAATGAGTAACTGTCCACAGGAGGCTTTTGCCTGAGTGGTAACCTAAACTATGAACGACTGTGGCTAAAACCAGGAGGTGAAACAGAAAGAAACATTATGCAGCTTAAAACAGTTTTTGTTACCTCGGAATTACATAATAATTTGGATTTAAAGTATTTGTTAGATTGCTAATGAAGTAGCGCATCAGACTGTGAAGGACAACGTGATTTTATAAATACTGTATGTCCCCAAAAGAGCCAAACATAGTGATCCCAATGAGACAAATTTGAGCAGCTCAGCTTGCATGAGATCTCCAGTTGTTATTATACAGAGGCTGTCACACAGCTTTTCCATCAACGCATCAGTACACCAGCTCTCCATGGACAACAGAGAATAGGAAATTTTTAGGGGAAATAAATGAGAACAGATCCACGCTGTCCCTGAAACCTGAAAGATTCTTGTTAGTCTGTGACTGCTCATAGTTGAACCCAGACAGCAAACACATTACCAGCGTGTTAAACGGCCTGGAACTGCATAATATATGCCACCCCTACAGCTGCAGCCTCAGCGCTTCATTAAACAGAGTGGTGCAAGCGCTGGCTGCCAAAATACAGTGTTGGCGGGGAATAAAATGCTTATGCCATGTCACTGTCATTAACAAACGATTCATGTCAGAAGCAGTTTAACAGTGGAGTGAGTCGAGCAACATTTGCACTGTGCACATTGGTGCCCTATTAGGAAAACAGCAGATCTGGAGCTAAGTATCAAGGGAGAGGCCAGACTATTTGTCTCTTTACTGAATAGGAGTGTGTGTGTGTGTGTGTGTGTGTGTATGTGTGTGTGTGTGTGTATATATGTGTATGTAAGATCATTGACCAGAGTCAATTCAACAGCTGACTGACTCCAGGCCATTTAGTTATATGCTATGTGCACACGTACCAATACCGTTGTAAATCAACAGCACCTGGCTACTGTGGCACATAATGCAGCTTGAGACCTCTGTGATGAATCACAGTCCATTTCCAATGCCATACTCCTGATCCTGAGTTATTACTGCCTGTGACACACTGCATTATAAATACTGACCCCTTTGGTTCTCTCCATCAACAGCACATGCAGCAGTTAAATGTGCTATTACAGAAATAAGAGAGAGCAGAACAACTATATTAAAGAACAATTTTACAGCAATATTTTCTATATTTATAGTGAGCAAAATCTATACGTATTTAGGGGGAGGAGTGTTATGTGAAGGATAATTTCTAGCGTTAAGTTTCGAGCATTGAAAAGCAAAATAAGTAAAGTGTTAACAAGACTAAGAGTCTACAGCCATGCTAGCAGCCCTGTGAGGCTGTACTTACTTAGGTACAGCAGTGTATTGAGCTTAATGCTAACATCACTCTCCTAACATTCTCACAATTACAGTTAATATATTGATGATTAGCAAATGATTTCTACAAACATGTTAGCATGCTAACATCTTCTAATATTGTCACATTTACTAATAAACACAAAGTATAGCTGACGTTGATGGGAATGTTAATAGTTGTTCGGGTATTTGGTGTAGGTGCAAGACAACTTCAACCAACGCTCAACAAATCCATTGCCACATCCAATGATCTGCTATTGGCAGAAGTGATGTGGGCGCTGAAGACGATGGACTCACATTATTCGTACAGCTCATGTGCTAACACAGGTGAGCTTTTCAGAACTATGTTTCCCAACAGCAGAATAGCGGCCAAATTTAGTTGTGGGGAAATGAAGTGTGTGCTCCTCTCCACATTTGGAATTGCGCCCTAAAAACTGCTTGTTGTCGGTGAGGTGTCCGGACAGAATGGTTACATAATGATGTTCGATGAAAGCCTGCACAAAGCTTTCACACTCAAACGGATGGATCTGCACATCCAGATGTTGGGGGGGGGGGGGCAGGTGAAAACCTGGTATGTAGGCTCAGAGTTCCTAGTTCCTAGCAATTGCTCAGGACATCGTAGAGTGGATGCAAAATATGCTCTCTGAAACCAGAATGAAGAACCTTCTGCAGTTGTCAATGGACTGGCCTAAAGTAAATTGTGTGTGTTTTTGATTTACTTCAATCTGAGCTTGTCCAAAAAATATCTGCTCATGCTCATGCAGACTGCACACTCTCCATAATGCATTCCGGGATGGATACAGGGCAAGCTGATGGGAAGTGGACCATACCCTCTCCATGCAGTATTGGCTCTTTAAAAACATCCCTGCACACAGAGAAGACTTCATAAAAGTCACAGGGTGCAACACACCCATGCTTAAATTCTGCCAACACTGACAGGTTGAAAGTGTGAACGTTTGTGAGAGAGGACTGATGCTGTGGCCTCGTGTGATAAACTACATCGATGCAGTCTCAAGAGGAGAATTACCAGAGCCAAAGATCAAATCTTTCAAGGAAGTCAAGAAAGCCTGTGCAGATTCACTTTTTCCAGTGACAACATAATGTTATAATGACCTATGATGAGCTAGTCAGCAATCACTAAATATTTTTTGTCTTACGCTTTATTCTGTCTGCAGGGCTCATAGACCGTTTCATCATGGAGAAGAAAATGAAAGAGGCTACCTCAATTAACAAAATCCTTCAGGTGCCTTTTTATCAAGCAAGCGAACACAACGATGCTTCTAAAGTTGGACATTGGGTTTGCAGCAGAGACAGCACTCGGCAAACTGAAAAGTCAGAAGAATATCTCAGAAAAGCAGATGCATGAGATAAAAATGGACTGTAATACTTTTCCTCACTTCACTCCTGCTCAAGCTTGTTAACAAGACACCTGTGCAATACCCCCTTGTTAGCAGCATGCAATGCCTAGATCCGAGACAAATGCTTGCAAACAAAGAGCAGTGTGTGCAGAAAATGAAGCAATTCTGAAAACCCTTGTCGCTGCAAATCAAGTGCAGGAGTCAGTATGTGATGATTTCTTGAGAGAGTACAAGCATTCTGTGATTTCTCTCTGGTCACTCCAGGGTTTTTGATCCCACCTCAGATAGAGTGGACACTCTGTTTCATGAGACCACTGGCTCTAGCACTGGATTCAAAAGACTCTGGCATGTGGTGAAGTGGCTCCATGCCGCATTTTTGCTACACTGCTTGTTTTCCTGTCTTAGGACATATCAGACTGGAGCAAGAGCCTCATTGTTACACCCTATGATTGCTTCATAGGCCTACCTATGTTAAACTACTTAACTAAAGTCATGGAAATGGGGTAAAATATTGTGGAAATGTTTTGAAAATGTATTGTCAAAAATGTGTGGCAACCCTGATTTAAAGTTTCAGTTCCTATTCCTTTTTACTGCTAATTTTAACTGAAATTTTGTGCGTTAGTTAATATTTTCACCTGATGTGAGGAACACAGACATTACAAGACTTGCACATAAAAGCAAGAAAAGCTCAGCTCTGACACTGTTATAAAACTATCCATTACTGGAATAGCACAGAACATAATTAATCAAGTGTCCAACCTCTGAGCTACATATAATCTAATTTTCCATGGGGGTTACTCCCATGAAAGGAAACTGACACACCCATAGATCATAGATAACAGATAATGGGTTAAAGACTGAACCGCCTGAACAAGCCCATACACGACAAACACACACGTAACACGCAATCTCGTCACAAGATACTCATATAGCCTGCGGATAGGAGAGGGCCCTATCACATGATGACTAACATCACCACAGCTTCTCAACTGAGCATTTGTCTGATTATTATCAAAATAAAGCAAATTTCCCGATTACACAATTAATCAATATTCAGAGGGGTCGCTGTCTATCTCGTTGCCCTTCGCAAATTTTGGGAGGCAGTTTTGGAGCTGCAGGGAAAATGCAGCACGCCTGCTCCTCATCATTCAAAACAATCAGCTGAAGGTATATTTACCCCTTAAGCTATGCATTTCTTATTTATGCCATGCCAACAAGCTAAAGGAAGAGAGAGAGAGAGAGAAGACATGGAGTGAAAACTGAGCAATATGGTGACAAACTGCCATCGCCCTCCTCCGCAGTAAAGCAGCCCGGGGCTTCCTGCTCGAGCAATGATCAGGGTTATCATGGTGACAAGCAGCCTCGTTTTTTTCCCTGCAGGTTGCTCCATTACGAATTCTGTCACAACTGAGCCATGGCCTGTTGCATCTACACTTCCTAAAGATTTCTGCTCCCACCTTCGTCAAGGGTTTGATACCATTAAGCAAGGAGGAGGCGACTTTTCCGCAAATGTGATCCTAACAGAATGGCTTTACAGTATCTTGCTGGCATGACTCGAAGCAGGACGAATGGGAAATGTAAGAGTGTGATAAACGTCCTAAAGGGGTGAAAGACGAAGGTTGCCAAGAGGAGAAATTGAATTACTTCCTGCCTGCTGCCATAATGGCTAAGAACAGCCAGCAGCCTATCATGAAAATGATTTGCATTGAAGCATTTGTCTTCTGTTATCCAGATAATGGTCCAGTTGAGTTAGGAGGGCAAAGACAAAATACAGGGGGATGGAGATGACTGCAGGACAATGGCATGAAGGTATTGGAAAGACAAAGTTTGTATGAGTATGCCACAGCATCATGTAAATTCAGGAAGATGAGAAATAAACCAGGGGGGAAAAAACACCTGGATAGAGATGTGAGGATAAAAAAACAAAAACCATGGATATATTACCCTAAAAAATGAGCCAGATTTAATTTATTTAATGCATGCCAGGAATGTGAGGATGGCCTTTAGTCAAGCAATTTTGATAAGTAGAGCCTGAAAGCTTTCTAAATACAGTAGTTATTCTGCCATGAGATGAAGATAATTGTCTGTTTGAAAGAACTTCTGATCTGTGACTTTACTGCAGCCAGGATGGGTGGTGCAGGCAGAGGTGGGACTTTTATTTATTTATACTGCACTTGTGAGAGTACAACTTTTGTTAAGACAGTAAATCATTGTTCATCACAAGTCGCCATATTTATTACTGACTCGCAACACACTGAGACAATCAATCTTCAGTCGGCAGACAGTACTTTACTCTGCAGCAGAGCGTAACACAAAGAGGGAGCTGAATACTGAAAGGAGGGAACAAAAAGGCGGGACACTGATTGAGGAATTCATGTGGTGCAAAGATTCAAAACAGGCATATTTAAATGGAGCAACTTCCAAAGCAAAATAACAACTTCCCTTCCTGAATTAAAATGCAAAACTGCCACAAAAACATTTCTTCTGCCAACTTGGATGAATCATATTTCCCCTTTAGTCACACATAGACAAACAATGCATCATTGCAAGGTTGGGACAAGAAGTGCACTCAATGAATAACTAGTTTGTAGGATTAAGATCTTGAACTTGAACTTGAACTTGAGTAAGGAAAGGTTTTCAAAATACATGCAATTGTGTTGTTTGACAGTTATATTGTCAGGCTGTTTTTTTGCCACGTTGAAGTTTATACTCTCACTACTTCTTATCACACTACAGTGCTATGAACCTTAACAGGGTTAGAGTGGGATTTTTATCACTGAAACACTGTTTCAGTTTCATTATTATCACGCATATTAACACATTCCTTTGCCAAAAGGCTTTGTGTAAATATCTTGTGGCTCTATGGTTGTAAAAGTTGTTTAATTTGAAGAATTCAACAACACATTTTTGGTCTGACCTGTGTCAAACCTGTTGTTGACAAGGCAGCATTTGACTTACTTATGTATCTATCTCAACCACAAGGGTAATAAACTGAAATGTCTTTGCATATGTGTTCATGGGATCAATAATGACTTTGCTCAAGCACACTGCAACATATTTAAATATCTCTGTGACTGCTGATATAGAACAAACAGGTAACGGATCAAATATAATTTATGTAACTGTTTAGTTATGTTGTGTTGACTATCAGTTTATTAACATCATTTTAAACATTTATGAAAGACTGAGAACCAAGTGTCCATTAACATCTGAGGCCAGATGCATAAACGATGCGTATGTCACAAATCACACTCTTTACGGCAATATCTTTCGTAATTTGACGACGCTTTGTGTTCTTCCGCACAGTCGGATGTAAGGCAAAGGACGAAGGCAAGACGACATAAACAAACATGGAGGAGTGTGCACAGGAGTTGGGGAGCTCGTACCTAAGAAAGGGGCTAGTTCTGTCGTATGGACATGGTTTGGGTATGAACAGTCTGACACGGACCAGAAAACTAATTTTGCAAATTATGCCTCGGACCAGTCCCCTCGTCAAACTCAAACACCACTAACCTCTTTTACCACCTACGCAAAAGTCATATCAAAGAGTACGGGGAGAGTCTACGGATGAGAGCCACGAAAGTACAGCGAAGTGCTTATAAAGAAACCCCAGACTGAGACATTGCAAGAAGCTTTTGCCCCCGGCACACCATATAGCAAAGATTCACGGAGATGGAAGGAAATAACGGCTGCCATTGCAACCTACATCTGCAAAGACATGGCCCCAATTTACACGGTCGAGAAACGGGGGTTTAGTGAGTCAACGCAAGGTACACAACGCCAAGCCGAAAACACTTCACTCAACTCGAGTTGCCTCGTTTATATCAAGAGTGCCGGGCCAAAGTAGAGGAGGAAATCCACAAGGTGTTTAACTATGCTATAACTACAGATATGTGGACGAGCTGAACAACACATCCATATATGAGTTTGACTATACACTTCATCCGAGACACTCTGCAGTCGGTGTTTACAGACAGGCTATTTCCCAGATGACCACAGGGGAGAAATGATAGCCAGAGGTCTCAGGGAAGCTCTCGAGTTGTGAGGTCTGCGTGAGGAACACCTAGTCTGTGCCACCACAGATAACACCACGAACAACATCCTTGCACTTCAGCTGAATGACTGGACACGCTTACAGTGTTTTGGCCACCGTCTTTATTTAGCCATTGGTGAGTGTCTAAAACAACGTAAAAATATATTTCTCTAATTATAAGCCATATAGTAGAATTTTGCTGTCTTGAATGTCTATGTTGTTATGTGATGTGCCTGTTTAAAGCTTAGATGAATGGGGGTGCAGTCTAATTAAATCCCGTTTTAAGTGGGCTGTTTGCTACCAAACAAATCAGTATTTTTCCTAAACCCAGTTGTCACAAATGTTATTTACAGCTTAGTCTATCAATTTAAATTAACCAATTATAAATGGGATAAATGCAAGATGCATTTTAGACCAGCATCTTAGCATCAGCAGGAGGATTCATGTAAAATGTGATAAGAAATAGGCCTTTCCATGTGGTCACTTTATATAAAATAATTATTCATTGAATTTACAGAAAATGTGCTATATTGTGATGTGTATCGTTATCAGGATATGAAATGACCTATATCGTGATATGAGATTTTGGTCATATCGCCCAGCACTAGGCGTACACATGTTTTTCCTAAGCGATCTGAGGGTGATGCGATGAGGTGGAGATGAACTATAAGGTGAGAAACGGAATCTTTTAGTAAAACATTGTTTATTTAGGTTGATAACCAGCTGCACTGACCATGTGATTTTTTTTTTTTTTTTGGCATTTACACAGGTATTTGTAAAATACCAATCAAAAGCACATTTTAGGTTAACACTGATTAATTACTTTTGTGTTTAATTTTATCATTATTTTAATTTACACAGAAGTCAATATTTTATTTTGCTCTTAATAATCTTTTTATTTTATTCTTAGTTGTGTCACACCTTGTTAAGTCAGTTTAGTGACTTAGCACTCATACAAACGAATCGTTTGTATGAGTGCTACAAACGAAACGTTGATAACACCGCCGATGAAGGTTTACAGGTCCATGTGATAAATGAATGATATGGATGCTATAAAAGCTCGCACAGCTGCGTGTAATGAAAGCTATTCTGGCTGTTGGAGAACCTTGCCGTTGCAACACAATCTGTGAAAGTGCACTTCTTCTTTCCCATTTGTTTCATTGGCAGCTGTACAGACTGGTGGGCAGCAGGCAAATTGATATGAAAATGGCTGGTTCAGGGCTGGAAAAGAGGCTCGTGCACGTGCGCCCAGTTCCCCAGTGACTGAGATTCATAAAACTGAACCATGCATACGCACGGCTTTATAAATCTGATGAAAAGAATGCGTATGCATATTTCTGGTTTTGTGCATACATACAATTTTAGTCATGATTCTACGCAGAGTTTCATGCATCTGGCCCCTGGTATTAACATGCGACCTGGATCTGGATATGTTATCTGAATTATTACATTGGATTACCTGGTGTTAATAAGCATTATTGTTATCTCTATATGCAAATTAGATGGGTGGAGATGGTGAGTTGATGGAAGGGAAGCGATGCTGTTGTGGGTTCTTGTAAATTAACAGATGACAACCCTGTGGACAGGTATAGACTCATTCATCTAGCATGGTGCTGAGCTAGAGCAGGAATAATGTGGAAAATATAGAAGGGATGACTGGTTTGTCTTCATTTATTAGTTCTGTTATACATTTAAATCTGTGAGCAAACGACACATTTTTCATTATGGCTTCCTCAGCTGTTCCTACTTTGTCATAGTCAGCGGTCAATTGCAGATCATGTGACACAAACATTTACATTTCTCAGTCTGCTGTGGGGTTTGCTTAATTTTCAATTTCTGAGGAGGAGCTGTCTGTAACTTTTGCTTGAGATAGCAGGAAGAATGCAGAGTTTTTCTTGTTGGGCGGATTAAGATTTAAATCGCATTTCACTGTACTGTTGCTCTGTTGAAGAATTTTCTTTATTGAGCAGCACTGGTCCACAGTTCAAGACCTTGATATCTACTGAGTGAAACACTAGTCTGAAAGACTCCCCATGGGTTAGGCTATATCCACGTGTTTCTTCTGGGAGTTCAGTCTATTCTATTTCTGTGGATGCTGTCCTAATAAAAAACTACCTGGCATGGTTATGATTGACTCTGGGAAATAGGCAGGCCTTGCTAGAATGAAACCTCTTCCATCTTACAGTGTAATGCCAGTCCAGATGATGAAAGGTGCAAGACAGCAGATGGAACGAGCTGTCAGACAAATATGTCAACCCTTTCAGTGACAAAGTGATGATTGTCGCAGCTGTCTTGACATTCTGTGGTTTACCATTGCTCTGGAATAGCAGATATTTTTCTCTATTTGGGACATAAAATGTTCTTATTATTTCAGCACACTCGCAGTACCAAATATAAATGCAAAAGACAGGCAATAACAGAAAAACTATTTCCTTTTATTGATTCCTGTGTGGAAACCCACCTCATTGCTTGAAGGAATAGTTATATATTGGGAAATAAGCATGTTTGCCATCAAACCCAGACAAATTAAATGATCCACATCAACTGTCTCTGTGCATCAAAGTCCAAAAGGTACAGTATGTCCGGAGCATGTTTAACCTGCTCCAAAACAACATGTGTTTTCATCGCCATATGTAATGCACTTTGAATTGCCTGTGTTTGAAAGGTGCTATATAAATAAAGCTGCCTTGCCTTGTCTTTAAACAAAAACTGGAAGTAGGAGGAACTGCTATCCTAGCTCTGTCAAAACTGGAAAAACTCTAAAGCTTTCTTATTCACATGTTGTGTCTTGTTTGATTCCCACATAGTCACCTACCTGGCAACCCCACAATGAGAGCAGAAGTTTTAATATCATGAGTGCAGCCATCTTGCCAAGCGGTTTGCATAAAGGGCCCAAAGTTATAACTGCTCCTGAAACTATGACATCCCATTTTAAGAGGTATTGCATATGCTCAATACACAGCACATACTGTGTATAAGACAGCTTTGGACATAAATAGTAGTTTCCCCACCTTCATCCTGTCAAACCTCATTAATTTAGTACTGAACCTCATACTGGATGCACAAAGATGAAATTGATATAAATTCTCTCATATGACTCAGGACAAAAATTACAAATAAATGTATTTCTCAAAATGACATACTTTTTCTTTTATCTCACAATGCATCCTCTATTCACTTTGATCTACTACAGGTCAGTCAAATTTCTTTTAGCTCTCTTGCCCTGCTTCATATTTCAAGCACCCTCATTTTATGTTTCACGGTATATCATTACAGCATTGACTGTACAAAAGAAACAAATTATCAACAGCACCACCACTTACTGGCATAAAATCAAAACTCTCTATACTTTATCTGCTTTAAGTGTTTGCCTTTGCAATCTTTTGCTCAAGGCAGCACAAAAATTACTGCAGATGTTAGAGCGCTTTATCTCCTGTGAACTCTCAGTGGGCGTAATTGGCTCATTTTATAATTTTATAAAAGAAATATGACATAGGAGAATTGCCTTGGCTACCGACACAAGAACATATCTCACTTCTAACCAGCTCCTGCCATCAGCTGCTCACACAGCCCAATATTGCTCACACTGGATTATAGCTGCTGTTTTAAAAGGCAGGTATCAAACCAGTGAAGTGGCAAGGATTGGCAAGTTAACCAGATCTGTGAGGGAACAATTCAAACCTGTCAAAACTGATTGTGGACACTGCACTTACTAGTATTTTGTCAAATATCTAAAACTAACATTTTGTGTGCAGAGGAGGTCACTAGGAAGACTATCCCAGCTTCTGAATTCACGGAATTAAACAGGCACTGAATCAGCCCTTTTTTGACTGTTTTAATGCGATATTCCACAAACATCCACATAAAATGCACAACATAAAAGCAGCGTCTTTAGCTCAGTTTGCGTGGGAACATGACAATGTGTGTGGGACATAATGAGCATTTTTCATGTTTGGGGTGTTTTTTTATGTGTCTAACAAGGGTCTACTGCTCAGAGGGTACGTATAGGTTTGCTTATGCCATTTGAAAAGAAGAAAACTGCAGCTCCTATTTTATATATGGTCCAGTCTAAAAATAGAACTCATCTTAGTCAGTCTTCCATGCAGGCGTGAGTCATGACCCATCTAGATTTTTTTTTTTCCCCTCAAAGTGTACGCCAATGTCCACTCGATATTTGAAAACTGTCATGGCAAATATACCCTGTTCTCTCTGCACTAGCAGGCAATTGAGGCATCCAGTGGGGATCGTGCTGCTCAGGATTTAGCTGACCTCTGCTATTTCTTGCCATGCATGATAAAATTGATCATAAATAAAGAAAATTGGTCATTTAAACTGACCCATTTAACTACTCATCAATAAAAATTTTAAGTCAAGCCATACCACAAGAACCTCATGATCATGCTCTGACACAATTTGGGAGTCACCTTATGTAGATTTTCCCACCTGCAATACATTCACACATGCATATATGCATTTATTGATTCGTGCAGAAAGACATTTGACTTGTATCTTTAGTGACGAAGTAATAGAAACAGATCTGATGATGCACAATACTGACATAGGATACCATAAGATATCGATCTTTATCCTGAACATGCTGAAGGCTGCACAGTATAGCAATGCTGGTGATGTGTGCAGGGATTGTGTAGAGCAAGGCAAGTCTCTGCTTAAAGTTTAGAAGTATAATTAGCAACTTAATCATGGTCGCTCCCTCCAAATGGCTGACTGAACAGCATCCCCACAGGAGTAACAGGAGTTAGTGATGAGATAATGTTGTAATGATAAGTCATGTAGTCATGTTTAGCCTACCTAAACCACAGTAGAGTTGGGTAATGCACTTGAATAATTAATGTGTTTTTCAGTTGATCCTTAGTGAAAATTACAGGACACAAACATAGAGCTATAGTGACAGAAACAGACACCCTTCTCCACACCCATGAATACCTCTAAACAGACAGAGGGAGTGTGGAATTTTTTTTTACCATGTTCAAGCACTTCTCCAACATTTAGCTTCAAATAAAAACAACAATATCAGGTTTATGTGAGATTTTAGAAACTGGGGTTAGAAAACTAGGCTGCTGTTACAGAGAATAGGTAGAAAAATGCCCTCTTTCAGCAGTGCGAAAAATGGTCTGAAGTTAGCTATTCAAACCGACCAAATACACCAAAGTACAGTGTGTTATGTTCGAAAAAGCAGGAAATTAGTTCACCAGGCAAAGCCCGTCAGCCTAAAACTGCTGTATAGTATACTGTATAGTTATCTAACGACGAATTGCACGCTTGCCAAAATATTAATTTACCTTTTGAAGAAATGTAGCCGGACGAGTACTTTTGAGAGTGCAGTGAAGAGGCTGAAGACTTCCCAAAAGTCTCGACGCAACTTTGCCGACCATCCGAACCGAAGCCATCGTCAGCCGTCAGTTAAACCGTGTTAGCCGTATGGTTGAAGCATTCCGGGTGAAGATACTTCCGATATGCGTGTGCGTCGGAGCCCGGTGTACCAGGCGCAAACTGGCTGCTGTCTGTGTAAATATCAACAGACGAGACGACGGCTGCGGGACAGAGGGAGGCGCAGCCCAGAGCCTAGCCCGAGCTGCATACCATTTCCTCCTCAAAACAAGCACTCCGCTTCTTTTGTCTCCCCCTTTTTTCTTGTCGTTGATCTGCTTTGCATGAATCAGCCAGCAGGGAACTTCAAACAACTGACTTCTGCTGTTCAGACCTGGTGAGTGAAAATAGACATTGCAACCAAGCACCCGAGGACAAAAAATACAGCAAAAGTGCCCACACAGAAGAGCAAACATGTTTAAATGCCTACTAAGGTGCCTGCACAAAGGAGAAAACATACCAAAGTTATGAATGCCTGTCTTATGGGTATATCAGGATGAAGGGCCCTATAGTACATCTATATATATATATGACAGTCTGGAATGAAGTGCCCCCATTATTGGTGTCCTTTCAGTGGAAGAAAGTGCGATAATGCCCTGTAAAGTACCCCCACAAGCAAGAAAATATGATTGCCCTTTAAAGGTGCAGTGTGTAGGATTTAGTGGCATCTAGTGCTGAGTTTGTTGATTGCACCCAAGCCAATTACCCTCCCCCTCCCCCTCCAAGTATGTTGGAAGAGAGCTAAGATGGCTGCGAAACTCACAAAAAACGCAAAAGGCCCTCTCTGGAGCCAAAGTTTGGTTTCTTTGTTCTGGGCTACAGTAGAAACATGGCTGTGCAACATGGCGGGCTCTGTGGAAGAGGACCCACCCCATATGTTGATATAAAGGGCTCATTCTAAGGCAAGAAAAACAATGATTCATGTGCTGCCTTCAAACGGAACTCGTGAGCTTGTGGTTACGACATGGGAGGTTGAGTACACGATATGCTTGGCATTCAAATGGTTAAGTTGTGAGAACACTGCTAGGCTGCATGGACACCAAAAGACTCCTCATTGTTCTCTTGTCATTCTTCGCTTCTTTCCAAGAAATGTTGACTTGCTTTGTATTTCAACGCCATGCGGAGGCACAAGAAATGAGACGACAAATATGACAAATTTTTATATATATATAAATTAACCATTACTAAATGTCACTAGAAAGTCTGGGTGTATTATAAAATTACTAAGAAAAACTCTATATGACTAAAATTACAATATATTAACTTACCATCCACCAAAAAGTGAACTTCCACGGCCTACACGTCACAGCTTGTGAACTCAGAGATTTCAGAAAATTTCCACTTCCAAAGTCGTGAATACCACAAGAGGAGGGCGTTCATATCGTTCTTATCATGAACACGGTAAACATGACCCCATTTGAAGGCAGCATTATTTTAAGGTGACTATATAGCAAATAAAATATACTTATGAATATTGGGCTGCCAAGTCTGTTCCGCTAGATGCCACTTAAGTCTACACACTGCACCTGAAGAGGATGTAATGTACTGCCCTATGAATTGCCGTTGTAATGAGGTGAGGTTCTGTATGGGTTCCCTTCTAGTGAGAAAAAAAATAAATAAAAAAGGAAGTGCCATTTAGGTACCCTAAGTCTAACATACTGAAGTGCAGAATTGGGTGCCCACAAGTAAGTGCCCTCTAGGTGTCCCCACATGTGAGAAAACATGATGCCATGATGAGTCCCCTTTTAATGAATAAAAAACAGTGTCCTAAATGTGCCCTGTAGGGTGCAATGTATGGGAGAAAAACATTGTCAAATGAAGAGTATATTCTGAACCACCCTATATAATGTTAGTCTTAATTGAGGTTGTAGCTTTTTTACCAAACATGCATCATTCTCTGCTGATGGAGGTCCATTGAATGTATCAGGTGCCCTTTATATTTTGTCACCCCTGTCCTTCAGACAGCTGGAGTCCACCACTGACAATACTCCCTGGTTCAGTGATTAGCTGACCAAAGGTGTGCTAAATGGTAAAACAGTAGCTATAACTTCTGTTATATCTTACATGGTAACCATATAACTTGCTTAATGTAATAAGTAGTAGCCTAATAAAGACCCAATATTCCTTCCATGTGTCTCTTTCATGACCTCTCCCCAGGTGTCAAGATGGAGTTTGAAATGTTCTTTTTTTCTTTGGATGGATTGAGTATTAGATGTTATTTTTGTTATAGTTTCTGTAAAGATTTTGACATATTAAAAGTAAGGTTACTGATTTATTGTTTGAGTGTATTTCTGCTTATACCACATTTATTCATGTGACGCCTCTCCCACTGCCTTGGAGCCTGTCTTCTGGATATTTGCTGACAGTGGATGGCTGGAGGGTCGTCAGTGTAATATGGTTCCTCTGTGCCTGCCAAGTTATAAAAGCTAGTCCATGTGGTCACTCTCTCTCTCGTTTTCCTGCTGACATCCACTCTGCATCATCTTCTTTTCTTTTCTTTTCACAGGCATTTATGACCAATCACAGGAACCTTAGAAACAGCTGTAAAACCTGTTATATATTTGGACTGCTTTTCTCCAATCAACCTTCCTGAACTAACTTCAGCGATTTCTTCAACGAAACCATCAACCTGTCTCTAAGACCCCATCCCAACTAGGCTGCCTAAGGAAGTTTTACCCTTAGCTAGTACTTCTTTACTAGATATGATCAATCTGCCTTTATTAACAGGCTATGTACCACAGTCCTTTAAAGTAGCTGTAGTTAAACCTCTTCTTAAAAAACCTACTCTTGATTCAGGGGTCAGGGTCAACCCTAACAATAAACCTATATCTAACCTCCTCTTTCTCCCAAAGATCCTCAAGAAAGCAGTCGCCAAACAGTTGTGTGACTTTCTACATACCAATAGTTTGTTTGAGGATTTTCAGTAAGAACTTTGAGCGCATCATAGCACAGAGACAGCACTGGTGAAAGTTACAAATGACCTCCTAGTTGCATCAGACTAAGGACTTCTCTCTGTACTTGTCTTGTTAGATCTTAGTGCTGCATTTGACACAATTGACCATCACATGGCATTAAAGGAACTGCATTAAGCTGGTTTAAGTCCTATTTATCATATCAGTTTCAGTTTGTACACGTTAACAATGAATCCTCCATGCATGCAAAAATTAGACACAGAGTTCCACAAGGTTCTGTGCTTGGACCAGTACTATTCACCTTATATACGCTTCCTTTAGGTAATATTATTAGGAAACACTCCATAAATTTTCATTGTTATGCAGATGACATCCAAATATATATATCACTGAAGCCAGATGAAACCAATCAGTCCAAGCAGTCCTTAAGGACATGAAGACTTGGGTGACCTGCAATTGCCTGCTACTAAACTCAAACAAAACTAAAGTTATCATGTTTGGCCCTAAACACCTTAGAAACACATTGTCTAATGATAGAGCTACTCTGGGTGGCATTGCCCTGGCCTCCAGCACCACTGTAAGGAATCTGGGCTTTATCGTTGATCAGGATATGTCCTCTGACTCCCACATAAAACATATTTCATGAACTGCCTTTTTTCACATATATAATATTGCAAAAATCAGGCACATCCTGTCTCAAAAACATGCAGAAAAACTAGTCCACACATTTGTTACTTCTAGGCGGGATTATTACAATTTCTTATTATCAGGCTGCCCTAACAAGTCTCTAGAAATTCTCCAGCTGGTCCAGAATGCTGCTGCATGTGTACTGACTAAAAACTAGAAAAAGAGAAAATTTCAAGAGACTTCTTCCATTTTAGCCTTGTTGCACTGGCTTCCTGTAAAATCCAGAATAGAATTTAAAATCTCTCTCCTCACCTTCAAAGCCCTTAATGGTCAAGCAACGTCATATCTGAAAGAGCTCATAGTACCCTATTACCCCACTAGAACATTGTGTTCCCAGAATGCAGGCTTACTTGTGGTTCCTAGAGTCTCCAAAAGTGGAATAGGAGGGAAAGCTTTCAGCTATCAGGCTCATCTCCTGTGGAACCATCTTCTGGTTTAAGTCCAGGGGGCAGACACCCTCTCTATCTTTAAGACTAGGCTAAAAACTTCCCTTTTTATTAAAGCTTACAGTTAGGGCTGTCCCAGGCTTGTCTTGGACCAGCCCCTAGTTATGCTGCTAGGCCTAGACTGCCGAGGGACTTCCCATGATGCACTGAGCTCCTCTCTCTTCCTCCCCCTCTCCATCTGTACACATTCATGTACCATTCATGCATGTCACTAACTTGGCATTTTCCCTGTAGTTTTGTGCTTTGTCATCTCGCAGGAAACCTTTGGCTGTGGACCAACTGCTGATGCCTCATTGCTGCTGCTATTATTAGTCATTTTTGCCCACTGCTACTGCTATTATTATTAGGCGTATACTATTATTATTGTTGTTGTTATTGTTATTATTGTTGTTGCTGTCTGTGTCTCTCTCTCCCCTTCCCTCTTTCTCTACCCAACCAGTCCAGGCAGATGGCTGCCCACCTAGAGCTTGGTTCTGCTCAAGGTTTCTTCCTGTTAAAGGGGAGTTTTTCCTTGCTGCTGTTGCCAAGTGCTTGCTCATGGGGGAATGTTGGGTCTCTGTAAATTAAAGAGTACGGTCTAGACCGATGTGAAGTGCCCTGAGATAACTTCTGTTGTGATTTGACGCTATATAAATTAAATTGACTTGACTTGACTTTTGGTTTTGCACTTTGTTCTAAACACCTTGTTTTGTTAGCTTTACTTTTAATACATTATATTTTTTAAAGTATACTCTAGTGTGTCACAATTTAAAAAATGCTATATCTAGAAATGATAGGTACAGGACAATCCAGATTTCTTTAAGAAGCAATAAATTAAATTAAAAAGTATATAAGATTTTAAATAAGACAAACAAACCTATAACCCTGTAGCATTATATGATTATAATTATTTATAGTCAATCCTGTAGGATTATAAATAATCAAAATCCTATAGGAGTATTAAACCTGCATTCTCTGTAATGGCCAGCTGGGGGCTACACCACTGGCTCCGAAAAGAAGTCTGATTGTGTGGAAGTCTATGAGAAAATGACCCTACTTCTCACTTAATTTACACACTCTAATGAGTTTATGGTCTGAATCACTAGTTTCAAGTCTTATTCAATAGAAGATGATGTTCATTTAGTAAATTATGGTCCCATTTAATTTAAATTTGACAATAAAGCAGGGTATGCTTTAGGGCGTGGCTATGTTGTGATTAACAAGTCGCTATGACAGCGACAACGTTGATTAGTTAACGTAAACGTGGCATAACCCCAGATTCACAAAGTGTAGGCATAGCCATGGCCGTAGCTGTCGTTATTCAGTGTGTTTTCAGTTCATAAAAGTTAACTGTAACATTTTGGTCACCTAAAAAGTCTAAAAGACCCTCTAAGGAGTTCAGGACGTTCAGTTTTTCCAGTACGTACATTTTGTTTTAATGGTCTTAAGCCCATTTTTCGCTAGCGAAAATTAGCATTAGCATTAGCATTATCACAGATAACCATAGACTGTAAATGCACTGTGCTAACCAAGCTACCAGCTAGTGTTACGTCTGGGACACACTGGATGCATGATCCTCATCAGTGCGTGTGCGTTGCTGAACTGCTTCCAGTGTGGACGCTGCAAACGTGAGAGACGCACATACACACACACACGCGCTGCTCACGCATCCAGTGTGTCCCAGGCGTTACGGTCAGCTCCACCCTCTTGTCCAAATATAGTCACTCATCACTTCTGGCTCCAAAAATTCAAGATGGCAACGGTCAAAATGCCAAACTCGAGGCTTCAAAATATGACTACACACACTAATGGGTGACATCACGGTGGCTACGTACATTAGTTTTATACAGTCTATGGTTTAAACACACAAAATAGATGATTTAAGAAAACTGTCAACATTTAGCACCTACTATTGCAGTACAGCCGCCAGTGGAAGCAGGTGAAACGTTTCAGATAGCCGGGAAGAAACAGAAATAATTTACCTGCATTCAACCAAAGTAAGTTGTGTCTTGTGTCTGAATGCACTCAAACGTTACGTCAGCTTGAATTTTCATATACATTTGTTGAGAAAATTAGCACCAAATGTCTAAAATGGGTGATTCACTAGCCAAACAGAAAAACATGGTAAGACAGACTACACTGTTTCCACTTCACGATGAAATCAGTTGAATTTAGAGGCTTGAGAGGCCTAATGGATTTTTTGGCCAACTAGGGTCTGCATTAAAAGGAGAAAAAACAACTGACATATTATCACCTAGTAAAGTAACATTAGTTGTGGCAGACATGTTAGCAAACAAATACACATCCAGCAGACAGAGCAACACAGTATTCATTTTGAGTGTTTCTGGCAACTTGATGAATGAATGTCAGTAGAAAATGTATTCACCTTTTAGCTCTGTTGTGGTCTCCACCAACTTCCAAGGTTGAATATTTTTAGCTGCTAAATGCTCCACTGTGTTCACCAGCTTGTCGATCACTTTGTCTGCTGCTGGAAATAAGGTTGATGAGACTATTAAGACAGAACCAAAAAGAAAGTTGTGGACTGTGAAACCAAAACAATAAGTCCTAGAGGCATCTTTATAGAACATAAAAAACAGACAAAGAAAAAGATTTTGGCTTCTTTCTTGCCAAGTTCACTTCTCAGTCTCTTGTCTGATAACTGCCTTTCACAAGCTTTATACTAAAACCTGTCAGACAGTGACGTCTTATGCTTTGTTTTGGGGCCCTTTTGAAATTAAAAACGTGCAAGACACAACAAAGTATGATATCTCAAAAAAATGGGAAAGTGATCTCTGTGATCAAAACATTCATGAGTCATTGTTTTAAGGTCCTATTGTAGATCATATGTTAAAGAAAAGTAACCTCCCTCAAAGACCCCTATTGGTCCCTAGTCCTCACCTGGAGGAACTAGACTGACCTTACCGTACTTAACTCTCAGGAATGAGTTCATAGAGTAAGATTTATCTCTAAGTGTGTGTCAAAAGGAGCTGAATTGATTGTTACACAAAGTCCAAAACATTATCTGTGTATTAATAAAGTTTTCTTGTATAACTATTATTTTACTTGTATAACTATTTAAATATTTGATTGAGTAAATATTTAATTGTACTAAGATGTAAGTGCCTGTATCTGTGCTTATGTGTATGATTTAAGCATATGAGAAATGGAGAAAAAAGTGTTTTCAAATTATTTGTTTGATTATAGCATGCAAACAAATATTTTCATTAGCAGAGAGTGTATGCATCATTACATTTAGTCAGTCTGATTGGTGACTTGAATTTTTTTATACAAACCTTCCCTGATTCATGGGTATAGACTTATTAGTTCTTTGCCTCCACACTAATCAATGAACTCTCAGCTGTGTGATCAATAAAGGAGTAATTTGCTAATGTCTTATTCCAAAGTATGACCAGTCATCATACAGTGGACATTTAAGATAATACACTCTTGTACACATAATTATGTATACTTTTGTGTAACTTATCATACATACAGAATACTGCAATATAATCTATTGTTATTAATGTATGTTGTTTTGGGAAGTAATTATTTGTAAACCTGTGTTTCTGTAAACCCTCATAAGGGACCGAAAGGAGTAGTTGTACCACAATGCACTGGTGCAAAGTAAGACTATAATAAGAACATTCCTCTGAGTCTACCTAGGCTAAAAAAAATACCTCTCTAAAACAAAGTTGAGGGTGATAATTCATAAGAGCTGTTGTTCACTTGTCTGATTTCTGTCCTTATGCCATACTCCACAGACCAGTGTACTGAGTCCTGTAAAGCTGCTGAAAGTCATCAATACTCCCAGAGAGACGAAGAAGGAGAGCGATGAATGAAAGGCTGGATGCAATCAATACTCTCCTGGCAGGGAGGTTAGATTTTTTCTTTTTGGAAACTAACCAATTCTTTTACAAACTTACATTTGTGTATCATTTTTTATTTACAGGGAAAAGTGAGTATATAACAAAATAATGTCTAAACAACAGTGTCTTATTAGTATTAATGAGCGTCAGTCACCACATGCAAGCTAGCCTTGATAGAGACAAACTAATGAAACTGCAGACAAGATGTTCTGCCCAGTTACTGTTGTTTTTCTTTTTTCTGGTCAGCCATTATCCATCACCCCCATGCCAGATTTATCCTCATATTGGCCACAGGCTGACTGAGTAAGACTGCGTTCAGCTGTCCAGCCAAAGTTATTTTTGGGAAGTGTGCCAAGTTTCTTTTTCTAATGAGTTGGCTAGTGAGCTTTAGGCCAATGAGAAAAGCTATACTTGAATAACAAAATCTGCTTGCACAGAGATTTATGTGCAAGTTAATTATTGAATAGCAAGGTGATGCATGCAGTAAATCTATATCTGTGATGACAGAACTCTTTAAATCTAAATTATTTCACTGTGTATGTTTTTTCTGTAGACTTAAGTGTCAATCAAATTATAATTCTAAATGGATTATAAAGATTAAGAATCAAATATCTATATTGCAGGTTGGATGTCTTTACAGCTTTATGGACTCCCTGGGTTGCTGGGATTGACAGCAGACTGAGACAAACAGCTTGATTGGTGAGTTTGTCATTTTCCCTTTATCATGTGGTCGGCCTTTATTGTTCAACAGACAATCCTTAATCTGCTAAATTAATACATCAATTATTTTTAATGGCACAAGCCTCACCCTCATGAACTTGTGATTACACTGCCACCTTGTGCCCTTCAATTAGCATAACAAAATCATATGCACAATGATAATGATGAAAAATATTACAGAAATAAGCACTCTGTACATCTACTATAGAGGTACTGAACACACATATATAAGATAAAATCAAAATATAGTATAAAGCCATATTTTTGAAGTTTTGTGGTTTAAATTAGTGGAAAGGTTGAAAGAGCAGCCCTACAGTACTCTCGTAATACGACTTGCACCTTGTGGATATCTGGCACCATCTTGTGGTATCAAACAGTCACACGTTCGGCAAATGATATATTTTAGTGACATTGAAATGATGTAACAATACCTGAAATACCAGGCTGACCAAGTGACTGTGTAGTAACAGTCATGCTGTATTGATATCACACACATACACACAGCTCATTGTCAAAACATATCTTACATCTTAAGGAGCATGTTGTGAGCTCCAAATATATTACAAGCTACAAAAGGATGATGTGTTTCAAACTAATTTAAGTTTTGAATTTTAGTCATAATATTTCAAATACCAGTTTTGACAAACACTTCATGCAATTTTATCTGCATATCACTAGGACTGCAGCTAACAATTATTTTCATTATCTGCTGATTATTCTCTTGATTTGTTGATTAATTTCTTGGTCTATAAAGCATCAGTAAATAGTGAAATATTCATGTTACAATTTCAAAGGAGTCAAAGGTGAAGTCTTCAAATATTTTGTTTTGTCCAATCAACAGTCCAAAACCCAAAGATATTCAGTTTACTGTCATTTATCACAAAGAAAAGCATTGAATCATCACATCTGAGAAGTTGAAAGCAGCACATTTTCTGCATTTTTGCTTAAAAAAGACTAAAATGGTTAATTATCAAAATAGTTGCCGATTAATTTCCTGTTGATCGACTAATCGATTATTCAACTAATTGTTGCAGCTCTAAATATCAGATTAAATCCAACCTCCTGGATTTAATGTTATGAGATTGTGCTACTCACACAGACAGACACAGGCTCAGAGACGAGTTAACCATGAATTTTTAACATCTGCAGGCTGAATATCAAAGGCATGTGAAAAATTATAGATGAACCATGACAAGTCAAATCCATCTTAGGTAATTAGACAGGATGAAACACATAGAGAGAAATACAAAATGCTGTAATACTCATATACATGTTCACCTACAGTATACTGTACCTACAGTATGTTACTTAGTGTGTTCAAAGTCACCTCATCAGATGTCTCAACAACAGTACAGGATGAGGTCTCCTGTGGTATTTGGATAGTAGCCATCCATTTTTTAGCAATGCTAGCGACATGGCTCTATGGATGGCATTGTCGACCTGTCAGTCGATCTGTCAGTCCACCACATTGGTGAAAAACTGAAAATCACAACACCTATTGGACTGATTGACATGACATTTTGTACAGACATTCATGATTCCCAGAGGATGAATCGTACCGTTGATCCCCTGACTTTTCCTCTGGTGCCACCATCAGGTGAACTTTTTTGCCTTTAGTGAAATATCTTGGCAACTATTGGATGGATTGCCATGAAATTTTGTACAGATATCCATGATGCCCAGAGGACGGATCCTAATGACTTAGGTGATCACCTGACTTGTCTTCTAGTGACACCAGCAGGTGAGGGTTTTCACTTATCCTGTGAAATATCTCAACATCCACATGATGGATCAGCACAACATTTTGGTGAAAGCATTCATGTTTCCTGGATGATAAGTCATTCTGACTTTGTTGATCCCCTGATGTTTTTCTCTGGTGCCATCATGAAGTTGACATTTGTGGCTTTGAGTGAAATGTCTCAGCAAGTATAGGACGGACTTTTCATCAGGTCAAAATTTCAGTTTGTTTGTGTTGACCTGAACTTTTTTTTTGAGGTGTCCTTATATACAGTTTTATCGGATACCTGCCTTTCACAAATTTGTATTTTTTTATGTGCCCACGTTACAACATAGATTAATATCCAAACCTGTGATATAGCTGAGAATGTGTATTGTGCATTTTTATGTGTGTGTGTGTGTGTGTGTTGGCTGAGCAGAGGCAGTAGAAAGTGTAAGGCTGTTGTTTGAAGTGCTTGAGAGCGCAGAGCTGAGGTAATTGTGTCTGACGGGTGGTGATAATGATGAGGCGCAGATCAGATCAGCTGCAGATCCCCTGCCTCCAACCCCCCACTGCTCATCTTCACTTTTCCCTTCTCTCCTAATTGACCGGGCCGCGTCTCCCCCGAGCCCCTTTGTTATTATTTATTAATAATTCATCTCTAAATAATTCACACCCTTGGACCCGCAGTGTTAATTGAGCTGGGTGGGTTGGCAGTGTGGTGGGTGGGTGCATGTGGGGGGACTTTAAAACTTGGGAGGAAAAGGGAAGTGGGCCTTCCTCAACTTGTAGGGCGGCACAAAAGGGAAGAGGTTCGTTTTGTTGTGAATAGAGTTGGAGGTTTGGGGCAAATGGACACTACAGTTGTGTGTGTGTGTGTGTGTGTGTGTGTGTGTGTGTGTGTATGTGTGTTTCAGTGAGAGTGAGAGAGGGGAATGAATCACTTAAGTTTATTATGATTGGAAGCAAGGGCCTGTTTTGTATGTAAATGGTAGGAAGGGAGGTTAATAAATTAATTTTAATATTTAACTGACATTGCATTGAAGTGACAAAGCTCTTAGATTCTTAGAGTGTTCATCAACTCACACATAAATACTTCATCATTTGGAATTTACCGGAAAGTACAGCTGAAATGATTAGCTGATTGAAAGTAATCAGAAACTTTTTTGATAACCGATTAACCATTTTAGTAATTAGAATTAGAAATTTGCTGATTCTAGTTTCTCAAATGTGAAGAGTTGCTGCTTTCCTCTGTTGTAAATTGAAAATCTTTGGGTCTTGCACTATCGGTCCAACAAAACAAGACATTTGAAGATGACAACTTGGCCATTTTTAATTTTTTTCTTATTTTTATATTTAATTAAAAAAAGCAATATTTTATAATTGATTAATCAAGAAAATAACCTGTATAATTCATAAGAATTGATAGTTGTAGCCACACTGGAAAGCACAGCATAAAATTGTACACAAAGACTTTGTAAAAACTAATAAGTGAATACAACTGTGAATATAAAGTACAGCTATATGCCAATATTAACTTATTGGAGATAAATTGCAGCGGCATATATGTCATACAATAAGAAACAAGAAACTGTAGTACAGAAATGCCAAATATATGTTTAGGATAATGTAGAAACAGTAGATAGTTAATCTACCAGAAAATACTAAAAAGTTTATTTTTCAACTGTACAATGTACCTGTCAGTAAATACTTTGGTTACAATGAATTGATAAATTTAAGGGATCCTCAGAAATGTTTGTTGCTATATCATTAGGTGATTTTCTAAACAGCTTAAAGGAGGAGGATCATACACAGACTTTCATAATCTCAATCATCGCAATCAAATGTTGTAGTTTATGCCTTCATCAAGGGCCAAACAGGAATAATGTGTTGAAAACAACTTTATATACATTTTCACACATCATACAAGGCATCCTATAGGATAATTACATCATCCAGTGATCAAGCCATCATCAGAAAAGCATAAATTTGATGATGGGGGTTGAGGTGCTTCTTTGATTTTCTAAACTCTAAAATATCGATATCAGTATCATTGTCAAAAATACAGTATAAATTGGACTATAATAAGATGATGGTTGGTTTTGTTTACAATTATGATACAAGTATAATTAACTGTCATAAAATAAATACCAATAAATCATTAACTAAAATGTAATCACAACATGAGATTTTCATATATTTATAGTAATACGAACAGCATGTGGTGGTTATTGTGAAGCTGTTCTGGTAACAATCATACATTCAGCAGCAGAGCCGTCCAGTAGAGGTCAGCATCAGATCACCAGAATCTCTGCCACAAACAGTGGGGCTGCTTCATGTGTTTGCAGAGCTGCAGTTAATTTGGAATCACATGCTTTGTTTATGTTAAATTATTCATGCAACCTTTCATTAACACCCTAAACAAATACAAATTGCACGGCATAGAGGGAATCATAGCAGTCACACTGTGCCAAGGAATGTTTTCTTAAGAAAATGCCTGCTTGCTGATTTGTAAACCTGCTTACTGTATATTATTACTAAGAACCACACATCCTCACCAAATCCACTGGCCGGCTCTTCTCGCTTTCTGCTTACTAACTAGTTTGCAAGTGATTAGAATACATAAAATATGAAAAGGTTAGATTTTAGACTTTTCGTAGCCTCTGGCTGAATAGCTCATCACACTGAAACCAATGTTTAAAATTTAAGATAAATCTTAGAATTGAAAATGCCGACTGTTTCATAACAAGTTACAAAATCATTCTCTTTTTTTTCCTCCTGTTCTGTCTTCCTCTGACTCAAGCATTGGCACTGTGTCGAGTCGCTTGGGCAATGCTCGTCTTCTGAGCATTGCCTAGTTGCTAAATCTCTTTTAAGCAGAGCAATGTATCAAAAATCAAAGCAACTCTGAACCCAGTCTTTTAAAAGTTTAGATTTTTTTGTTGGGGGAAATTTCTGGGTTGGGGAAAAAAAACAAGTTGGTGTAAAAAAAAAAAAAAAAAAAAAAACTCCCCAGTTTGTGTTTCTGTAGGGAATTGTTCATCTGAAGCTGTCGACAAGGTCCATACAAGTCTCCTGCTACCATGGAGCATACAGACTGTCTTTCATGCTGCGGTGGTTTGGGACCAGAGAGGAAGGGCCAGCAGAGAGGAATCTGTCTAGCCGAGCTCAATGTGTACGCAGCATGTATTTTTGTAGACATCGCTGTAGACTTCACTTAATCTAAGAGTACATCAAAGCATCCTCTGCTCCTCTTCTCCAGCTAAATCCTTCTCTGGTCCTTATTACCAAAGTGCTCATAAATGCCTTTGGGGAGTTGAGAAGACGAAAAAACACAAACAAAAAACAAACATGTTTGCTTTTATCTTTCAAATAACTATTTATGCTGGTACAAATGAGCATTCTGAGAGGGGATCATATTGTATCATATGGGGTGAAGATGTAAAGATCTGTGCTGACTGAAAAGAACAAAAGGAAGATGGTGTGAAGCAGGGTAAATTGTTTCTGTGACGTTAGCCGGAACGTCATCATCGCTGGTAGATTTAAGAGGGCTGCCAATCTCCGAAATGTCGCTTTTTGATTCATCAAATGGTTTCAAAAAGCGCCAGTGAACATGAGATTAACAAATGGCTTGCACCAGTCTGTTTTTGATTTATTTTTGATGGCCCTGATGTGAGCATGGAAGTGAAGGGACTGGTTGTATACTCCAGTGGACCGTGAGGCCGGGGCCGGGGAGTAAACAGGCTCTCAGCGGCACATGAGTCTTTCCATCAGGATAGAGAGTGTAACCCCATGGAGATCCTAGAGAGTTCTGAAGCCAGAGATGGTGAATAATAGAACAAAGTGAGGATGAGTCTTCTGAGGTTCCACTGCTCTTCAACATCCCTCCATCGCAGGGAGAAGGGGTGTGTTTGAGAGAGAGTAAGCTGGAGAGAACACTGATAGTTGCAACTTCTCCGTCTGTCCTCACTAAACTACGACGAAAACTAAAGTTACCTGACATGTTTTTCTCTCATCAAGTAAAACGCACCAGCACATAACCAAAACTTTGCTTGAAAAACAGTTGTAATTGTAAACTGGCTCAATGACAGCGTCACAGAATGACAAAGTCTGCATTCATATGACAGCATCCAAACCTAATCCCATGGGACTGTGGGGGCCCTTCTCTTTTTTTTTTTTTTTTTTTTCTTTTTGCTTATGAAAAATTCACCACAGCCACCCCCCTACGTCTCTCTTCTGTGCGTCTCCAACACCGAGAACTGACATGCGGTAAACGGAGAAATATTCAAAGGCAGGCTGGGGCTGCCTGTCTCCCACAGGGGTCTCCTTTTTACCCCCTCATCACTGCTGAGAAATCAAAACTCTTTGGACGTCACATAGGCCGATTGAAGTTCAGTGCCTGCTCTGGAGCGGTCCCTTGCCCGATGATGGCAGGCTTCATTAGAGCTGTCACTCAGGCCCTGGCGACGGGGCAGCGCCTCAGGGCACCCTCAGGGCCCAATCAATGTTGGGGTCCCCAGGAAAGCGCCATCAAACGGCCCTATAAGACGATGCTGTAAACCTGCATTGCCGAGTTTCACGCTCATCCCCCACTGATCACATGATTAATAGCACAGCTCCACACTTTGGCCTCTATGTTTTTGAACTCTGATGCAAAGCTGCGGTCTTGTATTTTTAATCATTGACTTCCCATTGGCTCGGGAATGGAAATGTGCACCCTGGAAGTCTATATAGGAACAGTCTTATTGCAACTCTAATGATGAAGGAGAATGAAACTTCTCTCACAAACAGCTCCCCAGTAGTGGCAGTGGGAAGCAGGAGCCAGTTGTTATTTTTTGCCTCATTTCAGTCTACGTTCCCAGTGTGTTGCAATTACAATGAGTCACATGATGCAATGAAAATAAATGAGCCAGTGGGTGCTTCTCTGTCCAACAATCTCAAATCCTGGAACAATGAGATATCCACGAAATCATGGTACACAATTCAAATACAGGAGCAAACAAAACCCAAACAAAACAAAGCAAACGTCTTTGAAGAGCGAAAAACTCAGACTGCCTAAGTTCCTTTCAACAATATACAGAGTGCAATATTCTCAGTACCAGTATGTTATTCAGAGCGTTCCTCCAAATATTTGGAGAGAAGGAGGAGAGATGAAACGGGTATAGAACAATGGGACTTTGGCTGTGTTATGGCGTTCGTGCACCTCGCCCCGCCAGCCCTTTGTAGTGTGTGTTGTGTAGTGTCCGCGCCCCCCAGTTGGTCCCCCGCTTGTTCTGAGTCCAGGTGGGGTCTCAGTCCCCTCCCGCTCCCCTCCCCCCCCCCCCTATCTGCCTATTTCGCACACACCTGCTCCATCACTCACACACATACACATGCACACACCTTTTTGTTTCCAGGCATCGAAGCGCTGATTAAAGCGTCAGTAAGGGCTCCTTTGCTATTCAATTGCATTTATGTAATATTTTTCATTTAAAGCATTTTCAAAATGAGTTGTTAAACATCAGTCTTGGATCAGGACTGCTGCATCTAATCCAAATCTGACTTGGCCCATAAAATAATTTACCATTCCATAATGTTAATAACACTGAAATATTCTGTTTGATCAGCTTGGTTCAATTTAATAACATATGAGAAGGTATTTTGAGGATAAGAAGTGTCTTTACAAAAACTATTAATAAAAACTTAGTTGTATAAAAACTCAGCTGTATTTAATATATACATATTATATATACATATTAATTAAATCCATATATAATTGATCATAAACAACATCAGTGCTGTCAAGTGCTGTATTTAGATGAAGAAGGATAAAGGATGTTGCTAATTTATTCAGGCTGTCTTCTAATGGAAATTGGTAAAATATTCTCTCTGGACTGTAACACTGAACAACTTCCAAAAGTTGGGCAGAAAGTTTCCCTCATTTTAAATTCATTTCAAATGTAAAAAGTTGCCCTTAAAATGCCCAAAAGCAACACATTTGAAAGTGGTAA
Organism: Thunnus albacares; assembly: GCF_914725855.1. Lineage (NCBI taxonomy): Eukaryota > Metazoa > Chordata > Actinopteri > Scombriformes > Scombridae > Thunnus > Thunnus albacares. The sequence goes on along the minus strand of NC_058108.1, from coordinate 23,076,388 downwards.
GATATCAGTTTCAGTTTATCTCACACTCACATCAAATCCATGAGATAAACCCTTCACTGCATGTTTCCAGCTTTCCTCTTCCAGGGTGTGCTGTAGTACTGAAAACAGACCACTGGGTGATGCTGAGATGTACGCTACACGAAAATGAAGTTGTTGAGTCTGGAACAAAGACAATAAAGTAATGATTTCTCTGTCAGATATTTGGCTTTGGGTACTGAGCGCTGCTCATGTTCTTAGTAAAGGGTGATCATTAACAAGTAACAGGGACTGTAGACACCTTTTATCCAGCAATCAAAGGCAAATAACAACAAAAACAAGGTCTGACCTATATTCATTCTGCAAAAGCATCCTGAAGGAACGACAGGTACCGGGGCATCATGCACCCTCCTAGCAGTGCATTGACTCCTTATAGGATGTGAAGAGTGCACAGACTTGTCACTAAAGCCAATATGATCATCCTCTGAGGTATTTTTTACTTTTGTAAACATTGAGAAGTAACACCTTCCAACACATGATCAATAAATTCAGCTATTCAATATTAAATTTAAATCTCTCCTTCTCTCTCTCTCTCCCTGTGGGGGAGTAGAGGGGGTGTCTATGGTCAGCGTGTAGAGTCTGTGTCTGGTGGAGGTAATCCTTGGTGATCTGCCCTAATCTGTCACAGATACGCAGCTGAAGCGCAGAGAAGCTGTTAGAGGAGAGCAGAGAGGGGGATGAGAGTCAGAAGGGTGGGGGGGGGGGGGGAAGAAACTGGATTATGGCAGTACGTCTGTATTAACTCACTGGCCTTATCTCTTAAATGCTGTGCAAAAACAGCTTTGGCTTGTACACAGGGAATGGTGCTGTGTATGAGCCTGGATGTACAGTATGTGTGTGTATACGCAGGCGTATGTGTGTCATGTGAGTTGAGCTTATTTCATGCCAGCCATACAGGCCTAAGAAATAAGTGTCCCTATTATAGAGAGGAGTACGCCCAGTGCCACCTTGTGCTAGTTCATATCCTGGCCCTCCCAGCTCCCTGTAACCTGACAGCCATTCCCAAGTGATTCAGTTTCCATTTCTCCCACTTTGGTTGGGCACAGCGACCAATTTGCTTCTTGGAATACGGTTTCTCGATTTCCAGACACAGATATCAAATCTCCCTTTGTCCTCATATCTGAGACTTATGTGCTTTTGACATAATTTTTCCTGTTGAAACCACATACAATTATGGTTTACACGGTTATTGTGGAAAAATAACTAATTGTCGGTTGTCGGGGATGAAACTGTCTCACATGTCAAGTCGCGCCCTGGTTTGGAGCCTGATTTACGCAGCAGCACAGGAACACACGCATCCTTCTCACTCATAAACACACACACACACACACGCTCTTTCTCGCATGCTCACAAACTCAAAACGCGATCACAAACAACTGTTATAAAACTGATGTTGATTGATAGTCGATGCGACTCTCCCTAACACAAACAGTCAGACAGCCCAAAGCACGCACAGTCTTGCACTCGTGCAGTCCCTCAACTCCAGTCATGGGAGGGTCACCCCTTGGCCCTCAGAGAGAGAGACTGTGTGGATGTTCTCATGTTTATGTTTGGGAGATTAGCAATGATGAAAGAATGCCTTTTCAAGTCTGGGCTAGAGGGGCCTCTGTTCAATGCCCCACCCTTTCACCATACGCACGCACAAACACACACACACACACACACACACATACACACACATACACACACAAACTCCTGCACGTGTATGAATACATAGGCATATACACAGTCAGAGTAATTTCGTCATCAATCCGCGCACATATGTTCACCACATCAAAAAATTTGCAAGATTGCAGATACATTGCTTCCAAATCCATGCCTGACATTAATTCAGCTGTGTCTCAGGGTCCAGGATCTCTACCGAATGTGAAAGCTGCTCTGACACTTCACCCTCATCCATCGTCTTCCCTCTCATCTTCCCTTCTTCATCGAGCCCCAATGAAAGAGCCTCATTGTTCTACTCCTGCCTGTATGTGGTCTCTCAGTTTCTCTGATTCTCTTCCTCTTGTTCGCTCAGTCTCTCTTGCAGCCATATGCTTGGCCCTCTTTAGTGTTTCTTCATCTCATCTCCTTGTGGTGTCATGGATTATAATTTGACTTATTCATTTTTTGGGGGTTCCCGTGCCCATGCCAAGAGACAGGCCTATAACGCTCGATCTTCCTTGTCATTATCCCCCCACGCCAAACCAAACAGAGGAAGTTCTGAGGTTTAAAGCTGTCTCTCTCTTACTATCGGTTGTGGATTTGGATTAGGGAATTCCTCAGTTTGAGGGGACAACATGCTCAGGCAATTTGTTTTCCATTAGTTGTAATGTAAAGCAGGGTTTTCCAAACAAAACATGATAATCATTGGGCAAAGCCTGGACCGCATCTAGGCCTCTCCCAGAAAAATGATCTAAAGACTATTTGGTCACAGTCCCATGATCCTTTTCACTCTTGAACTATTCCATTGTCTGAAATGCATCAATCACAGGTTTGTTTGACCAGGTATTACAGGTTCTATTGTGTAACTTTTCTCCTTTATGCAAAGCTGATTCTGTTTTCTTTGGCTCCTTGTCAAGGCCCCACATGACAGTTTCACTCACTGCAGAGATTGGTGCTTGGGGAACAGCTCATACTATACGCTGGAGTTCATGCTTGTCTTTAAACTGACTAAACACTTTGATATTCCTCGTTTTTATTACCCAGTGTGGTGACTGTATCCAGCTACCTCCTTTTTGTCTTGGCAAGTAAACCATTCATTCATCAAATTGTTGGAACCACAGATGTAATTGAAGTTTTTAGTGCGATCACTGATTCTGGGGGGCCCTGGCTGTTAAGAGGCAAACTCCCTCAGGTCTTACACGCTGAAAAGTGGAAAGCACCTTTTCAGGTGAAGTCATGAGAGAGGAGTTTTGCGGTGGCAGATTGAGGATAGGGGAAATAGAGGTGTGCTGTTAGAGCGTACTGGAAAGTACTTAATTAAGCATAGATCCAGATGACTGTTATTATCTCCTGATTGGCTTGATAATGTGTTAGCTACAGGGGTGTGTAGGGAGCACTGGAGCCAACATCCCGATCATGACACGTAGAAGGTAAGGGTGAATAAAAGCAAAGGACAGATAGACATATTAAGAAGGTATAAAGGAAAGCAAAAAATGAAAAGGTGCCTTACTGAGCAGTAAACCTAGAGGCACTGGTCTAGCTGTCTGTGTGCAACATGATATGACCTCTGTGACAGCTGCTGACACTGCTTGATATGTAGACTCAGAGGTTGTGGAACCAGTCAGGAAACTATGGGAGTGTAGATAGTTGTGTCTGTGTTGTGGCGGTGTGGGGTCGGGGTTGGCATGCTTATCCAAAAATGCCGCAAGGCAAATTATACACCGTCCTCCATTTTTAGAATTGTTACTTGCAGATTGAATTGCATTCCTACGTGCCCTTCATGCCAAGAATGAGACTTCTTTTGTGTTGTACCCGCTGTCAGTCACTGTCATGGCACTTAGCGACACACAGGAATGTGATGTCACGGGTAGCTGACCTATCAGCATGCCATTAATACAGATCATTAACACTGTATATCCAGGCAGCCTGCTGGCAGCGGCCTGCCTTCTCTGCTGCTTGAGAACCGTCCACCAGTATTTGTTTGAGGCACAAAATAAGGGAACAAACATATTGACTCAATCAGTATTGTCCTCATGAAACTTGTATGAAGTAAACATCCTGGATGTATTACACAGTATATGCTTCAATATACAGCCTATAGAGTGATCAAAGCTACAGACTGCAGAGCCAGTCCATATGCAGGACAGGGTATGTGTTTGGACAGTGAAGCAGTTTGTTGATGTAGACGTACTGTATTTGTTGTACATGGGGAGCAGATGGCACTACCGTTGACCCCTCCGTGTGTCTTCCTGTCCCCTAGCTGAACCACAGCATGAGGGGGCCCTTATCTGGTCAAACTGGGCGGTGGGGAGGGGAAGGCTTTGAAGGCACGCTTGTGTGGCGATGCAATCAGGCAGACTGCTGTGGGGCCGCAAACCCACCCCCCCCACTCCCCTCTCCTCCTGTCCAATACCCCTCTTTTGCTCTTCTTCTGCTTTTCGAAATCATAGAGAGATGCTTATAGAGTGCTCCGAGGCTCCATGGGTGGTGTTTGCAGAGCGGAGGCTCCTAGACAGGCCTTGGGAATTATGCGGACGGTAGAGTCCTTCCCATTCCCCAATCACGAGTAACATCTCAAGGAGAATCTCTAAGTGATAAAACACTTACAGAAACCCAAGAGATTTGTTGCAAATTTTCCACCCTGGACAGAAAAATAAATAGAGATTATCTTTAGAGACAATATGATCCCAGTGGTCCCTCCTGACTCTACCCTCTGCATGGAGGACACAGATAAAGCCTCTCAGATATTGAATGAAAAAATGTAGACTTCTGAGATGGATAACATGTACTGTAAATGCAAATGGATGTACTGTAGTTCTTCTAGTCAAAGCTAATAGCATTGTATAGCTGTTTCGGTCTGCTGTCAAAAACTGTGTTTGTGTGGGAATATGGGTGTGTCTTTCAGTCAAGTGATTTTGTTGATGTTATTGCACTTAATGTCTGTTTGCTTTGGCTGGTAAAGTGGGAGAACAGTCTTCTTTGAGCTGTCAGTCAGGTGTCATCGAAGCTTCGGCTGTGAAATGTCTCTCGGGCCAAAGAAAGCTACTGCTCCCAGTTCAAATGTGGACGGTCGTATATAAGAACATTTGCATGTTAGCGAAAATGTATGCCAGCTCTCCTAGATTTTTCCAATTATTCTTGTGATATAAAAGACATAATTTCATCTAGCTAACCACTTTGATGCTTTCATCTTCTGCTAATATGTTCCACGCTAGCATTGTAACAACACTCTACCACTCATAGATATTGATTTGGATTAGGCTCTGTCACATTTGGGGATTGCGTAAATGAGGCTTCTTTTTTTTTTTTTCTTTATTCTCCCCTCACTCATTTTCGTTCCCCCTCTCCCTGTCACATCTCCATGCTGCCTCCTCACAGGCTCTTTGATGTGCCTGCTTTAATTTGGAGCTTAATGGAATCTGTGGCACTGCTGTGCCTATCGGTGGCAGGATCACAGATCCCAGGGTTCATTGCGGCATGCCTCCATTCTGGTGAGTGGGTGTCAAGATAGCCGTGAAACAATGGAGGAGGGCCTGTAGCCCTAGGAGACAAACAGCATTTCCAATGCAGATCGCAGAGTATCGGAAGCCCCGGTCGAGGTTATTGCCAATGTGTTTCACTGGAGGAAGTCCCATCTGTAACACCGTGTTACAGACAACTGTTGACTTCACAACACAGTATAAATTAAAAAACTATAATTAGTAGGTAATACATGAAAGCTTAGAATAACAGTTATAATGGCAACAATAACAACATCAGTAGCCATAATAATAGCAGCTGTGAAAATGATTTGGTGACGTTACATGTCATTCCTTATCTTTTTCTCCCATCTCTCCTTTATGCTGCAAACTATTGAATAAAGGCAAAAAAGTCCAGACAATATTTTTTTAAACATGCAAAGAGAGAAATCACAGATATTGATACAGTTATACAGCATCTATGAGTCCATGCAGACACATACACACATATACTGTAAATAAATGCACATCCCTGCACCTCTGCATGCATTGAAAGTACAGGAAAAGTGTGTGTTTACTCATAGTACATAATACAGATATGTGCATGTCTGGTTTGCTGTAAAATATCCTGATTTTGCAGCACATTTCTCACTGGCAACAGATTTATTTCCAGTTGAGCTACAATGAAAAAAGATAGACATTTTTATTGGATCATCATTAACACCCTTCATATATGATATGAAAATACATCCTATGCATACAAATACAAGTTGAAACTAAATTCACAGCCACTTTCACAAATCTCAACATACAACTTGTCTCATTCCTAAATGTCGGAGCGATTCAGGAGTCTGGACAGTCACTCTCAGTCAGCCTGCATCTGTTTGAACAAAACAGCAGGAATTCCTCTGTGGGATATACTGTAGCCATAATTTCTGAAACATTTATGTTTTGTAGTTAAACCTCCTGGCTTATATAGCTACATGTGTGCCCTCAGATGGTGAGAAGATCATGTTGATTTATCCCTTTGTGGCACGCTTCTTTTTCACCCGCCCTATAGTATAAAGATTCAGTTTATAGATTTTTTTAATTGGTCCTATTTAACCCATTTGCCACCTTACTGTGCATCACACATTGTTTTTAATTCTTACCAGTTGTCTCCTTTGTAGATTTTAGCCAAGGAAACTGTCAATATTCAAGTCTAACTCATAATTTAGACCATCAGGCTCAAAGTCTGGACTGCTCGCAGACTAGCAGTGCGACTGAACTTAGAAGAGATGTCAAGGATTTCATACACTGCAGTCCAGACTACAACTTTCAATCCGTGAGGGTTATAAATCAAAGCAGGTGGTTTCCTCCCCAAAAACCTCTCCACAGGATAGAGTGCTTGGGGGCAGCGGGTTATGAGTGAGTGATGATAAAAGTACGGCCATAAATCAATTTTTCAGCCTTATCAAAGGCATATTTCAATCGCTGTATGTACCGTTTAACTAGCATGCAAGTTAGAAAAAAAAAAAGGACAGAAAAAGAAGGAACTTCCATCTGTGTGTGGAAAGAAGACAGGATCTGGGATCTAAGGCCTGATGAGAATACGCCCTCAGCCATGCATTTGTACAGTATTCAAAGACACTGGCAGTCATGTTCAGACAGTATGCTAGCAGGGGGAAATCCCCCAGTACAGGGGCCTTTATCTCTCTTCACATACTCAGCTTAATGAATTCTGCTGCATGTAATGGCACATACAGGAGCTGTGTTGGAGGTGCTTTGCCTCTGTCTTTCATCCATGTTTGTATTTGATGTGTACTTGCTACAGTAGATCATTATATTGCAGGGAGAGTTGTTTTTGGCTTTGAGGTGTTGCCTTTTGGTGGTGGATGTGTTGCTCTCCTGAGTATAATGTAATCTGCATCACACAGAGGTCAGGTCAAACATTAAAATTCCACACAAGAGTTTACTCAAAATTAGAGACATGTATGCTCATAATCGATGAAATGTTAATGCAGTCTCATTTTGGCTGCATCAACAAATTATGAATGAATACAGCAATATGAAATGCTGCACGTTTAACTCGGGGTGTGTGATTGAGTTTTCTTGTGCACTGAAATTAAATCTTGCCAAACATTTCAGCGATTTCGTGCATTCACATTTAATATTTTGAACAAGCTTTGGTCAAGAAATTAAATATTTTTTTAAACAGTCAAAGTAATTAATTCTCTGAAACAGCTTCCATTCCTGTGGGGTTCAGATTAAAACACTCTACTGGAGCTGATTTGAAAAAAAAAAAAAAGTATTATTACCAGCTTCTGCATTTATTTGATGTCTGACAACTCCACATACAAAGACGTATATTACATTTGACTTCAACGCAGTTCAAAGTAAAAAAAAAAAATTTTTCTCGCTTACAGTGGAAAGAATACTCCTCATGCAGATCAAAACAGAAAAGTTAAATCTTAACTTTGGTCAAACTCAAATTCCAGTACACCCGCAGGCGTCTAAACAAGATTTGCTTTATTCGTGTAATGTAGCTTATGCTACATCAAGTTAGAAATCAGCCACTCCTGGACCAGTAGCCGCTGCTATAGTGAGCTCTCACTTCCTGTCATCCCTCTCATGTCTCTCTGAATGAGCTCAGTGATATTTAAGAGCCGTGAAGATAAAGGCACATGGCTAAATTGCTAATACCATGAAGCAGTTTACTGGCTTGGACCATGCTCTCTTGAGGCTTTGATGTGCCGACATACAAACCTTTATGGCTGCTGGTGGACACACCACCTTAGTCAACCCACGCTTCAGGACTCAAGTGTTTGCGCTCCTGCTCGTAAATCGATGTGTGCAACAAACCCAACAATGAACCTGCTTTATCCGAGCTGTCCGAGCTGTCTGTTCCATTCAAATTTGACAGATGAGGAGGTTGCGAGGCTGCAGCCCTGGCTCTCTTGGCCCTACCTGTGCAGGAGAAGCCTCTCCCTCTGATGTCTGTCTGTAAATTGACTTGCCTTTTCAGGCTTTGACCCTGATGTCTGATGTAAGACCCAGACACCCACACATCAAAGGGAACTGGGGGGGTGGGAGAATGGACTTCTATTTTGGAAGAAATATTGACTTTAGGCATTGAAGTGATGAGGCATCCAGCTTTTCGTATCCTATGTGATATTACAGAATCTAAAAATTGATTTTTTCTTTAAATCAAACCATCATAAACTATCATGGAGAAGGTACAGTGTTTTTGGTTGCCAAAACACGAATTGGATCTGTTTTGCATTATTTGGCAATTTCTCCTGGATGGATGTAAGATCAAGACCAGTAATACGCTTATTTTGTTTTTATATGCTTGGAGTTTTGTGCTCTGGTTTATTTCATATGGTTTATTCATCATTTTAACAGTCCACAGTGCCGTGGGGAGACAGATGAAAGATGTGCGAAGACGTCATAATTTTTTTTTAAAAATTGAAAATGGTGAAAAATGTCCTTCACACTTTCCACCAAGAAGATGTTTTTAAATCGCCTATTTTGCCAACCAACAGTCCAAATCCAAAACATATTCAGTTTACAAAGATGAAAAAAATGTACCACCAAAAAACCCCCACCAAAGACATATGTGCATCCTTTACAAAGTAAAAATACTCTACTATTTACTGAGGTAAAAGCAGAAAAGTATTATCAAGAAAATCTACTTAAAGTATCAAAAGGACCCTGTTTGTATTACATTATTATATATTATACTATTGGCTCTTATTACTGATGGCTTTAACAAGTAAACAGCATTGTGCTGTGGAGATGGAGCTGGCAAAAGTGGAGCTCATTTCAACAACATTGTTTTACTGTTGGGCAGTTTAATCTTTAACAATGCCACATTTCGGTTTAATGATATTATATGTATTGTATGTTAAATCTGCAATGTATCATCTAAGTATAGTTGTCAGAAAAAATGTTCTGTAGCCAAAAGTAAACATTTCCCTCTGAAATGTAATGGAGTATAAAGTAGCAGAAAATGGAAATATTCAAGTACCTAAAAATGTTCCTTAAGTAAAGTACAACTACTTTCCGTCACTCCATTTGAGAAGCTAAAACCTACAAATATTTGGCAGTTATGAAATTTTGTGTCAATCGACAAAATCAATCAAACGACTAAAACTTTCAGCACTAGTTTGCTATACATACACTCTGAGTAGACATCTTTATCTGAATAACCAAAACCAACCTCCTGCAACTCTGAAGCCAGAAATTAATTCTGAAAGATATTATATTCATGTAGACACCCTTCCTGCAAACATTGACATTTTTCATGTCAGGATTTGGAGTTTGAGAGGCTGGATTGAGAGTGGAGGAATATTGAGCTGGCCTCTCCTCCTCCTGCAGCCCAGTATCAACAAACGGGACCCAGCTGTAGTCACTAGAGACAGAGGCCACCTGCTGCTTATCCTGCAGGCCCACTCTGCTGCAGCATAAACATACCTGCACTGCTTTGGGACTGGGACATCAGGGAGAAACTGCATACACACACACACATACACACACACTAAATGCAGTGCACAGAACCAGTTCTTGAGGCCTACAGGTGCTGATTTTACTGATTGCTTAGGTCAGAACAAGGATTTGCTTCGCTGGATTCCAGTAAAGACTTCAGTGAGAGGAGCTGTGGTGAGTCACACACACTGCCAGGAAAGACTGAATTGGCAGCTCAGTAGTGTTCGTCTTGTTAACATGCAGTTAGCCAACACGTGATTTTAAAGGTTAAGTCATGATTATGATAGATAGAGATATATATATGTATAAACAATCTCACAACAATTAACATGGAATGGTTTTTATCAAAAACAGCAATTTTCTTGGCAGTAAAGGCATTTTCTTCTTCTTCTTTTGCCTGAGCAACTGATGAATCACCTGAACTAGTTTATAGGGTAATTAAAAGTGGTGAGACTGCAGCCGCCTCCACATCTCCACCACTAGTGCCACCACACACACACAGTCGGAGAGAGCTAGACTCAAAAAAACGTAACAGCACCAAAGATAACACTAAAGCCCCTGATGACGAGTCTTTACACACACACACACACACACACAAACATGAGCACACACATCTAATAGTAATACCAAAGCTCCTGATGATCTTTGTTGTGAAAAGTTAGCTGAGACTCTATAGCCATCTTCAAGGTTCAGTCAGCCGCTGTGCTCAGAGAGGAGTTTTGCGGGATGGAAAAGCATTTAAGCTGGATTCACAGTGGGGATCTCCACAAAGCACGCTCAGAAGACAGCAAAACCGAGTATTATACAGCTTTCTTTGAAGAGTGGGAAATACCAGTTGTTATGTTTCCCCAAAATAAGCAGCGAGGCACACTGTGGGTTTGTACCTTCAATTTTTCTCCTTGTACAAATAAAACTAAACATGGGGGAAACGCAAACACACACAGCCATGCATGAGCACACAGGAAAACTCTTTTAGATTCAGGGGCACATTGTATACATGGAAAAACCTCTGATTTACTGCACATGTACACATGTACACACACTACACACACATGGCAAACCGCTTCCTAACCCTTTACCGCTAACTAGAGTGTAGCAACCTGAGAGTTATGTCCCTCCTCTGACTGCTTCTCTCGTAATCGTCAGCTGGCTGCAGCCTCAGCCGCAGTGCTGCCTTGCTCAGGAGCCTCCGGGAAAACAGGCCAACCAGCCACCTGTGAGGTTGGCTGGCTGGCCTGTTGCCAGGACAGAAAACAGATATGAAAGCTAGTACCTGTGAAGGCGTCGCACTCTAGTGCAAACCATACACACCAACACTTGCACACGCACACACACAAAAGGGAAGATAATTCCCTTGCCCACATGAAAGCGGGAGGCGGTGGGCAGAACGCCAGGCAGCGCTACCTGGAGACAAAGGAGCAGCACCTCTGGGGGGGGGTTGATGTTCATCTGGGATTCAACATGCTGATGGATCCTGCCTGTAAGGGGGAGAGGGAGATTGGGCTTGTGTGTGTGTTTGTGTGTGCGCACGCAGATGAATATATTTGAGCCTGCAAGCGATGTGTGCTCCCAGCATGCTGCAGCTCCGTAGTCTGCAATTAATCTCTCCGACATCAGGCATTCCCCCAGGGGGGCCAGATTTCTCTCTGCTGCTACTGATCTCCGCCGCACAGCGGGCCTGGGGGCGTGTGGGCGGTCTGAGAGCTCACCCAGTCTACTCAGGCAGGAGGAGATCCACCTGAGATGTGAGCATTGGCAGAGCTCACCTGGTTTGGCATGGTAGATAGTGTGATGTAAGATTAGTTTTAATCGTTGGCTAATTAAGTGTAAAAAAACAATTTAAGTAATGTCATGACATGTTTAGTTTCCTCATTATTACGAGTCATTTAACTTTATGGTTTTTAACTGACCCGCTTGTTTAAACGAAAGTTTTATGTTTGAAGTACAAATACAAATTGTTCTCAGTTTCTTTTTCTTACAGTTTCTTTTTTCAGAAGCTAAGACAAACAGCCCAGATTTTAGTTTGATGACAATGCATTTTGACATTATCCAACGGGTTTTAAAAAGGCTTTTATGAACCCCTCCAGTTTGATGGCGTCTCAACTTTGAGCGTTTCCTTCAAATGATCCGACAACATGAGAATCACCAGGATTGGATTTATTCAAAACAAAGTTTTTAAACATTAGCAATGAAAGACACAGTTGTAAGAGCAAATATGAATCCAGTTGTACATCTTTGTACTGTATATATTATATCTTTTATGTTTTGAAAATCACATGCAAATTGCAAAGCATTGCTGTCTACAGAATTAAATAATCATTTTTTAAAAGTAGAGTCAAAATGAGATTGAGCAAAATATTGCAGTTGCGTATAATCAATAAGTAAAACTATTATATTATTACTATTATGATACATGTAGGCGATGTTTTCATTTGTGGCTGCAACTAACAATGATTTTCATGATCATTATTTTCTCCATTAATCAATTTATTAGTGGGTCCCAAAGCTCAAGATGACAACTTTAAATTGCTTGTGTTGTCAAACCAGCAGTTCAAAACTCAACTGTATTGATTTTATTATCATTGAAGACTTGAAAACCAGCAAATATATATAATCGTTTCAGCTCTACTCTCATTCTTATGATATGGTATCAGTGGTAGCTTGATACTGAGAACTGTAAGGTCTAAAATGTTTTAAAATTAACTTTCCACAGGCTAAAATATCAGTGATCTGACCTTATCACCCCTCTCTGTTTAAAGAAATTGCTTTGGTTTTATGGATGAGCTGTGCAAGAGGGAAAAATGACCTTTACAGAGTTACATAATCTGAACAAGAGTAAAAAAAAAAGGATGATTCTCTGGGAAACAATGCACCTTTCTGCTTTCCAAGCCTCTTGGTTCTGTTTCACGTATAGCACAGCTGACTGATAGCACCGGTGGAAACGGTGGCACTGCTGCTTCTGCTGGTGCCAGATAATCCCGTGTTTATGTTTGCATGTGTATACTGAAACATGCACAGTGTCACTCCACATCAGTACAAAAGACCTGTGATGTGAGGATTACCACACTGAAACCACACGGCGCTTTTGGTTTCATGCGGTGGGACGATGGCGGGCTGGTGCACACCACCAGCCTCTACACTGTCCTAATGATGTTGTCTGAGCACTGAGGGGTGGGGATGTAGGGGGTGGCGAGGGGGGAGCAGGGGAAAATGGGGGAGGGGGATGTTACTTATCTCCACTGCTCCGCAGCATTTCTCTTAATTAAAACTCCTATCTGTGTCTTTGAAGTTCATAATGAGTCAGTTTGGTTACGTGGAGGAACAGGGAGAAAATAAGGCCAGGGCTGATATTTATGCTGTTATTTCTCCACCTCTGATTCCTCCTGGTATTCGACACCATATTGAATGTATGTTATTGCATGTTTTGCAAGGGAGAAGGGTATTGTTGCATTTGTTGTAGAGTCTCTTATTTAGTTATTTACATGAAAACAACCTAGAGGAGCGACGATGTAAGAAATGAGGCTGATAAAAAGGAGCTAGTGCTGCTCATTTTTTCATTATGGGATGTGAATGGGTTTAATCTTATCACTGGCTGCTCCTCACAGCTTGTGCTGATCTCTCTCTCTCTCTCTCACTGCACACTCCTGCTTTCACAGGCCTTTCAGATTACAGTCAAATATTACAGCCCGTGACCAATCTCCAATTAACCAAATGTTGTAGGGGTATAGTATCACCCTTGGCTCCTTTCATGCTCCTTTAACGCCTTTTCAACGGGCTTGAATATTTTTCACTTCTGCACTATGAAATATCATTCTGTTAAAGCCTCCTTACTCTTCCGCACGGCACCAATGGAAGCTTAACCTAAATAAATCAGTCTTCCTGTAATGTATTCTAAATCAGCTTGGAATTAATTGAACCTCAAAATTGTATTCCAATCAAGTAAATTACCACAGCATCCCAGTTTTGAAAGGCTGACCAAGGAATTTTAGTGTCTCTAATTTTCGTCGCAAACTACCAGGCATAATCAAGCATTAAATGAGCTGATCTTTTGACAACATGGTCTACATGCATCTTGCTGGTTTACATGCATCTCCTTTGTTTGCGTTTTGACGTGCTTTGGCAGTGGCATCACCGTGACGTTTTATATCTCTCCTCTCTCATGTCGATTGCTTCACCCTTGTGTCCATATCCTGTCAGTGTTTTAAAGCAGATAGGAAAATAATTAGAGGCTAAAACGCTAAGCATCACGGGTAGGATAAATCACAGACAATAATGACAACCAAGATGCAAACTGCTCTGCCAACATTTGCATTTCACATTGATGAACAGATTGAAGTATCTCTGGCTGGGAGACTGTAAATGTTTTTTAACAGTGTGCGCTGTGATTCTTGTTGACCTGCATGAGTTGAAAGATAACAAAATATTTCTTCTCCAAGTATCTGACAGTCTGATTTTTTTTCTTCGAGTCCCTTTTTTTCCCACTTTTTTCTCACTAAGAGATCAACCTCACAAATAACCCGAAAACTTTCGCTCACTTCTCTCCTAAACTCCAGTTGTTCAAAGCTGGCATCTTCTCTGTTTTCTCTCAAGAAAAGAAATCAGAACCTTCAAGTCCAGATACACTGGGTGTGAAACTCCAGATAGCATTTTATTTATTTCTCTATTTTCTTCTTGAGTTGAGAGAACTTCAAAAGGACACTGAGATAGTTTGAAGCACGTTTGATGTCACCAGGGACAAATATTGCAGCTAAGACTGTTGCAAAGTTTGATGAGGTGAAAAGCTCAATATGAGACTTACTATACAGTATATGTCTTGGGGGAGAGCAAAATTGTGTCTTTGTGTTTGAAATTAGTTTGGATTCAATTTATAATATGGCTGAATTGACTTTTCAAATAAGCATTTGTCTATTTTTTTTGAGACATCATGTCAACTGAGACAGTCACTGTAATCAGAAAGGCGGTTGACATACTGTATAGCTCTGCAAAGACTGAGCTCAAAATGATTAATGCAGGAAAAGGGACTTTTAGAGTTCTTTGGATTTTTGGCAATAGATTTCCTATTTGAACTGACATAAAATATAGTTATTGGTATGTGGCTCTTAATTGCTATTTTAATTGTTTTCCACAAGTTTTTCACTGGTTCAAAGGCAGATTTGATCAGTTGGAGCCACTGAAGTTTCACATTTTGATTCTTGAACTGAATTATCTTTTATGATGCTGTAAATTTACAACAGTCTTTGAACAACGTGTAGAGTTTCTAAATTACTCTTAATCAAGTTCTGGATAACAAAGCTTTAAGGCTGATGTGTGTATGCTAACAAACATTTTTTGGCCACTTGGGGGCAGGGGAACAAGCTGTAAACACAACATTGTTGTTACGAAGTTTTCATGGCGAACATGTTAGGACACAAGTCAATTATTTATGCATCCAGCATACGCAAAGCAACATTAGCATTCATTTGGATTTGTGGTTCTGGCCATCCAACAAATGTAAGTCCAATATTCACTCTCCGTTTAGCTCTGTCTTACAATTACAATTATTTTCAATCAATACAATTACAATTATTACAATTATTAATCTTACATAGCCATAAACTGATACATTACCTCATCCCTATGCATCCTGCATCAGCTGTGTTTAATAAAAGAAAAATGGTATTAAAAATAAGTTGCGTCTTTCTTTCTCTCGCTTCCAAAACAAATGTACGTTCTAGCCAGATCAAGATCTTTACGACACGAGGCGGTGGTGCTCATGGGAAATGCAGTTTTCATTCTGGGAAAACACAACTGCTTTTGTCCACAGGGGCCGCCAAAATCAACACAAAATGAAAGTTTCCTGTAACTTTAAAAGTGCAATGTGTGACGTTCAGCCCCACTAGATGTTGCACTAGAGCAACAGCAGCTCAGAGCAAGACAAATGTGCGCGTCATTTACTCAATAAAGCTGGGGGGAAAAAATGGCATCTGAACACACGACTCATGAAACTCAGATCAAACTGTCAAACTAGGCAGTACTGATCAAATATGGATCAATATTCTGTTAACTGCATTGCCTGTTGCAATGTTTCCAGAAACATATTTTAGTGTACTGTTTAGCTGTAATATGGGAAGCTTTGTGACCTAGCCACCATGTTGAAGACGGTTGCGGGGAGGACAGTGAGGGACTCAAATGAACTAACTTGCACTGTCACATGCACTAACATGCACAATCACATGCACTAATGTGCGTCTGGACCAGCTTCCAAAACAAAGAACAGTGAAGTTCGAATAACAACACTCACAGAGGGAGTGTGACTTCATTCTCTGCTAAGGACGTGATTACTCTACTATATCTTTACATAGCAAATAGTTGTTTGCTGACATCTAGCGTGCCTGAATGTCATATATTGCACCTTTAAGATAAAAATATTGATTATTGCAGCTTTAATATTATTAACTTTGAGCTCAAAATTAAATTTAAAAAAGATGAGGAACAGAAGAAACCAAAGTTGATGTGTTTATCGTTGATATCTCAAAGGCCAGGGCTCCAGCCAATACCACATTTTCCAGCACCTCTATTACTGACACACACAGCCCAAGGCTGGAAATTGCCTTTTTGTGTCCAGAGGCAGAATTCAGTGGAGCATCTTGAGAAAATGCATCTGCAAGGACACAGAAGTCCTCTTCAGGTCTAAACCTTTGATCCTTAAGAGACCCCCACCTTCCTTTTACCCCTTAGGTACTGGCATCAGTGTAATTGAAGATCATTACCAACCCACAATGCAACCCTCTCAGCGACCGTCTCCATAATGGAAATGAATTGTGTGGCGCAGAGCAGCTCACAACAGCAGAAAATGGAAGCCAAGAGGTAGAAGGAGCGAGGGACGTATTCCAAATTGAAATGAAGTGGAAATATCCTGTCCGTGGTGCCATTGGTTAGCCAAGGAGCCGAAACGAGCAAGATTACTGGCTTACATTTGTAGCTCCTCAGTGTTTTTGTTTTGTTTCGCTGAAGTGGGGTGGTATAGGGGGGTTGTGTGTGCACTTCAAAAGAATTTGTAACAAACCTAATTCATCTGAAGCGTAGGATGAGCTGGTAAGAAAGATGAAAGATGAAAGTGAGTTGGCATGGAAACAGAAAGCACATCAGTGCTCGCTGGCACACAAAAGGGCTGCCTGTGTTGCATGTTGCATTTCTGCGGGAAGGGATCCAGAGAGGCTTTAAGTGCTATCATGACCTTACAAACAAAATTAGCCAATTATGACTAACTAGGGTGCTCAATTTCCACTTTTTTATGAGACCATGCTTATCATGTTTTTCTCTATTTTTACAGAGACCTATAATCTGGAGCATAGAATCAACATTTTTGTTACACACCTTCGAGTATATATTTTCTCCACACTTGTTATGTTGGAGTGTGCTGATCAACATGAGAGCAAATCCAAGATTTCCAAAACACCTATTAAACTCATTCCATCTCTGTTTCACTCTTTCTTCCAACCCATCTGTCCCCATCTCTGTTGTTATCACTTTTCATCTTATCTTAGACACAGGTGAAGTATTAATTGGAAAGCAGTGAGAGGCCATATATCTTTTTTTCCATTTGATCTCAGGTAGGGGATTTCCACAAGTTGCTAGTGCACAGACCTCCAGTGCTGCTGCTGCTTCACACATACACATACAAGCACACACATGCATGCACATACACGAACATACAAACCTAAAAAAACACACTGAAGAAAAGTCACCAGAATGCAATAAAAAAGTGAACATCTCAGAGAGAAAGTTTTTCTGCTAACTACAGCAGCATTCACAGAACAAACAGTCCATGTAAAAAAAAAAAAAAAAAAAAAAAAAGAAAACATTAAAGCAAGACAATCATTTCCAGAAAAGCAAACATTGTACAAGACTGTTGCCCCAAAACATTTGTGGTCAGAACATTTGAAACAAAGAGGACCTCTAAACAGGTAAACCGCCAGGACACAGTGTTTACCTTTTCATGTTCTCTCTCCGCAGAGGAGTTTGATCTTTTTCTCCTGTATATCCCGCAGTGTCACAAACACAATGCAGTGTCTCGTAGCTTCAAAGGCCCATTGGTGACAGGTTCAGGGGGAAAAGATCAAATATTCATTTCTAAGACACAGAATGGAAATTTAAATGAAATACAGTGAAAATAGGAAAATAACTGCTTGTGTCACTCGTGACAGGGACTCACTCGTGAGGGAAAAACCTTTTGGCTCTCTCGTATTTTTAAAACATTGTTCGTTGTGGTGACAATGGCTGTTTTTTCTTAAATTTGCTTGCACGGAGAGTTTCATCCTTAAAATTTGTTCTTTGTTCGTAAGTCAGAGAAACAGACAGACAGACTGAGAGCGTGATTTTAGTTTTTACTTCCATCTAAAAACCTTTTTCATCCCATTATGAAATCTTGGAGTTTCTCTCTCCTCACTGTAGCCAGCTTTTTGTGTGAAAGATCGCAGACTTGTTTTGCCCTTAATTAAAACTTTTCAGTTTGTTGCTTGTTATGGCACCAAATGTTCCCATCATATCATCATATTAACTGGCAATCCTCTCTCGGCTCACTTTTTCTGCTCACTGCATACCATCAACAAAATATCCCTCTGGGCTTCCATGGCACGCCCAGCAAAGAACTAATTGAATTAAACTGCATTAATATGACATAGTGTATGTCCTTCCAACCAAAGAAGAACATCACTCTCTAATGCCCTCATGTTTATGATTATACGAGATATTGATTCCAGCACTTAAAAGAGATGTGTGCGTTTTATCACATCACCCAAACAGCTCTCTCATGATTGCTTGTTTACAGCGAAACCCGTCTAAATCGTAAACACAGATAGCAAACATATGCATGCAAAAATTCCCACAGCAATTTGAATACCAATCCTCGGCAAACACCCTTTTACTCTTTCTATGCTCTTGCGGAGGGAGCAACTTAATCTCTCTCCTTTTAAAGGCGAGCCGGGTTGTCAACTGAAATATGGGCGGGCTGCGAACCGATTGCCAGCCGAGTGTTTCATCAATATGACAATGATAACAACGGGGTTGACCTCATGAAGCTGCCAAAGCCAAACTTCATAGAGGGAGGAGGAGCTCCCTCCACTTCTGTTGAGTGTGTGAAGAGGTGGAGGGCTTTAGTGGATTATTGTGATCCCTGCCTGGCTGGCACACGCAAGGGAGCGTCGGCGCCGAAAGTCAGGATATAAGTGAGGATCCGTCACTGCCGTCATTGTTTTCCTGATGTCACTTTTTATTGTACATTTTGATTTAAATTTGAGCTTCATTGGCCACAGGTATGGGTAAGATCTCAGTTTTCATCCTACAAGTTGCAGCCCGCCTTGTAAAACTCAAAAACAGTAAAAGCAAACACCATAACAGTCAAGATTAATTTGCCTCCTCTTTTTCTCCTGCCTTCTCCCTTGTTCTCATCTTCCCCTCACTGCATTATATCATTCCTTCTCCCCCTTACATTTTGTGTATGTGTGGATGCATCTGAAATGTGAGAGACTTGCTCCAGCAGTGGGGAAAGAGGAAGGGAGACCAGCCGGCACATGTTGAAAGGCATGGCTGCTCTTTAATGTGGCTCCAGCTCGGGAGTCCTGGGCCTAATGAGGTGCTGTGGAGCTCTGCCGCTCTATCTCACATCGCCTACCCACGAGCAGCCCACATACTGCCACTGCTGCACCATTCAGGATCATTAAGGAGATGCTCCCAAATTCCTCCAGGGACTCTGAAAGAAAAGAACAAAAAAAAAAAAAAAAAAAAAAAGAGTCCTCAAGATTGGCACACAGGAGTTTGGGTGAGAACTAGGCTTCAGTTTGCCAGCAGACCCACCCTACTGTCAGCACACACACACATTTACACACAGAAGACTCATCTTTGACCAGAACTAAGCAGCAGCCCTAGCATTTGTCTGAGTGAAGAGAAGTGCAGCAATGGTATGGTTCCCCTCTCAGACATATAGTATAAGAACAGCAGAGATATAATTTAGATTTCATCAATTTTGATTCTGATTCTGCTTATTGATTATGGTTCTTTCTGATTCTCGGCCTATTATCTGAAGAAAAGAAACGAAACATTTTGAAAGCCACAATAATTTTCAGCAGATTTGAACACCAAATGGATTTTATGATTATTTTTACTTAGAGTAAAATAAAAGTTAACATGAATATTTTCTCCCTGTATATGCAAGTTGTTATGACTACTGACTGCAACTAACATTTCTTTTTAATATCAAATAATCTGACAACATTTTTTTTTTCAATTAAT
Source organism: Thunnus albacares (assembly GCF_914725855.1). NCBI lineage: Eukaryota > Metazoa > Chordata > Actinopteri > Scombriformes > Scombridae > Thunnus > Thunnus albacares. The sequence goes on along the minus strand of NC_058108.1, from coordinate 23,056,514 downwards.
CAACTAATCATTTAGTCCAGAAGATGTCAGAGGATAGCGAAGGTTTCTGAAAATGTCACATTTTAGGGTTTAAGGTGGTTGTTTGTTTTGTCCAACCAATAGTCCAAAATCAAAGGAAATTCACTATTTACTATCACATACGATAAATAAATGCAGCAAATCCTCACAGTTGAAAAGTTGGAACTGGAGAATGCTGAATGACTTGAAGAAATTATTTTTGCACAGTGAAATATTTCTGTATTGCTACTGTCTGTTTTGAGGCTTAACTACACTTTTAGAGTGCTAGCTTCCATCTGCCATAATGTAAACATATACGTGTGTTGACACATTCATAACCACTGATGTAGATGAAAGTGCATTAGGCCCAAACTTTCTTTTCAGATATCAGTAAGCATGCTTCATAATGAATCCTTTGTTTTTATAAATTTTAACTGATTCACGTTCAGCTCAAAAACTTGAAAACTCTCTCTTTCTTTTGTCTCTGTCATAAATGCACTCAAGCTAGACCCACAGTAGATGATGAGTTAAGGATGAGTATCAAAAATGATAAAATAAATGATAAATGACATTATCTCATCTTTGATCTCATTAGGGCTTGAGCAGTCCGGTGTTTATCAGTAAGTAATAATATGGACATCAATCTACCTTTCGGTAAAAAAGATGCTGGTTTGTAAATATCATACATGTTTGATAGTACGTGCAGTGCAGGGCTGAGTTTCCAAAATAGTAATGGAGGTCACTGAACATGGACACATGTCCAAAATCTTTTGTCCTATATACAGTATATACTATAAAATTTGTCATTTATTTGAAAACGTTGCACACTACTAGTATAACTTTGTCGTCATCCTTGACCCACAACATTGCTCTGACACTGTGAAGCAAAAAAATAAACTGTTAACCTCAGTGTATAGATTGGTGTTGGTATTAATTTGAAGACTTCCACAAATGTGTAGATGTAGCTAAACATTGTGGTAGTAACTAAAAATTCTTGGTACCATGAGGCTTTTGCTGCTAAGTTTTCACAAAAATAACAAAAAAGAGAGAAAAAAAACATAACTCCACACTACCTTCTTGTATTATGGTAAGTCTGAAATGAAGTAAACGATGATTGCATCAGCTTGATGTGCTGTGAATCATCAATACTACAGAACTTTACACTATCTCAACAACAACAACATCAAAGTCTGGCAGTGTAAAAAGTAAAAAAAAATTCTGAGTAGAAAATATTGCAGTTATTTTTCAAGAGTGTGCCCGCATGTGTATGTGTCTGTATATGCATGTGATGCTGGTGCTGGTGCTGTGTGACAGTGGTATACGGCCCAACGAACAGGATGAATAATCCCCAACACCATCAACACCATCAAAGGATCCTCAACTAGGGAGCTCAGGCCATGACAGCGGCACATACAGCTAGTCTCCTAGCCTGTCTCATACCCCCTGGGGACAGCAGAGGCCGAGGAGAAAGGGAGAGAGAAATAGAGAAATGGGGGAAAAGACGAGAGAAGAGAAGGGAGAAGGAAACGAGAGGGGAAATTGGAAAGAGAGAGAAAAGTGGAGAAAAGCTAAAAAAATAAATAAAGAGAGTTGGTGGTTTAGGGGAAGAGATGATGTGAGCTGCAGTATGTTCACATGTAAGGGCTATTCCTCCAGGTGATGGAGACAAAGTGTAGTAGATTGTGTTATGTCGATTTTCTGCATTAGAAATTCCAGACAAAAAAAGATTCCACCATATATTATTATAAAGAGACTTTAAACATCTTGCTGAGCAGGCTTTTCTTTGTGATTTTTTTTCTCAGTGATTTTACAAGGTTATGTGCTATTCCTGACCCTGGATTAGCCCTAAGCCATTTCACAGGTGCTTTTAACTCCTTAGCAAATAAACATGCTGCCTTTAAGAAATACAGGGTAAAAAATAGATCGAATCCTTGGTTCACACCTGAAATCTCAGAGATGCTAAGGTTAAGGTATGCAGCATGGGCAAAACATGAGGCTCAAAGTCCTCTATGGATTAGCAGATCTTTAGATAGTTGAGAAACAAACGTGTCAGGGCAATTAGAAATGCTAAGTCATGTTATTTTGTTGATACCCTGTCCAATTGTTGTATTAATCCAGCAAAATTTTGGAAAACAATTAAGTCACTAAATCGTGGTCATGCTTACTCCCAACCCAAGCATCTTTCTCTACATTCTGTCCTTATCTCAGAAAAAGAACAAATCTGTGACATTTTTAATAGTCATTTTATCTGTTCTGGTCACCTGTTTGAAAATCCAAATCTATCTACAAATGCCTCAGTCAAGGATGGGAGCAATTGTAATAGAAATAGCCCTTTTGGTGAAAGATTTTCCCTTAGATAGTTCTCTGTTAAGGAGATATTTGATGCCTTTTGAGGCCATTTAATGGCCTCAATTAACCCAAAAAAGACTACAGGAGCAGACCTCTTGAATGCAAGACTTTTACTACTGGCTGCACCTATTATAGCTTATCCTTTACCACACAATTTTAATCTCTTATATTTCTTATATCCAGGAATATTCCTAAAGTGTGGAAAGCAGCACATGTACTGCCTCTGCATAAAGGCAGTGACACCAGCGATACAAATAACTGCCCAATCTCCAAACTGTCATGTTTAGCTAAAATCTTAGAAAAGCTCATCAATAATGAAATGTGTCAATGTCTACCTGAGCACTGCATTTTAAACCACCATCAGTCTGGTTTCAGACCTGGACATAGCCCTTGAGAGCAGCATGTAAGGTAGTAAATGATATAATTTGTTCTCTGGATAGGAATATGTTATATTTCCCTGTTCATTGATTTGTCCAAAGCATTTGACACAGTGGATCACACTGTTCTTTTGGATAGACTTAGATTAATTGGTTTTGACACAAATGCTGGTTTCACAATTATCTTACTGGCAGAACTCAAGCAATAGTTGCGGTTGGTCATCAATCTGACTTCCTTGAAGTTACAAAAGGGGTGCCACAGGGCTCAATACTTGGTCCTATCCTGTTTGCATTGTGTATAAATGACCTGGACTCATTGGTTAGTAACAGCTCTATTCATTGTTGTGCTGATGACGCATTTTTTAAAGTCAGATTTTTTGGCTGTTTGACATAAAGCTGAGCTACTGACACAGGCAAAGTGCTCCCAAGGGACTCTCAATAATTTGTTGTTCCCCTTCTCATTTCCACAAAATTGGAAATAAATGAAAAGTGCAAATCAAGAATTGCCTTTGAAGTTCTTCTTTACACATTACACGCTGTGCTGTCTCGGTGTTATGGGTGTGTAAATAGGTAGAGGTCCGTCTGCAATGAAGCGATGAGTAAAGTTTTAGCTCAGTAGTCAGCACAGTCATCCATGATCTGGGAGACTCCAGTTCGAGACCCGGTGTGGGGACCTCATTCATAAGGTAGTTTATTCATGAACACTTATTGTAACACTTTAATTTTCTAAAATGAAAAGTGTAATAAGAACAAAAACAGGATTTTTAAGCCTCTTATTCAGCTACCAGTGAGACAATAGGATACTATTTTCATACCAGATGCCAAAACACAGTGTATAATACTATAAAGATGAACTACAAGGAAGGACAATTCTGGTTAGTTATCACGTCAACAAACTTTTTTATCCCCCATTTAGGTGCTCTTCAGATAAACAGTATGAACTGTTCACCTTACAAAGTAATCTACTACAAATGTGTGCTTGCATGTAGTTGATTCTCTATTACAGTTGTTGAAGTTGCACTGCACTGGTATAACTTTTTTTGGTGGATGATCCTGGGTTTTCTTTCATGCAGTGCTGTTGTTTGAGCACAGCCTAAGCAGGTGTTCAGACTGAAATCAGCCCTGCATTAAAACAACGCAAGCGGCTGCGGTGGTGGGGGCGTGTTGCCTCAGGTACTACTGAGACATGAAATACAATCCAGGAAGTCCACTTTGAGAGAGCTGCATTTTTTCATGCAGTGCTGTTGTCTGTCTGGATACAGCCTAAAGCTGTCAATTTCCAGTGTTGGGCAAGCTACTTGGAAAGTGTAGTGAGCTAAGCTACCATTTACTCTACATTAAATGAAGCTCCACTACACTGAAGCTATGCCCCAGAGAAATGTAGCAAGCTAAGCTACAGTAACCTGGCTAAAGTAGATTGTTACATCAAAGCTACTTTTTATTTTGTATTCTATTATTATCATTATTATTATTATTATTATTATTATTATTATTATTATTATTATTATTATTATTATTATTATGTACTGTACTGTACTGTACTAGTAGCTATATCTACATAAATTTCAAGCAAATAATTTTGACTAACCAACATACTTTGGTTTGTAGAGACTTGCATTTTTGCTGGTCAAAATTAAAAACTACAAAAATAATATTTTAGAGGAATCTAAACATTTCCTCTGCCCTCCCCCCCATGCATATGATATTTAATATTTATCTTGACAATGTCAGTCAAATATGCAATATTAATGTTATCAGTCTCCCATCAAGAAGAACAGATTAATTGTTAATATTTGGTGATAACCATCTGTGGGGGTTCTGTCATAATTTAGCGTTTGTATATTAATAATAACATTCAAGCTCAACGACTTATAAACTTCAACTTCTTTTTGTCTGTTGATTATTGTCGGTCCTAACACCAGCCTATACGCACGCTACCGGCAACAACTGGACTGGTGTGCGCAATGCACCGTAGCGAAATGTGTGGTACACTTTGTAATGACAAGAACAAATAGTGATTTGCCTATTCTCATTTGTGCGCCTATCAGATGGAGCATGCGCAGAGAGGGGGTCGTGTGTTAGGTGAGCTGCATGGGTACAGACAGTGTCTCCTTTAAACATGTGGTTAACTGAAGTAACGTATATGAACAATCTCTTTCAAGTTAGAATGTGGTGTTGTAATTTAAGAACCCACAGAACAAACAAAACATGGTGGAAAACAAAACAGAAAATGGATGTGGAGAGAAAAGACGACTTTAGTTAGCAAAGAAGACTAGCCTCCATGTTGGATCATGCTAGCAATGTAAGCTATCCAGCAGCAGAGGACATCGTTAGCCTACTTACCATGGGACAAAGAGGACCTCACGAAGTGAAAATGGAAGGATTACATCCATCCAAGATTTAGGCAATGTTTTGTGTCGCACCAAGCTGCAATCGATTCTGACAAGAAGAGTGAAAAAATAAAAGTGTCAGCATTCTTCCATTTTGTGGGTGATGAAGCATTGCAAGTTTATAATAACTTTGCGTTTCATGCTGATGCAGACAAGATGAAGCTGGGTAAAATAATTGAGAAGTTTGACACTTACTGTATACCTGAAAGAAATGTGACATTTTAGAGGCACAGATTCTTCACGTGTACAGAAAACGGGACAATTGATCAATATGTGGCTGAGCTGAGGAACAGAAGCAAGACGTGTGAATTTGGGGGGCTGAAAGACTTGTTGATAAAGAGCAGACTTGTGTGCGGGATTCCAGATAATACTGTAAGGGAGAAGCCATTGAGGGAGCAAGATTTGGACCTGGAAAGAGCAATAACACTTTGTAGAGCAGTAGAGACTGTGAAAACATAAGCAAAATAACTGCTCAGTGAGAGCTGCAACGTGGATGCAGTGAGAAAGGATGCACACAGAGCAGTCAAAAAGAAGAGCGCTAGCAAACAGAGACATACAAGGAAAGACGTGGTTGATGTGGTACACAGCATCCTTCCAAAAGATGTCCAGCACGTGGTAAACCATTTAACACGTGACACTGAGTAATTCTATGTGGATGTAGTGACAAAAAACAAAACAGAAAAAAAGGACTTGATAATGACTCTGAAAGTGAATATACATATGCATATACATATTGCAATGAAGCTGGACACCATAGCTCAAAGTCCATTAAATTAGACTGAGAACTAAACTGCATGCAACAAAAGTGAAAGTTAGAGGGTACTGAGGAGCAGCAATACCTGTGAAAGGAAAATGCATGATGAAAGTGCCACACAGGAACAAGAGAGCACACACTTGCATTCATAGTGGTGCCAAAGGATGTGCAGGCCATACTATATTTACTTGCCTGTGAGAGACTAAACTTAGTAATGAGAGTGCTCGTTGTAGAAAGTGAAGGAGATACAGACTACAATGAGCTCATGAAAGAATACAGTGACCTATTCCAGGGTGTTAGCTGTCTTCCTGGGGAACACACAATCAGGGTGGATAAAAGAGTGCCATCAGTCATTCTCCCATGTTGAAAAGTGCCATTTGCTCTTCAGAAGTCACTGTAAGCAGGGTTGGAGGTTGGAAAGCCTGAAAGTGATCGAAAAGATTGATGAGCCGACCGAGTGGGTGAGTTCCCTTGTCGCTGTGGACAAAAAGAATGGACAGCCCAGAGTCTGCATGGATCCAAAAAATCTGAACAGAGCAATAAGGAGATAACACTTCAGACATCCTATAAGAGAAGAAATAATGTCACAGTTCGCAAATGCAATGTACTTCAGCAAGCTAAATGCATCATCAGGATTTTGGGAAGTTATGTTACACATCTAACAGTCCATTTGGCAGATACAGATTCCCTCGATTGCCATTCAGCATCGCGTCAGCGCCTGATGTGTCTCACAAGACAATTCACATGATCTTTGAGCACCTGAAAGGAGTGGCCACATGAGTGGATGACATCATAGTATGGAGCAGCATGAAAGCTGAACATGATGAGAGACTGAAAAATGTCCTAGAAGCAAAAAGAAAAGCCAACTTGAAGCTGAATAAAGAGAAATGCCAGCTCAAAGTGAAGGAACTGACATTTGTGGGAGACATCCAGAGCAGTGAGGGCGTCAGACCAGATCCCAGGAAAGTGTCAGCAATTGAAAACATGCCAAGGCCACAATGCAAGAACAACATACAGAGGTTTAATGGAATGATAAATTACATGAGAAAGTTCATACCCAACCTCTCCAAAAGGATGGCACCCCTGAGACAGCTAATTGAAAAAAAAAATGGCCATGAGAAGTCATGGAGTGACCTGAAGAAGCTGCTCACAGATGAACCAGTTCTGAGGTTTTATGGCCCAACGAGACCCATGAAGATTTCATCAGATCCATCACAGAGTGGGCTCGAAGCTTTTCTTCTGCAGCAGTATGATGACTGGCAACCAATCACAAACGCATCTCGCTCAATGACAGATGTGGAGACGTGACACACACAAATTGAAAAAGAACTACTCAGCATAACATATGCCTGTAAAAGATTCCACCAGTTCATGTCAAGACAGGCAATCATTGTTGAAACCGACCATAAGCCACTGATTGCGTTGTCCCAAAACCCACTCAATGACTGTACTGAAAATCTAAAGAATGTGATGTACACCCTGGGTAAGCTGATTTACACAGTCGACATGTTGTCCAGAGCTGTTGACGTGAAGGAGCTAGCAAACACCAAGATGATTGACGACGTGAATACTTGTGTGGAAATGATCACAAGTACACTGCCTGAGGCAGATGTGAAGATGGATGTCATAAAAACCGAGACAAACAAAGATGAAACTCTAAGAAGACTGAGCAAAACCATCACAGATGGATGGCCCAACATGAAGCTACTGCCCACCTGACATCAGAGAGTACTGGGACTGCAGAGCAGAACTGTCAGTGGTAGAAGACATCATCTACAAGGGAAATAAAATACTCATCCTGAAGAGTCTGCTAAAGAAATGCTCAAGAAGATCCATGGAGGACATTTTGGGATTGAAAAATGCGGTGAAAAGAAGAAAAGTGAGGTGAGGTGACGTACTGGCCATGGATCAATCAAGATGTGACAAATGAGGTGTCAAACTGCATGACATGCCTGAAACATCAAGCAAGCAATCCTGCTGAGCCACTAAAGCCACAACCAGTGCCAGACATCAGAAGGTAAGCGCTGACCTATTTGTTTCTGAAGGGAAAGACTACATTGTGGTTACAGACTACTATTCCCTGTATCCAGAGGTCTGTAGCCTTCACACTACAACAGCAGAGGCCATGGTAACATTCATAAATGCCATATTCTCCAGACATGGTGTGCCAAGCAAGGTCTTCACAGACAATGGACCACAATTTTCCAACACGAGTTTCCAACACTTTGTGGAAGAATGTAATTTTATGCACACAACGTCAAGTCCTTACTACCCACAGTCTAATGGTTTAGTGGAAAAGTCAGTCCAGACAGTGAAGAGGCTGATGCTCAAGGCAAAGGAAAGTGGAACCGACTTCTACCAGAGCCTGCTCGTGTACTGCACAGCACCGCTTTAGTGTGGTATGTCACCAGCACAACGCCCTTGCGCTGGTTCCTTTCGGGACGTTGCCTGAGATCAAACCTACCCATCCAGGAAAACCTGCTGAAAACAAAGGAGAGGGAGAAGGTGAAGAGGTTCAAGGAACAGCAAAAAGCAAAGCAGAAGTTCTATTATGACCACAGACCCTACCTGAACTTCAAACTGGTGACCATTTGAGGATTAAAGACAAAACAAGCACATGGGCAACTGTTTTCGGTGAAATCCAACCAAGGTCATACACCATTCAGACAGAAGACACTACTGTTCTGAGATGGACTCGTTGAGATCTTCTCATGGGACCAGCCACAGCAGATCAGAGGACTGATACTGCTGAACAACCTCAACACACACTTGGGAATCCATCACCTGAGGCACCAGCTCGAGTTCAAGAACAAACCCTCAAAAGATCCTCAAGACGTGAAGCCACCTGAGAGACTCATTGAACAGCTTTAAGGACACTTGCTTGGTTGTAAGGTTATAATGTTCTAATCTCTCATTATGTATTACTATAGTTGAACAAGAGTCAAAGTTGAGTTGAAAAAAGTTATTTTCATAATATAATACTCTTATTTTAAGAAAGGGAGATGTAATGAGAGGAGCAAATAGTGATTTGCCTATTCTCATTTGTATGCCTATCAGATGGAGCATGCGCAGAGAGAGGGATTGTCTGTGTGAGTTAGGTGAACTGCACGGGTGCAGACAGTGTCTCCTGTAAACATGTGACTAACTGAAGTAACATACATAAAGAACAATCTCATTCAAGGTAGACTACAGTGTCGTTATTGAAGAACCCACAGAACAAACAAACAACACTTAGCTCTGAATATGAAGTGGTCTTAGGAGAAGTGTGCATCAGTGTGGGTTAAATATAGTGTGTGTTTGTATATTTCAAATGTGGGACACACCTGACTACTACCTGAGTGCACACTGAAGTGCTCAAGACTACAAGTGTGGGTGTTGTGACGGACTCCATATTCCTCTGCTGCAGAGACATCGTTGGCATCAGCCCAAGGATTGGTAAGCGATGTCACTGTCATATGGAAGTGCCTCTGTTGGCTACACATACAGGTCCATGTATTGCAGTGGTGTCACATACTGATCCTTAGCTGTTTTCTTTCAGACCGCAGCAGAAAGCTTCACTGCGCTTGAGCTTCAGAAATGCTTGGGAAAATGTAGCTTGTATGGATGCTGCCGCACAACTTGATCAGTAAAAGGGCTTTGCTACTGAAAAGCTATTTGATTCAGAAAACAGCAACACTACCACGACGCTACTGAGAAATGTAGTTAAACTAGTAACGCTGCTACTTACAATTTACAATTACTTATTAACGCTACAATTTACACTACTTGTAGCGAAACTACTGCGCAACACTGTCAATTTCGCAAGAAGGCAAAGGAACGTCCATCAAAACTAGTTAATAAACTGAAACACTAGTATAACATGTTGGGAACTGCATAGAGACGTTAAGTCAGGATAGTAGTTGTCATCTGCTGCTCATGTATGACCAAGCAGTCATTAATAGCCAACGACATCCCGATAACGATACTTGGTCAGGCAGGGAACAAAAAAGTGTAAATTCTGATTCCTGTGGTAATTTTCTCAGAACTCAGCTAAGGTCATGGTCAGTCAATCTGAAATGAGGGATGAGCAATTAGGGGCAGTTTCATTCAATACAATTCCTTTGTGTTTCATTCATTGTTAATTTCCTCTCTCTCTTCATCTCTACCGTTCACAACTCTTTTCTCTTTGACTTCTCTGTCTCTCTAACGTTAAATACTCTCTCCTCTCCTCTCCTCTCCTCTCCTCTCCTCTCCTCTCCTCTTTGCATCAGCCTGTTACTAGCCTGTCAGACTGGGGAAATACAGTGGATCACAGCTGGCTCGATGCCCATAGATAGAGCAGCTCCCCAGCGTCCTCACACCACTGCCTCAGATCCCGGGCCAATTCTCCTGCCCCGCCTCGTAGGTCAACCTTGGCTGCTCTCTACACCCTCACACTCCGTCCCCTGAGCCGATGCCCATCCCACCACCCCTGGCACAGACACTCCTGCCTTCACTGCCAACTTTTTACACAAACCAAAGGAGATACAATGCTGTGTTATTGTTCAGAGATGGACACGTAATTAACCTTGGACCATGGGTGTTTTTACTCCGTGTCAAGACTTGTGGGGAGGTACGGAAAGCAGGTTAGCTAACAGGCAGGAATGTTAGCAGTGCATGAGGGGGGCTAAATTAATGAAAAAGCCATCCATTAACCTTTGTGGCTTGCTGGCTGCTCACTCAGCCTGGGATTCTGGATGAATCACAGCAATATAAACTGCAAATAACAGGACTTAGACAGTGTATTTATACCATATGTAAGGGTAAGCACACATCACAGCCTCTGCAAAGACCACACCCACGCTTTGTCTTTACCTTTTGCTACTGAGTGGCTCGTGAATCGTCTGAGAAGGTATTACAGTTAAATTTAGATTTGCATAGTCATAAGGCTCAAACACTGCTTTCAACATAAAGATAGTTCTTGTCACATGACCCTCTAAGCTTTCCCTCCCCCAATCTGCTACTTCTATGACACTGTTCATCAGCAATTACATAAAGCCCTTACTGCTGCTGCCGATGTTGGGCAGGATCTATTCACATGCAGATGCTACTAAATCCTCTTCTTGTTTTGTTGTGTACATGGCTCATTTTGTTTTGGCCCCCCCGCCCCCTCCCACAGCTCCCTCTTCTCCTGTGTGTGTCTCCTTGTTTGCGTTTATGGCCAAAAAACAAGGTTAAGCCCAAATGTGGATGGTACAGAAATGTTAATTGGTTGCATGCTCCATATAATCAACCCTTGCACGCTTTGGGTGACTGTATAGATGACGACTGATAAATATTTCATTGTAGGCGTGAAGCTGTATGTACAGCATCCCCCCATGCGCTCAGTGGCATCTCTCTTTTTAAGAAAAATCAGCTGAACAGTAAGCCTGATATATTTCTCTCAATTCATCCATTTCTCCCTCTTTTCCTTCTCATTCTCTGCCATCTTGTATTTAAAAAGAGGCTCACAGCTGCCCTATCAGCAGGGGCTCCCTTTCATCATACGCTGTATCCATTGCTCACCATTTTTTTCTTTCATCGCCCTCACAATAAGTCAGGAATCATGGCGACATTACGCAACATGCTGTAACACTATTACCTCATTGTCACATTTAAGCGTTGTCGTGAAGGCGGGTACAGTGTCTTCCAACACCGCAATCCAATAAATTCAAATGTCCCCTCACATGAGAGAGACAAGCTGTGACTTCCTCCTGCTGCCAGACAACCGAGTCACACTGTGGCTGGTTGGCCATCTCTAATTATTTCATGCCCCTTGGTTCGGCATGTACAGGACGACACGGCATAGTGTTGGAGAAGAATGAGGATGATTGACAGCCAGCCCCCATCCCACAGGAACTCATTAGGCTCCCTGACTAAAAGCTAGTGGGCACGCTCATGCTGCTCTTGCCTTCTTCTTCCTCTGGTCCTCCTTTTAGTCCTATATTCAGTAAGTTGGAAAAAGAAATGCCTGAACTCAGCTGCAAGCAGAGAGTGAACTTACTGTGCTCTTATCTCATCTGATCAGAGGATCAGCTCAGAATAAAGTTTTTTTTTGGGCTCAGCTCTCTTTCATTTCGAGTTTCTTTCTCTCTGCTCATCTCAGCCCCTATGATTTTTTTGCATTTTGGTTTTAGAGCGTTCTCCCTCTTGCTCGCTGTCTCTTGCGTTCTCTTTCTATTTCTCTTTGGCCCTCTTTTCTCTGCCTCTCCCAGGGTGATACAAGGCAGTGGTACGGGTTCTAAGAAGCCCTTGAAGTGTTGGCTCCTCTGAGAGTACTTTAAAAGGCCATTTCATCATGTTCATGAAGCAGCACTTGAGACTAAGCTCAAATATGACTTATGTGAAACTAGCATAAACTCCCTGGAAAGTTTAGCTGCACCCTTTACAGTTACAGTATATACCACTTTTCTGTGCTGTGGATGTCAGCTCTTGCTGCTTGTTTGTAGTCTTGCAGTTGGTTGTCTTCAGATCTTCCCATATGTACATAATGTTTCTAGTTCAAGGAAAAGGCAAAGTGAGTTACTGAATGGTGATAGGCATTAATTATGTTCAATTGTAACCCCGATCTGAGCTTTCTGGTTTCCAGAACTATTGAATCACAGGCCTCAAACACCATATTTCTTCACCGAAATTGCAGACCGGAGAGCGTGGCGTGCAAAGACACCTACTTTTAGACATCCAGTCAGTGTCCTGACTTCACTGGGCTTTGTGGAGTCACAATTATGACATGCCAATTAGACAGAGATAGAAAGATGGATGTGCAGCTCTCCAGTTTCTAATCCGCTCCCAAACCGGGAAATCTACAGACCAAGTGCATCCGATTTGGTTCACTTTCTGCCCTTCATTTAAAACATCTGTCATCAAACACAGGCCTGAGTGTACGTATGAATGAACACAAGGGTAAGAGTCTAAATTGTTGGCTCGTCTAAAAATGTCACTCAGTTAAGTGAATTGTAAAATTCATGACCCCTTGAAGAATTTGAGTTGACTATAACAAGTAGTGTGTTTACATTGATCCGTTCTTCAAAATGTTGTTTTTGTGAGTTTTACGAAAATAACATATAGTGTCTTCCACCTGTCCAAATTTGCATCTATAGTGCAAATTTTATTTTGTGTCCGCATAGCCTCAATGGTCTGTATGATGTAAATTTTGTCATCTGCACATGTTCGCCAGAGCCCGTACATGCTCATGTGTTTGGCTTTGCATTGTCCAAAACTAGACACAATTCTCTTAATACTACATTAAGTGTCTGTATGGCCATGCTCACACATGGTTGTTGCCACAAATGGTCTGTGTGTCGAGCCCACTGTCATAAATTTTGGTCTTTGCTTCATTAATTAAAGGTATACTATGCAGGATTTGTTGGTTGCTGTTTGTAAACACACAGCATTCAATGTTGGCCCCTCCTCCCCGGCTCCATGACAGAGAGAGGGAGCAGCGCTGGCAAGAACAAAGCCATGAATCAGATAAATAAAACGTTATTATCTGATTGTTTAATGGCGGTTACGTTCTAAAGTACAAATAAACCTGCCCAACACACAACCCTGCGGGAAGGTGCCACATTGCCGAATTTTGTGTAAATGCAGAGCTTCATCCTGTCCGCTGTGGCCTCTCTGCTCTGCGTGCGTGTAGCTCAGCCTCTCCCTCGGTCAAACAAACACACAGACCTGCAGCTCTTCATAAATTCATGACACAGAGACATAGAGCAGAGCAGAGGAGAGAGACAGAGCAAGCGATGTAACCTGGTCACTACACTACTTGTCCTGACCTCACACCCTGCGTGCTGTTATTGGCTGGGGGCTACACACCCACTGTCCAAAGGTTGACGCCCACAAGCGTCCAAAACACAGCAGAATAATAAGAAAATACAGGCAGAGGGCAGGGTCTCTGCAGATAAATACACTACCACACACTTCTAGTTTGTGATAAGTGATGATTTAGAGGGATTACCTTTGTATTTATTTTTTTAGAAAAATCCTGCATAGTATACCTTTAAGGAGGTGAAATTCTCCCAAAATGCAGTTGTATTGTGACTTAAATTGGTTAGCACCTGCTGTCTGAGAAAACATTCGGTTTGACTAGATTGTTTAATTCATTCATTCATTTACCACCACCATACAAACATACTTGTCTGAACGGATGCATTTAGTATTATTTAAACTGAAATTTATGTTGTTTGAATTTACAGTGACCCAACTCTGTTCACTAAAGCTGTTTGCTGTTTCTGTCTCCCAATTAGTTTCCAAACACATCTGAGCAAGTTCCCATTTGAGCTCATGCAATTCAATGTAGACAATTACTTCTCCTACTTGCAGTGTAGCACCAAGACTTTAAGGCTCAACAGCTTGTTGTGGGAGCTGGGGTAAATATGCTGCTGTTTGAGGAAATGTTGATGGTGAAATCACACAGTTTCATCTGCGATTAACATTATTTACGACATTGTTTGGTCTTGGTTTAGCAGTAAGAAATTAATGATGGATTTTAGGAGGCCATAAACACAATCTTTTTTGGTGCCAAGCCAATGGTTAAATATAAATTAAGAAGAAAGCGGAAGATCAATGGGATTTCTATCACTCTCAAATCCCTGTTGCTTTGTGTTTTGTTTGAAGTCTCAAGTGAAGAGCTCATTCACACTAAAATCAAAGACCTGTCATCTTGGTTGCAGTAAGAGCAGATAATATCATGGTACAGGATTGTGGGTATGAGTTCGTTATTAAGCCTTTATTGTTGTTTCCACTGGGAGGTTTATTTGAACTAGTCTTTGACTCTGTTGTGCTCTGCCTGCTGACCGACATCTTTAGACCACTTATTGATTGTCATTAGGGACCAGTGAACAGCCCCTTGGGATTTTAAACACATTTCTAACAGATTCTGCACATACAGTACAACTGACTGCTAATGATTACCAAGCAACACAAATGGGAAAGACTTGCTTTTTGAAAATTACATAAAACAAAAAGGACTCTTCATATGAACTTTTATGGTGAAAATCAATCAAAAGCCTTCTTTTGTATGCCTACTTCTTAACATTTTGGTTGTATTTTACATAAATATCCTAAAATATAATAATAATCCTAAAATATTACAAAGTACATCATTAAAATGACAAATCAACATAAAATCCTACAAACTGCTTTATTCTTGCTTTGTTTGACTATTTTGACTCCACTTACTAGGGAGAGCTTAGGTCAGTGATAAATCTCAGTTTGTATAATTGTTTTAAAAATAATTACATGTATTATGAGGCACTCAGTTGAGTGACTCACTAAACATTTCTTAACAGAGAACCCGGAGCAAATACTGATGTAACATAATGAAACAGACTGTGTTTAACCTGGTTCCAACACTTTTTTTACTTATTGTACCACACTATATAGCCAGTATGACAACAGCATTGTTTATAAAGCTTCTGTTCTCTACTCACTATGGGAATACACACAATGATACCTTGGAAGTCTTAAAAGACTCAGCCATTAGACAGGACACTTAAGTATAGAGCAATTTTTTTTGTAATAAGATTATACAGAAAAACTGGAGAAACAAAGAAGAAAACATTTCAAATCCCTGATGTTAAATTATAGATCAATAACAAATATATTTTTTCCAAATAAAATGTCTTTTGGTTTGGTAACTGGTTACAGTATATCAATGCACTTGAAATTTCATTAAAAGAAAATGTTGGTTGTATTGTAATAGTGTCATTCTTGCCGACAATACTTATGACAATAATTAATGTTAACTGTCGGTATATATACTGTATGTGACGATGTATATCAAAATCCCATTACATTTGTTTTCTGGAAGACAGCTACTGGTGGCTTCAGGTACCAGCAGGTGTACATAAAAACTCCAACTGATAAGACCATTACAGATTTTTAGAGAATCCCACCACTCCACCCATCTCATGAAGTAAAACCGTCCTCTTCTCCATCACTTGGTTTACATTTTGAAATCAAAATGTAAAGTCAGGAATCAGCTTTTGATTGTAATTTTTAAAAAATTCTTATCTCCTATATGGGTTACATTTATATGCAACTATTTTGACTTTGAAAAATATATTTGGGGGGTATATAATTGCTTTTCTTCAGTTTTTTTTAGTGATATAAAATATCAGCAAAAATGATCCATGACAGTGTTTTCAATTGTTTACAATATCCACTTGTAGCAACAAAAGTATGCTTAAAGACTACTAAAATAATTTTCTTAAGGTTAGGGAAAAGTCATGTTTGAGTACTAACAATGTCAGTGTACTAAGCAGGACATAAATCCACACTGCCATCAGCAAAGCAAAATACTACACACTAGAGCTGCAACAATTAGTCGATCAATTTCTGTCAACTGACTGATCAATTAATTTGACAACCATTTTAATAATTGAATAATCATTTTAGTCATATTTTGAGGAAAATTTGCTGGTTGCAGCCTCTCAAATCTGAGAATTTGAAGCTTTTATGTGTCATACATAAACTGAATATCTTTGGACTGTTAATCAGACAAAACAAAACATTTGAAGACAACCTGAACCTTGAACTTCAAGAAATTATAACAGGCATTTTTCATTATTTTCCAACATTTTATAGACAAAATGATCAATCATCAAGAAAAAGTGCTTTAGTTGCAGTCCTGTACTACAAACATCAACACTTACTTTTTGCTGAACTACATTAAATCACTTGTCTTCCTGTACTGAAAACTCCAGTATTGTTTAGAAAATCACACAAAATATCGTGTGTTTCTAAATGATACATTTTCACAAGAGACATGGTCCTATCGATGATTTCTTGTGATGCTGTGGAGCAGGATGTGGTCATGGCAGACGTAAAAAAAAAAGCGTTACAGGAGCATATTGTGCGAGCCTTCACTTATATTAAACATGTAAAGCCATAGAGGAAACCCACACGCTACATCACCAAGAGTAATGAGATGAGACAAACACAAACCACAAGCAGCAACAGAGAAATTCTAGTCCTGTCAGACGTCACGACAAGGCCACTGAATGTAAATAAACACTTGTGTGTGACAGAAAGAAGGCGAGAGAGTGTGTGTATTGCTGTAATCGTGTGCGACCATGGATTTTAATTGTGCTGCGCCCAGAATGTCTCGACCAATCGGATCGCTTACTTGGGCATGCTTCAGGGTGACCGCAAAGGAACAAAAAACAAATGCTGGGCAAACAAACTAGCCCTGATCCGAAGCCACCGAGCCCATCCTGTCTTAGCAGCAACAGAGCTGTCACGCGGCTTTCAGGAACAGACCCCCATTCCTCCACGCTTTCTCCTTTTAGATTTTCCTCTCAGGTTTTTCCTTTTAGCCCCATTTTTTCCCTTTTACTTTGCTCTCCTCTTCTTAACTTACTGTTGTCTCTCCCTCTCTTTCTCGATACTCTCCTTCTCCCTCCCTTCTTCTCTCCCTCCGTGTCACTCGGCCCATCTGGGCTGTCTGGTAGAGTTGGGAACATCGGTCCCTGTCAGGGGAGCTCAGTGGGGCCCTGTTGAAGACACAAAGGGCGGATTACTGCAGCTGCCAGTCACACTAAGACCCACACAGCAGCTCTTCGGAGTCTATACCAGTGTCCTCAACCCTCACACCCAGCCCTATCACAAAGGGACATCATTAGCTCCAGCACAAAGGAGCCCCCTGCTCACCCCGTCTTAAGCAACACTGCAATCAGGCTCACAAGTAGCGTGATTAGTGAAGATAATATGCATGTGTAATGTATGCTAAGGCAGTGTCATCTGCTCAAAATAGGAAGGGTGTGTTTGGAAGGGGGCTTTGTTTTTGGGGAGCATCTTTTCACCACGCTCACAAATGCGAGTTCTCTCACTTTTCAAAAATCTTAAAACATCAATATGCCCTTTTTGTCTGTTTTTGCATGACAGCACAACATTCAATCACTTTTGGTTGCACAAGTAGGAGTGCGATCATACATTATAAGCATCAATATAAATTAGATAGAGTACGAGATTCCAGATTCAACAAATACAAAAAGTTTATGTTTACGTTTCTGTGTCTTTTTTTTCCCTTTAAACAATTTTTGAATCATTTTACAGTGTCAGAGGATTAAACTTAACTTCTTGAAATGATCATGCTCGACCGAATGGATATATTATATATTAACCAATTTCAATTATACATCAAAAAGGTGTGTTTTAATTGGACTTTCCAGGAGACTTTCACTCCTCGTCTTGATGATGGCATGTGTTGAAAATGTGTTTTTGTCTCTGAAATCATTACATTTGATCTTAATTGCAAGAACAAAGACTCCCCCACCCATCACTCTCTCACCATCAAACAACCACAACACACATTGTTTCCTTTTGTTTTTTTTTTTTCTTCTTCTTCTCATTCAGTAATTTCTCGTATCATTGAGGAGAAACAGTTGTGCGATGTCGTGTTGGAGCAAGATTATTTTCATTTTCCCCCACTGTGATCCAGCCCGATCCCCTATGACAGATCACACTGAGCATCTGGCTTGATCTGTTAATGCACCGAAGCCAAGCAGCACGCAGGGTGCCTAAAACACACATTCAATGCTCCAACACACATGCTGGGTTGCCAACATTGTCCGGCATGGTTATAGTATTGGCTGTACTATAACTAATAATGTCTCCATTCAGGCGGTTTGGCCAGTGAGAACACTGAAATCAATGCAAACATGGAGAACTGTTTTCTTTCTTTCTGAGCAATATGAGAATGTTTTGCTGTTCTGTCTTTGGCCAAGTTATTCCGCTGAAACTCTGCATCCAGACTGCATAATAACGATCAAAGGGTCAATAGTTCTGGTGCTCATGTCGATGCTCTCGATGCACGCCTTGAAATCTTAGTAAAATGTCTCCCTGAGTGGATGTCTGTTGGGTCTTAAATACCAGGATGTATACACCATGTATTTTTCAAGTACTAGATATGATGGAAGGCACGTGTCTGCAATGACTTTCATTTACCGTAACTAATAAAATTACAGTACCTCTTGTTAGAAATGTTTTGCACATCTTCCCCTTTTATAGGTTTGTTGATGAACTAGACTTTTCCATATCAATTGTTTTATCATTGACGAGGGGAATTCTCATAACATGTGAAAGTCTTTGAATTTGTTGGATTAAAGCAAGGAACAATTTAAAAAATGGGGCTCGAAGGCTCGATAAAGAGATTCGGAATGCCTTTTAAGTCTGAACCTGGACCAGTGGCAGTCTACAAAGAGAGGAAACATTCACATGTTTTATGTGTTGTGGGAGGGATTTGTGTCTACGGAAATTTGTGAACATTTTCAGTGTCATCTCCGAAGGATTGGCCTCTCTTAAATCATCATCTGGGTGTTCTCTCTCTCATCTCTCTCGGTCTCTTTGTCTTTGCATCTGACATTGTGGTGCCTGAAAGTGGTGACCCTAACAGCATTGGCATTCCCAGACATATCAAACGTCTAGGCAGCGACTGTACTGGACGGAGATGAAAACAGAGAAATGCACAGGGGAGCCTTGTTTATGAGCATCACTTCAAGTCAAAGCCAAGGCAAGTCAACAGGAGCACTGAAATCAGAGGAGGACAAATGACATTAACAGCAGTGGGAAAGCACAAACACTGGAAAAATCTACAGGGGCAGTAGGTCACCACACCCTGAATAAAAAAGCCTTCCTGATACATTTTAATTGCACACAAAGAAATTTGGGAAAAAAGTAGCATGGATGTTTACAGAATGTGGCATTTCTTTAAGGTGTGGTGGCACTAAATCTCACTCTCGCAGGCCTTTCATGACTACACTTTATGAAGCAGATGGCAGGGCGAGGCAGGGCAAGAGGGATTTTGGCACAGCCTCTTCACTATACATCCTCTGGGATTTTACTGTTTCAAATTTGGCTCAAATTGGGGTCATGACTTGGGTGAGACTGAGGCCAAGAGTTCAAACGCTCTCTTGGCCACATCATTTTAGCATAATAAAATTAGCAACAAGACAAAACAGGTTTACAGTAGACTGCATGTCCCTGGCCCCCCATACTACGTACATGCATACATCGCACCCCTGAAATATTACCTGCAACCACATGTTGGAGCGCAAAGGAACTGGGAGGGGAAAATATGACATTTCCACTTTAGAGTCGGTCCAGAAATGAAAGCCAGTTATAGAGAGACGAGGTCTGCCTTTGATCTCGACTCCCAGACCGACAAGAACAATAACACACTCATTTACCAACACATGAAGTCATGCATGCACACAAACATAAACCTCAACACACATTTTCCAAAATCTTTTTGAACAATGTCTCTACACACAATTACTCACACACAATCCCAGACAGAACTTTTAAATGGGTGTTGGTGTATGTGAAACAAGACAAATAACTTTTTTTTTTGCTATTTTCAGGATAATACAGATTTTATTGATGTCATTTGAGATATTACATAAAGTAAATTTCAATATTAGTAATCACCACTTTTAATCAGAAATAATTAAAGCAGTGACAGGATAAGTAAATCACTTTTGTCTACTCAAGAATATGGCCATTCTTTTTTCTCCTTTGCCTGAGGCCTGCCAAGAAGAAGTGACTCATTTGCAACAATTTCTTCATGTTGGGAGACGTGGGGGAAAAACCCTTAGACAAAGGAAAGAAATGAGTTGTTTCCCCACTCCGAAACAGAGTCAAACACAGCCTTCCTAAAAAAAAAAAACACTCATCTGATGCTTTTTAAATACAGCAAAGGAGTGGAGCCAAGGTGCCTAACTAAACCCGTCAAATTGGCAGCATGTGCCTGCGTCTGGAAATGCTTTCCTCTCTAGTAACAACTCCGGGGAATTGTGGACTTTTCCTCTTGTGAGAATAGAAGAAATCAATCAGCAGGAGTAAGTATCACACTCCAGTGGTTTTAACAGTTATATCCTGGTGGTGTAAGCTGGTGAAACAAACAAGAGAACTGGCGTGCTCAACTCAAATGTCTTCAAAGTGTAACGGGTGCCGACCCAAAAGGCACGAAAATAGCAAATGAAGTAGTCAGCACTCGCAAATAAGTATGTAACACTTTTAATAATGCACAGCAGCAGAAGGAAACGGACGCGTTTCAGCCCTAGGCTTTCCTCAGCGTTTCTGAGACATATGTGGGTGTGACCCCTATTAAACAGCAGCCAGGGACCTGCTAGTGATTAACAACCAGCTGATACAGATCATCAAAACAACATCATCAAAAGACAAATAAGCAGTAAGAAAAATTAAGTCATAAGAAGAAATATATCACATTCTGTTAATACAACAACCAGATAATTGACCAATTCATTTATACACTAAGAAAACGCATGTATGTACATATGTAAACTCATCATGTGTATACCATCCATAGAAAATATAAATACATCAATAATACTCATCTGTATTCATAAAAAAACAAGACAAAAACAATTGATCATTAAAGCCTCTAGGATACTCAGTCTGTAAGGAGTGTATCTAACAGGCCTCTCTTTGGAGAAGTGTAAGCTGGTGCGCAGAGGAAGTCAACTACCAACCTGGTTAAATATTTCTTGCTTGGGCTCTTCACACACACACCCTTTCCATCTGTGGGAAACATCATGGCAACTAGTGATGGGACTGCACAAACTGATCCAAGGCGTCCCGGTGGCCTTGTGGTTATGATGCATACTATGTGGTTGCATCATCCCCTGTTTAATTCTAGTTGATTCAAGCCTCTCCTCTCTTCTCTTTCCTGTCTGTATCTTCACTGTGATCTATCTAAAAAAAAAGGCAAAGGCCAAAAATTAATCTTAAAAAAAAAACATAAGCACATTCACAGTGATAAGCTATCTAGGGTTGGCTCTAAATTGGAACTGTCCCAAATTTATAAAATGCGAGGATTCATTAAGAAACGTGCTTTTTGATTTCACTTATTGATTCTTAAAAGCTCTTAAAAGTTTGAACTTACTTTCATTTCACACCAAAGGACGTTCATGACAAAAATTTACTGTAGCATGATGTAAGAATGCAGTGTTTTTGATGTCACAGCTCAAGTCACCATGCTACACAATAGTAAAATTAGTGCATCCAACACAAGAATGAAACAAATGAAATGAATGAACAACAATGGACAACATGTTCTACCTCCTGAACCACAGCTGCCACAAGTTTTGTTCGAAAAGTGAAAAATGTCAAAAATTTAACTTCTGCATGGCGCATTTACTTAATTTTAACTTTCAACCAAGAATAGAGAACTGCATTTGCTGCTTCCATGTCAATTGAAAATGACATCAAAATACATCACTCACTACTGGTTAGGGAAACAAACTAAATAACCCATCCTCCCAATAAGATCATGAACACAATATCAGGCTGAATTAATGAAGTAAAGCAAAATTACAGTTTAGTCATTTTTATGACAAATGACTGCTTACCTCAGCCTAAATTTGCTGAAAATAAAGTTTTAAAAAATATATATAAGATATTTTGGTTTCTTTTCTTAGTCAGATAATATGCCAACAATCTGAACCGGATATTATAAGAACTGGAATCTAAATCAGAATTGATAAAATCTAAACAATCTTAACCTTCTCGCATCCAGGTGCAGTCACGCACAAGGTTCCAAATATGTTCACAGGCTTCCGCACTCACAGACACACACACACACACACACACACACACACACACATTGAGTCAAACCAGGCTGGCTGTGTTTACTGTTTAGCCCTGCGTGTTGATGTGATGAGACACCCAGGCTGATAACACAGGGCCAGAGGTACTGCCGCTCCGTGTTTGATCTCAGGCAGCCGAGGCGGGCTGAGGCTTGGCGACGGGCACAGACAGAGGAGCGGGGTCAGCGAGGTGTGCTGTGTGCTTGATTACAGACTGGATGGGGGCCCCGCGACCTCTTAGCAGGTCAGCTCTGACCCCTGACCCTGACACAGCAGGCCCTGACGCAACGCTCAATGCTTTCTCCAATAACACAGTGGGATGAAAGGAGTAGCTGTGTGCGCTGAGAGGACTGGACCACTTCCCCTTTGGACCTGAAGAATGCAGCACAACACAGCAGCGCGCAGTGGAGGACGGCTGGTGGAGAAGCTCGGCCAGTCTCTGGACATATGTAAGGCCCTGCACAATGAAAAAGGAGCCTTGTCATGCCTCTCTAACCTGATCAATTATAACTTGCCCTTTCCCACTGCGTAACTGAATGAAAAGCCCCTAAACTTTCACTTACTGTCGGAACAAATGTTTTTTAGTCACTCTAGAGGTGTGGCTCTATGGCAATATTGGTCTGTCGGTCTAGACTGAAATATCTCAACAACTACTTGACAGATTGCAAATGATATTTGGTGCAGACATTCAGGTCCCTTGAGGATGAAGCCTACTGACTTCACAACTTTTCCTACAGTGCTTTCACATATCCAGAGAAATATCTTAACATCTACTAAATAGATTGGCACAGAAGTTGGTACAGATGTTCATGGTTCCCAGACAGTCTCCTAATGACTTTGGTGAACCCTGACTTTTCCCCTAGCGCCACCATAAGGTTTACATTTGTGGCTTTGAGTGAAAAGTCTCGACAAATGTGATGAAAGTTGGCACAGACATTTTTGTATCCCTCAGGATGAATTGTAATAACTTTGGTGATCCCTTCGTACAGCACACAGAGTTGCCCCTATCAACAATAGAAGTCCATGGTGCCAATTGGCAAGCTCAGCAGATTTCCGTAAATTCCTGCAAACTGAGAGTCCGCTGCAGAGAAGGTGGCCGTCCCAGCTGGGTGAAGTTTGTAGGTAAACACCCTCACCATCAGTTTCCCTCAAGGCACCTGGGTCAGCCAAGTGTTAATCTGCCCATTAGTCTTCACAGGTGACAGCAGGACGGGGCTGCATGTACACACACAGTAGGGAAAGACTGCCTGTCATGATATTATATGCCCCAGAGGATTTTTCTTTTGGCTGCAGCGAGGCAGCACCTCCAACTATTGGTGCTTTATGGACACACTTGTGTGTTGAAACAGTGTGGAAAGCCAGACAGGAGAAGGAGATTGTGTCTGTGCATGTGCATGTTTGTCCAATGTTGTCTAGCAGTGATGGCGGCATGCAAGCACTCAGGTTTTTGAAGTTTGGAGAATGTAAGTTAATACCGTCTCGCCTGTGAGAGTGAGCCAAGTCTCAGAGGAAAAGTGATCCCTAACTCTCCCTCTCTTTCTCTGAGAAGCTTACTCAGTGCCGATCTCTCTCTCTTCTGTCAGCATCACTGACTGGTGAGGAGAGCAGGGTGGAGTCTGGTGCCGCTTGGCGTGAATCACTCTTTATCTCTGTGAGTAAGACAATAGAGGAGTCTGCTGATTGGATTTGGTAATCTGTACGATGTGAGGAGTGGATCCTCCTGAGGAACTTGTTTTTCAAGTACATAATTTCAGATGTTAAAATGCTAATCATTTTTAATTGTTTTAATTGTGATGTTTGTTATCTTGCCTTTATTCTTGGATTCATCGCTTTCTTTTTACATACTGCAGCCTCTCCTTTCCAAATTGGACACATCCAAAATATATACATAGCATGACAAATTCCCCCTCCTTTTCCATCAAGGAGATAATTTCATTTTAATGACAGTTTGTCTGAGACAGCCTCCTGACAGTGTTGCCATAAATCAACAGATCACACGTCGGCCCCTCTCTTCCTTCACCTTACCCCCAAGACACTTTCCTCCCCTTCAAGACAGTGACTCATCTTCCACCAATCAAAGAACAGCACAAATAATCACTCACCTTGGACCTCCCCCGGTTTTTGATTTGCACGTTTGATAAATGGTGTCTTTTTGCAGCTTTAATTGCAAGCTCTTTTCATCATAATTTGATGTTTGTTTCCTGTCGTTTTCTTGGAGATGGCAGCGAACGCAGGGCTATAATTTCTACATCAAGGAAGTTGTTATGGATGACTAGCAGGTGGAATAGACAGCAGAGAAGGGATTTCACCATTGAGCTCACCTGGCAAGTGAATTTAGGAGCTGATATTGACAAATCATCACACAGAACACACGCAGACACAGAAACACACACGTACACACGAGGCACAATGAGCGAACTCGAGATAATTAGGGTAATTTTTTGTTTGAAGTATTATGCATTGCAATGAAAATAGAACAGAAAAGATGAGACAATAATAGATCTAAAGAGGACCTTGACTGAATGCTGTTCCAACAAAGAGCATTTTGTTTGACACAATTCATATTGTCTGCTATAACTGATATACTCTCGCAACTTTATAAGAAGGGGAAACAAACATCATATAAAACAAAATATGCTAAATATGCATTATGTTCATCAACATGGTGTCTCACCATGATGTGTGGACCATTAATATATTTATTTCCTCCTTCGGATTGACTACCGGTCTTTAAGGAGGGAGATAAGGAATCGAAATCCGCTGGTGATAAATTATGCTGTGTGTATAGATATATTCCTTCCTTATATAACATGCAAAATGTAGTATCTAAAGTGAGAGACAACTGAATTCAGGTCACAGCGCAGCAGGAAATCTTCCTTTTCATGTGAGATCCAGAGGGGTCACTCTTATGAACTCATTAGGAGAGAAATGCTAATGTAGCTCTGTTTTTCTTCTTCTCCCCTCCTTCCTTATCTCTCTTTTCTCTCCACTCCAACTTTCCTGGTTTTTTATTTTAACAACCGGAGCTGCGATACACAGAGTCTCGCTGGAGAATATACTGTATTTTGATGTCAAGAGAAACTGTGTTCTGACAGCGTCTTCATTAGAGAGGCTGTCGTTTGTTGCCTTGTCATCAAGTCGCTAAACTCTACTCGTTACACAGCAAACAAAAGCCTCATCTTTATCTACGCCGGCTTATTACTGATGAGCTGCTGCTCCACCGCTGCAGACAATATTCATTAAAGAAATGAAAAAGAAAATCTATATTGCTCAGTGAAATATGTACATCGCTGTAGTATCCCGGTGAACAAATGACCCCCTCCTCTCAGGCTCTCTAATCAAGAAGATGGACTTCTCTGCAGTGGTCTCATCATGCAGCAGAGGGGCATTAAATAATGAATCTCTCACTCACCCAAAGCTTCCACAAATTGCACAAGACCAGAATATGAAATTACAGTAAAATGTAGGTTATTTTGGACATTTTTCCATGTAGCCAATGAATCAAATTGAAGTCTTCATCGTTCTTAATTTGTGTTTTCAGTACTTCATTTGTTTTTCTTGTTATTTTAGTGGCTAATTTTTTTAGCCAGCAGAACTGCATTATGTAACATGTGCAACAACATCAATAACAGGTTAAAAAACATGAAGTCGACTCCCTGCATTGATTTGTTTTACTTCTTAATCCTCTGATATTTTCACCTTCAATACCATCAGTCAAATGTTGTCTTTTATGATTTGTTGGGGTATCTGGAATATCTTCTCTTTTTCTTAAAAAGAATGTGTCTGTTTTGTATGATTCAGTTTCCCATTTTTTGTTATTAGTTTCCAGTATTTCTTTGGTCGGACGTGGAATGACATCTTGATTAATCTTTGCGTTTTGTTGACATTAGCTTTACTTCCTTGTTGTTTTTATTCCCACAGACCCCACTAGTGTATGTTTAAAAAGAATAAAAAAAATCGCAAAATTGACCATTTTTTTCCCTTCAAATATGTATTTTTTTTTTGTTTGTTTTCTTTTGACCTTACTGTGTTAAAACCCAGCATATAAAAGAGTATTGCCAAAACTGGTCTTGCACATCTGATGAAGATGACAAAATATGGGAAAAACAATAAAGCATTGTTAATTATTTATTGTCTTTTTGTCTGTGATGACTGAACAAAAATTCATTCACAGACAAAGGAATATACAGTATCAGTGTTACTTATATTCAGAGTCAATTTGGACCCCAGCCCTCCCTGCGAGACACCCAATAAAAAATACTGCTACAAAACTCCAATAACAGAAATTCAAATTGACTTATTTGGGATTTTGGAGGGGCAGAGCTGGGTAAAAACTACTGTCAACACAAATCTCACATCTGAAAATCCATCAGATTTAACCATTTTTACAGCACAGCATCTCTGAGACCCTAAACACAAGTACTTTGTCATTTTCTGTAACATGTTATCAATTTAAAATTATGTTTATAAGCAATTCTCATTCAATTAGGAAAGGCTGTGGATTATAAGACGATAAAACAATGTGAAGTATGTTTTTCGAGCTGTTCTCCAGGATCCCAAACATTGCTTTGAGGTTAAGGCTAGAAAACAGCAATGATTGAAATAAGTCCAGGATTTTATCATTCTATCCGTGACAAAGTCTGATATGTTGTATTTTATAATATATTAAAATGCTAATAACCCAAAACCAAAGCCAAAAACCAAACATGAAGCATCCAGGGCCTGTGATTTATTTAATCTGCTTCATTTGGATCTCTTCACTCATACCTCAGGCCCTGCAGGCCTGCACTGTCTCTTTTTAGTATCTTAATAGGCCTATGATACCAGAAATCTTTTTTTCCCTCCATTCTCCAAATTTTACGATTTCAACCGAATCCAAGGTGAATACAGGAAAAGACACGGAAGAAAATATATTTCAAGGGAATGAGGTTGTTCCTATTAGCGTGGTTTTAGGGTGGTGGTGGTGGATGTAGGTAGGTAGCATCATTTCAAATTGTGCCAGAGAAAGAGTGGCGGCTAATTAAATTAAAGAAGTACTGTAATGAGGCATGAACCGACAGTTTCTACAGAGTGGGAAGGAAAACAGCCACCTTGTATCACAGATTTTTTTTTTTTTTTTTTTTTTTTTTTGGCTGGAAACAAGAAATATAATGTTAAAGGGTTTTTTTTAATGAAAGGTTTGGTTGTTCGGGTCTGCCTGTGTGAAATCTTTCTAATTAACTCTCTCTCTCTCTCTCTCTTTCAGTGCGCGTGTGCCTGTATCCCGCTTGCGTGCGTGCTCGTGCTTGCTTATGTATGTATATGTGTGTGTGTGTGTGAGTGAGTGAGTGTGAGTGTGTGTATGTGTGTGTGTGAGTGTGTGTGAGTGAGTGTGTGTGTGAGTGCACGCTTTCCGCTATACTCTGGAATGCAGCCAGTCTCGGCTCTTTTGAATCCACACTCGGCTTCCAAAACCCCAAAAGCCTTTGATCTTTTTTTTTTCCGCTGTCTCCTTACCCGGAAGAGAACCCCTTCTCTCTCTCTCTCTCTCTCTCTCTCTCTCTCTCTTTCTCTCTCTCTCTCACCCTCTCTCTCTCTCAGCTGGGATGAACGCACACGTGGAAATGTTGGCCCGGCTCCACACTCGGACCAAATTTAGTCATACAAAGGCGAGGGAGAGCGGGGAGGAGGAGGAGGAGGAGGTGGGAGGGAAGGGGGGAGAGGGAGGAGGGAGTGTGGGGGGGGGGGAGAGAGAGGAGGGGAGGTGGGGGTGGGTGGGAGGGAGGGGGGTCGGGGATGAAAGAGCCAGCCGCTGCAAGATCAAAGGCAGCCGCGGCTCCGCCCCGCTAACCCCACCCCCGCGCTTTATAAAGATCTGCCTCCCCATCCCAACTTTGATTCTCACGCAATCTCTCGCTGCTCAGACAGACACAGAAAGCACGCCACTTCCACTGTGTGTTTAGTCTCTTTTTCCTTTATTTCCTCATGAAATATGTGAGACTCCAACACCCCAATTCTTCTTTTCTTATGTTCGTTGCCTGTCTGTTTTTCCACACTTTGCATTATTAATTAATTACTTTATTTATTTATTCAGCACGTGTGTGTGTGTGTGTGTGTGTGTGTGTATGTGTGTGTTATTTTACAAAAAAGAAAAAAAAAACTCAAACGACTTGAGTTTTGGCTTGCTTCTTGTTTTGATGTGTATGTATGGGGGTTGATAATGAATGAATGAATATAGTTTCATCTTTCCAGTCTTCCCATATTGAAGGTAACGTAGCAGATGAGAGTTTTAGGCTTAAATCTTGAGATTTTTTTTAGGGGTCAGAAACATGCACGAGTTTAAGGACCCTTTGGCCTGTTATTTCAATTATTTCGATACCATAATATTACAGTCTGTTGTCATCCCGCCACTGTGGCAAGATATATTTACTCATATATATATAATGCGGCATTATTTTTCTGAATATGAGTGACAGACTTTTTTGTGTTTGCACACATTTTAGAACTAATTAAAAAAAACTTGGAAAACCACAAGTATGCCTTTGATATTGCCTACACTGATAGAAAGCAATTTAAAATGCGATTAAACACACACACACACACACCTGCTTTTACAAATAAACACATAAATCTATATGTTCATGTATAGCCATATCTACACATTTTTTTTTACAAATCAGAAAAGACCTAAGAATGTTTTTTTCTTCTTCTAATGTGGCCTCAGTTGATGTTTTTTTCTTTTGATATTTCTTCTGAGAATAACGCTATTGCCAATTCTTGCGTTTAGATTAAATTCCACTTCTCCTGCCTCTGCCAAATAAGCTTCAGCTTGTCTTTTTTTCTCTATCATATTATCATTTTTATTTATCGTGATTGTTTTAACCCATCACACTCAGTGCGTGTGTCAGCCTCACCTCTTCTTCTTCTTCTTTTCTTCTTCTTCTCCTGTCTGCCCATTTGTTGTGAGCAGCTGAGTATAAATCTCTCTCTCAGGAGGAGTGTCAATCGGTGCGGTGTCAATCAGAGCCTCGGCTTCCCTTTCATCTCTCCTTCCTCCCAGTGACTGAGAGAGAGAAAGAGGAGGAGGAGGAGGAGGAGGAGGAGGGAGCACAGCTACATTACCAACACACACATACACACACTGGTTACATTACACTGTGGAAGCACTGCGGGAGCAGTGGGAAGTCGGTCCACGGCGTTTCTCCTCTCTATCTTCCTTTTTTTGATTGTTTTATGACTTTTGCTTTAATCCCTCCTCATCCGACCATCACTGAGGATGTATTTTTAAAGCATGAAAGCGATCCACCGCGTTGCTTGTCTTCTCGTCTAAGTGTTAAAACTGTGTTTTCTTCCAGTTGCACATCCATCAGTTACCTTTTCACCTCCAGACGGTGTTTTGGTTTTGTTAGCCTCCTGTTTTTTTTTCCTTCACTTTCAAGGACGCGTCAGCTCTTCACTGGACCACCGAGGAAATATTTGTTCTC
The DNA here is from genome assembly GCF_914725855.1 of Thunnus albacares. Classification (NCBI taxonomy): domain Eukaryota; kingdom Metazoa; phylum Chordata; class Actinopteri; order Scombriformes; family Scombridae; genus Thunnus; species Thunnus albacares. Next base: position 23,026,580 of record NC_058108.1, on the reverse strand, counting down.
ACTTTTATAAATGCACTTTTTTTACGTTGAGACATTTCTACAGGACCATATCCGTCGGTCGGTTGTGTGTGTGTGTTGACTGAAGTGATGAGATTTTAACTCGTGGTTTGTCTCCCTTTTTTTTTTTTTTTTTTGGTTTTCCCTCATGACATTGAGGCGTGCACCGGACATTCATTCTGACCCTTTACATCTCAAGTTTTTCTGGTCTGACTTTCAGTCCTCCTAGTTAAACTTTGCTGGTGAAAAAGGACGCCGACATAAGCCGCACTTCTCCTGTTGCTCCGTTAAAAACACACCGGCAGCGTGTTTGCGCACGCCGCTTCCTCTCCAAGCGACTCGCGGTCGACGCTCCGGTTAAACAGAGGGACGTTTTCCCACTAGGTTTCGGGGGATTTTGGTGGGGAATTTTCCCTCTGCAGTTTGGGACAGTGCTGGCGTGTGTGTTGCCCTTAGTTTTCTTGGTGAAACAAACAGAGTAAAAAAAAAATAAAAAATAAAAATGCCACAGTTATCAGGCGGCGGCGGAGACCCGGAGCTGTGCGCCACAGACGAAATGATCCCGTTCAAAGACGAAGGAGACCCGCAGAAGGAGCAAATCTTCGCCGAGCTCAGCCACTCGGAGGAAGAGGGAGACCTGGCGGACATCAAGTCATCTCTGGTCAACGAGTCGGAGAGCAGCCCCAACAGCAACAGCCACGATGTGAGTGATGTATGTGTGTGTGTGTGTGTTTTCACTCGTGGTGAGTGATGAGGGAGAGAGGAAGGTGTGTTATCAACTCTGAACTCCATCAGAGAGAGGAAGCAGCCTGCAGCGGCCTGTAAACAAAGTTATTTTATCCCCTTTCAGCATTAAAATATCTGCTTTTCATTTAGCTGTCAGCACTTTGATATGAGAGACTCTTAGGTTGTCTGAACAGTTTTTCTACTTAAAAAAAAATGGATGAAAAATGAACAAAACAGGCCTAAAAATTATTCTCCATCCTCTGAACACCCCTGCTCATATCATAAAAGTGTATCTGAGGCTAATATAAAATACAAGCTGACTTCAGGTGCATTTACAGCCTCCACTGTCTCGCTGGGTGTATTTCGTTTTCATAAAAATGAATAGCTTTAATGATGCCACTTCAAGTCTGCAGAGCCAGGTGTACAAGCTTCGCCTCCTCTAAATATTACATCCTAAACAGCCAATAATCTCATGAGTGGATACACTAAAGGCCTAAAGTGTTTGCTCGACCCTCTGAGTAGTCTATGAATTTGTCGGTGAAATTTAAATTGGAAAAAGTATAAAAGATATTTTAAGATGTAAGCCTAAGAATCGGGGCCTTGTGTGCTGCCAGTGACAAGCAGGCTAATAGCTGTGTTTGCTTTGGTATAACCCTCAGCAGCTGTAAACACCAGCACATGAATCTGTTCAGCACATGTGGCTTAAAACCTATTGACAAACAGGATGATTAATTAACTTACCTCAAAAGTCCTGAGGAAAAAATAGCATTGAGTCATTTTGCTGCCAGGATGTGATGTTTGTATTTTCATATTCCTGCTAATTCCTAATATTATTTTTGGGCTGGATCAGAAATTATTTTAGCATGTTTTTAAGACTGAGAATTTTACTAAAACACATTTACAGTAACATTTATTTAGCTTGTTCTTATCTGATCAGATTAAAGATATTAAGAGGCGACATGGCAGAGAAATTGTGAAATGTATAAATCTGTATGTGAATGCATTAAAAATCTCTACGGAAGAATTATTAATGATGCATTTTTAATATTTCTAAAATTATTACAAAGTGATCCATTCTCACGCTTAATATTCCAGTGACACAGATGGGATTTTATTAGCACACACACACACACACACACACACAGAGACACAAAATGTACATGAAACGTCACAGGTAAAATTTTGTTTTTCATTTTCTTTCCTGCATCCATCTACCCGTGCACTGACCTCGGGATGCAGGCTGCAGCTTCCCTATCACAAAGTTTAGTCGGCTGTTTTGTCATTAACCGCAGTGTTAATTGAATTTTGGGCACATCCTGAACGAGACGATGCACATTTCACCACCAAATGTCCTAGAGACGCACAAGACAGAGGCTGAATGTTAATTAGGAATCCAGTGAAGTTCCCTAGCTCAGCTTGAAGCCATCCTGAGGGGTCTGAACACCAAAAAAAAAAAGAAAAAAAAAAAAAAAGAGGTCCTCTTCCCAATTCTGATTTGAAAAGAGAAAGAAAATGGATGTGCGAAGTGCAAGGGAGTTTTCTTTTTTTTTTTTTTTTTTAAGGGTGAAAACTGTCTGCACAATTTCCTTGTTTTTATAGGATGATTTTATTTCACTTTCCACAAAGCTTTTGAAATTATAACACAAATACACTCTATTTATTTGAATTTAAAAGGAGGCTTAAACTGAGAGATGAAAATGAGAGTGGACCTATGGTATTGAAAACAAGTTAATTTGTAAGCTCCTTAAGGACATGAAGCTTAATTAAGTGGTTCTTTTGAAGCTTTGATGCAGGCTGCTCCATCACCCCTCTATAGATAGTGGTGTCTGTGTGTGTGTGTGTGTGTCTGTGTGTGTGTGTGTGTGTGTGTGTGTGTGTGTGTGTACACACGAGTGTGTTCTGCACACTGGGACGGCATTTGTCCCAACAGTGTTTGTGGGTGTCTGACCGTATCAGCATGTCTGTGTGTGTAACTGTGTTTGAAGGCCCTCCTAATTGATTCACCATCATTTCTTTTTCTTTTCTTTTTTTTTTTTCTTCTTCTTTTACAGGCAGCTAGACAGTCCCAAATACCGCAAGATTCATATCACGAAAAACACAGAGACCATCCGGATGATGGTAAGTGACACAGCCTTAAGCAATAGCTTGTTAAATCAGCGTGCTTTATAGGACAGCGTGCCTTTTAGGCTGCAATAAAACCCAACTGCTTCAGATTTCCAAATCATTCGCCATAGCTTGAGAAGTTGAGGTGAGGGTGTGAAGAAGCGCCACCTCGTTTTCCCCCCCAACACTGTTGCACTGTTGTTCCCTATTTCTGCTGTTCAGAGATCATCATTTCTAATCCAAGTCTAGTCAGAACATGCTATACCTTCATGCTATACCTCATAGATGAGGGTGCCTGCAGAAATGGAAAACAAAGAATACTTGAAGGGAGAATTTTTTTTTTTCTTTTTCTTTAGGGAAGGAATATGCACTTTTTGCTCATGTCTTAATTTAGGAGTGATCATTATGACACACATGGCACAAGCTACAATTGAATATAATTCAAAATCACATTTCTATATGGCTCTTGTGTTTCTTATTATGCAATTACCCCAATAAACCATTTCCCCAGCTCTCCGGTTGCACTGTCACATGCAACATGTTGCTGCCGCTCGGGGCTCCTTGCTCTCTGGCTATTGTAGCCTGACCCCGCTGCTGCATGTCATTATTAGGACTTTGAGGAGGAGTGTGTCTCCTCTTTGTTCCCCTTTCACTCCTCAATAGCATCCCCTCAAACCAAACACTGGCTTTCTTCACAACAGGATCCATGTTGCCATCAGGCTAAATACCACAAACACTCCCCCCCACCTCCCCCCCAACCCCCCCCCCCCCCACCCTTCCTCACCCTCCCACCCCCCCCGGCCTTATTACGCACTGTGCAGTTGAGTGGCGAGTGGCGTGTATTGAGATCTCTTGTATAAAGCCCCCCTCTTAGGTCAAAGGCATAGAGGAACAGTTGGGGCGTCTCCTGTTTTGACACAGTCTGTATGTTCTTCTAATTGGTGCTAATTGGCACAGAGGGGCTCCATTGTTCCTCTGTATAATACAACCCTCCTCTCCAAGACGGGAAGAAAGGGCACAAACAAAAGGCTGAGGCAAAATAGGGCACGGGTTAAAGCGATCGACAGCGATATCATTACCGCATCAAAACAGACGGGCAAACTTTGTGTTAGGCTTTCTCGTTATTACTTAGCTGATAAATATGGACAGAAGAACATTAGAATTTGTCATTTTAAAGATTTGTTTATGTGTTTTTTTAAAAGAGAAAATGAGTTTTGCTGATGATAATAAAATTAGAAATAACTTGATTAAGTCATTGAAGTTCTGACCTTTTAGTATGAATGCTTTATATATCTGTGAATCTCATGCAAACGCTCAGTAAATTGTCTCTTTTCTACCTTTTTTTTATTAGGAAAACATCAAGACATGTACAGTAAAGGCCATCCGTACTCGGGTTATCCAGGCTACATCATGATGAGCAACATGAACAACGACTCCTACATGAACAATGGCTCCCTCTCACCGCCCATGCCCAGAACGGTCAGTACTAGCCTTTTTTTTTTTTTTTGTTTTTGTTTTTGTTTTTGTCTATCAATTAAACTCCCGACATTGTGATATGAAATGCTGTTGTTGTAAGATTTTTGAGAGTGCAGTCATTAAAGAGCACAAAGGTGTAAGGCTTTCTTAATTTTGCAAGGGAAGGATATGAATTTAGTAAGATCAAGAATGATTTTTTTTTTTATCAGGGATGAGAAAACAAAGCAAAAAACAAACAGTGAGGATGATGTTAGAACAGCATAGATTTAACTTTGCGCTGCACCTGCTCAGGCTAATCTCCAATCCAAGTTCATTTCTGGGTTCACAGTTTAAAAAAAAAAAAAAAAGAGATTAAGTTAGATGACTAACTGTAAACGCTGTCATAGCAAAGCCGCATATTGTGGTAAATGTTACCAGCATCCAGTCACATCTTGCTCGGATTTCATACAGAGTTAGAGGCAGAAGACAGCAGGCGGCCTGTTGCTTTACCTGCTCACAGACTCTTAGAACATGACTGGAAGGTCTGTTGTACGAAACTCTCTCCTTTTTAAAACAAATTATTTATTATGTTGAAAATCACTGATGTTATCAGTTATGTGCACAATCCATACAAAGTAACTATTAAATTGCAAAAAAAATATGAAATTAAATTGCACGAAAGTGTTGCAGTGCTTGTAAAAGAATTGCAATAGTACTGAAATCTCACACATTTACTGTTTTGAGCTCTTGTAATGTGAGGGTTTACTTGCTTTTCTCCATTTTCAGTCATTGAAAATGAAATATTTTTAGGTTTGAACTGTTGGTTAGACAAAGTTTTTGTGATATCTCTTTAGGTTCTGATAACTTATGATCGGTATTTATCACTATTTTTATTATCTTAGAGACTAAACAATTAATAAATGCTTTACTTGAGATTTCAGAAAGTGAACATTTGCCAATATAGGTCTTTCTTCATTGCTTCTTTTAGAGCACTTGGATAGAATTATTATAGTGACATACGAACAGGGATAAAACAGCGTTGTTTATATCTTACTAAGATTTTCAGGTAAAGTGCATGCACTTTGATGTGTTAGCAATTTAAAAAATTAACTTTAGCTGTCCAACACATTTAGTTTGGAATGTCAATGTTTAATAAGAAAACCATCCCTGTAAAATCATAAAGATTTGATCAATTTCAAATCAAAGAATTGCTGAATAAAAGGCTGCATTTCAGGAAGAATACAAATCTAAATATACCCTTCCGATGTTTGTAACGTGTTGCTGTTTTGTTGTGTCTCAGTGCGATACTTATCCTCACGTACCAGCATTGTTGACACCTGTCCCCTTGACAACCATATGTGACCCTTAGAAACCAAATGCCTGCCATACTTTCCAGAAGATTAACATGAGATATACAGTATTTCTCATCTTGTTAAAATCTTAAGTGATGCATGTCTACATGACCCAAGTAAGCCCTCTAATTAGCCCAGCATGACTGAGAAGGCCTGGAGGCAAACTCACGTCTTAGAGGCTGCCCTGCAGAGGAGTTAGTATAGTACCGTCCAGGGGTGGCGTGTGTTGTTGCAGATATCGTCGTCCCTGTAACGGTATTAATTTCAGGCCAGCTGCAGGTCTCTCTCTGGCGGCTTCCTGTGTCTGTCCCGTTTGCAAATTTCTCCTCTCAAGACAGACATAAAACGCAGGGCACACCAGCAGCTGTCCACTCTAATCCTGTTTTGTCCATGCACATGTCTCTGTATCACACTTGGGGAAGACAACCAGCCTCAGTCTGGCTATGGTTTGGTGCCTCCATACAGGAAACAGTCACACATGCTGCAGAAAAACCAAAAGCCCTGGGTTGTTTGTGCCTTTGCGTTGCATCTGAGTTAATTTCATCAGGGCAAGGTTGTGAAATGTGAGTTCTGTGTTATTATAAGAATCGACTTTCGGAGGCAGATGTGATTGTCGGGGGCAGATGCCACATGCTGTGTGTAAAGGATCTTCATTCACACGCAACTCTATCACGGAATGATGTTAAAATTGCATTGCTTCCCCTCTGCCAAAGTTGCAGAGGGTAAAGGTATGTGACATTGTGGAGCAAACGTGATCCCGATTACCTCATGATTCGCCCTCTTCAGTTTACAAATAGAACCGTTTATGAAAATGTTGGGTATGATGCTTTCCAAATTCTCTTTTTATGGCTTGTTTTCTGGTCAATTTTATCAATTATTCCATTGTACACACTGAAAAACTTGAAGAGGTCTGTATGGAGACCAGCTGACTGTATGAGAGGAAATTACCCCTCACTGCAGATGAATTAGGCCAGGCAGTTAGGTTGCGTACTTGCTGCCAAAACTTTTAAAGCCTCACTTTCATTTCATTTACCATGGCTGCTTTTTTTTTTTTTTTTTTTTTTTCACCCAATTTTCCCCCTCATCCTGTCTTCAATAAAACGGTAGTCATTTTATATACGTTTCTCTCACTTATCCAATAAAAAGAGCCGGGGCTTGGTGGAAGGATCACGGAACATGAGTCCTCTGGCTTTCTCACTGATGTCAGCTTGCTGCCTCTGCTGCTGGCCACCGCAGCCACAGTATCTGCAGGCCTGGGATCGGTTTTCACCGAGATCAAAGGCACATTCTCTTTCATTCTCTTCCATCCCCAGCCCCACTGCCGCCCCCAATCCCAGTAGTTTAGATTGATTTCCATTGACCATGACATTCCTGCACATGCTGTCCAGTCATGATGGAGCTGTTGGGAGTTGCTGATTGTCAGCAGATTTTAGGAGGTTCAAGCTTGAGAAGTCGCCTCCGCCACAAGAGCCGAGATATTGGTGTGAAGATGCCGGATTGTGTTCAGTTACATATACTCGGCCACTTCAGAGAGTCACCGGTGTGCTATGAATACGCTAATGTTTATGTAAACCTATAGCTGTTTTAGGATGTGGAGTCTGCAGGGCTTCCTGAGTGAAAAGGTCAGTTGGCGAAGACTGTTTCATCATTATGTGATGTGCCCCTTCCTTGAAAGAGGAAAAAAATGCATTGTGTTTACTGTACATGATGCTTGGAACTGGTTCCTAATTAGTATGTAACTTGAAGTATGTAAGGTGAAGCAGAAAACATTATTCACCATCTTGTCTAGATTTACATGCACACAAAAACAAGTTATTGAGAGAAATCCGGTGAAAGCAGGTAACTAGCTGGTATATTTTAAGTGTATTAGTGATATATATACAACACCTCACCTTGAACTATTATTATAATTTCTCTGGTCAGAGCATTTGGACTGATGACACAGTGAGAGGATTGGCTCTGTATTGAGAGATGTGCATATGTAGTTGAATTTTACAGATGTTGTTGAAATCGACTAAACTTCTTAATTAATTTCAGGTTTAGTCAGACCCGGGATTTAACTTTTAGAAATCACACAACTAAAATGATCTCTCCTGTCATCTCATTACAAATATATTACAATATTTTCTCTGTCCTGTGTCTTTTTAAATATGCACATGTGGACGCGTTAGAAACCCATGTCAACATGTTTGTAAGAAATCTGATTTCTCCAGCAGAAATCTATCTGTGTTAATCAAGTTTGTCTTAATCCCTTACCCTGATTATGAAAACCATGTTGCTTATTTACATGATGACATTAAAGAAAACGGGTTACTTTTAGAAAGCAGACCATAATCTGGTCACTTAACTGCAATAAGCACACTAATTGTCTTTATCAGGATGAGTGTTTCCCTGTCAGTGCCTGGAGATTTGCAGAAGCATTAGATAATGTGAAGAGTCTACATGTAATGATTCATACTTCTTCTTCTGTTTTTAAACTTTGAGCTTTTGGTGTGTAAAACTGAGAAAGATAATGGCGATGATAGGGGAGGATTGTGTGCTCTCTTGGCTTCTGTGTCTTTGTGATTATCTGTATTGACAAATGAAACATGCTTTTTACAATTTTTGTCAGAATCATCATAAAAGCTCCCCCTAATGTTTATGAAGTATGGTCTTCAAAGCACTTAAGGTGTCATCACGTCGGGTTTGACGTGTGGAAGAAGAGAACCTTATTGCTTTGAGGAGTTTATCTTTGAGTAAGTGGCCCTTTGGCTTTCCACGTTCCCAAACTCAAGTCAGAATTTGGAAATGACAGCTTCTAAATAAAGATCACTACGCATGTGATAGGCAGTGCATATTTTTAAATGACCTGAAATCTATTTGCGGAGCATGTTGCTGCTGTCACGTAAACACCTACCTTTCGCTGAAAAACCACAAAAACTCCTGTTTTACATGCTCTACAATAGGTTTAAAGAAATTTTACGAAGCCTGAGCTCATAACATCCCACCAGACCGCTTTGAATAAACTCCTAAATGCATGGTTGACAAGATAAAAACATGGCTGTGTGTTCTTAGCTCTGAAATGTTGATAGTGCGGAGATACAGTACAAGGTTTTCACCTGACTGTGAAGATGTGCAGGTGATCTCCAGCTGTGTTAGAACTGTCTCATAGTCTTGGGCAACAGCTTGAGGAAAGGAATGGATAGAATCGCTGATTTTTTTTTTTTTTTTTAAGCCAAGTTTTGCTGCCATGGTGGAGGGTGTTTAGAGAGCTCCCTCTCTTTTTGCCGTGCACTCTTTTTCCCTTTGGACCGTCAATTGCAGATCCTCATGGCGAGAAAGAGTGGGTGTTGGAGGGGGGGGGGGGGGGGCAGTGCTGCACTTTCCTTTGATGTAGTGGGAACGTGACGGATCTGCTAGCCAGTGTCTCGCAGCGTGGAATCACTAACCCAGGCTTACCTAACGGGATTTGGTAGGACCGCTCTGGTGTCCCTCAGTGCCATGTGTGTCCTGAGCTCATGCCCCCAGCACTACCGTGGAATATCCCTGTTAAAGAGAACACTACATTTACCAGCAGCCTTCCATGTCCACACTAAATGTTCTATATGGCAGCTTATAGCACCTTCTGTAGGTTTTTTTTTAAAGTCTCACTACAGGGTGGACATGCTGCGTGAAGTTCACTGGAGTTGAATGTAGCATTTTGCCTTAAAGCAGCTGGACTCCATATGATCACTTTTCATCCCACTGTCAGCTCATATCATTTTCTATAAGTGGTCTCCAGTACGGTACTGCCTATATGTTTATATATTATAAATTTTAAAATATAGTAACTGTCAAAACACAGTAATATAATCGTCTTATTTCATGCCATATATACCAAATCAGTAATTATCTTCAGTCAGGCGGCATATGTATCAAAGAGTCACGCTGACATCGATGTCATCTGTTGTGCAGCTCTATCAAATGGTGAAATATGTGTGTACACATGAAGGACAGCACCAGGGACCTCACACAGAAGAAACACTTGGCCCCTTAGACTCTTTGTAGTGCCGCTGGGTCTCTCGGTGTTTTATAAACAGCGCCATTAACGCCAAGGTTTCTTCACGTCCCCCACTGTATGGTGATGCTGGTTGACACATTTACTCCATATGCACGGTGCTAATGATGCCATGTGGTTGCAATCACCTGATCAGAGTGTTTCATCTTGTTAAATGGAGCTCAGCGGAGTGATTGTCTACCCAGACCTACAGATATGAGTCGTTGTGTTAGATGAGAACCAAAAATAAGACGATGAAGGTTGAAGTTTCTGGATGATTTCTTTTTCTGGGTAGTGTTAGTGCATGCTGATTTGATATGGGAGAGTGTAAACATTCAGTTGTTTATCTATATGTTTAGGCTCCTAAACATATGATAAATGGATGAAATTGTTTTCATTTTATATTCTGTCAGTCATCTTTTATAATTTGATTAACATTTACAAGTTTATTATTATTATTATTATTATTATTATTATTATTATTATTATTATTATTAATGTAACACAATTAAAAGGAACACTCCAATGATAAAGCAGTGTCATTACACCAGATAGTATTAAACAAATTTTGTGAAATGGAGCGAGCAACAGATCTAATCAGAGACCCTCTGACTATCTTATTTCTGTCTGTGACCATTTTAAAAATGAGTGACGCAGATGAAAGCCAGCTATAGACAAAGTTAAAGTCGTTAACAAGTGTTCAAAGCGCTGAAAATGTGTGTTTCTATATGTGTCTGAGGAAAAGCAATCGGGAGTGTCATGGTTGGTGAGCGTGACACGCAGGCACACACTTAACCCCTGTTGATGTTTATTTTTGGGCATGTGTTACTGCTCAAAGCAAAGCACTCATAGATGATGACACTTTCTTCGCTCCCCATCCTCCCACTGAATTGGATGAAGCTTAACCAATCAGGCGGTGCTGCCTGGAGCCAGCCAGTCAGGCTTCCATGGACAGACCCACAACACCTGCTCGGAGGGCTTCACTCTTCACCAGCAGCCTGCCGCTGATCTCCAGGGGTCAGTGGAGGGCCTCGCCAAGGTTGTCCCTTATGCGCAATTCTGTTTGAATGGCCTGGGTGTGGACTTCCTGTAAGGGTGGATCAGAAATGGAGTCAAGAGGGCAGCATGTGCATGTGTAGTGTGTTTTTGCCAATTCGTTGTGCAACTCCGTCTGTTATGACTGTGCATAGTTAAAAGGGATAGTGCCAGAGATGTTTTCTTGGACTTCTTGGAGAATTAGGCCCCAACTCTGCTCTGAGTATGCTCCAAATTGAATACATCTTCAAATCATGCTTCAAAACTAGTTTTATTGTTGTTGTTTGTTGTCTAAAAATCTGATTAATATGCCCCTACAGCATGAGTTTCACTTGATTGACCCGGTTTAGTCCTCAAGCCATGATTGAAGCTTGACAGTAGTCCCTAAAAGCTAAATCACAGTACCTCACTGTTTTCCTGATACAGCCATAAAATGAGTAAAAAACATGAATAGCTTGATTGACTTCATCCTGACAGCGTGTAGGTCAAATATAGAGGCGAGCAGTGTTCCAGCTAGTAAACTGCAGCAAGGGGAACAATAGGACCACAGGAGTGAAACATGGGTGCAAATCCTGCCGGCTGTGTCCAGACTTCAGAGAAGCAGAAACAGCCCACACTTTGTCCAGCTAAGAAATAGAGCTATGATCAATAGCTGCTCTGTTGTATGAAGTTGGTCAGTCTCTGGCGCGCTCTCTCCCTCCCTCCTTCTCTTTGCTGTTTCATATTTTTCAGAAGCTCATTATTTCTTTCTGCTGTGGGTGTGAGTGCTAAAGAGGCTCACATGCAATGTGTATCTGACAGCGCTGAAATATTAATGGTCCCCAGTGTAGGAGGTTGGTATAGGGCCTGCATAGTTACAGTACAAAGGGTGCCTTCTCGCCACCAGGCTTTATTAGCCAAGCTGTTAAATGAATAGATGGATATAGCTTGCACTCTTTCTTCATGCCTCCTTTTGTGTTTTCGCGCTAAACATCAAACCACTTTTCTTTTCGTCTAGCAATTTCCAACACATACACTAAACGGGTATTAGACGCAGACACACATGTGCGCGCGCACACACACACACACACACATGCACACGCGTGCACAGACGTAAGAGCTACACTACACTGTTGAGCTTTCTGTGGGAGGACAAAGAGGAGGGCTTTGCTATCAGTTCATTTTGTGTGGTCTTGGCCATAAAAAACACCCTGTTCTTTGACTGTGAAAAAAGCCTGTCTTTAATTTTTGGGAAACCCATAAAAGTTTGTCGCTCCTTTCATATCGGCAGCGGAATTGAAAACAAATGCTACATTCTCCCCTCCTCTCCTTTGAACTGGCCAATTATGGAGTTGTGAAAATAAAAATCAGTCTGTAGATCTCTTTCCCCCCCTCTCTTTTCTTTCCTTCCTTCTCTTTTTCCCCCCTTCTCTCTCTTTTTATTCCTTGTTCACTTTCTTTTTTTTTTCCTCCTCCCCCCCCTTGTTTTTGAAGAAACCGAGGGGGATCACTGATGTCAAAGTCAAAACCAAGAGCATTAAGAAAACTGGCGAAATGCAATACAGCTGCAATCCGACATGACGCTAGAAAATAGGGCTGAGGAGCAGAAAGCCTCTCTCCCGTATTCCCAGGGCGCGCAACTGCTCCCGGCCTTGGCTTTGATCTCTTCAAAGCCTCCTGCCTCCTACTAGATGGAGAGTCTTGGCTGCCGCTCGTGAGCGCTGGAGAGAGGCAGGGAGGGAGGTGGGGAGTGTTTTGGGGGGGGGAGCCGTCGTCTTTTCCTTTCCAGGGCTGAAATCAATCACGGTGCCGAGGCAATTATGTGTAATTCAACCCCAGCCAGATTAGTGACTCTTGTTACCTGAGCGACCGGAGCTCTGTAATCTGTGAGACACACCGGCCTCACCAGCAAAGGAGTAGCCAGGAACAGGCGAGGGCACTTGAGGGAAAGGAGGGGATCGAGGGGAGAGGGGAGAGGTGCTGAAAAGCAGGCTGCCATGCTGCTGTCCAGCAGAGCAGAAAATCAGAGTACAATGGGGTGATTACAATTGCAGATGTAGCCATATTTATGACGAGGTAGATAGAGAGAACAGAGAGAATGATGAGTGCTGATTGCCATGGAGCTCGCTAGTTAGTGTGCTAACGAGCCAGGTCGCTTTTGTGTTAAAACATGTGCGTTATGTCACCTCCACTGCGGTACCCGTCCTCCCCCACCATTCGCCGCCCTGTCCCCCCCCCCCCTCCAGTGCCATATCTCTATCCCTCATGCCCTCCACAGTCGGCTCTGAAATGCAAGCTTGGCCAAGGCTACTGCCCCAGGCGCCCAATTTACTATGGCTGGAGAAAAACTCGGTGGCCCCAAGTCACAGAGGAAAACAGCAGAGCTGAATGCTGCTCTTTCCCTGCTGCTGCAGTTCGTCTGATCTGTGCAACTGTTTTAGTGTCTTAACACACAGCAGTGTTACCATTTACACCCCTCTGCTTTTTTTATGTGGCTTACTGTGGAGATTTATCCCAATTATGTTTGCTCCTAGTTTAGGCAAATCTAGAATGTGGTAGGAGTCTGATGCTCATGACTAATACCACGTAGCGTACGTTATGAGATTATTTCTTTGTATGACTTTTTTTTTTTTTTAAAGCATATGATATCGGGATTTTAGAAACAGTTAATTGGAGGTTGGTTTGAGGGCAAAGGAAGAATTGCAGAATCATTTTATTGGGCCAGTTAATTGGAAATATATGATTGCCCTGGCTTTGATTCTTCCCCTGCGCTCTGTCTGTACCCGCTGATGTCACAGGGATGAGAACAAGGCTTTGTTTTTTTCCTCAGCAGACACTTGATGCAGGATGATGAAACCCACAAAGATATCTAGCAAGAATGTGTTTGTTCATCTGATGAGCTCGCCTTGTGCTCCATGTTTCTTTTGATCATCGGACCCCTCGGTTGGTGATGGAAGGCACTTATTTTCCTCATGGGATGTACACATTAAATAAATTAGATATACAATCCTGTTACAATATCACGTAGTTGATGAGGACCTTTTTATGTCTGCGATAGTTTTAACAAGACAGACTGACAGGGAAGCGGAGCTGACTCTAAAAATATAAAGGTCACGCTGAATGGATTATGTGGCATCAATGGAGCCACCGTCCAGCTCAGCAGGAGCCCTTAAATCCACTAGCAGCCATAACCCTCGGCTCAGGGGCCAGGTGACGCTTTTCATGTCCTCCAATGGAGAGACATCACAGAGGCATCCTCTACTTTGAGCTGCCCGTCATCAAACAATGCATCAAAACATCAAATCAATCCACCCCCACTGTACCCCTATCTTTTGAGATGAAAGATGCTGAAATGTAAGTGACCACTGCGCCCCCGCACCTACAATCTACATTTTCCATTCTCCCGTCAGGACACCTCTACTTCCACAGTGAAGCAACAAAATAGCAAAAAGTTGTGTATGACTTTGGTTTAAAATGTTCAACAGTTGATATCAGACCACTCACACCGTTGGACTTTTTTGTGAAAAGCTTAAAATTAGTTATTAATGTAAGAAAAGGAATACTATAACTACCCCGGCAACTTCAGGCCATCTTCTGCTGCTTGCAAACAGCAAAGATGCACAAACAGGATTGTACACAACTTGAACATAATATGTTAATTTGCCGTAAGGTGACTAAATATAAGAAAAGAAAGTTTCACTTGATCACCCACATATTGACTGTAGACACCTAAAAATGATCACAATGGCTCAGTTGTCCCTCATTAAATAAATCATACATTTTGCAATATCTTGCTTTGGTTAGTTAAGATTTTAAAGACAAGTAATCACATTTAAGATATAGATGTATGTTTGCTCCCTACTGCAGCCAACTTTTTGTATTTTCTAGCATATTTAGCTTATAGGTTTTGTGGTCAAATATTATTTTGACATTCACCAGTAATTGCCATTCAGAACTACTAAATTAGAAAGCCTGAAACTAACGATCATTTACATTATTGATTAATTGGACAATTATTTTCTCAGGTAATTGTTTTTTCTATAATGCATCAGAAAATAGTGAAAAATGCCTGTAACAGTTTGCCAAAGCTCAAGGTGACCAACAGTCTAAAACCCAAAGATATTCAGTTTACGGTCATATATATGAAAAAGAAAAGCACCAAGTCTTCACATTTGCGAAGCTGGAACTAGCAAATCTTTGGCATTTCTGCTTGAAAAATGGACTTAAATGATTAATCCATAATGAAAATAGTTAATGATGAACATATTGATTAATTATTTTAGCTCTACCAAACTGTTATATCCAAAAGAAGAAACTTAGTTCAAATAACTCAAAGTTTGAGCACATTCAATCTAACACTGCTTTCATAATAGACAAATTAGATTACATTCAAACATATGAGCTGTCCACTATCAATAAATGCAGCTAAGAGCTGAATTACGACCACAGTGTGTGCATTGTAGGGCTTATCATTCAGATTTGTGGCATCAGGTGCACAAGTCTGCCCTATGATGTTGCTGTAACCATTATGCCCCGAGCCTAAGGAGCTCCTTTTGTGCTCCAGAAATTCACCATTACCATTTCTTTAGAGGTATCAAGGGATAAGCAGACGATGTCCGTTGCCATGTTGTACATGGTCATTGTTTTGTTTGTATTAAAGCCCACAAAACCTCGCCACAAAGCTAATTGACGGGGCGGAGTTTTCACGTGACTGTTCAGATCCTTAGAGAGGTTCTTGAAGTGTTCCCTGCTTCTTTGGGGATGGAGAAAAGCCATTTGTTTGGAGGGGATCAGATTTGAATAGCTTTGTGCTTTTCATTCAGATCTTAGCAGGGGCGTGTGCGCCTGCCTAGAAAGAAACCCTAAAATGTGTGGTTTGATTAATGACTAATTCCAGGCTGAAAGGCAGTTGTTGGTAGTCTTTACCAGTTAATCCCTTAAAACGTGGAATCACACCCAAACAGTGGGCTGTTGGTATTGTTGTATGGTCCACAATGTGAAGGAGCCTAAAGGTTTGCAATGTGATCCACAACCATGAATGCTTCTTAGTACTCTGGTGTGAGGCTTACCTCGTTATAACCTGCACTAAAGCGGTCATGAGATTTATTGCAAAACCACTTCGTCAAGGTGATTGTCATATTGTGCACAAGGATCATTTTAGATGGGGAAAAAAAAGTCTATATAATGTCTGTGCATAATGTCCATGTGCATAACGTCTATATCATCAAGAGCTAAAATGCATTGAGGTGAAAAGAGCATTGATCATGTGACAACAGGGTCAAAAGTTCAGATCAAGGCAAGGACACAGGTGTCATGACACCTGAGGCAACAGTGCTTCTGGTGACCTACAGTTTTCAAAACATTACATAACCAACACACTTAATCTGTTTACAAAATTATGGGAAAAAAAAGGTTTTAATGTGGGTTTTTGTTTGAATTTGTTTTTCATAATATAAATCATCAATGGCACCTGCTCACTAAATGAGCATTCTCTTTATTCTTTCTATTCTTACACATTATGTGGGTGGGTGTGCATCTGTCTGAGTGAAATACAGAGGGAAAACTAGGTCAATACTCTACAGCTCAGGCAGAAGCAGCTCTCATTCAAATCACCTCCCCATCCACATTTTCCTGGTGTGTGCCATTGAAAACCTTCCCCACAAACACGGCAGCGCTGCTCCGGCTTGCTCACCAGTCTACCTTCGTCCAGCCCTCGTCGGCTAGCTTGCACTGCTAATATTTACCCCTTCCGTTTCATAGACGTAATGTGTATAAATGTTGCACTGAGTCTCGCTGGGGCTTAGTGAGAAGAGCACTGTCTCTAGCTCCCGTCTCCACAGGTAGAGACACACAAAGACCCCCACCAGACTCTATTTTTCCCCTCAACGCTGAGCTCCCAAATCCAAACTGACAGCCATTCATGCCCAGAATACCTGGGCGAACGCTGAGGTGGGTGGGTGGGGGGGGGGACACTATCTAGGTGTAGCAGGCAAATCCGCTCTTGTTCGACAGATCTATGAAGCTTCTGCATAAGGCAACTCATCAGCACTTTTCCCCCCCCATTCTGCGCTGCATTTTCTCTCCCTCTTTCTCTCCGTCTCTGGTATTGTGCAGCGGCTAAGGTTTTAGTGCACTAGCCGCACAAAGTTAGCTTGTGCTGCGATTTTATTTGTGTACATCTCTCAGGGCCTTGGAGTGTTGTTGTTGAATGTGGATGTTGGCACCAACGTGCTGCCTGGCATGAATGTAGCTACTCAGCAGACCAGAGCTGGCTTCTAATGATAAATCATGCAGTGTGTTAATGCAGCAGCGGGGTGGCTATAAATAGTGCTGGAGAGGGATGCCGATTGATTCAGGAAGAAAAATAAAGTGTGCTCCAAACATTTTCTGCTTGTGGTCAGCTTTAAAGGCTGAGTTCAAACATAGGGCCCCTGAGATTTAAACACACAGCTGGTCAGGTAGATGAACCTATGACGCAGCTAAAAGCTTTATGACTCAGTATTTTATACAGTTTGACACACTGACAGTGTCCAGATATACCAGGTAGGTGTGTTTGTCTCTTTTGTGCTACTGGTGTTGATATATAACACAATTCTGCAAGACTGCTGTCTTCCAAGGCATTGTAGGGATTTTCAGTTAGCATGTCTCACTCGGGGGAAAGTGATGGCGCTACAGAGAGCAGCCACGTCCTTTGTGGGGGTATAGATGCCTAGTGGGTGCTGAAGTTTATGTGCGGTCTGCCTTTGTGTATGTGTTTGCGTGTGCGCTTGCAGGCCTGCTGACAGTGGCACTTCAGCAGAATGTTTGCCCTTTCCTCAGTCCTTTGATGTGACCAGGTCCTGCTGTGATAATGAGCCCTGTGCCCCGCCGCAAGGTGAACATCCTGCAGCTCGCCCAGGGCTCTGCCAGAGCAGCGTCCCAACCCCCAACACACACACACACACACACACACACACACACACACACACACACACACACACACACACACACATACTGCAAACACAAGAATGGAAGAGCCGACCTCACTCGGCGTTGATCAACTTCCACACGGTGCTCGGATAGTGCGAACGCGACAATGCTTCATGTGGCACAGAAACATGTCAGTCGCACAATCTACACCAGGAAGGCTGAAATCAGTGTCACAATATTGATAAGAATATCTTGACATATATCACAATTAGCGCTTCAACTAATGATTATTTTCATTATTAATTAATGTATCGATTCTTTTTTAAATTATCAATAAGTTGTTTTGTCTGTAAAAGTCAGTATATAGTGGAAAGGGCCTGTCAGTTTCCCAGAGGCGAAGGTGACATCTTTTAAATTCCTTGATTTGTCCAATCAAGAGTTCAAAACACAGAAATGATTTCATTCGAAAATAACGATGCAAAAACTGAGAAAAGCAGCAAATTCTCAAATTTGAGAATGTTTTAGCATTTTTGCTTGATAAGTGCCTGAAACAAATAATCAATTATCAAAATTGTTTAGATTCATTTTTCTGTTGATTGACTGAACATACGTGAAATCACATAGAAAATACTCCAAATGATGTTTAATGCATGTAACTGTGGTCTACTGCTGATGTGTTGCATCAGACAAAATATCTTTCACACATATAAACAAAGACCATAATTAGTAAATTTCTAAGTTTTTAAGTACAAATTGCCTGGATATAATTTTGTACATCAATAACACCATATAATCATATCGCCATGGCACGATTGCACCAAAAGGCGATATACAAAAATGCTAAATTATTGCCTAACCCTCCTCTTTAAATTGAAACCTTCATGACCTCTTGCACGACCTTTTTTAAAGCCTCGACTCCTTGAAGACTGTAGTCATTCTGCTTTATTCCTTGTGCTTAACTTACTGTGGCTTAACAGGGAAGGAAAAATAGCAACTGGATCAATTCTAATGTTCTGTTGCTCTTCCTTCACTTTTTTTAATAGCTCCGCGACATATAGAAATTAAGAGTTGAACACTTTTAAAAAGCGGATAAAGTCTTTTCATCTGGAGCAGGCACATTTCACACAAATTATCGTCTTTGCACGTTCAGAATGTCAGTATGAGAGCTAGCGTGATTGGTTTGCTCGGAGCACACGCTCTTCATGCCAGCTGAAGGATGATGGGTAATCCACCTCGTCCTTTTCTGTTCTGCTGGTGGTGGTGGTGGGAAAGAAGACACTCGGCTGTTAATAGCTCCTTTGTGTTCATATGTAGCATGTATGTGTTAAATTCATTAAATGCGTGGTTATTGCAGTCTCTGATCCCTTCGCCATGTACCATGACTGTGTTTTACAGTACGTCTCTATGCCTTTTTGAGTTGATGTTTTTTGTGTGTGTGTGTGGATTCCATGTTTGTACAGTGGCATGTGTCGGTCATGTGTGTTAATGTGAAGTTGTTTGACGTATGGTTTGTGCGTCTGTGTGGGTGTAACGGTGGTATTTAGAGGACAGCGTGACAAGTTCCCCCGCATGATAAATTTACGCCGCAACTTAGCCGCTGAAACCATAACATCGAATATGTTGTACATGCCTATTTTTGCTATGCGAGTCATTCGCCAAACATCACTCTGCTTCGAGTTTGTGACGTTCCGTATCCCTTTTGTGTTTTTCCCCGTTTTTACCAACTGGCCTCAGCCTTTAGTGTCACTGCTTCCCTTCAACTGTCGGACTCAGACTAGCACGCAGGATTTATGATTAAAATGAAAGGAGGAGGGAGAAGGAGAGATTGGGGGCTTCACAGATGTAAATTTCTCTCCAGGGCAGGCTTTTCCTGTTATTCGTAGCCTCCTCCACTCCTGTCCCTGTGGTTGGCTTCGCTTGTTCGTCTCATTACCCCGGGCGCGTGGCGCTCCTTCGCTTGCTGGCGGCCCGGCTTTCTTCTCCATTAATTGGGTTTCGTTACATTAAGCCCCCTGGCCAAAGGGCCACCCTGCCAATAAAACATTCCATTTTTAGCACTCTACTCGAAGCTGGTGGGGTTCAACCCGCTCTGCGAATGGTAATTGGTTATTTATTTAAGCTTCCTCAGGTTGGTCTCCACTGGTTTTGGTAAAGAGGGAGGGGAGGAGGGAGATACAGTCTCTTTCTTTCCTGTGCTGTAAAGCTACTATGGAAGACTGTTTGCTCACTTTTGTTGGGAAAAGGTCGGACAATTTGCACACAAACACACCTGAGAGTGAACACCTGGTCTGAGGTTGGCTCTGTATGATTTCAGTAATTGGGCACACCCTCGCTTCAGTCGCCAACTTTGAGGCTTTCCATCTGTAATCTTTTCCTCTTTATGGATACATCGTCAGTGGAAACAGTAGCCAAAGACTGTATTTAAACAATCAGAGGAGGGTGTGTGTGTCCTCTCTGCCAGTGATTCACAGCTGCTTTAAATGATTTCCTCAGGTAGGAATTGTGTCATTTTATTGGCGCTTTACAGCAAAAATTTGATGATACAGTTTCTCATTTTTTCCTCTGTTAATATCCCAGTCCTTATTTTCTCTGTGCATCCCCTCCCTCCAGAGTGCAGAAAATCCCGTGAGTAGGTGAGGTTGGGTTTTGGAGGAGAAGGGGTGAGAAGGGCTTCTTAGTGAAAAGATTTAGCAGCATGGGAACCCACAGCCACTGCTCGAGCTGCCATCTCCCCAGCTGTTTGTGAAACACCTCACATGGTTTCTACACACTTGATTGTAGCTGCAGGCGCGAAGAGTCCTCATTGCATATAAATTACAGAAGTGGGAAGTGATTATTATAAAATTCCCGCTTTCCCTTTTTTCCACTCCACTCTGCAGAAGTGGTATAATTGAGTGGAGTACAAAAGCCATGCTGTGAGGGGAGAGAGGGATAGAGATGCTAAAAAGGCAATATAGCAGGAATAGTTGCTCCATATACCACATAGACACACTTAACAACACACACACACACACACACTCTCTCATGCTCAGCAACCATTGCAGGATGTTGGTGGAATCTGACAGAAAACAAGCTCAGACACCGGTGTGCCGTCAAGAAATCCTCCCACAGAAAAAAAAACAAAAAACGAAAAAGAAACAAAAACGAAACGTTCATTTCCCTTCCCCACCCCCAATTTTATACTGCACGCCAAGTCACTGGCTCCCCGTGCTGAAACACACTGGAGTGTCTCCTCCATGGAGGGCTCCATGCCAGCTCCAGTTCCGCACAATGAATTTCTCTTAAAACCACATCTGAGGGGTTCTTTAAAAAGGCCGGCCAAGCCTGGATATGAAATTCCAAATGGAACGGTTTTCTTTTCAATCCTCGCTGCCTCTCCTCTTTCGCTCTCCCTGAAAAATATGAATAGAAAGATCCTAAGCCTATTATTTCTCCTATACAATAAAAGGGACCTCCAATATGGCCGCCCTCCATTGCGACATCACTGCTTCTGCTGCTACTGCTGGGGTCGTTTTTTTTTTAGAATGAGGATGGCAGTGAGAGGGGATCAGATTGCTGTGACATGTCATGACCCTAACGGTTGCGGTCAGTTGAGTGTCTCCAACTACTTCCTCCAGGAAATTGGTAAAAGGGTGTCGTGCCTTTTCGTGTGTGAAGCTGCCAAGAGCTGCAAGCCAACAAGTCTCCACCTGGAAGAATTAAAATGGAGGCTCCATGGTATCTGTTAGCACGTAATGGCCATTACTTTGAAGAGAAACAGTCAAAACATGTGAGGATTTTGCTTCACCTTGATATATATATATATATATTTCTTTTAGAGTGATATCCTTTTCTTCCCAAAGTAAACCATGGGTAGTTAGGGCATGCAGCTTGTGTAAATGTGCACCCAAATAGCCATAAATTCTGTATTGGTCACAGAGGCCATCAGGTTTTTGCCTGGTGGATTTTACCATAATAGAGGCAGTTTATTTGCCACAATGGAGGCAGTTTATTAAGAAGTTGAGGAAAAACAGGATTTGACAGCTGCAACTGGGGGAAAAAGCACAAAAGAGGGCTTCTCTTCTATGGCAGAAGCCTCTAGCTTTCATGGATGCCAAAGAGTCAATTGCCATTTTTTTTGGCTGTATCTTAGTTTATATATGTGTGAACATGTACGAGTGACTAACTTTTGTTTCCACTCACTTTTTTTCTTTCCGTTCTCTCCGCTACAAGTTGGAGAAGACTTCCAGCTAAAATGATAATCCTGCAGGTTCTTATCTCATTCCCACAGGATAACAAATGGGAGTGGAGAGGCGTAAAATAATATGGGCGAGAATGCTATCATTTTGCCCCTGGTGTAGGCATGTCCCAGCCTCCTCGGTCCTGGTGAGCCCTCCTTAAGGGTTAGCAGCCCTGCTAATAAGCCCTCCCCTCTGGAGGATGAGGTCTGACACTCCCACACTAACAGATTATCCCGTCACCTTTGACTCTTGCTGACCTGGGTCAAACAACCTCACTCACCTGGGCTAGTGTTAAAATCCTCTGCACCATGGCCTAATTAGTTTTAAGGCAGGATTTGTCTTGTTTTTGCTGAAACAGGCGGCGTGGACAATGTGGAGTAGCGGGTAAGAAACTTGTGGTAGATGATGGCATATGAGGCACATATAAAGAGAAGAACTGGGCAAGAAATTGGCCCTGGGAGATGAGATTCTCAGCCTGATAATGAGTCTGATGTGGATGATGCTTCATGTGGTCGAGGAAATCTTTGGACACACACACACACACACTCCACACATAGTGCACTTTGTGTTCCCAGCTAGGACATTCCCAGAAGGTGGGGAGAGTGAGGGGAGGGGGGGGGGGGGGGTCTTAAGTTGAGTGTGGTGCCAGTCCGTGAGAGGTTCGGGGAAATGCAGACATTCCAGTCACCCCTGTGTCCGAGGGGTTTTGTGTATATGTGTGTATGTGTGGTGGGAGTGTGTTAGGAGGGGCAGCAATCACGACTTAGCACTGCAGGAATGTCACCTTGGCACACACGTCAACAAAGTGAGAGTTAATAAAGAATGTTCCCTTGATTATATCGTCTCTTCAGTGTTTTATGCTCTTACTAAATTTAGATGAGTGTCTTCAACAACATTATTAATCAGGCGACTGTTCCCATGAGAGCATCTGATTACAATTTCACAAAACTCTTTGATTCAAAGCTCGTGAGAGCCGCTCGGTGTAAGACGTGTCTCGCCCAACATTGCACTGATGTCTCTCCGATTAGCCATATATCCTGTGGAGGTGATATTTTGACTCCAGCTCAGCTCTGGGCTCAGATTGTGAATAGTAGATTTAGCATGGCTAAGCATTACCATGTGTTCATTGCTGCTGAAGCATGTAAGCGCTGTTGGCTGGGGGTTGGGGCCAGGGTTTTTTGGGCCTGGCTCAGTCTATTTTAGTTGTCAGGAGGCAGGTCTCTTGAGTCAGCCGGGGATGGGGGGCCTGTGGCCAGGCCACTGTTGACGTGATTACCCCTGCATTAAATACCGCTGCAGACATCTGTCTCACTCGCGCTCTTTCTTCATAGCCAACCCCCCTTCTCCTCCTCCTCCATCCCTCATCTCTCCTTCCCCCGGCTCTTGCTCTGTAATGAACTCCCCTTATTCACCAGCTAATGACTGCCTTTGATCTCCCGCCTAAGACCTCTACTCTGACTCTACCCTGCGAGTCTCTCTTTTCTCTCCCTTCTCTTTGCTCTATTGCTCGCTCGCTCCTATTCGCTCCTGCTCTGTTTGCGTCGTTCTCTCTTTCACTGTCTCCAAACATGCTCATGCACCTCTTTGACTTGTTTTTCCTCCTTTTTCTTCTGGGAATGGGGTTTTTCAATCCTGCTGACCTAGACATAACAATGTTTTAAGGTGCTGGGCTCAGACTAATAGAAGAAATATTTTTTCATTACTTTTTTTTTCTTGACCATACTATTAAGCTTCACCCGCAACCGACCACCCGTACAGTATGTGCCGTACCAGTCCCCTGATCATGTGACAACGAGAAGGAGGAATATTGCACATGGAATAAAGCAGTGGAATGTCATGTATAATGTCATCATTCTCTCATATTGTTCTTAAAATCTCCCTTTTTTTAAATTTTTCTCTGCAGTCCAACAAAGTTCCCGTGGTGCAGCCGTCCCATGCAGTCCACCCACTCACTCCGCTGATCACGTACAGTGACGAGCACTTCGCTCCGGGATCCCATTCTGGCCATCACCCCCAGGATGCCAACAACAAACAAGGTAGAGACTAAGCAAAGACAGCCACACATGACACAACACTAACAGCTTGTACACCAGGTGTGTGGCAGCTCAGTGAATCACAAACAATAATAAGTGATATTTCATTACTGTGATGTTCTCAAAAATATGGAAAGACGTGGGCCGTCCATAGTTTGACATCCCTATCTCACTAATATCACTTATTACAAACATTAATAAGTGAAATTTTTCTCATTATTCACTGAGAGCTGTAATGTTTTCATTCTGTGTGTACTAACAGAGCTTGATCGATGTTCTTGTCATCCTTTTGCTTAACAGAATCAAAATAGTGATAATATTTTCATATTGGGCAACAGTACCTTCCTGTTTTTCCCATCTGAGCCCAGTTAAGTGAGCAAGAGAAAGACTACTAATTGCAACAAACATAAATAACATAATTTGTGATAGGAGATAGTTTTTGCATCATTCCCACTTCCAGCTTGATTTAATTTCATCGGCAACTTAACTGAAAGTCAGAAACCAGTGACACTGCTGCATGAAAAGTAACGTTAAATTGATATCATTCTGTACTGGACTTGTAATGGAGACTTACCAGTACCAGATTTTGTCAGTATGAATTGTTGTTATTTGACCTGGCAATGAAAAGGTTGTACATTGCCTAAAGAAAGGGGGTTAAACTGCATTCTTACAGCTTCCTATTGCTTTATGCTGAAGTGATTTTGTTCAAAATATTGCAATAATGCTGAACGGGTGAACTCAGTAAAACTAAACCCATACCTGAGTGTATTATTGCACCCCTATCTGCAAACACAGTATCACAAACCAAAATGTGTCACAGCAAAGTCATCCTTCCTATCTGCTCTAAACATGAACTCATTTGAAGCAGCCTGTGGGACGGCGCGCTGTGTTCTGCCCTCTCCCTCTGCACTCTTTGCCTCTCACTAACAACATCAAGCTACGGCTCTGACAGCTGCAGAGGAGCTCTTCAGCAGTTTGGACGAGCTCCTCAGCCCCGCACAGCTGGAGACTTTGGCAGCTCCTCACGAATACGAAAAGACGTGGGCCCTCCGTAGTTTTGTCCCACACCTTTTCTCTTCTCCTGGCTTTCTTCTCCTACAGCTGCCAGTTTGAAAAGCAGGAGAGGGATCAGACAGGATGTAGGCGATGATGAAGATGATGATGAGGCTGGGAGGTTCTGAGGGACTGGCTATAAATAACAATGTAGAACTGAAGAACAAGAGCACACAGCGTAGTGAGATGAAGGGAGTCAGACATTTAAAGAAACTGTGCTCCACATATGTCAGAGGAATCATGCATCAGACACTTTTTTTTTTGTTGGATATTTTTCTAATGAAAGCAGGAAAGAACTGTGTTGACACGGAATCGAGCAATTAATGCATACGATTTGTCGTCATGTAGAACGATTTATGAAGTAATGTGCTCCATTTTTTACTGTTCACGTTGGTCTTGCTGGTGCGTAGAGATCCACTAAGTTTCTGACAAACTGAAGAACAGAAAGCGCCCCTGGAGGTCTTTTTCTTGCTGTATTTGATCTTTGCACTCACAGCCCAACAGAAATCCATGTCCAAGCGATCCGGTTGCAGAATTAGCTGCAAATGATTTCCCTAGGCATATTCATGTGTGTGTATACCAGTCGAGCTAAGCTGAAGATGCTTAAAATTAAATCTCTCTTATTCTCTTTCGTGCTGTCCCTCTCTCTCCGTCTCTCTCCGTCTCTCTCTCTCTCTCTCTCTCTCTCTCTCTCTCGCATCGACCAATTGCTGCTCTGCCTTCCTTAGTGGGCTCAGACTTTGATCTGCTCGTTAATTATGAAAAACAATCATGGATTTTCTCATTATGAGCTCTAATATGCACAGGGCCGCAACGCAGGATGGAAGGTCGAGCATGGGGCCTTTTTACATTTAAACCTTATTGTACTTTGTTTAAAAAAAAAAAAAAAAAAAAAAAAATAGAAATATAACATGAGAACGCCGATTTGAATTAAGATCATTTCCAGGTTTTACAATGAGAATCATGTTAGTGTTGCTTGTTTTGAGAGGAAATGCCAGTGTGAAGCGTTGTTGGGTGTCAACGGGAACGTGTGAATGGGGGGGGAGGGGGGGGGTGAGTAATTAGCCACCTTAAGGGTGTGAGTGACAAGGTTAACATGTTGGGGCTCCCTCCTCCTCCCTCGCCGCCTCACCCCTTGCCTCCTTCCCTTCTGCCCTCGGGAGAGCCCTGAGGAGTGTGAGGTGGTGGATTAGTGGGCAGGGGGTAGTGCTATGCGCGCTATGAATCCAGCGTTGCAACATTGGCTTTGCAGATATAAGCCCCCTGCTCGTCCTGCCTCTCCGAGGAGGGAGGCCCCTTCAGACCACAGCCTGGAGAGAGAAAGAGGAAGAGAAAAGATAGAGGCAAGGAGAAAAGGCTGGCTCCAGCAGGGATTAGAGGATGCTGCTAATCTGGAGGCATTTGCCCTCTTTACTTTGTGTGTGTGTGTGTGTGTGTGTGTGTCTGTGTGTGTGTCTGTGTGTGTGTGTGTGTGTGTGTGTATGTGTGTGTGGAAGCACACGTGTAGGCACATTCCACTTCTCCATGTATGAACAGTATTTCCTGATATTCTGATTTTCTGTAGTCTCTCAGTCATGTCTTTGACTTCATTTAAAATCCAATAGATGTTAGACAATAAAACATGAGTCATTGCAGATTTTGTTAAATTTTACCCGCCCTGTTCTTGCTAAGTCTTCTTACAAAAAGAGACCTCTCGACCTTGAAACCCAGTAGGAGCAGGCGAGCTGGAGATGGAGGAGCTTAGTACTGAAGATCCACCGACAGTTAGTCCAAGTCAATCCCGTGTCTACAGGGAGAGCTGCAGCCTCTGCCACAAAGAGGGAAGCCTCAATTAACCAGCTTAAAGGCACTGAAACACACTGGAAAGGACTTTAGCAAAGCGGGGAAAATATGATCCTTTTCTACTGGTTGATAATATGAGGTCAAGAGGCATGTTGAAGCCCTGTGAACTATCCTTGACTTGTAGTAAGAAAGAGAGTAATAGGTTTTTAAAACACTTCTTCTTAACCAACCACAGCTCACGATCTTCTGGAGTTTGCTCAGTTGCCATGGAACGAAAGTCTAGAAAAAGCTAGTAAGTATTTTGTCAAACTACTGTTTCTGAAATCAAGAGTAAACTTTCACAAATTGTTGTTGACCATGTGATGATGGGATGTTCTGATCCAACTTTGCTCTCCTGATGTAGACTCCTACACAGTACTATACAATGCCAGTGCTAGTTCTTCCCCAAAATTAAAAAAACTGTTTATAGCACTGCTGTGAACTCATTGGAATCATTTTTTATGTAAGGTAACATGAAGGCCGGGAGTGTTGTGGCTCAAAATGACAGAATGAATTTAACTGATAATGGAAACAATTTGAATACTATAATGACATCAATAAAGAAACAAATTAATGTGGATCAGTCACGTAATGGCTGATACCTGATCAGAACTAGAGCTGATCCTTATCCGGCTTATCGGATCAGTGCATCTTTAATTTTCTAGTGCTGAGAACAGTTTGAACATTTTGGAGACTCGTGTCAATAGCGATACCTGAGTTCCTGCACCAAAATCAAAACAATGCTTTTTTAAAAACTACTGTGAGGAATATAAACACGCATTTCCCCCTAAACTTTTTTTTTTAATTAAAAAAAAAAGACAAACACAGCATTGTTTAATTTCCTCTTAACACAATCAGCTGTAAAGGAATGTTGTAAAACTGGCAAATTTATCACTTCAGGAAATCAGAAAATATCTGATTATAGATTATGTAAAGAAGACCTTTTGGCGTTTTGATACTCAAGGCTTACAGGCACATTTTGGTTTGTACTCTAAAAGTATTGAGGCTCATTAGCCAGCCCTGTTGTTTCCGATATATATGCAGCCCGTGGATCTAACAATTATGTTCCATTGTTGTTTGTCTAGGAATGCCGAGGCATCATCCCGGACCAGACATGACCAACTTCTACTCCCTGTCTCCTGGAGGAGTGGGACAGATCACGCCACCGCTCGGATGGTGAGTCACAGACAGACGAAAGCAAAAGCAAGAACAGTTGATTCATGTAAACAAGGTGCAATTACTGCCCCGTCTCTTCATATCAGATGTACACTGACACTGCACTAGCTTTGTGTGCCGAACAGAGGAATGCTGGCCTGCAGCAGCAGCAGCAGCAGCAGCAGCAGCAGCAGCAGCAGCAACAGCAACAGCAGCAGCCGACACAGGGAGGTCTGCCTCTGGCTGTTCCTGCTGTGCTGCTGTGGCTTCAGCCACACCGCTCCTCTGTGTGCTCAGCACATGTCAAACACATCACAGCGTACGTGCCCTTGCATAACCATATGGCTGCTTTACCCCCATCAAAGCTTTCTGGAAGCACTTCTGTCTCTGAGGTTCTCTTCATGGTTGTGAAACACTTTTTTAGTAACTTTTTTCCTCTTTTCTTTCCACCTTTTTCTTTGCATCCTTGTCACTTGCATTTCTTTTACTTTTTTTCATTTTTTCAACATACCTTATCCTCTTTGTTTCTTCTTCACTATCTCTTTCTCTGTCAGTGTGATGTTTGTAAAGACAGGGCTTCAGGCACACACTGAGTGAAGCCAGATGGAAGGTGCAGGATTGGTGTCTTCATGCCCTCCCTCTCAGAACCCCTTAAATTTAAATAACTGCTATACATTATCCCATTTTTTTTTTTTTTTTTGATTTAGGAAACTTTCCCAAACTTGACATCAGTCACTTTCCTGCTTTTCTACTCAGAGGAAATGATGGATCCTTTGTGATAGTTTGTGCCTTGCAACAAGTCCCCGAGACTGAAGGAGCAGAGAGTTTGCAGTACTGAACATGAATATCATAACAAACATTTTTAAAAATCAGCAAAATGTTGATTGAAATGCACAACCACCACAACATGTTGAAGCCAATGTTGAAACAAATAAAACAAACTGAACAAATGGACTGATGACAAGACACAAGCTCTATTTATTATTCCAGAGGTGGAGTTTCAGCGGAGACGGTGACCAGAAATTAACAGCATGTCTAAAGAGCTTCTCTTGTTTAGCAGAACTGAAAGCAACTCAAATTGAAACCGTATTTTTAAAAATACTTACGCCCACAATAAGTTTTTCTGTCACTTCATCTTCATTGTTCTTGAGGTGCAGTGAGAAAACAAACACATCATTTTGTATTACTGAACATATTAGTCACCACAGTTCCTTGGGTCTTTGGATACACAATGACGTGTGGAAAAAAAAAAAAACATGTAATCCCCACTCCCTCAATCAACATTTTAAAGGACCAGTGTGTAAGATATAGTGGCATCTAGAGGTGACTGAATCCCCCTCCCCCTCCTACTCTCCTTCAAAGTGTGTAGGAGAACCAATAGTGGCCGTGAAACTTGCGGAAAAATGCGAAAGGCCCCCTCTAGAGCCACTATTTTGTTTGTCCGTTCTGGGCTGCTGTAGAAACATGGCGGTGCACCATGGCGGCCTCTGTGGAAGAGGACCCGCTCCCTATGTAGATATAAAGGGCTCATTTTAAGGTAAAACACAGCAATTCTTATTTTCATAGGATTATACACTAATTAAAACATACTTATCAATATCATATTCCATTCCTGCCAAGTCCATTCTGCTAGATGCCACTAAACTCTACACACTGCACCTTTTTAAATTTTACAGTGTTTTGTGATGGTTTGTGGTGATATTCATGTGGTCTCGTTAACTGTATCCAGCATAATACTGTGAGGAAGAGATTGATGAAATCAGTGCTTTTAAAAAAAAGACCCAGAGCTAAACGAACGGGAACACATGAGGAACCACAGTCAATGACGATATCCCTACAGTAGCATCATCTTTATCATGAATATTATATAGAGCAAACTTATTTCTAAATATTATCTTTTTAACATCCAACATCAAGCAAATATGGATGGATTTTTTTCTGTGTGTGTGTATACACTGTTGTAAGCATCTGATGATTTTTATCCTCACTGGGGGACCTGTAACATGCTGCTGACCTCCTTCATCCTCCAAATCAAAAGTATACGTTGTCTGCTGTTGTTTCAGGTTCTCACACCACATGGTGCCAGGACCCCCAGGTCCTCACGCCACAGGAATCCCCCACCCGGCCATCGTCAACCCCCAGGTCAAACACGAGCCTCTGCATGAAACAGACATCATGCACATGTGAGTCCTAGAAACACAAAATACCCTTCTCAAACACTCTTTCACACTTTTTAAGGCTTAAAAAAAAAAAGTGCTCTCAAGCCTCACTCCTCCGTGTGCAGTATTCTGAGACGACATACTTCCAGGTATTTGTGCGCTCCTCCACTACAGTAGGCCATTGCTGAACAAACCCTCTGTCAGAGCCTTGTTCTCATTCCCTTGATGTGAGCAGATAAGCAGCGAGGGCCGTGCTCTACTGATAACAGGCCTATGCTTCATTTGGCCTCAGGGATCACAACACACTTAGCCAGCAACAGATACAGGTCCTAGATTAGTGGTCAGATGAACTGAATTCACATCCCCACTGTGTGCAGTGGGAAGTGCTGTGAGCGCCCTGAAGTGGTTATCACTGATATTTCCATTATTCATGGCCATCCTTGTACCAAGACTGTATTAGTATCAAAAAGGTTATTAGAAAGTAAGTTGAGAGTGGGAGCAGACTGTCTTTCAGTGTGTGACTTTGAGCATTTGGTTTTAAGCGATTGCCAATGTGCTGTGGACAAGAAGGTTTGGTTGCCATTACTGGTGAAGTAATCTCTCCGCATGATGGGCTGCAACTGTACAACTGCACATGATTAAAGAGGCAGGGGCCCGTGGCGTGGCAACCCCTCTCACGCTGCCTCACCATTGGCTGAAAGCAACCAGACCCTCGCTGCTTTTGTCGCCATTGCGGCACCACAGTTTCCCTCCTCCGTCGCTTTTTATCCTCTCATTTCTCAACTATTCGAGATCCAACTATTTTGTTCCTTCTACTACTTCTTTACCTCCGCCCGTGTTGTTTTTTTATTTTTTGTTCCTACAGGAAACCCCAGCATGAACAGAGAAAGGAGCAGGAGCCCAAAAGACCGCACATCAAGAAGCCGCTAAACGCCTTCATGCTCTACATGAAAGAGATGCGTGCCAACGTGGTCGCCGAGTGCACGCTGAAGGAGAGCGCTGCCATCAATCAGATCCTGGGACGAAGGGTAGGTCACATAGTCGGTGTACCCTGATACACCAGCCTCCTTCTCGCTGTAGCTTATGTTTATTGATTGAGTAAAATCACCAAGAGATCACAGTCCAAACCATGGCTCTAAACAGGCTGCATGCACCGCGTTTCCATGCCCAATTAGTTTAAAAAGTACAAAGATTCCTCTCTCCATTAACATGCAGTCTTTTATGAACTAGTTGTGATTATTGTCATAATGATTGCCCCAGCCAATTACTTCCCTCTCAGCGCCACAGATACAGAATGCCTATCTAACTGACATTTAATCAAATTGGCTTTAATAAAATATGCCTGGATAATGGCACAGTTGGAAATGACAAAATTTGTTCCTTTTGAGGATTGGGAAAAGAGTGGAACCACAGAGCCATGTTAAAAGCCTTAACGAATAGGCCTGGCGGTTGAGGCAGCCAGCCACAGCAAAGCCTAGTTTGTGGCCTGCATAGGGTAATTGCTCGCTGACATAGTTTGAATAAAAAGCGCTGCTAAATTGGAACCAGTGTTTTGATATGAAATCAAAGTTTTTTTCCTTCTCTTTTACTCCTTCTCGCTGACTCTTGTGTATGTTAATCTCTTCATCATGTTTCCCACTTCTTCTTTGTCTCTCTTTTATCCCCCCCTCTTTTTTTTTTCTACACCAAACGTTTGGAAGTTGAAAAGGAATTTTTTTTTTTCCTTTTTTTACCAAAACACCAGCACACTTTTCTATGCAGGGAACATGCAAGTGCATGCCAGTAATTGACTGTATGCTATTTTTTCCCTAATCTCCTTTGTACTGAAACAGTGGCATGCTTTATCTCGGGAAGAGCAAGCTAAGTATTATGAGTTAGCCCGCAAGGAACGGCAGCTCCACATGCAGCTCTACCCAGGCTGGTCCGCTCGAGACAATTATGTAAGTATCAACAGAACAGATTTGCAGAGGTGCGCGTGCGTGTGTGTGTATGTTGGTTTATGTTGTTTGTTTATGTCAGCGTTGCATGACTTGTTCTTTAAATGGCACACAATGACACACACACTAATTCACACCAGTCCCCTCTATGCTAATGGTGTCCATTTGTGGCCCCTTTGTTTCAGCCTAATGTGTAATTCATAACACCGTGATTCACTGTTACATTACCATCCACACTAAAATGGATTGTAGAATCATGGACATTATTGTTGCCACAGTGAGTGAAAATTGCCTGGTAATGGTTATGCTAGTCTTTGATGTTCCATATCAGCGTGGAGCTCTGGATGTAAAAAAAAAAAAAAAAAAAAGCGCAACTGTTAGACTGAGTTGAGGAGGCTGCATCAGACATTGAACATTCAGCAGCAGCAACCTTTGCTCTTACAGCTGCCCGTTTTGTTTGTGAATGTGGGAGGTTCAGCTGGATTTTTATGATGCAGTCTGTTTTTTGGTGTGTATGCGTGCATGTGTGCTTGCTTGTATGTGGTTGGAAGTTGTCAGATCTGTCTCTGAGAATGTGGTGTGTATGAATTTGTGAGAGAGAGAGCACCAGCCTTTATTAAAAGTGTGGCTCCGGCACTCACATTCACTCCACCACCAAAGTGCTTTGTGGTGTTTATCTGCCTCCCCTCGGACACCGACAGCATCCCTCCTCCTTCTGCCTCCACAGCTCCACTGCCAAAATGCCTCGCTGAGGGGGAGACAGTTTCACAGCTCTGCTCCCACTGAAGCACGGAACAGTTAAAGATACACAACATCAGCTAGTGACAGTTAGCCCAGCTCCCATTTAATTTCCAGCTTTGTTAGTACAAACATATTTGACGGGTAGGAAGGGGGGAAAAAAAAAAGTAGAGGAACTGCTTTCTGCTTGGCATACCGAAAAGATAAAGGGAAACGATATGTTTAACGCAAAACACTTCTCCCAAGTAAATTTTGTGTCTCCGTGAGCTGTTCTGTGACCCCTCCCACAAACAAAATCTTTAGCTATATAAAGGCAGCACATCATGCCCGGAAACACCCAAAATAGGTAACACACTGGCATGGAGAGCGTGTAGCATTCATAGTTTTGCTGTGTACCCCCTCTCTCATCCTTTCTCTCACCCACTCTCACTTAGTCTCTCTTCTTCCCTGTCTGCCGCAGCAGTAGAAGGCAGATTAGCTCATGAATAAGTGGATTAGCAGACTTTGCAGCAGGAAACCAAAGTGCTGCTCATATTTGACTAGAACGACTCTACGCTGCTATCTGTATCTATAGTCTCCCCCCTGGGGATTTAGCATAAGCTATAAATCCTTACACACTCCCACCACCTCGCTGGGAAAAAAAAAAAAGTGGCGCTCTTCACAGTCGTTGAGCTAGTCTAGCCTAATTACATTGAGCACTTTTAATTGCACTTCATGTTAATGTTTGTCACTAGAGGGACTTCAAAGGTAGTAGTGGTTGGAGAGGAAATCTGACACAGACTGGTCACAACAGAAGGACAAGCTACCTCTGTGCAGTTGGGATGGCCATAACTCCAAAAATGATAGAAACAGAGATACTTAAAAGCACTTGAGAGCAGGAACAGCACACTTACAACAGATCAGGCTCTAGAGAAGTCCCATCCCTCTCAGCGTGGCGGTTTGCGGTGGACTCCGGAGTCCGGGGGATGCTGGTTGGATGCCCAGCAGGGGATGAGTGAACATGGCAGTCAGCAGCAGGATATCAGAGTGGTCTAGTGAGCGTGAGTGCTGGAGCCACACTTTATGTGTTCCTCTGTATATTTTTTAGGGAAAGAAGAAGAAGCGGAAGAGGGAGAAGATGCAGGAAACGGCCACAGGTAAGCGCCAGTCCTTCCAGTTCCTTCTCTTTTTATTTATTTTTTTTTTTTTTATCTGTCGCATCCTGAGGTTGTGAGTGTACCATCTTTCCATAGAATACACTTTTTACAGTTTGCTGCTGCATTTCTACTGACACACACTCTGTAAAGCTCTAAAAAAAACCAACTAATCTTTCAGTAGACAGAGGGAAACATCTACAAAACTAACAACAAGTAGAGACAGACACTAACCAAACCTACTATTACCTACTATCTCCATTCTGCCCTCAGTAGACCGGCTTGCTTATTTCTTTGCAGACAGTATATTCAGAGTCATTCATTTAGTTTTCCTAGCGACTTTCCTTGTATACATCCCCCCCCCCCCCCATCTGTTTGTCCCCTGCCTCTCTGTCATCCCCGTCTTCACATATTACACCTACTTTGGGATTAGTCTGTCCATTCTATACAACTACTTACCGACTCTGGGCTTTGCACTATTTGTTTGCCTGCTGCACTACAGTATGTCTTTCTGCTGACCTTGTTTAGCTGCGCTTTTGAGCCTCCTCTCAGCAACTCTAACTCTAATCCATTGAGAATTACATCTTAAGTAAAATGTCAGTATTTTTTTTTGGGTCTGTACACTGTGTAGGCCAAATGGACGGCTAAGATCTATGCCGCCCAGACACCTCCAATTTTTTTTTTTAAAAAGATGCAATTTTCTGCAGGTACAGGCCAGAGAATGAAAACGGCGTACATCTGAGAAAATGGTAAGACAAACCCCTCTATCCCCCTCCCTGTCTGGTCCAGTTCAATATATGTCAAGTCTTTTTAAACTGCTAAACACTGACTTGAGAGTATGTACTCACAGACTAATCCTAAAAAGGTCCACCCTAACCTCGCCATAGTCATTGTGTCAGTGGTGTTAAGGCCTGAAGAGGGATTGTGCTTTGTGTGGGCAGTTTGCTCAATGGGCTCAGCACAATGGGCATTGGATTTTCTATGTGTGTGTGTATGTGTGTGTGTGTATGTTGAGCTGATCAATTGTTTGTGCACTGGTGGATAAAAGGTCAGATGTTGTGTCAGCAGTTTATAGCTTATTTTTCTTCCATCATGTGTTAGAAAAATGTCTAATTAAAAAGGGGTTTTGAAAAATGTGGCTCATCCACTCTGTGTTTTCTAAACATGGACTAAATAATACATCTGAAAACAGTTTTACTTCCCCAGAACATTTTTTTTTACAGCTAGTGGAGGCTGAGACGTCAGCTCAGCTCCATATGGACTACATGTGTTGTGTCTCTCTGCATCTTTGTGAAGCAGAGCAGGATTCAGCAGCTTGTTTGGCAGGAACTTAATGAGATGCTATACCTTAATAAGATTTCATGGTATCTGGGGTTTCAGTGTATCTATAATGCCTCCATAACAAAAGGCACTCCGTAGTCGTTTTTTTTTTTTTTTTCACATGTGAAAGATATGTTGAGATATATTGATTCAGATGACATGTCAAAACCTTCACTGAACTGTCACCTGTCCTGTTTTTTTTTTGTTGAGAGGATTAACGTTCCCAATATGTGGCACAGGCAACTCTATTTCCCCTCTTTCAATCTTTTTCACTCTCTCTCTCTGGATCTTTTTTTCCGTCCATCTCTCTCCTTCCCTCTCCCTCCCGGAGAGCCTGGTAGCATCCTGTTATTCCGCTGCCTTTCTGCAGCAGAAAAAGCCGGGCAGATGTGACAAATCTGGTCTTAAGTCGAAATCACCCCAACCAGACAAAGGTTTTCCACTTGATCGATTCCTGACCCAGTGGCTCTCTCTGAACCCAGAAATTGGGCTGCTTTTCTTTCTTTCTATTTTTTTATTTTTTTTCAGCCCGTTTTCAAAGTGTAGAGAGCGAGCGCTAAAAAGCACTTTATCTCTGATCCAATAATTAGCAGCGCCTAGCCGCAGCGGGATGGACACCCTTGCTGATTCTCAGTGACAGCCTTAAACTAATATGCATAATACCAAGGATACTGCCACAACTCCCCAAGCC
This sequence comes from Thunnus albacares, assembly GCF_914725855.1. Lineage (NCBI taxonomy): Eukaryota > Metazoa > Chordata > Actinopteri > Scombriformes > Scombridae > Thunnus > Thunnus albacares. The sequence goes on along the minus strand of NC_058108.1, from coordinate 22,990,749 downwards.
CTCAATTTATGCAGATCCCAAAGAGCTGGATTGAGGTTAGCTTGGTTTAGACGCCAAAAAAACATCTTTAAATGAACTCGTTTGTCTATTTCTTTTCATCTGCCCTACCCTCTACCCCATCTGTCGCTCCCTTATATGAAAAAATCTGAAAGGAAATTTGTTAATGAGTTAATTTCGGAGACACAATCTTGAACACCTTTCTGTGTGACAGTTCAAACAACACCGCATTTCTTTCTCCATGAAGAATATGCAGCATAATATGAAAGGCTACAGTCTAGGTAGATTTTATGAAGGGACTTAAAACATTTTTATATTAACATATTTTATGGTTCCTGCTGAGTTTTTCTGCCTGTGAGGCAAACCAGGAGTTGAGTCGTTGGGCAATGTTTTATGGCTTGATGTTGGTTCTCTTTGTTATCTTTAGCATGTCAAACACTGGGCCTGCCACACAGCTGGCTCTCACCACAGTGGAACAGCACTCTGAGAAGTCATTACTCTGACATTGTGAAATTAGGGTGTCTTCTCCCCCTCATCACTCCATTTCCCAGCTCTTTTTCTCACATTGGCTTGGACTGTAAATGTGCAGTATTTATCCTCTTTACTTCCCCTCACTGTTTCTTTGCGCCCGTCTTTATTTTGTTTCTCTCTTTCTTGCTTCCTCTTGCGCTGTTAGCCTTTTGTCTGACTAAGCCCGCTGATTCACAACCTTTGAGATAGTTATCTGGCCGAGACACATACATGCCCTCTAGGCTTTCTCTCCGTTTCAGCCACTGCACATTTTTTTCATGGGGGTGGGACGGCGCGGGGGGGGGGCTGGGGGGTGGGAGGGGAACACTCCTAACAAAGGTGGCTTTTTAATCCGGCTAGTGAGGGCCATAGAGTTGCAACTACTTGCAAACCGTCATAAAACTGCATGTGAGTCATCTTGCTCAGACTCATATGAAGGTGCTCTTTTGTTGACATGGAAAAATGGATGTCTTTACAAATCAAGAGCTTGTATCTTTAATCAAGTTATCAACATCAGTTTTGTTCAGGATCTATTTTCTTTCTTTCTTTAAAAAAAAAAAAAAAAAAAAAGAGAGAGAGTTAACTATTGTTAAAGCATGGTAAGTGCATCTTGGGTCATCTCTAACCTCATGTCCTGGTCTAGAAACATGAAAGAAAGTGTTGTTCAAGCAGCAGCTTTGGTGGCTAGTCTCTCCTACTCTCTCTGTCTCACTCATGGCCCGGCTCTTCTTCCTCTGATGTGTGTAGCCAGAAGTCAGCTGTCAAAAGACTTTGATGAGCGAGGAGAGAGAGAGAGAGAGAGAGTGTGTGTGGGTGTGTGTGTGTGTGTGAGAGAGAGAGAGAGAGAGAGCAGAGGGAGGGTAAGAAAAGGGCCAGAAGAAAATCCCTCATTCTGGAGAGTTCTGAGTTTACCCAGTCTCAATCAACTGCCACTCATCAGTCTCCATCTCTCATTTCTTTTCCCTTTCTCTCTTTATTTGTTGCCTCTCATCTCTCTTTCTCTCTCTCTCAGACCCTCAACACTCATCTCTCTTTCTCTCTCTCTCTCTCTCTCTCTCTCTCTCACACACACACAAACACACACGCCTGTTCAGCCAGCCACACACTCCGGCTGCAATTAGGCAAGATTCAGTGTCTGCCTCCATTTCCCGAGTCGTTTCAATTTGGCACCGAGCCTCTAGGCCACTGCGGCACAGCCCAGTGCCTCCACACCCCGCCTTATTAGTGACCTGGGATAATTGGGGAAGGGATCCGGATCGCAAAACTGACTCTGGGTCTCGCTCTGAGCAGCGCATGGGAGATGAGAGAATGTTTTTTAAACTGTGAAAAAAAAAAAAAAAAGAAAAAGGGGGGGAAAAATAGTTTGGGGTGGGAGGTTGAGGAGGAGGGGGGGGGGGGGGGGGAGAGAGAGAGAGATTTGGGCTTAAATCAGAGCAACGCCCCGGCTAATGTTTCTGTGGGTAGGAAATAGAATCGGAAATGTTCACCCCCACAGTCCTCCCGTTCTGCCACTCCTCTGACCTCCACAAAGCCTACTCTGTGAAGAAAAATGACCCTCTCAGCACTTAGTGTACGGACTTCCAGAGGGTGGCAGTATGTCAAACTTCATTTAAGTATAGCTATGTGGTTTGAGCTTAGAAGCAGCAATCTTTCACACTGAAGGGAGACTTGATCCTGGAGGGGAAACCCTTTTTGACACTTTTAAGGAAAAGGGAAAAAAAAAAAAAAAATGTTAAGAGGGGGTATAACCCTCTTACAGGTCTGCGTTCACATGTGAGAAAATGCAGCTATGTGCACCCATTGTTTAGACTGAGGCTTGAAATTTGTTTTGATTGAGTCACGGGCCTATTGTGTCGTGGTTTGGCCAGCTGCAGTAACAGTATGAGGGTCCAGTCTCTGCTGTTTTGTGATGTCTTCTCCACTTCCTCTCTTTCTCTCTGTCTCTCCACCTCACCCCCCCTCCACCTTTCACCCTCACCCCTGTGGCTCCTTGAGGCACTGCAGCCCCTCGGAGGAGGAGGCGGAGATATGTGACCTTATAAAACGCTCACCCCTTGTGAGATGCTTATCTCTGAATGAAAGGCCCCCAGGTAACAGGGGTGCACAGGCAGGAAGAGGGCAGCAGGGCCGAAGGAAGCGGTGTTTATTTTTATTTTACTGGCCATTGTTAAAAGAGGCAAAACCTCCAGCCCAGCATCTTTTTTTTTTTTTTTTTTTCTTTTTCAACCTCTTTCCCTAATTTTCTGCCTCTTTCTTCGCTCCTCCTTTTTCCGGCTCCTCTCCTCTGTCTTGACGGTGAATGTGAGTCGCGGTGGAGGCCTTTGAAGCGAGACCACAGCGCAGGGGAGCAGTCATTGTGCAGGCTCTTTGAATGTGCCGCAACCAGCACCCCCCCCCCTCCTTCTTCCCTCCCCTTGCCTCTCCTGCCATCCCCCGGCCTGCAGCGGCTCAGACTGAGCTGTGCGGGGGCACACGGCCAGACTTCAGCTGCCCGGGCCCCCAGCGATGCCGCCTTAGATGTGGGCAACGCCTCCCTCTACCTCCTCCCTCCTCCCACACCCTCCTGTACTCCCCTAGTCTCACCCACGCATGCCTGAGGTTTGGGGTTTTGGTGACTCCCCCCCCCCCCCTCCCTTTTCCCCTTTTGACCGCAACCAGACCCCACCCATTCCCTCTCTCCAATATTGCACACAGACACTGTCTTCCCTCTTCTTTCTTTTCACCCTTTTAGTTTCAGTCTCCCCTGACGGTTAGTTGCTGATAGCCCCTGTAGAAAAGATACGACCTCACCTGAGCTGTTTGATTGGAGGTTAAAAATTTCAAAGCTCTTTTTAAAGGGGGGGGGGGGGGGGGGGGGGGGGGGGGGAGGATTTCTTTTATGTTGAACTTCTCAAGGCTGAAGAAAATGCTGACAGTGCAAAACATTTTGTTTCTTTCTTCCAGGTGCCTTTTTTTTTTTTTTTTTTTTTTTTTTTTTTTTTTTTTATTGGCCCGCTCCTTTTATTTTCCCCTTGTGTCTTTAAGAGCGGCACTACCACAACTTTTATAGAGAGCAGACTGCTTTGAAAAGGTGTCACCAAAGCCAGCTGTGTGATCCAGACCAAGGTCACTGCCAAGACACTCCACCACACCAGATTCTGATCTAAATGTGTGGACATTTCCTTACTAGACCTCGCAGACCTACTTGTCTGAGCCAAAACCGAACCGAGCCCAGTGAATGATGAAAGGGGAAAAAAAAAAAAAAAAAAAAAAAAAGCTTGACATGCTGGAGCTCAGACTGAAATAAAAGCTTTACAATGCTGAAATGATTAATCAATAAATCAATCAGTGGTAGAATATTAGTTTCCAACAATTTTGATCATTTACAAACATATACGGGCTTTCAGCTGCTTTTCTGTCTTTTATCAAGTAAATTCAGTATCTTTGAGTCTTGGACTGTTGGTTATCTTAGACTTCAGGAAATTGTGATGGGCATCTTTAATTATTTTCTGACATTTTATTGACTAATCAGTCAACTAATCCAAAAAACAATCGACAAAAGCAATTATTCTGTGAACCAATTATTAGTAAAAAAATAGTGAGAATATTTTTGTCCCCTGACAATTAAAGCATAATTCCATTTTATTACAATTTAGATGTCATTTTCTTAATTTCCTTGATCATTTCTTTGGATAAAAATAAGACTTTACTCATCACTTTTATTGCTGAGATCTGATAACGTGGCGAGATTGCTCAAAAGGAGGATGATTGAGGAAGAAATGTGCAGTGAGATGATCAGACAGGTTGTACACAAACCCTCAAGTTAGCCAAACCTAAAATTTGATCCTATCGTACTTGCGGTAAGTGTGCACCTACGCAGTGTCCCTGTGCAGTAAGAGATTACCACCATCATTTCAGGCAAACTCACTTTCACTTGTGTAAAAGCTATCTTATTATCTAACTGTGGTTATTGTCCTGTTGGGCAACATTGTAGTGATGTCACCACATTCCCAGATCTCAACAATTACTCTTTTGAGCGCATTGTTGCCATAACCAATAGAAATGATGGTTGAAACCACAAAATAAGACCTAAATTGCAATAAACCAGTGACTGATATTTATTTGCTTGTATTGGTTCTATCTGTCAGCCCCTTTGCTCTCAGTCTTTCCCTCCCTTTTCCCATCAAATCTCCCCTCTTCTCTCTGCCATGGTAAAGTCTGCACCCCAGCCTGCACTGGAGACACCTCTCTCCACTTGGCTTATTTTTGGAGTAATTTGTCGGCGGTGTTTTCCTTTTTAATGGCACCAAAAGAAACCCCAGAGCTCCGTGTAGGGAGGGAGGGAGCTGAGGAGGAGGAGGAGGGTGGGTGGGTGGTTGGGTGGGTGGTTGGGTTGGAGGTTAGGGGGCTATAAGGCGGGCGGGCCCCAGCTGCGGCCGCTTTGATTTGGCCTGGGAGGTGAAAGCGGCGATTGAGACGCGAGGCTGTGCCAGTTATCTTAACCTCCCACACTTCAAAAGCGGGGCGAGAGCTTGTCCGACTCCTTCCCCTCCTCCCTCCCTCCCTCTCTCCGTCCATCCCGTAGAGGGAAAGGAATTGGAGGAGAGAAGGGTGGGGGGGGGGGGGACCAAACCTTCGCTAGTCCTCTGAACAGAGGAGCGTTTCATTTCCTGCAAAAAAGTCCAGCCGGCATTCCTGAGCACTAATGTAGAGGGAGGAGGAGGAGATGGAGGGAGGTGAGGGGAGAGGAGGGGTCAAGTTGCTCCTGAATCCCAGTGTTTGTGTCGGCTGGACCCTGTGAAGCGCTGGCCTGGTGCCCCCTACAACCAACCACCACGCAAGCACACACCCCTGCTGTTACCACCAACCCTTTCTGAAACTTGCGCACACACACACACGCACACACGTCCACACACACTCACTTCTCGCCCGCAGCCCCTCAGGCCTCTTCCCCAGGCAGGAAGGCCAGTGCTTTTCATGTCTGTGGTGGGGGAAGGAAAAATGCTCCCCAGGAAACAGGGTGCAGTGCCGGGCGTGCGGGCCCGCTTTGAGATCCTGGGATGAAAAGAGAGAGGGCGGCGGAGGTAAATAAAAGCGACAGGGGCTCTCTCTTTCTCTCCGAGCGCCGTGTTCCTTTCAGTTTCTACTCTGTGCAGCTCAGGGTCAGCTCTCCTTGGGAAAGGTGGCCTCTGTCCTGTTCCCTTTTATCCACATGTGGTAAAGCAGTCTGCAGGGTGGTGTGTGTGTGTGTGTGTGTGTGCGCGCGTGTGCGTGCGCGTTAAGACTTTTGAGCGTTGAGATGCAGCAAGCAGCAGGGCTCAGCTGACTCCTCTCCTACAAAAACACACTCTTGGCTTTGCCACAAGGGAGAAGCAAACTAATACCGTTTCTTTTCCTTTTTTCGTCTTCACAAAACATCCATCTTTTTAGTCGCAGGAGGCATCCATCCACCAAAGTCTCCGCGTCTCCACTTTGATCACAGATTCTATTTGATGCTGCTCGGGTCTAAAATAACTCTCCTTGGCTTGTCAATAACTGAAGCTAACTCTGTTATGTTAGCTCAAGCCTGGATCACGGGAGGGAAAAGAACACTTTTGCTGCTTGACAAACAATTTCCCTGTCAGGGAAAGAGGCCAATTTCATGAGAGTCCTGTGAAGTGGATTGAGCAGTCAGGTAGCATTTTTACACGGCAGGGTCAACCTGCACGGTTCAGATAATTACTAACACTGCTCCATGAACTCTGCTAGTTTTAACCAACTGGGTCAATGTGGTGATCCTCCTGCGCTGAGAGTATTTCCTCATCTTGTTTTCCCATCGCCCACCTGCAGCGGCAGCCTAAATGTCAACCAGAAGCTACACAATTGGGTGCTCGCCTTGAGAGAGCAAGAGGAGGAATGAGTCAGTCAGGGGAGGGCAAAGAAGAACGTGGTGCTGCCAGCTGGGTCACGGCAACCCCCATGTTAGAGTAGATCAAAGCTGGCCGGCCCACATCCTGTCACTGACCTGTAACCCCCTCTGTACTTCAGGGCCTGGCTCTACATTGCAGCAAAGGCTTTCATTCAATCAGCTATAACACTTAAAAACAAAAAAATTATGATTGATTACATAGGTGGTAATGACAGATCATTTGCCGTTCCTTTTACTGGGTATTCATGCCTGCATGGTGAGACACTTTCGAGTCACTCTTGAGTCATGCCTCTGTCTGGTTTTGGTTAATGTGGCGGGAATGTGTGATCAGTGTTTTGGTGTGGGTTGTTGATGTGTTTCTAAAAAATGTTTTCTCCCCTCCCCTTCCACCACCAATGAGGGAAAAAAACTGCAGTTTTTCCTTTTGTATCCAGATGCAGTCACTTCATAGTTAATGTGGTTGACTGACCAGATTTTGTTTTCTTGCAGGAGGAAAACGGACTAATTTCTCCACATGCAAAGCGAAGGCAGCAGCTACGGGCCCTCTGCTAGAGATGGAGGCCTGTTAGATTCCATGAAGACCCTTAAATCTCCAAACTGAAGCCTCCAGTTCTCAGAGGACCCCCCACCCCCCTCCCCCACCCCTCTCTCCTACCCCACATAACCCTACTCCCTTTCCTTCAACAGTCACATGCCACCACCACCACCACCACCAAAAACACTTCCCTGTTTGACTCTACTCCCTTCCTGAAGGCGACAGCTGTAGAGACACTGAACTGAACTGAACAAGACAATCATGACGAGTAGGAGCACCCTCACAAGACCACGTTCTCTCACCGAAAACCCAGAACACATCAATTTGACGTCTGTGTTTTGTCAGTTTCTTTCCAATCAGCTTTAAGGCACTGCACTGAAAAACAGCAGCAATTTTGATGTGCGCACAAACTTCTCCCCTGCACCACCCAGACACTCCAAACACCTGTTTCTAAGTTATTGTAAGTTATTTGTCACCTCTGTTCCTTTTTGTATAGTTCATTAGGCCAACATTCACTCCCTGAAACCCCCCCCACCCTCCCTTTTCTCTCTCTCTCACTGGATTTTTGAGACCATTTGGGGTTTTGCCCGACCGACCAAACACCTCTTTTTAGACTGCACTAAGGAAGATGGAGGGATCTCATCTTGTCTAAGAAACGTCCTCAAGACGCCATTTTAGTTTGTTGATGACCAGTTGGTGCAAAAAAGGATCAACATTATGATTTGCTTTTCATTTTAGACTGAATTTTATTTTGAATGCTTTTTTGTATCTTGAACCCTTGTTTCAATTTCTTGGTGTATATTTTAGTGATTTTTTTTTTTTTTTTTAAATATTGTTTTTTTTTTATATAGTGGTATATATGAAAAATAAGCTTTGGACACAGGAAAGCCATTTTTCTTGTTGAAGCGTCTTGCAGAAAATTGAAACTTAAGGCTTCTTTTGATAACTATTTGTAACAAATAGTGACCTCGAGTCTTGCTCAGATGTAAAATAATGCTCAGTATGTGTACTTTTTAAAACTGTCAGGATATGTCAATTTTCTTGGTATTTTTGCAGGCAACATTAGGACAAAGGCGAGAGTGATAGCTCAGAGGCCTATATTTTATTGTTCTAAAACATGACAAATGAAGCAGATATATATATTTACCCCAGCACTTGGCAGTCTTTCTTTTATTGCAATGGACCTTTTGTCTTTTCTCTCTGGTAGCTAATAGTGTGGTCTTTACCCATGTTGTTTATTCCATGCAAGCATCTCTGTAATATTTTGATTTTAATGCTCTATTTTAGTATTACTTGATGAATTCCTCTTTTTTTTTTATTCTCATATTTTGGGTCACTGTCATCTTGGTGTAGCACTTTGCTTCCCAAGTGGTCATATTTGAACTGTTTCAACATGTTTTTGTTTTGTTTTGTTTTTTTAAAGAAAAATAAAAAGGCACCATTGGCTCATTTGATCACTCGTGTGGTGGAAAGACCAGAGCTAGAAGTGCCAGATGTAACAGTCTATGTGTCATCCTTGGAGATTATAATACAAGTGTCCATTGGCAGTAGCGCCACTTATTAGTGGTGTAAAGCAGGGGTAACACATTGGATGGAGCATGTTTTAGTCTTTGTGGAAACTTCAAAAAGCTTAAAAAATTGACAAGCAATTAAAACTCAGAAAGCACGCAATGCCCGAGGCTACATTCATACAACATTATTGCAGTGATAATGAAAAGAGAAACCTACATCATCCGAGTATAAAAAACAATTCTATTGGGTAACGAGTTGATTTCAGGGGTCATGTCCATCTTTTCTCTTCTGTTCAATATAAATTTTCAAGAAAACAGACTTTAACATCTGTAAAAATTAAGGCAAAAATTACATTTTTGAAGTAAACATTTTTTGATGAAAGAGGCAAGATCAAAGGAAAATTCTATTTCTGGACAAATCTGACCTGTGCCTCTTGAATATTCCTATTTCAAGTGTAACAGCACCACCTTGTGTTCATATTTGGTTAACAGCATGTTTTGGAGAAACCAAGTGGTGGTTGGTATGCTAAACATTCCCATAGTGTGTCCTGCTTTAGAGAAGAGGCTGACAAAGGATTCATAGCCATGTATTAAAGTCAGTTTTTCCTATAAAGCCCAAAATCACACAGATCATTTAATCTGGAAAATATTGGACACCCACTTAACCTTAGACTCTTCTCTATATAACTAAATAGCCCTTTAACATGGGCAGAAATAGCTGTAGTAGAATTACAATATGTTAATTGTAAAATCTAGTATACTAAGTAATAAGTAAACTTAAGTGTTTCAGGCAAAGTGTAAAAGTTTGCAATCTATCCTACTGACTCTTGTGGTTAGACATTCAGAGTACTCTGATAAAAGTTATATCTTCCATTTCAGCTGTTGCAGTTTGGTCTTTTTAAAAACTTCTAGCCGATGAGAGGCATTTGCATTGTATGTTAAGAATACATTTCATAAGACAGACCCTGGTATTTGTGTATCTGCAGTTAACACCTTTCATTACACACACAAAAATGAGAACAGGACACCATATATTTCAAAAATCTATTTAATCACATAATCTCTTCACTCATAAAAAGATGTCATTCAGGTACAGTGGATGTCCACAACAAAATGGACTGACAGACTAAGTTGCCCTTTAAAGCAGAAGGCACACAGGTTAACTCCTGATCAATAGTGTTATGTTGATCATTCAACATTTTTCCCTATTTCAGATCCTTACCACTCTTTGTTGGATGGCTTTATTTTCTTGAGTACTGAGAAGTTTCACAGTGATATCAATCCCTACTGCAAACTGAATTACTTGTACTTGTAGAATCCTTCTCCTGTCTTTTTACCATATTTGCCCTCTGCCACCAACTTGTTCAGCAATTCACTCTGGCCAAAAAGTGGGTTTCCAGGGTCCATTGCACTCCAACCTAATGATATGCAACAACAGAAAGGATTTAGTACCTCAAAATGGGGTTTAATAACAAAAAAATGTTTTAGCTTAGTATTTCTATGTTATAGTTTCACTTTAAAGTAAAGTAATATAACATAGTTTTACTCACCATCCATAATGAACTTTGCTGTATCTAGTCCTACATAGTCCAGGAGCTCAAAGGGTCCCATGGGGTAACCAGCACCAAGTTTCATGGCGATATCAATGTCTTCTTTGGATCCATGACCTGAAGAAGAAAACAGAAAAATAAAATGGTAACCACACGAAGCTGCAGAAATCAATCAATAACTTGAAAATAATAGTAAGTGATATCACATTAGAGCCTCAATGTTTGACGCGGTTCACTTAAACATGAATGCTTCTCCCTTTTCACCAACTGGAACATGGTGCTGGTGCCAGCTTGCAGTTGGTTCAACTAACAAACCTTCTAAGAACCGGCTTGCTTTCCACGAGCTAGAGAGCCTAGTTGTTACGTAACTGTACACGCCTCTGATTTCCTAGCAATGCTAATGCCAACTTCAAGCACTTAACATTCCAACATAGTAGGTGTCAGTAATGCATCGTAATGCTGGTTGCAACCTGCCATAAAATTGAAAACGGAAGCACAACAACAATGGTGGACTAAATCACAGCTGTACTTTCTCTCCTATGTACTGCATACGGCCCACTAAATGAATGATTAAGTATGCCATTACCAGCAGACTGATCACACTGAAGTATACTCAAGCAAGACATGACTGTATCACATGACTGACGGCCATTTCATCCGGTGTTACACCGAATTTGGTGACCAATCAGATTCTAGGACCCGCAGTGTTAGAAGAAAAAAGTGGCTTATCAATACCACAATGTAAAAATACTTTATCACAAGTAAAAATACTGCATTTAAAATCATACTTAAGTAAAAGAATTGAAGTATTACCAGCTAAATTTACTTAGTAGTAAAGTAAAAATACTAATTTTGCAGAAAATTGGGCTGCAAGTGATATATTAAAATGCTGCTTATGAATTGACATTAGTATTAAAGATGTACTTTGTTCAATGTATTTAATATATCAGATATATTTAATATATTAGATCACAGAATCTGATGGACCACCAAATACAGTGTAACACCAGCCAATGGCCCCTTCACATCTCTGAAAAACATTGCAGCAAATTTCCAAACTGCCGTTGTTTGGATAAACTGACTACATATTGGGGATCTACATGGTTACTTTCACACCTGAAAAAATAATAAAACTTAATAAAGTGACATATCAACAGCTTTTAGCCTGTCTGGACGCAATGCATTTGATTTTAGTTGGTCAAAATAATCCCAGCGCCAGCCCCTGACGTAAGTGGTTCTTTTATCTTAATTAAGTCTTGGTGCTGCTCTGGAACCAGGTTTCCTAGCTGAGAGCCGGTTCTTGGCTGTCAAAATGCAAAGAACTTGTTCGAGATTAGATGAACCAGCCATCGAACTGCTTTCATCGAAAAGGGGTGTGTGACACCAAAGAAAGGCCTGCACATCTTCTTTTCAATCCTCCCCAAAATGACAGATTCTTCTACAGTTGTATGTTCCCAATTTAAATTCCAAGTTAAAGTAGTTCAAGACACTTAAATGATTCTGATAAGAAAACTTGACTGGAGCCACTGATACCTCTCATAGTCATGCATGTATACATACCTCTCTCATGCAAGCGGATGGCCTCCATCATGTAAGGAACAAGTAAGCGGTTTACAATGAATCCAGGTGTATCCTGAATAAAGGGATATTGGATACTGCTGAGTGAGCTGTATTTTGTTAGAGACTACAGCTATAACATAACATCAGACAGCAAATCTTACCTTGCAGGACACTGGTGTTTTTCCCAGCGCTTTGCTGAAGTTCAGGAGGGAATCAAACGTCTCTTGGCTTGTTGCTGAGGTTCCAATAACCTGTGGAAGATAAATACTTAAGCAACTTTGATTCTAGTTTATGAAGTGTTACTGGCTTTATACAGGACTGGGTTGCACCAGCTGTTTCTAAAACCATCAGTAATTATGTGTGAAATGTCCTTCTTAAGTTCTTAGTAACTACCAACTAGTTTCAAACTCAGATTGCACCATTAAAACTTAATAAATGTCTAAACACTTTTGCTAGGAAACATCTGTCACTGTAGCATCAACAACTGTAACATAACTTCCAAAAATAAACGTTTTAGACGCCAAAAGATAAAATGAACTTAACTGTTAATCCTTTCAAGGTGTGACTTCGTTTTATTTAGTTTATATCTGCATACCTGGAGTAATATGTGTGTTTTAGAACTAGTAGTATTCATGCAGTTTAGTAAGAGGGAAATATCTGATTATGCTGAGCAAATGTTATTTGGTCATTTAGTCTAGTTAAGGTCATTGGCATAATTTGAGGTTTAGTGTGTTTTTTCCATGAAATTTAAAGTGCTGGGTCAAATTTGTTGACCATATTCCACATTTTGTCTTTTACTCTTCAATGTAGTGTTATACAGGTCAGATATTTGACAGATATAGTTTTTACTGTCCTGCAAGAAATTTGTTTTCACAACCTGTACATACACAGAAACATACAGATAACCACAGCGCAACGTACAGACATATACATGCAGACACATAAACACATAAAATTCATTCCCCCACCTGTATCTACACACATATACATGTGTCTACACACACACACACACACACACACACACACAGCTAACTCTGGATCTATACATTAGGTCAGCAAAGCAGTTTGTTCAGAGCTGCTATGGCAGAAGGGACAAAACTTCTCCTGTATCAATGGCCTGACGGCAGTAGTGTGAGGTTTGGTTTGAGGGGGTGATTGGTGTCGTTAGCTATTGTGAATGCGGGGCGTGTGATGGCTCATTCATGTCTGAGAGACTGGGTGTAGGGAAGTGGATGACTTTAGAGGAAGCACGTGTGATCCTGGTAAATTTATTTTTTTGTTGGAGATGGTTAACATGGTAAAGAAACAGGGGGAACAGTACAGCAGGATGGGTTGGATTATACTTTTGTAAAGCAGCAACAGGAGGTGGGGGGCAACAGAAAGTGCTGTGAGTTTGCAGATGTCGTGGAGTCTCTCCTGGGACTGTTTATGGATATCAGTGATGTGTTGATCAAAGCTGAGTTTGTTGTCTAAAGTGAGTCCAAGATATTTGAAGTTGTTGACCTCTTCTACTGTCTTGCTGTGGATGGAGGTTGGGTTCAGTCCAGTTTGAGGTGTGTTTGATGTGTTAATGACAAGTTCTTTTGTTTTGTCCACGTTCAGCTGTTGGTAGTTGTCAGTGCAGCATTGTGTGAAATCAGAACTGGAGTGTTGATAGGCTGTTATGGAGTTTGCAATTGCTAACGTTAGCTTTGTCGGTTGGTTCATTCAGCCAGCTTACAGTTCCACCTGGCAGTCAGTAGGTGTATATTTAGTAAAAACTCAAGTATATATATAAGAACTAGTTTGTGTGGTGCAAATGGTCAAATTTTGTGCAGAAAAGATAGTTTTTACCACACAATATGTGTTGTTATGCAGATTAAATTGTGTTGCCAACAAGCATTCACCTTTCTTAAAGTTACTTTTTCTTTTTCCATATAGATTAGCAGAGCAGCTAGTGTCTAGAAAAAGTGGTCCAACCACCAATGTTGTACTTTGAAAATTAAATGTTGCAGTAGCTGTTCACAGACTGCACAGCCAATGTGAAAATAGTTCTGTCCATGCACTTTGGAGTATCAGTCAAATACATGTAGTAGCCTACAGTTTGTACAAACTGTACAAAAGTTGTTTAAGTTGTCTATCAACAAGTAAAAAGCTGTTCAAAAATTAATTTTAAGAAAGGTGAATATTTCTTGTTGGCGACACCATTTAATTCACATACCAGTCAAAAACCACCTGCCTAATACAGTTACCATGAAGGGCTGTACTTGGTCTGCAACAATGTTTAGGTAGGTGGTATGTGCCAAAGTAACATCCACATGAATGCCAGGACCCAAGGTTTCCCAGCAGAACATTGCCCAGAGCATCACACTTCCTCCACCGGCTTGCCTTCTTCCAATACTGCATCCTGGTGCCATCTCTTCCCAAGGTAAACAACACACATGCACCCAGCCATCCACATGATGTAGAAGAAAATGTGATTCATCAGACCAGGCCATCTTCTTCCATTGCTCCATGGTCCAGTTCTTACGCTCATGTGCCCATTGTAGGCACCTTCGTCTGTGGACAGAGGTCAGCATGGGCACTCTGACTGTTCTGCAGCTACACCCTGCGATGGACCATGTGTTCAAACACCTGTCTATCATAGCCAGCATTAACTTTTTCAGCCATTTGTGCTACAGTAGCTCTTTTGTGGGATTGGAGCAGACAGGCCAGCCTTCGCCCCCCACACACATCAATGAGCCTTGGGCGCCCATGACCCTGTCACTGGTTCACCAGTTGTCATTCCTTGGACCACTTTTGGTAGTTACTGACCAGTGCATACCGGGAACACCCCACAAAACCTGACATTTTGGAGATGCTCTGACCCAGTCATTTAGCCATCACAATTTGGCCCTTGTTGAAGTCGCTCAGATCCTTACGCTTGCCCATTTTTCCTGCTTCCAACACATAAGCTTCAAGAACTGACAGTTCACTTGTTGCCAATATATCCCACCTCTTGACAGGTGCCATTGTAATGAGATAATCAAAGTTGTTCACTTCACCTGTCAGTATTTTTAGTGTTGTGGCTGATCAGTATATATTGAACATCCAATTTAAGGGAATTTAAAGCTTTTACAAGGACACCTATGTGTTTTGTTGCAAATGAGCTTCAGCTAGATGCCCTATGTACAGTACATTACACCTGTTGCATTACTCTTCCTATGTAAAAATGCTTACCTGTATGGTCTATGTTAAATAAACATATACAAATACAACAAATAAAAATAAATATAATGGTTTTTTTTGTCAGAGCCCTACCTCTACAAGCTTCATCATAGGGACTGGATTGAAGAAGTGAAGGCCGCCAAATCTGTCCAGTCGCTTGGTGGAGCTGGCAATGTCAGTGATGGGTAGGGAGGATGTGTTGCTGGCAAAGATGGTGTGTCTAAAACAAGAGGTAAAGCAAAAAAAAAAAAAAAAAAATAGGTAACACATAATATGGGCAGCAGTTAATAACAGAAGCAGACATGTGTTGTGCTGAACTTTTCATTTCATTGCCCTTTTAAGAAGGTTATCAAATATAATACAGCTGAGAAATCAAACAGAAACGAGACAGTGCTTACGCCGGTGCCAGCTTGTCAAGCCCACCAAAGAGATCCTGTTTGATTTTAAGATTTTCCACAATGGCCTCCAACACAAGATCTGTGCTCTGAACAGTAGCTCCAGCATCCGTTGAGGTTGACACATTGTGCAGGACTTTCTGAATGAACTCTTCACCCGCCTGAAACAAACCAAATGCAATATCTCCTGGTAGTGACACACTTTTCACCTTCACACTAACCTTATTGTTCATTTTATCTCAAGTGTGTCTCACCTCTGGCTTATCAGCAAACTTCTTCTTGACCACTCTTTTAAGGCTCCCTTCAATTCCTTTGACAGACTTCTTCAGGATGTTGTCAGATGTGTCCACCAGCGTCACAGAGTGGCCAGTTGATGCAGCAACCTTCCAGAAAGAAATTAGTTCAAGATAACTAGAAATACATCAATAAACCTGGTATATACAGTATATGTGATATTTTGTTAAACCTCTTTCTGTGTAATTGCTGCATGTATGTAGTGTGTTTACTTTTGGAAAGTAACAAAATTAAGCATACTCAAACAAGTTAGTATGCATACTAAAAAAATATTGAGTTTGTTGTTGATGTACATGACTGAACCACAATGCAATACACAAAAAGAAGTGGAGGAGCTACTGAGCTACAATGAATTAAAACACATTGTGAATGGTGACTAACAGCTTGAAGATGATCATGGAAAACAAAATGTAAAGTAAACATCTTTGGAAAGCCAATTTGCTTTCTCTTTGTTGCAGCTTTAGTCATTATTGCATGTATTGCATACTTTTCTATTAGTAAAAACCAGTAAAGTACATTAATTTTATTGTGTAAAACTACAAAAACAGTATATGACAATTAGTATATTATAGTTATACACAGTTGGAACATACTGGTATGAAATTAGAACACAGCTCAAAATCTGCACTAAAAACAAATATGGAGGGCGACACCTTGTGGCAAAATTTGGCATTTGTATCTTCTGAAAGTTGCTGCAGTGCATCTGAGCTGATTTATTTTTGAGTCTTGTTATGTCACACCACAAGGAAAAAGACTAAAGTGTGTTTAATGAATGACAACTGAACTATTTCATAACACAACCTCCTTATGGGATCAGTGGGTGATTGTGTTGTAAAGGTGAGACAAGTGAACCATTCATTATCAGGGAAATTTAAGACTTTAAAGACAACTAACATTAGAGGCTTTTATATTATGAAAAAGCCTAAATATGATAATTTAAGTAAAAAACATGCTGTAGTTAATGTAAGTTAATGATCCACAAAGTAAATTATTTTACAAAACATCCTGACATACTTTTTCATTCAAGGGAATGAGAAGTGAAGTGAAATGAAGTGTCTTTTGACTGGTACTGTACATTTGTACATGTACATAAGGCCTTCACAAATCTCAATCTGTGTTTTGGATCAGTGGTCCCCAACTGGGGGTTGAGACCACAATAGGTTGCTGGATTAATCAAAGGAGTCGTGAGATGATAGGACAGGATGGGATACTGAAAAAAAAACATAATTTGGACACACAAAATGGTTTCTCTTTTTTTGTCAAGCTTTCTTTTAATTTTTGCTTAATTTTTTGTGGACTACTGTGTTTTACCTCCTCAAGCTTCCAAAAGTTATTTAAATGAAATAAAATAAGTCCTCTTTCTTGATCTGCAAGATTAGTCGATTAATGAAGTAGTCAATAGATAGAAGATTAATCAGCAATTTTGACAACTGAATTATTGATTTGGTCATTTTTTTAAGCAAAAATGAAAAAAATAAGCTGGTTTCAGCTTCTCAAATGTGATTTATTGATTTTCTTTGTCAAACATGATAAGCTGAATATCTTTGGGGTTTGAACTGTTAGTCCAAATTAGACATTTGAAGATGAAACCTTGGACTGTGGGGAACTTTAACGGATCTTTTTCATTATTTTCTGACATTTTGTTGGCAAAATGATTAACCGATGAATCAAGACAATAATCGGTAACTTAACTCGTGACAATGCAATGTGTGAGGGGTCCCAAGTAGACTTTGGGAACCACTGTTTTAGACCATCCTTGCAGTTTATCTGTTAATCTAGTCCAGATTTGACATGTCTAAGACTTTTGATCTAGACCTGGTCTAATGTGGTCTGAATGGGGAAAAAACAGTGAAATCGCCCTTTTTTCTGTTTACAGAATTGTGACAATGGTTTAAACAGTCTCTAGAGTCGAATCAGGTCGTTGTTTGACAAGATTAACAGTGTTTTTATGATAAACATGGTCTAATGGTGTCTGAATGGTGACAATGCAGTAAAATCTTTCTTTGATTAAATCTATGGTTCACAAATCTAGAGGTGGGTTTTAAAGGTTAAAGCTTTTATGTTTCTCTCAACTGTCCTCTAGTCAAAAGCTAACTTCAGCGTCGTAATTATTGTGTATCAGCCTTTACCGATCACATATAACCTATGAAACGTGTTTGCAGCCCTTTGAGTTATATACAGCATGTCAGCTGGCTGTAGTGAAGCTATTTGCTAGCTTGGTTAACCAGAGCATGAGAGCGTTTCGTCGCTTACCTGCGCAATTCCTGCACCCATCTGTCCTCCTCCGATGATCGTTACATGCTTAATAACAACATTTCTAACAGCCGAAGAGGAGAAACCTCTGCAGATTTGGTGAGTGAAGAAAGCCATGATGTGCTTTCAGCTACACAAACAACCAGGCAGACAGAAGAAGGAGAGGAAGGTCGGCGGTCACGTGACGTCACCAACACTTCATGACCTTTCACACACATTGGTTAGAAAACAGGTGTACAAACTAAGGTGACCCTAAATGTTAAATGTTGAATAAAATATCCCAGGAAAAGATTCTGCTGGAGAATCCTTTAATTAAATATTAATCAAATATGCACTGCGTGGTCAAACTGCAGCCACTATGTTTGGAGTGCGCGATTGATCCGAAGTTTACGGTAATCGCATTAAAAGGAAGTAAATATTTAGCAGCAGCAATACAAACATTTAAAAAAAAACACAAAATCAAAAACAAACTCCAGTCCATACAAGTAAAAGTTCTAAAATATTATATATAATATTATTTCAACTTTTAAAGGGATGCTTAAAAAAAAGCAGGTTAGCAGGCTGGAGTTATGTGCAAAGTATATCCAGCTACACGAACCTGCAGTGTTTACACGACACACCCATTTTATTACATGATATACCCACTTGGTTAGGTTTAGGCATGAGGAGAGGCATGGTTAGGGGTAGTAGAGTGAGTGTGTCTTGTACCCTTATCCAAAAAAGGTGATATTAATTAAAAATATATAAATGTAAGAGGCAAAAATTAACATCAGGCAATTCAACAAATAATTTAAAGCAAAGCAAACAAACGAATCAAATCTGATTCAGCCTCACAGCAAGCTGCTTCTCTCTTCCCTACTCCATCTCATTGACCAGCGACTGGTCTTACACCTTCAGCCTCGACTAACATTGGACTGAAGTTAGTGAAGTTAGTACAGAAACACTTGTAATGTTGGGAACCAGGACTTAGTGAAAAAGGAGAGCAGCAGCCTTTTCACATTGAGGTTGAAGATAAACCATATCAACAAGTGTAAACAAAAACATCAATATACTGTAAGGTTGAAAATCAGCAAAAGTTGTGCCTCAAAGGCCCATTTTACTGTGAATGCTGTGTTGGTTGACAAGTACCAACTTGTAGTCAGTGTCTTTTCTAGCTTTGAGATAGTTTTACTGATTGGATTACATTATTCACTACCCACAGCCTGATTGTAGCTACACTGCACTGTATGTGTAGTATGACATATCATATAGTGCTTAATGCTCTTAAATGAAAACCTTGACCCCCGCTGGTGTACAGTGCCAGTCAAAGTTTGGACACATCTACTCATTCAAGGGTTTTCCTTTATTTTTACTATTTGTAGAACAATACTAACGTCAAAACAATACAATAACACATATGGAATCATGTAGTAAACCTGGAATGCTTATCCAACAGTCTTGAAGGAGTCCCCACATATGCTGAACACTTGTTGGCTGCCTTTACTTCACTCTGCGGTCCAACTCATGCCAAACCATCTCAGTTGGGTTTAGGTTGGTGATTGTGGAGGCCAGGTCATCTAGCCCTTACAGAACCTGGAGGTCTGTTTTAGGTCACTGTCTTGTTGAAAAACAAATGATGGTCCCACTAAGTGAAAACCAGATGGGATGGTGTGTCACTGCAGAATGTTGTGGTAGCCATGCTGATTAAATGTGTCTTGAATTCAGAATAAATCGCCAACATTGTCACTAGCAAAGCACCCCCACACCATCACACCTCCTCCTCCATGCTTCACAGTGGGAACTACACATGCAGATACCATCTGTTCACCTTCTCTGTGTCTTGCAAAGACACAGCTTGAACCAAAAATCTCAAATCTGGACTCATCAGACCAAAGTAGATTTCCACTGGTCTTATGTCCTTTCCATGTGTTTCTTGGCCCAAGCAATTCTCTTCTTCTTATTGGTCTCCCTCAGTAGTGGTTTCTTTGCAGCAATTCAACCATGAAGGATTCACACAGTCTCCTCCAAAATAGTTGATGTTGAGATGTGTCTCCTACTTGAACTCTAGGAAGCATTAAGGTGGGCTCTAATCTGAGATTCCGTTAATTGGCAATTTCTGAGGGTCATAACTCTAATGAACTTATCTTCTGCAGTGTATGTAACTCTTGGTCTTCCTTTCCTGGGGCGGTCCTCATGAACCAGTCTCATCATCGCATTTGATGGTTTTTGCGACTGCAATTGAGGAAACTTACAAAGTTTGTGAAATTCTCCGGATTGACTGATTTACTTAGTTGAGCGGTTCTTGACAGAATATGGATTACTACAGTAGTCAAATAGGGCTATTTGCTGTATATCAACACTACCTTGGCACAACACAACTGATGGTCTCAAATGCATTAAGAAGGTAAGACATTATTGCACCAATTAACTTTTGACAGGTTAACAGGTGTGCCTTACCTGTTAACTGAGAACCATGCCAGGTGACTACCTCATGAAGCTGGTTAAGATTTGCCAATAGTGTGTAAAGCCACCATCAAGGCAAACAGTGACTACTTTAAGGAATCTAAAATATGAAAGATATTTTGATTTGTTTACTGCATAATTCCATGTCTTATTTCATGGTTTTGATGTCTTCAGTAGCGTTCTACATTGTAAGAAAAACCCTTGAATGAGTAGGTGTGTCCAAAGACTGGTACTGTGCATATATATATATATATATATATATATATATAATTAGTAATGATGAACAATTTGGGATCAATTTGTTCTTTCAGTATAAAAAGTGTTAGATGATGATAATTAAGGGCACACATTTTCAGTGGCTCTATTTCACGCTGGTTTTGTACTCAAAACAAAGTCATTCTTAATCACTGACACTAGCATTTCTCAGCAAACAAATACAATTTGTGTCACAAGTGGCCTGCAGCCAGCAAGGAGAGAGAGGGGCTCCAAGTGGCTATAGATCAGTGGTGTGCATCATAAAACAATTAAATGATAAAATATTAGTCATCCAGCTGTTATTTTATTCAAAGGCATCTGGCACAAAATACTGAGCCTAATAAATCAATCAGCTGATTGACAAGAATGAAATCAACAGAATTTTGACCATTATTGATTGATTATCAAGTAGATATATAGATCATTTTCTGGTTGTAGGTTCTTAAATGAGTGGATTTATTGCTATTCTAGATTATATCACTGTCAATTTAACACCTATTTTGAGAGAGAAAAGCTATTTCAAGACATTGCTTTGGATTGGGGTAATTTCTGATGTGTATTTGTCATGACTTTTGAAATTTTATGGACTAAATGATTGCTTGAATAATCAAAAAATATATAAATGAAATGATAATGAAACATAATATGCAGTCATAATAGAATGAGCAAAAGAGACACATTCCAATCAAAAATACTTTTTATATTTTGCACACAAAATATCCATATCAACAAAGCACCCTGTTTACAGCCAGTCTGCTGAAACCAAGTTTGCACTGTTTCAACTACGAGGGCTCACACACACAGTGTATGGACAGGGTGCCAGTGTCAGGCCGAAACGTCCGTGCAGGGAAGGTGGAGGCACCCCCTCTGGGAGTCTGAATTTGAAGGCCTGAAGTAAGCTGGTAACTGTCAGGAATAGCTCCATCTTTGCCAGCTGTTCACCCATGCACACCCTGCGACCTTAGGGATACAAAGGTGAAATCATTACATTAAAGGATGAGTTCACAGTTTGTCTGTCTTAAAACAACAGTCAGGTGCCCATATGACGACTGAAAGAGGGTTTCCTCGCTGTAATCATTCCTCTTGTTCATACTGAACATTAGAAGATCCCACTCAAATGCAATTTCAGTGTAAGTGATGGAGGTCAAAATCAACAGTTTTAAAAGTTTATCTGAAGCTTATATGAGGCTTCAGCTGTCTGAGTTAGTCATATCAGATGGATATCTGCCACATTTACAGTCTTTTTAGCATCAGATTCCCTCTTTGTTTCCTCGGATAGTGTTTCCCTGCTGAACTGTGGCGGAAGTATACTAACAAAAAAAGGGACTTTGGCCGTAAGACTGTCATGTTGAAAGATCTTCTTGATTTGACTAATTTGGACAGCTCAAACTTCATATTAGCTTCAGAAAACTTTTTAAATACATTTTTGCACAGGAGGAGGCTTATGGATATTGTCTCCCATCACTTACATTTTAAGTGCATTATTAAGGGATCTTCTAATGGCCTGTATGAACAGGAGGAATGAATATGGCAAGAAAAACTTCATTTCATTTCAAAAATTTCATTGTTCATTTGGGCACTTGACTGTTGTTTTAAGACAGACTTAAAACTGTGAACACGTCTTGAACGTTAATTGATACATCAATGTTTCAGATATTTGGCTCATATGAGTGAGAAATAGCATACCAATCCCGAATGGTATGAAGCACTCCTTCCTGAGCAACTTTCCCTCATCATCCAAGAAGCGTGCTGGGTTGAAAGAGTCTGGGTTATCCCACATAGTGGGATCTCTATGGACAGACCATAGGTTGGGTACAATAATTGTTCCTTTGGGAATAGTGAAGCCTCTGAATTCTGCCAAAAGGAAAAAAAAACATGATAATAGCAAGGGCTGGGTACTGAACTGGGTACTTTTAAGGGTACCAACATCGGTGCTACTGAGAACCAATTCATGTTAGATCGGCGCCAAATTTTGGTACCTTGAGAGCGGGTTGCGTTGTGAATTCAAATAAATACAGGCTAGTTAGCTTCACTTAGTTAGCGGATAGTTAATCAGCAACGGTGGATAAATATTTAAAAACCCACGTTAAACTTTTAAATTGAAGGCCAAAGTTTGATGAGCAGCCCGTGGTCACCACTCCGGCCTTCTAGTCAGCGTTAGCCAGCTAGCATGGTGTTAGCAGTGTCCAGCTAATGAGACTAACAGACTAACACGCTAACCAGTTACTAAACACTGGTAGGCTCAGTGAGCTGTGGCTGTGGAGCGACTCGCTGTGGCCGGGGAGCAGTGAGCTAACCGAGGCCATGTCCTCCGCTGGGAGTTAACAGCTGGACTGGGATGCTCTCTGCTGAGCGGTGCTTCTGGAGGTTGTAGGGACGGGTTTGGGAGGGGAGAGGGAAGTAGGAAGGGGTTTTATTTTGTGTGGTGCGTTACAACAAAATGCTCTAACAAAATGTCCTAAATAAATAAAAATGTTGAAATTGGAGAAGTTTAGACTCATTTTTACAACTGAAATTACATTTTTGTTATTACAGAGAGAATAAAGTACTGAAAAAAGGTCCTGTTGGGTACTGGTATTGGTTCAAATGTGAACAGTACCCAACTCTAATAATGGCATTAATTAATTAATTAACAATGTTATAATCCTGAGCTCTGTTTAAGTTTACCTGTTGTCTTGGAGGTCATGTGTGGAATACTCAGAGGAACCACCACAGTCAGTCTCTGGACCTCCATGATAGTAGCCTCAGTAAAGGGCATACTTCCTTTATGAGTCAGAGACACAACCTGATTTCTGCCCACCACTTCATCAATCTCTGCTTGGACCTTATCTGAAATCAGAACAGTAGAAGCAAAACAACATTCAGTATTTCCCCCCTCCCAAATATCAATAATCAAGCAGATTTCCAATTTCCCTTTTTCCCTCAAAGTGTTTTCCATTCGGCAGAAAACAAAGTCTGTGGTCAACATTTGTTTGTTCTACATAAATTCCACCCGGAATCTCAGCTATAAATTTTGAAGTTCTACAATGTTGTATACGAATTGCATCCAGTAAAGTGAGTTGATTTGTGAAAATGTGTATATTAGTTATTATTAGTTGTTTTCTACACAGTTTTCTTTATTCATCAACAACTCGTAGAAATTCCTTTAGAAATCTGCCATAGAAACTCTCAGCAGAGGTAATTTTCTGGTTGGCTGATAAAAAGAGATAACTGTTTTAGTACTTCATAACTTTATCAAAATCAAGCAGAATCTGTTGGAGATATTTCAGCTAATGCAGTTGATAGTGTGCAATTTCACAAGGGTCTATGAGCAGTCTGTATAGTATGGACTGAATGCACTGTTTCTACTTTTACCTTGGACATCAGGATGTAAAGCCATGTAGAGCAGGACCCATAAAACTGTGCTGGTGGTGGTGTCAGTGCCTGCGATGAACAGTTCTCCTATTATATAAAAAAGATAGTCTTCTGTGAAGCTGCTGTCCTCCACTCCAGCAGCTTTCTGGGCCAACATCTCTATCAAGTACATGTCTACAAAATCCCGTGGGTTGTCACGGTCAAGTTTTTCCCAGTGCTTTGCAATAATCCTTTTTAGAAACAACGTAATGTCTCTTTCCACTTGTCGTAACTCCTTGAAGGCCCCAAATGGCAAGTAGTACAGCAATGGAAAGATATTGATGAGGACTGCAGAGCTGTTCACACAGATCTGCAGCCCACGCACCATTAGTTCCAGCAAGGTGCGGAACTCGTGGTCTTCGTGGTGGAAACGTTGACCCAGGGCCAGCGAGCAGATGACGTTTGACACTGCGTTGCTGATCAGTGGGGCAGGGTCCACGCCGGTACCACCAGACTCCTCATTCAGTCGCAGGAGTTCTGTTTTGATGGTAGCCAGGCCTTGAAGGATGCATGGTTCCAAGCTCAACTTCCCCAGGCCAAAGTTTCGGAGTGTGGTGTGGCAGAACTTGCGATGCTTTCTCCAAACTGGCCCATAAGGTGCGAAGACTATTCCTTAAGTTCAATTAAACCAGAAAAGGGTAGGTTTATTGCTCAGGTCATCAACCCAAACATTTAGAGCCTTTAGGTCAAGGTCTATTCAGACAGTTTTCATTCTTATCTCTACGAACTTGTCAAATTGTAACATACCTTGTGGTGTATTTTCATTAAATGTCATTGGTGTGCTTAAAGACAATATTAAGCTATGCAGATTGATTTTATAAGTTTATAAGCAATAAGGGCTAGTGGGATACAATTTGTATTGGTGTAGTTATAATCTCATGAACCATATTTAATCACACTGTACGTATAGAGGCACAGTAGAAGAATCATAATCATACACTGGAGAAATCTGAGTGTGTTTGTATTACATGTCACTTTGCTTGGGTCTGCATTAAAGTCTTCACCTTTTAAAAAAATACCCTCTGGAGGAGATCAAGAAATAAGGGTGTAAAATGACTAGAATAATTTATAAAACTAAAAGGCCAGAAGACAACTGGGCAATAATGATGTAAAATGATTCCCAATACTTATATATAAAAATTGGATATAATCAGGTAGAATTATGTATGCCAGTACATATCCTCAAACAGCTCAAAAACCTGGTTTGAAGAGTTTTGACCAACAACAAGTGACAGAGATAAAAGCAACATAATAATTGGTCATAAATTAGGGAAGGTGGATGATAAGGTGTGGCCTAAGCCGACCCAAGGACATAAAAACAATGCCCCAAAGAAAAACCTTTGGAGCGATTTGGTTCTTTGTAAAAGGTGCTACTCGTTCCCCTTTTCTTGCCGGCAATAAAAGAACACTTTGCTGTTTGGACCTCTGACTCCCTTTTTATTATTAAGAGAGAGTTTTTGCTCTGATACATTTTTCTGCAACAATTCGACACAACAACCTATTAATACAAAGTTATACTTGTCAGTAGAATATTGTCTGTTTCTGACTTAAATTCCTCCTTAAATCCTACATTTGATACTGTAGGCTGAGCAGTGTGAAAAATACTTTTGTTCTTGAGCCGGATTTAACAATGAGACTTTGAGATTTGAAATATAAAGTGTTTCCTTTTGGTACTGTTTTTTGCTCAACCAGTTTAATGTATAACGCAGTGGTAAATAGAATCTGTCTATAAGTTACAGCAATACTGACAAGTGTACTCTCAGTCGCCAGTAGTGTATATTACACACAAATGTAAAACTAACAGTCTACCACAACAGACCTGCAATAAACCCTACACCCACAAGGGTTATAATGTTCCGTTTTTGTTGAAACTGTTTATGAGAGGTTTGAGACTAATATTAGAAAAAAAATCTTTCCACAATTAACATTAAGTTGAATCAACACCTCGCTGAAGTTTAGACAATAACTACATTTATTGCACTACACTGCAGTAGGAGTAAACGGGAAACTGGGTATGCTTATGCATGTCTGTGCTCACCAGCTGATGAATGCATACACATATCGTTGAAAATGAATGAAAGTGCCCTTTAAGCAAACATTACCTTTGCGTTTAGTCATAATAACGACTGCAGGAAGATCTGGTCTGTCGGAGAACACCTCGGGATGGTTTGAGAGAGCATCCTTCACCACTTCATAGCCATTAAGCACAACGATCAGCTGACTCCCCACAAAAAGGCTGTATATATTACCATAAACGCTGGCTTGTTCCGTTAAAATAATCATAGGGGATTTGTTGTTTTTGTCTGATTCTCGTCCAAACCTCCTCAGGATGAAAGACGGAATGAGAAAACCGCCAAAGTTGCCGACTACCGGCAGCGGCTTCGGACCTGGAGGAATATTTGCAAAGTCCCGACGTTTCTGATAAAAATTAACTAAAATATACACCATCAAAGGTACTATTAAAACTACAATGTTTACTTGCGACAGTAGAAAGCCACTCAGTTGCTCCAGCCATGACAACGGAGCCATGGTGTCGGAGTAAAAATAAAATGAAATCGGTTATTTAACAATTTTATGCCATATACAGGATTACTAATAAAGTCTTCGTGATATATTTAAATGACATACAACAGGACGGGGCTTGTTATTTAACAGAGAAGTTCACGCTCTTCCTGTTTTGTTATGGAACCGGACGAGTCAACGTGGTACCGTTACTGGCTTCCTATTGGCTGATAGAGCAGTGGCCTGCTGTGATTGGTTTGCTTTGATAATGACGACTTCGGGCTTTTTAGCCCTTTAAGTTGTCTCACAGGCGCCAGCCTGGCAAAATAAACTAAACTAAAATTAAATAAAATTAAATAAACAACTGTCATGTCCAAAAGAGGGACCTTTGGTAAGGGCTAAATACCTATTGGGGCGGCTACCATAAACTTACATTTCAGGGATTAAATGTCCATAAAACTAATAATAATAGCAGTACTACTAACAGCAAAAAATATGGCATTTTTGAACAATCCCGTCACGTACATTAGTATCAGTTCAAAGGGGAGTAAAAGAGTAAAATTTAAATCACCCAATGATCTCTGGGACTTTGTCTTGCCATTTGTTCATTACTTGATCTCTCTCTTTATATATGACTAAAGCTGCATTTTAATCCACGAATTATGTGATATATTGTATAGATAGATAGATAGATAGATAGATAGATAGATAGATAGATAGATCGATAAATAGATAGATAGATAGATAGATAGATAGATAGATAGATAGATATTACTTCTTAGTATTTCTTAGTTTTTATATATATTGCACCTGCAAATTAAACTTACGGTACATAGGCTATTTGTTTAAACATGAGACACATGGACACATTAGGACAGAAGACAGAAGACAGTATTAAATATTTAATCCAACTTCAGCAATAGATTTGTCAAGTTTATAATGAAATGTCAGGGCTATACTGTACATATGAAATGCTGATCTATGCGCAGCTCTATGCATTGTTGTCCTTAATGTGGGTGATATCACATTAATACATAGATAAACATTAGGCTTCCACAAGGGTTTTCCAGAAAAATATATATTTCTTGCATCTCGAAATAGAAATTCTGCAAGGTTGAGGAGGCGATCCATTGAATGTAAAACTGTCCTAAAACTGTAAATAAAACTGTGGTATATAGCATAATGATCAACTTTGATGATTTAATGTAAGCAAAAAACACACTTAAGTCTTAGTATGGTTACATTTTAATACAATAGTACAATGTTGAGACTACAGCTAGGATATACACACTTAAGAGTACTAAAATAATACAAAATTAATAATAATCAAAAAAAATAATAGAAAAAAAATACACCAAGACTCATAAAGGCATTTTTGGTAGACCTACGGACATTTAACACACTAAGGCACCTTGTGACTTGAGTACACTGATATTGAGGTAAACCCCGTCATCAAATACAGTATGAGGGGGTTACAGAAGCAGATCCAAAATCAAGTCTTGCAAATACTGTGTGACAAACCTGCAAGTCAGTTGCTACAAATGGATTTTGTCTGACATTTACTAGGAGCTGACACAGGTATCATTTACAAAAACAATGACAACTCTTCAGGACTTTATCTCATAAATAAATTACAGTGGCAAAGAACACACAGAGACAATATGATTATCCTTGTAGATACATTTTTGTTGAAACATTTCTTTTATAGCAATGCATCTGGTTCCATTAAATTCCTGTCCAAGAAAGATTGACTGAATGAATACCACTTCAGCGGATTATCAAGCAACACTGCTTGGGTTATCAGGGTCCACTCACTCCTCTCGTGTGCTCTGTACCATGGAGTACTTCTTACAGGGGTTCTTAAGACAGGCAGGAGGCCAGGTGATGGGCCAGCTGTATGAGCACGGCACCGCGGTTTGGACGTTCTTCTCCAGGAAGTTGAACAGAGGGTTCCACCAGGTGTTAGTGAGGTAGTTGTTGGGTGAGCATTTCAGAGTCTGCACGAGAATAAAAGTTATCAAGAGTTACATCAGAGAAGGAAAAAAAATAACATCTAATCATTTATGCTGATAGTGAGATGCATTTCTCACAGACAAACAGTATATTAAAAAATTACATTAAATAGACTATGGTTTTCAAAATATGATGGTGTTGTCTTTCGTGATGGGGACAATTCTGTATATATATATACTGAATATATCCTCATACATGATCATATCTGCACTGAAAACAGTGGCCAATGTTGTGATTTTTCACTTGTTTTAACTTCATTGGTCATCTTCATTACGAAATTGTGGTGCATTGGTGAACAGATTATTTGAGGCAAATTTGTGATTTGCTATGTTGGGCTGCATATATAAAACTGACTTGACTTGACTTGACTTTAATGTAACTTGAAAGATAATTTAACGAACAGTTGATATGAGGTGGTACCACCTCATATCAACTGTTTACACTTTGGCCAGTAGAGGGAGTAATTCAGCATTTTGAAAAGCCATAGTGACTGTTCATGGGAATGACATCCAGAAAGTTCTGACACACAGTCCAAAAATAGATGTACTTACTATAAGTATATAATCATATGTAATATATAGACCATTTACTTTAAATATAAACTGTAATAAATTGCACTTGATGTAAACTCCTTGAACAAAATACAGCCATGTTTCATCAGACAAACAGTAAAGTCTGCCATGCATAATAATTTAAGTGTAGCAAGGTTCAGTGAAAGTGGTGGTTTAGCTCTGAACGCTTTCATTTGCTCTCTTTCACTCTAACACACACACACAAACACACACACACACACACACACACACACACACACACACACACAAACAGCCACTGAGGGTCCAGCTCTGTGTTCAGACCTGTAAGTTGGCCATGGTATGGTACCACCAGAATAGTCGGGAGGTGATAAAATAGGCCACGACCACATCCACACTGTAGTGTTCATGTGCCACCAGGATGCACACCACACCCACGGCACTCAGCAGCCAGCACATCAGATGGTACCACCAAAACGACCGTGGCGAGTCTTGAGAGAGAGAAGGAGAGACAAGAGTGTTGACGATATTTATGACAACATCCATTCGTAGTCTGTTGTTCCATGTTTCCACTGTCAAGAAAAATGTTGTCAGTGGCATTTCAATAAAATGTGACAGGAACAGAAGGATTTCCTGCAAAACACAGACAAACAGGCCTATAGCAAAAATCTTATCTGTAATAGTGGAAACTAAAACACTGCAATGTCTGCTTGTAAATCTCATCCAAACCAAATGTTTTTGCATTTTGAAAAACTTTTTTAATATGTACTTCATATTTTTTTTTAGCCAATTCTCCCATATATGTCCTCTGTTTTTTGGGGTTTTTTTGCCAACTGCACCATATATCCAGCATATTTACAGCAATATTCAGCTTTACAAGATATATAACAAATACATTTTGCCAAACTTTGAATATTTGAATGTAAAAGTAAAACAGTAATAGTGGCATCACATGTCAGTTATTTTGTTTACTAGCAGTCTCTTGAAGGTCCATTTGTAGCTGTATAATACAATGATGTGAACCATATGGGATGAGAATGGAAACAGACAATATCATTCATATATTATTCATGGGATATTCACATGAATTATTCCATAAAAGCAAACACACAAGAGTGTTGCTTTGAATACTCACATTCCTTGATGAACAGATAAGTGAGGGTGAGCATCACAGTGTGTCCACTGTAGAGAAAGTCTCCACACATGAGATGGGAGTTTGTAATGGACAGACCTCCACCTGAAATCAGTCGCAGAATTCGCTGGATTTTTGCCTGGGAGTCTCCGTGCAGCTGATAGAAAGCACATAGTGGATGCAATTAGGGATATATAGAAAAACATCAGATTGGTAGCAACTTGTGAGAGCATAGAGGTACAGTTAAAATTAAAAGAGGAATGGAAGGAGAAAAACTAAGATTTAACAGGTATTATCCACTTGACATAACCAAATCTTGTTCTCCTATACATGCTGCTCAAATTACTGATAACTCACCTCTTACAAGTAGAAAAGTTTTAATATACTGTGTCCAAAACATTTAAAATTTTTGGGAACAACTATTAAATTGTCCAGTCTCTGATCTTTCTGCACAACACAACCCAACAAACAGCTGCCAGGAGCGCATGTTTTTGATCAAACACTGATGCACCTCAATATTGTCGGTGTCCGGAGGCAGTAAAAAGTCAAAATGGCTTTTTTATAGCTGCCTCTCTTGCGTGGCTGTACAAAATGAGTCCCAGAGGGTGCATAAGAGTACACGGCTGAGCAATGACAGCTGATGCCCGCCCTGATTTTAGCGTGCTACTCACCTTAGGAGCACAAGTCATGTGCATGCCAGGTACAGGCAGGGTGGTGATGTACATAGTAACACAGCGGTACAAGTACAGAGTGCCAATGAGGAAGAAGAACCGCCTGCTCGCTATTGACCTGTAAATGGAAAATGTGAGAGCCACAATGGAATGAATGCAGAAATGTTGTTGTGCCCTGATTATGTAATAGTACTGCAAACACCCATCTACTTAAATATACAAAATACTGAAGCATGAGGACTGTCTTGCACAGTGTGATGAGTCAACGTGTTGTCAAATTGGAGTTTTATTACTGCAAAATGGCAATGAGAAGTCATCCCTAAAATGCTGTAACAGTGTTAAAAAATCTTGTTGGTGATTTGGCTTGCATTGTAATACTGCTTTCTAGACTACTCATGTTGAACAGTTATAGAGGGAGACCTCCATTGTAGAGAAGACATACTGTAAATACAATTTCATCATAATGGCTGCCTCAACAGGCTATAATGTGGTGCATTTTCTGAGCAGTGGAAAGAGACATGCAGGGCATAGACAAATTGCAACACATAACCACAAAACAGAAAACTATTTCATAGAACAAAAATACTGTAGCTTATACAACTTATTATGTAGTGAAATTAAATTTTCCTCTTTTTTAAATACAGTACTCTGCTGACACCACATTAAGCTGGAGAAAACACAACTTGTACAATAGGTAGTGCAAAACAGCCTTACTTGTATCTGAAGAAGAACAACTGGATAATCCAAATGACCAGCAGAACCATGCCATTGATTTCTGTCACTGTAAATGCCCACTTGACCCTGTCAATATAGTCAAAAAATTTATCAGGAAGGGGAGGGCTGCTTTCTTTGGGTGGGACCCTCTCGTGGACTATTGTGATGACGACTGTTGTCAGGACCAAGTTAAAACCAGCATAAAAGAAGGCAATCAGTGTCTTCCACCATTCCATGGGCAGACGACTGACCTTGGACTCTGGCACAGATATCTTCACGTAGTCATTATGCCTCCCTATGCCTTTCCGAAATCCCCGCTTTGTATCCTCTCCACCTGGGGTGTGGACAGGACAGGTTTTCCCGGTGCTGGGCACGGCACCGCCCTCCATTCCTGGGTTCAGATTATGAGTGGCAGAGTCTCTCGTATCCACAAGCTCCTGTGATGCCATGGGTGCCTGCACTGTCCATCCACAGGCACACGGTTCCTCTGGGTTGAGGCTGTTTGACTGCCATGAGAGAAAACAAAAGGTTGGAAACTGACACACTATTTGGTTTGGAAAGCACAAGTACTACACTTGTCATTTACACAAGATAGAAAAGCACATAAGTAAACAGGAACTGCTTGTTTGTATTAAGAATGTCAAGTTATTGCGATGAGAAACAGGGAAAAGATGAACTCTTGTTTACTTTTGTTTCCAATCTTCCTCATCCAAGGGATTAGCAAAGCATGAGACTGAGCTTTTATTGATGCAATGTTCTTGCTGAAATGTCCAGACTGAAAAGCTATTTTTGAGTTTATAACAGCCAGCTAGACTAGATGTGGCTCTATGAGTTAATGCTGTGTGCTGTATTTTCCTTTCCCTGGACATTCACCAGAACCACTATAACAATTTTCTGTTTGGATGTTCAGTCAGAATCTTATTTTGGGCCTCCCTAAGTCTTTCCTCCCACACTGCTTTGGTTTTTTTGAGTTTGTCCTCAACAGTCTGCTGCTATACAGTCTGTTCATTATCTTATGCATCGGAGGAATTTGCACACTCATCGTAAAAGTTACAAACTGTGTGAATGCAAAAGCAACTAACCTAAAAACTAAACTAAACTAAACTAAACTAAACGTAATTGAAAGTTCCTGCTCTTCTAGGGCTTTTTTATCATATTGTGCAACACAATCTTTGCAGATGGAGTTTGCCCATGGGATTAGTAGAATTCCCATTTTTCTGAGCACTTTAATGACTATGTTGGAAAAGCTGAGAAAGATAAACTAAAATATAAATATAACAACTAGATAAAATAAAAGTAAATTAGGTAATATACTGCAGATTGCTGGAAGCCAGAGATGAATGATTAGTAATGACACTCAGAAGATAGAAGAAGAAGTTGGAGATGAGCTCGCACAATGTTTGTTCTTGAGCTCTTTTCAGTTAATGATTTAAGAGAGCACTATGGTAATGGCCATTTTCATTCTTTCACATTTAGGCTTCTACTTCCTTTAAGAGCCCCATTAATGGACTCGAGGATATTGCTATTAGCACTGAAATACATCACAATAACTGTCATCTGGGATGCATACAGACTGGCATGTTTACTTGTAGGAAAATCTGGAATTAGGACAAAAGATGGGATAGAAATAGAGGTTGGATTCAAGAGAGCTGCTGAAAGTATCATGTTCCTCAGGATCAATTTATGGGAAAATATTATTACAGCTCAGAAAGGCTTCTCGTAGAATACCCTCTGCCATAGCAGATTCATCCTCTGTTATGTAACTGATGGATGGCTACAGATGATAAAGTCTGACAGAATTTAAGGGGTCATAAGGTATAGTAATACTGACCAAGATGGCAAATAAGATCAACAAGAGCAGGCAAACAATATAAGCTAATTACAATGCCATGTTCTTTCTGTTGTTAGTGTGATGATGTTACATCTCTGTGGTTAGTTGTACTGCAAGGTGGGATCCCTATAAACATTATTTTGTTTTTTGTGATAAAATCAGAATTCACATAATTTATTTCTCTAATATTGAACAGCTCAACTAACTGCAAGATGAACAGCAGGTACAGACTGTGGTTATTATATTTCTAGAGTCAAATACTGTTGCAGCTTTATAGATAGTGATTAATGAAACACTATGAAAGCACCAGTAGTAACTGAACTGGGATATGGGGAAATTTTCTGACCACAACTCATTTCAAGTCAATTTTTTTTATATTTGTATATATATTTATATATCACAACAGAAGTTATCTCAGGGCACTTTTCATATGGAGCAGGTCTAGACCATACTCTTTAATTTACAGAGACCGAACATTCCTGCATGAGCAAGCACTTGGCGACATTGGCAAGGAAAAACTCCCCTTTAACGGGAAGAAACCTTGAGCAGAACCGGGCTCTAGGTGGGCGGCCATCTGCCTTTACCGGTTGAGTTGGGAGAGAAAGAGGGAGGCGGAGCCAGGAGAGAGAGACACAGAGAAGCACAGCAACAACATTAATAACATTAATAATAATAGACATATGACTAATAATAATAATAGCAGGCGCGGACGTCAAGCAGGACCACAGCAGCACGGGGTCTGCTACAACAGTCCATGGAACCTATGTGATGAGAAAGCACAAAAACTATGGGAAAGATGCCAAGTTAGTAACATGCATTAATGGTGCATGAATGCAGATGGAGATGGAGAGGAAGAGAGAGGAGCTCAGTGCATCATGGGAAGTCTCCTGGCAGTCTAGGACTATAGCAGTATAACTACGGGCTGGTCCAAGGTAAGCCTGAGACAGCCCTAACTATAAGCTTTATCAAAAAGGAAAGTTTTAAGCCTACTCTTGAACGTAGAGAGGGTGTCTGCCCCCTGGACCAAAACTGGAAGATGGTTCCACAGGAGATGAGTCTGATAGCTGAAGGCTCTGCCTCCAATTCTACTTTTGGAGATTCGAGGAACCACAATTAAGCCTGCATTCTGGGCGTGCAGTGTTCTAGTGGGGTAATAGGGTACTATGGGCTCTTTAAGATATTATGGTACCTGACCATTACGGACTTTGAAGGTGAGGAGATGGATTTGAAATTCTATTCTGGATTTTACAGGAAGCCAGTGCAGAGAAACTAAAATGGGAGAAATATGATCTCTTTTCCTAGTTTTTGTCAGTACACATGCAGCAGCATTCTGGACCAGCTGGAGAGTTTTTAGAGACTTGTTAGGGCAGCCTTATAATAAGTATAACTATAAGTGTGGACTAGTTTTTTGGCATCTTTTTGAGACAGGATGTGCCTGATTTTTGCAATATTATGTAGGTGAAAAAACGCAGTCCTTTGAAATTTGTTTTATGTGTGA
Source organism: Thunnus albacares (assembly GCF_914725855.1). Lineage (NCBI taxonomy): Eukaryota > Metazoa > Chordata > Actinopteri > Scombriformes > Scombridae > Thunnus > Thunnus albacares. The sequence goes on along the minus strand of NC_058108.1, from coordinate 22,956,090 downwards.
GTTAAAGGACATATCCTAGTCAAAGATTAATGTCCTTAAGGCATGCTTGGAATTTAGTTAACTGATTGGATTCATCTGGCTTCATTGATAAATATAATTGGGTATCATCTGCATAACAATGAAGATTTATGGAGTGTTTCCTAATAATATTACCTAAAGGAAGCATATAGTGAGTAGTACTGGTCCAAGCACAGAACCTTGTGGAACTCCATGTCTAACTTTTGCGTGCATGGAGGATTCATCGTTAACGTGTGCAAACTGAAATTGATCTGATAAATAGGACTTAAACCTGCTTAATGCAGTTCCTTTAATGCCAAATAAATGTTCCAGTCTATGTAATGGGATGTGATGGTCAATGGTGTCAAATGCAGAACTAAGATCTAACAAGTACAGAGAGAAGTCCTTTGTCCGATGCAATAAGGAGGTCATTTGTAACTTTCACCAGTGCTATCTCTGTGCTATGATGCACTCTAAATCCTGACTGAAAATCCTCAAATAAACTCTTGATATGTAGAAAGTCACACAATTCATTGCAGACTTCTTGCTTAGGGATAAAGACAAGGTTAGATGTAGATCTATTGTTGGCTAAAACGCCTGAATCAAGAGTAGGTTTTTAAAGAAGAGGTTTAATTACAGCTACTTTAAAGGACTGTGGTACATAGCCTGTTAATAAAGACAGATTAATCATATCTAGTAAAGAAGTACTAACAAAGGGTAAAACTTCCTTAAGCAGCCTAGTTGGGATGGGGTCTAAGAGACAGGTTGATGATTTAGATGAAGAAATCATTGAAGTTAGTTGGATCATTGAAGGTTGATTGGAGAAAAACTGTCTGAATATATATCAGGTTTAACAGCTGTTTCTGAGATTCTTGTTTCTGAGGAGAAATCTATACCTGCTAACAGCAGGAGGTGATGACTTTTGTCTCTAATAGTTAGAATTTTATAAGAAGCTCATGAAATCGTTACTACTGAGAACTATAGGGATACATGGATCAATAGAGTTATGACTCTTTGTCAGCCTGGCCAAAGTGCTGAAAAGGAACCTGGGGCTGTTCTTATTTTCCTCTATTAATGATGAGTAATAGGCAGCTCTGGTGTCACAGAGGGCCTTCCTTCATGTTTTAAGACTATCTTGCCAGACCAAGCGAGATTCTTTCAGTTTGGAACACCATATCCTTTCAAATTTTCACGGTATTTGCTTTAATTTGCGGGTTTTGGGAGTTATACTAATCTTCTTTTTTAAAGGGGTGATGGAGTCGAGTGTCATTCACAGTGAGCCTGCAAAACTATCAACAAGATGATCAATTTGTGAGGGACTAAAGTCAGCATAAGAGGCCTCTGTAGTATTTAGACATGGAAGTTAAGATGCTAAGTGGGTTTATTTACACGCCAATTGAGTCTAATAATAAGATAAACACAGTGCTAAGGCTATCATTATCGACATCCACATGAATATTAAAGTCACCTACTATAATTACTTTATCTGTACTAAGGACTAAGTTTGATAAACTCTGAGAATTCAGATAAAAATTCAGAGTGTGGGCCAGAAGGATGGTACACTATAACAAATAGAATTGGCCGAAAAAGTTTTCCAGGTTGGGTGTGACAGACTAAGAACAAGGCTTTTGAATTGAGTTATAATTAAGTTTAGGTCTAGGGTTGATGATTAGGCTTGAGTTTAAAATGGCTGCAACTCCACCTCCTTGGCTGGTATCTCGAGGAATGTGAGTATTAATATGACTGGGAAGAGTGGATTTATTTAAGCTAACATATTCTTTATGACATAGCCAGGTTTCAGTAAGACAAAATAAATCAATATGATAATCTGAGATTGGATCGTTTATTGATATGGCTTTTGATCACAGATATCTAATGTTTAAGAGTCCACATTCTCCTATTTTGTTGTACTATTGCAGTGGTGGTGTTCATTTGTATAAGATATTTATGAAAAACTCCTCTTCTCTTTACTTTAGATTTAACTCATTTAAGTGGTCTAATTCATTTAAGTGGTCAGGTGGCAGACACAGTTTCTATGTGGTTTTGGGTGGGTAACTGCTCTAATGGAAACACAGGGAAGTGTGCAGGACTGCAGCTCTGCCTCCTGGACAACTATGAAAGCACCAGTAGTGATTGAACTGGCATATGGGGAAATTTTCTGACTAACACAACTGATTTGGATGGAAAAATGGAAAAAAATGAAAAAGTATCCAATAAGTCCTCAAACCTAAAAGACAAAATAGGTTGTTTGTCATTGCCGTCCACAATGACCTATATGAGCGTTTTCTGATTTGGCGCCCCTATTGGCAGTGCCTTCCAAACTACTTAAAAATGGATCATATGAGGCTTTATATGAGCCTTTTCCAATCTGCCACCTAAGGTTTGTTTCATTATAACCAACTATATCAATAAGGTTAGATAAAGATAATGACCACGGTTGAAAAAAATCTTTATTAAAGGTTCCCCATGGAGTTTGTGACCTCTAGTAGATCCATGGAGAACTTTTTTTGAGTGCATCCCCATTTTGTTTGCCTCGTGCTTACATGCATGCACATTTGCACGCAGGCAACACAATACACAGTCTTACAGGTGGCTGTAATGCGCCACGAAACACAGCTATATGCCAGCAAAGGCAGAGAAGAAGGAGACTGCAAGCTAGTAAACATAGATGTAAACAAAGCTGGATTTAAAATACTTTAAAAAGAAAGTTTTGCAAATGTTTTATGAGGCAGGAAATGGATTTAAGACATTTGTTAAATCACAAGTATACACGCAATGAGTTTTGGTGAGTAAAAGAGAATGTAAACACAACTTTTGTTTGTTTACAGGAAAACGCCACAGGATACCTTTAAGTTTGACAAATTGATCCTGACTCAAGGTCCACTCACTTTTACAGAGCTTTCAACCACATCACAAAGTCTTCATCAGCAGATGGAGTTTGGTCAGTTGTCTTGGAAATAAATCTGCTGGACTTTCCATCCATGTTGGCATGAAGAAGCATTTTAAGCCAACATGGACAAGAGGACTACGTGATCTAGTGGAAAGCTCAGAAAAAGCTTGCAGGTGGACTAGCTAGAGTTGGGATTGTTTTGTCAAACTATTTACCAGGTAAAGAAGGTGATGAATGTTCATGCTTAATTGGTTAAAGTTACTGAAATATGAAGCTTCAGAGAAAACAACTGTTGGTGGAGGAAGGTATGAGTGCAGTGGTCTTTGTGTCACCCTACTTTTGAGACAACGGTCATTGTTCACATGGCCAAAAGAGGTCACTTATTTTAAGTTTCTGTATAAATCACCAATGATGTTGTTTTTCTGGTAATGGAGGTCTTGATCTAGTTTTCAGTTTATTGAGAAAGTAGTTGTTGTTGTCCAAAACTGTTAGCAAGGCTAACAGTATAGCAAAGTTAATTCTGTTTTGTGGTGGATTTTTCCCTTAAAAAACCTACAACAAAAGTTGTTATGTTTTATATTTTCTTGTATTTGTGCGTATACTGTGACAGATCAGTGTGACATTCAATACAAAAGAGATATTAGGTACTTATTTTCCAGTGTTCACTGTGAGACTGTACTATGTGTACTGTACAAGGGAGGTCAGCAGAGTGCCTCCATCAGTTTTCCACCAGTCCCCCTCCTCCCCAGTGTACACTACACACTGTTTTCCCACCAGCCAGTGCACCCAGCTCTCTAAAGGGATTGGTGGTGATGGAAAACTGGCAGAAAAACCTATTCCACATGGTCACAGACTGTAATGGATAACTTGGCTGCCTCCACTCACCCAAGCTATTTCAAGAGAAGCCACCCAGTTGCTGTGAAGGCTGTATTTTACTCCAGGGGAACCAGGGCTTTGACTCCATTTTGGGGCCTTCATAATAACATGCTACTGTAGCTGTCCACTCATTTTCTTCTTGGCAGCATGTGGATTGTCTTCATCAAAGGGAAGGATAAAAATAAGTCACATCCGAGGTGGCCCAGCCCTCTAGGAACTGATGACACTACGGGGAGGAGTTGACTATATATGCTGTACATGTACTTACTGTAAAGAAAGCCTTGAAACAGAAAGTTTTGCAATACAGCATGTTTCAGTTTTAGTTTTGTTTTCCCACATTTGGTAATAAAAAATCTAAATATATCCTCAATGTATAATTTGATTTGATTATTTGATTATTATTAGTGCTAGAAATAGTACCAGTGGTGGAAGAAATATTCAGATCATTTACTTAAGTACCTTTACTTAAATAAAAGTAGGAATAGTAGTAGAAAAAAGTACTGAAAGTAAAAAAAGTAAAAGTATTTGTTATATAGAGAAATGACCCCTGGGTGTTATATTACTGTATATTATATTATTGGATTTTTGATGTTGATGCATTAATGTGTAAGTGATATTTAATTGTTGCAAGTGGCTCAGTTGGAGCTAAATTGAATTACTTTACACTGTAAATAAGTTTTGTCTAAAACAATGCATCACATTATACAAATGCATCATATGTTATCTACGTAAACTCTTCATCACCAAAGTAACTAGTATTCATACATAGCTGTCAACTAAATGTACTGGAGCAAAAAAGAGAATGTTTGACTCTGAAACGTATTGAAGTACTCGCATAAAGTAACATGAAATGGAAATAAGTGAAGTGCACATACAGTATGTCAAGACTGTGCCTACGTGGAGTGCTTGACTAAATGTTACTTTCTACCACGGATTAGCTGTAGCAGCAGTGATGGTAGTAGAAGAAGTATTTCTTGTGTTAATAGTTGATATTGACATCATAGTAGCAGTAACATTAGTACAGTAAGTTATATGCCAGTAAATATGTCATGACAATAATGTGAATGACAGAGGGCAATTGTTTGAAACCTTTGGTTTTATCACTACAATGTTCACTTCTTCACTCGAATCCTCGACTACTGTATAAAACTAGCTCACTGCCCACAGCTGTTCATCAAAAATACACAAATACATATTATTCCCTGACAGAACTGATAAATTTTGCTGTATTCCTGCAAAGTGATCCCATTTACAAGCCAAAATGGTCACACTGCATGGAGCCACCCTAACTCTTCTGGGTGCCTTAACCACATCTGGGGTGGATCCTGGCAGTAATGCAAGGTTCAGGACTGGGAGTCTCCCATGTCTCCCATATATTAAAGGGCGGTTGGGCTGACACATGTGATGAGTGCGGCCCAGCCAGTTTTGAAGTTTACTTTTGGGGTGTAGCACAGTGGCCCCCCACACAGTCATAAATACTATGTTCCATATGAAGCTACTGGGTGGGGCAACAGGTCATTGCATGTCCTGTAATTAAGCCCTCTTGATTTCAGTCAAAGCTATTGCAGTTGGAAACTGACAGCTGAATTATTATAATGAAATTAAAGCAAAGAATAATTATATCACAAGCATGCACAGTCTGTGTATTGGCTATGATACAGAAATAATGGGGGATTAGCTTTGAATGGTTTTAGAGCTTATGTGACAACTTGCCTTTTAATTTTCTGTATATAGCCTACCCTGTTCTGGAGCTGACATCATCACACTATAAACACGTAGGCTTCTAGCACATCTCTAATGATCCACCGAGAAAGAAAACTTTTTGTATGAATGTATACGAATATATGGGCCCAATAGCTCACTACAAATGAAAATTCAAACACAGGCGAATCTACCAGACTTCACGATGTATTTCAGCATCAACACTGATATAAAAGTTGAATGTCATCGGGAGGATAAAATCCTGTGTGGCCATAGCAGCCTATTACACATCACTTATTAATGCCGCAATTAACACGTTCAGCACAACAGATAGCGATAAGAGGATGTATTTATATTCACATGTTGCACAGTTTATAGCATCCTACCTGCCTTGCTCGGGCCTCCTAGTGTCTCTTCCTGTAGTTGCAGTTCCTTGAATCCCTGATGCTGCGCCCTGTTTGATCGCTGCTCCGCTCAGGCTGGACTGCTACATTACACTGCACTGCCACTCGCTTTTGAGGGAGCGCTCCTCCCCGAAGCCCTACATATTCTTAGATCCATCCATCCATCTGTATCCAGTCCCCCGCCTGGCATCCCCTTTAATTCAGAGTAACTGTCCTGTAATCAGCACAAGCATCACCCTGTAACTCTGCTTATTTAAAATAGGTGTTCTCTAATATGCGCATCTTGAACCAGTTAGAAGGATTTATGATTGTAGCTTAGTTGTTTGCATTTATTATGGAGTCACACACTATACTATATATAATATATTTTTTTAAAAAATATATAAAATATAAGAATAAAACAAAATAGGTCATCATAAGAATATATTTTTTATGTTTCTTATTTGGTTATTTAGCCACGAGTCATTACCACTCTAATAAAAAATTTCATATATATCTAGCGATAGCATAATACATTTCTATTTTATTTATTATTAAAACAACAACAAAAAAATCCGAATAATTAAATCTCTTGCAACCACGAACCTGCGCATAATAAGTACTGATAATAGATCAGTTGAGTCATTTAGCCCATTACTTTGGCCGACACACGTTAAAGGAACAAAACTGACCTCAGATCAGTGTTTTTTTCCGTTAACGGCCTCTGAGGAAATGCGTCACTCCGTCCGCGGTGACGTGGCTGCTGCTGAGAGAGCTCTTCCCGGTTCCTCCTGTGCCTGGCTTCTCGGCTCCGGGGCTCCTCCGTTCACAGGAGAGATACCTGTGCCAAAACAAAAAAAACCCACCAAGAGATACCTGCATTAATAAGCAAAGAGCCGAGCGATTTGTCGTTTTGTGTGATTTAAAACAGGTAGCCGGTTGAAATAGCCGCTGACTACTGTCGAACATGGACACGTATGGCAACTCGCACAAAAAACAGAAGCTAAGCAACGCCGCTGATAGCTGGGTGAGTTTTCTCTTGCCAAGTTGTGTAAATTCATCACAACGATTCACCACGTCCGTCCAACAACCCTCCATTGAGCTAAGTGGCCAGACAGCTAGCTAATTAACCTACTTAACGTTTTACTGCTTTACAGCAAAGCTAGCTTTTCTTATCAAACGTCGCCATCAGCGTGTGACTGAAAAGTGGCTAATCAGTTAACTGCTAATGCAGTTAATACAAGGGCATCCATCGTCTGTTTGTGAAATGCATGTGTGATAACGCCAATAGTTCAAGCATCACTTTCAGCAAATTACAGTTTACATAATCTATTTTTCCTTTTACCACTTAGATCTGCTGCTGCATAGTTGATTGATTTTTGATTTGATTGTTTTGCACTGTGGTCCTCCAACATACAACAAACAAACAAAAACAATAACACCAGACAAACGTGCATACATACAGAGCTGAAACATGTAGTTTAAATGATTTATGCTTTCATTCATTTAATTTTTCAGTCAAAGAGGTTAAACATTAGCTCATCCGAGCTTCTTAAATGTGAGAATTTTCTGCTTTTCTTTGTCATAATGGTGGTAAATGAAGTATCTCTGGGTTACAGACTGTTAGTGGGCTGTTATAGATTCTTGGAAGTTGTGATGGCCTTTTGTCACTACTTTTTGACATTTCATTAGGTCTACAACTAATACATATTTTCTTATGGATTAATCTGTCCGGTATTTCTTCAATTAATTGCTTTATCTATAAAATATCAGAAAATGGTGACAAATTTCCATCACAGTCTGTGTTGATGTCTTCAAATTGCTTGTGTTGTCAAACCAACAATCCATAACAAAACAGATAATCAGTTTACAATGTTATAAAATGGAGAAAAGCAGCAAAGTCTCCAATTTCAGAAGCAGAAATCAGAGTATTCAGCAATTTTTGATTGAAAAATGACTTAAAGGATTAAGTCTATTCGGCTATTAAAATAGTTGCAGATGAATTTACTGTCGATTGATGAATAGACTAACTGTTGCAGCCCTACATTTCCCCAGACAAACACATACTCTGACAAATGTGGATCTGCTAAGCTTACAAGCTGTTTTCTTAATATAGAACAGGCTACATATTACTGAGAAACCGTATTTCAAGGCCACTTTGGAGATGTGACTGATATAATCAACTTTTAGTTCAGCAAATCTACAAGGCTTGATCTGTTCATGTTGACATTCTATCTTTTAATTTAGAGTTTTATATAAATCTGTGTGATTCTTTAACTTGTGAAGAGGCTGAATTGACAGAAAATCTCTATCATTTCAGGGAAAGCAACGTGCAACTAATGTCACGTATCAAGCTCACCATGTCAGCCGAAACAAGCGTGGGCAGGTTGTAGGCACAAGAGGAGGGTTCAGGGGATGCACCGTTTGGCTCACTGGTATGTTGCAAGATGACAGCATTTACAAAAATACATTTCAAGGTGCTGTTTCTGCACCTTTGTGTCATTCCACAGCTGTTCCACAATCATGATGTTTTCCTCTGTGTCAAGGTTTGTCCGGTGCAGGGAAGACCACAGTAAGCATGGCTCTAGAGGAGTACCTGGTTTGTCATGGGATCCCTTGCTACACCCTGGATGGAGACAACATCCGCCAGGGGCTGAATAAGAACCTGGGCTTCAGCCCAGAGGACCGTGAAGAGAACATTAGACGTATTGCTGAGGTGGCCCGGCTTTTTGCTGATGCTGGGCTGGTCTGCATTGCCAGCTTCATCTCTCCCTACAGCAGGGTGAGTAACTCTTCAAAGAAAGCATCAGTGGCTGAATGAGAGAAACAAACAGATGAGGACAGGGATAAATTTGGGATGGCCGTAGAATTGAGAAGTAACAGGCTAGTGTTAAAATTCACATCAATTTTTGGATACTGGATACTTCATATTACATATGACAGATCTTGGATGATCATAATGACATTACTAGGCCCTAATTTACAGTACAGAGCAGTGTGGTAGGACTAGTACTGTCCTCTTGCGTCTGAAAACACAAATTTTGGATGTGCAGGGACAAAAAATCTGGGTCCTTATCATTTTAAACCAATCTAATGCTCAATGTTTTTCTTACACATCATGTTTGGCTAACTTCTCTTTGGCTAAAATCATGTGTTTACCTTACTGTGTGTTTGGTTATTGTCTTCCAGGATCGCCTTAATGCCAGGAAGATCCACGAGGCAGCCGGGCTGCCTTTCTTTGAGGTGTTTGTGGACGCTCCACTGGATGTGTGTGAGCAGAGGGACGTGAAGGGGCTGTACAAGAGAGCCAGAGCAGGCGAAATAAGAGGTAGAGCTTGTGTTTTTAGGGTGTATTTGCAGTGCATCATCAAATCCGAGGCCTAGATTTATGATAATGACTGATCAAAACTGCCATTGAGATCAAAACAGTGACTCAGTTTTATACTTGGGCTGGAATGCAATGACACGTGTCAAGATAACGGATCAAAATGTCCTTCAATGTTATGTGTTGAGGTTAAACAAAGAACAAAGACTGCAAGAGAAAACATTTAATCAAGATAGTTTGAGTTTGTTTCAGTCTGCAATCAGTAACAGAAAATAATTAGGTCATATGTATAAATATACAAATTCATATACACACACATACATAAACACATAAAAAGGAGGCAGATACTCAAATACCACAGTTGAAAACAACACAGTGACACAACTTGAAAGATTTCTGCAGTATGAAAAAGCTACAGGTTATTATGCCTGCCCGTTTAACAACACATCATATTTGACCTCAAAAGGTAACATCGAACAACAAAAACAAAACGATTTAGATATCCTGTACCCTGTCCTTCTATGCCAATGTTTATTTCTGCTCATCCATTTTTGTATTTGTTCAGTAAGTTATTTTTAATCTCACTAAGTGTTCTACATGTTTTCAGTTCCTCACTACAGCTGTTCCATAAATTCACTCCTTTGACTGAAATACGATATTTTACATCAGTCCTCACTAATTGTTTTTTGAACATGCAAATTCCTCTCAAATCATATTAACTTTCTCCCTTTTTGAACAACTTTTGGATACTTTTAGGTAATAATTATTTTTTTGCTCTATACGTAATTTAAACCGTTTTAAAGTCGCCCAAATCTTTAAATTTTAAAGCCTTTAATTTAATAGAGTGAGTTTGTTGGTTCTGTTTGTTTACAATTCCAATGGCTCTCTTTTGAAGTATGAAGATTTGTATGAATTTCCCCACACTTCCACACAGTAAATTATATATGGGACCATAAGGGAACAGTACAAGGTGTATAATGAAATTTGATTTAGAAGATCTTTGACTTTATATAGTATTGCAATTGACTTTGACATTTTAGCTTTAATATAATTTATATGTCGCTTCCAGCATCATTTATTTATCTATTATCACTCCAAGAAATTTAATTCAGACACTCTTTCACTTTCAACATCATTTATCATGTGTTTGCTTTGTGAGTTAAACAATTACCAAAGATAATATTATTTAGTTTTTACTGAAATTCAGTGTTAGTTTATTAGAGTCAAACCAACTCTTTTCATTTTCAGTTCCTTTTCCACTATATCCAAAAGTTGTTTCAAATTCTGACCACAACAAAATAACTTTGTATCATCTGCAAGTAGTATCATTTTTAATATTTTGGAAACCTAATATATATCATTTATGTACAAAATTCACAATAATGAGCATAACACTGAGCCTTGGGGAAGCCCACAAGTATCCTTTAATAGTTGTGAATCAAAATTATTCATATGGACATAATGATATCTATTCTCCAAGTAAATACTTAACCAAGATTGTGCTTCTCCTCTAATTCCATATCTTTGTAGTTTCTTCAATAATAAGTCATGGTCAACAATATTAAATGCTTTTTTGAGATCCAGGAATAACCTCACTGTATGTTATTTATTTTCTGTTACAGTTGATCTTTCCTCCACAAATTCTATTAGTGCAAATAAAGTTATCCTATTAGATCTAAACCCATACTGCTTTTCACACAGTACATTATGTTTTGTGATGAAATCATCTAGTCTTTTATAGAATATGTTTTAAGAGAGCTGAGAGAGAGAACTGCGAGAGCAGAGAACAGGTCTTTAATTAGAGAGTACATGTCTATCTCCAGACTTATATTTAGGTATGACTTTATCTGTTTTCATTTTGCTTGGAAATATACCAGCTTGTAGAGACTGATTACAAATATGTGTCAGTGATTTCACCACACACTCAATAATATTTTGAACTGTAGACATATCAAGTAGTAAGAAGTCTGTAGACTTCTTACTCTTTAATGTTTAAACAATGTCATCTGTCACTGCTGTCATCAGCAATGTCATCACATCATCTTTACTGTTAGGCTTAATAATCTCCTTAGCTAAATTAGGTCCAATATTAACAAAAAAATATTAAATTCATCTGCAACTAAATCCATATCATTAATAGTTGCATTATGCTTTGTTAGGAAATAGGTTGGGTAACCTGCTTTTCTAGTTCTGTTTTTAATAATGTCATTCAATACTTTCCATTTATTTTTAGTATTTTTGTTGTCCTCCAATAATTTGCTATAATAATCCCTTTTGCTGCATCTCATAATACTTGTCAGTTTGTTTCTATATGGCTTGTATGTGTGTTCTACTAATTTTGTTCTTCTCTATAAAAATTCTTCATATATATATATATATATTTTTTTCAAGCATTTTGTATGCCTTTAGTTTCAACTAATTTCTGTTTCTGAAATTACTGGCTGAATTTCTTTCTTTACTAAAGGACAATTTTTTTCATAGGGTGTTTTTATGGAGTACAAATCTATATGTTCAAAACTGTTTTAAGAGTACTCTGTTTACTCAGTTGACACATATGATACATTCACTGTCCATGTTCATTATTCTGACTTCTGCTTGTGATCTGTTTTATGTGTCATGTAAATACCCTCCTTTCTTGTCTTTGCTCTCTGTTTGCACTGATCCATATCATGTCAAATTACTTAGAAAATGGCGGTGACAATAAAACTGATGCATCACTGTCAGAGGAAGTGTTTCCCATCACATGGTGTAAAAAGTCACTTTTTTTTTTTTTTTTTTTTTTTTTTTTTTACAGTGCGAGGAGATCACAACCCAATTTCCTGTGTTCTATGTAATTTCTGTAGAGCAGATTTGGCCTTTGCGTCCCTCCTGTCTTAGGTAGTCAAGATGCTGTTTTTAGGCACTATGTGTCAGATAGTATCTCCTTCAAATGTGATGTAATTCAACCCCTGAACCATCCTCTGACTTCTCCCTCGTTGCCCATAGAACACGACAAATTCACTATTATTTAAATCACTGTTTTTTTTTAAACAATGGCTTGGATATTTTCAGTATTATCTGGAATATTAATAGTAAAACCAGGAACATGATGGAACTGGAACAAAAGTAGACTTTTAATATGCAAAGTTTTTTTGTGTATTTGAGATTGTGCATTCAATACTCAATATTATTTTTTAGGTTTCACTGGAATTGACTCAGAGTACGAGAAGCCAGAGGCTCCAGAGCTGGTGCTAAAGACTGACTCCTGCAGTGTGAATGAGTCCATACAACAGCTTATTGACCTGCTTCAGGAGAGGGTAAGAGAGAAGAGAAACATAGTGCTTGGACATGTTGTGAACAAATGCATCATGTTTAGAATCAAGTAATGTAGTTTTTATTAGCTATTAGCTGTGTCCCTTTTTATACTTGTTTGTATATTTGACACTGGAGAGAGACCTTGAAATTCAGACTTCTTTCACAAAACTGTGCCGTCATTCCCCTAGTTGCCACTAGGGGACAGTGAGGCCTAATATTTGTAAAGCTATCGATGTCCTTACCCTTTATCATGTGAATTATTTTAGTGACTAGTAAACCTTTACCAAAGCCTTGATTGAGCAGGTTGACGCTGTATTTAAAATAATTAATTTGATATTCTTTTTTTATTCTTCAGGATATAGTTCCTGTTGATGCTTCTTATGAAGTGAAAGAGCTGTATGTTCAGGAGAACAAACTGGACCTGGCCAAGGCTGATGCAGAGACTCTGCCTGCTGTACAGATTGGGAAGGTGCTTCTGTTTTTCTTTTTTTAATGTTGCCTAAGTATTTATAGAGAAACTATTAGACATACTATTCACTCATACATTTTACTGTATCCTTTTATTTTGATCTACATATATGCCGAGTTGCTGGTCAATATGTAACCTATATGACGGTGTGTGTAATCCCCAGGTGGACATGCAGTGGGTGCAGGTGCTGGCTGAAGGCTGGGCCACTCCTCTGAACGGCTTTATGCGAGAGAGAGAGTATTTGCAGTGTCTTCATTTTGACTGTCTGCTGGATGGTAAGATGTTGTTTAAACTTATTGTCTAACATTTCATTGAGTGCACTGCTGCTATACTTGAGAAAAGGCACTAGGTGGAGATGAGACCTCACAAAAGAAATGGCAGAATGACATTGATATAATGAGTGAAGGTGATTTATATGCATATTTTCAAGAATGATGGTCTTGTTCTGTGTATCATGATGGTGAAGTGATAAGACACTTTGCACCCAGGGCTCAGGAATACCTATGTTTTTAAGGCACTTTGGAGAAAATAAGTATCATATTTAGTGCCAGAGTACCTCTGTGTAATTACAGCAATTTATCATGTATTGTATGAAATTCCAAGAAAAAGTCAATTTTCATTTATTGTCCATATGACCACTCAACCCTCAGTTGTGTGTTGTAGTGCCAGATATTTTGTTACGCACACACACAATGAAATGAAAAAACATACAATAATTTAAAAGTTAAGATAGCCTGTTTTTCATTGTTAGGTTTTGACAGGTATAGATTACAACCGCTGTCCTGACTGAATGATAAAACATTCAAATTCCAACGTTGAGCAAAACCGCAGATGATTTGAATTTGGTGCCCGGAAAGATAGCTAGACTGAGAAACTGAACCGGCTGGACAGAAACCGAAATATATATTGATGTGAAAAGTCTAGTTTCCATTTTCCTCTGTTTATCCTGAGGGAGAGGGATGCAGAGGAAGAGGCTCCTGTATTGATTGACACACACACCACCATTTTCTACATTTTGACTTCCTTTCAGGGAATTGATGGTGAAAAAATGATATCACCCTGAAAAAATTGATCGCCCACACACTATCACTAAAACGGTTTGGGAAGCAGAAAACTGCATGTTTCACTAATCAAATAGTCTGCAAAAATAAACAGAGACCCAAAATTCAAGCTTGTCTCTCCCTCGCTCGGACGTTTGGCAGTCTTGTGTGTGCGTTTTATTGGAACCAGCTGTAAGCTCTGCACTGTGACAGTGGGGACCAGAGGAGGGTTGAGGGGGAGGTGGGAGCAGCAGTCAGCGTCGCCTCCTGTCTCCACACTATTTGATGTGATGTGATGTGAAAAGCGTGCCAGTCCCAACTTTTTCATCACACTGGACGGCAACAAAACGCTGTCAGTGCACGGCTCAAATTATAAAATGAGAATAGGTTCAAGATCCAGTTTAGCTTAAGAGGGTATTTTTCTTCTCTTGCTTCTAAAATTGCAGCCTTGAAGACTCACTGTAGCCTGTGGTTTAGCTGTATATTTCACATTTAGCCTGAAGGGGTACAAAATGGAAACTTAACTAGAAAGGTTGAGCTTTTTTTGTTGTGTGTATTAACCTTTGATTATTTGTAAGATGTCTGAGTACTTTGCACTGGGGCACTGTTGTTATTGGATCATTATCTGAACTATCTATTAAATCTTATCTATTAGTATAGCTTTAAGTGGTATATTATGCTGTTTTACTTTGCATACTATGACAAATCATTGGCCAATCAGGTTATTAACTCCCCAGGTATGAGTTTCACATTTCTGTTTATTTTTGAACCATAAAGATTAGTCAATTACTCAATTTAGTTCATTATCATACCTGATAGTAAACTGATTATCTTTGAGTTTTAAACTGTTGGTTGGGCAAAACAAGTTAAGTCAATTTGTATGTATATAGCCCAATATCACAAAATTGCCCTGGGGGGGGGGGGGGGCTTTACAATCTGCGCAATATACAACATCCTCTGTCCTTAGACCCTCGATATGAATGAGGAAGAATCTCCCTTCAAAAAAACTTTTAATAGGGAAAAAATGGAAGAAACCTCAGGAAGAGCAACAAGGGATTTGAATATGTTACCTTGCGTTCTGGGGATTTGGCATTTGTCTCTATTTTATGACATATTTACACAAAAAGATTAAATCAAAAATTAATCAGCAGATGAATTTATAAAGAAAATAAATAATCTCAAAATATGTTTTTCTTCCTCCCTTGTCATAGGTGGTGTGATCAACCTGTCAGTGCCTGTGGTGTTGCCGGTGTCTACTGCAGATAAAGAGCGTCTAGATGGTGCGACAGCCATGGCTCTGGTGTATGAGGGCAGGCGAGTGGCCATCCTTCGCAACCCTGAGTTCTATGAGCACCGAAAAGAGGAGCGCTGCGCTCGTCAGTGGGGCACCACCTGCAAGGACCACCCCTACATCAAGGTCAGTTCTTCAGATGACACATTTAGAGTCAGTGTGCCAATATTTATCAAAATGCTATCAAAAATCCAAAAGCTCCACCTTGGTGAAAGTATTGCAGCATCTGCAGAGCTCCAGATGGTCTTCCTCAGTGCACTATGTGATAAACACTCTGCATGTGAAAGCAAACTGCCTCCCTGGATTCAGCACTGATAGAACACAGATCCGAGCTGGCCTTTTCACTTTGCTTATGGAAAGACTGAATAGGTGGAGGAGTGGTGCTTTTCTTGCAGTCTGTCAGGACGCCCAGTGTAATCACTTGATCTTTTTGGTCCACCCTCATTTTGCAGGTGTTATATTTGGATGCTGAGTCTCTCGCTCAGCCTCCACCAAATGCGTTTCGAGATCGTACCGCTCAGCTGAACAGGCTGCGGAATCCTTGCCAGTGAATTGTTTCCATCTGTCTCCTATCGACTCCTCCTCAGGGGCTCAGGTAGACTCGGTGGTGAGATGACGTCCTGAAATGATCCTGCGCACTCTTGCGGAGAGTGGCATTGGCTTGTAGCTGGAAAAGAATGGAACTGTCTGTTACTACAGACAAAGATAGTTGTCAGATTGTCTTTTTATAACTCCATCTGCATGAACAGATGCAGTGCAAGGTTGCTTTTAAAAGTTGCCCGTCTGGCTAATTTTAAATCCCATTGTGTTTAGGATTAGTGCAGTTGGTCTGCAATTCGTATACCAGCAAAACTAATAGTAACTTCCATGGTATCTAGTGCTTTCACTCCCTGGGCTAAGACTTACTGTAAACCTCACTGGCTCATTTTAAAGCCCTTTGCTTCTAAAAATGCTCTGACTGCATGGAGGTGAACTTGAACACTAGACAGCAGCTGTCTCGGTATTTCAGCGCAGTTGGCAGTCATTTTTAATTTTAGCAGATGTCGTCTTTGTCTCACCTTGTTTATGATCAGATCTGGCTTAGCTTCACGTTGTAAGATGTATTAGAAGCTGCCAGTTTCATAAATTGGTACCATGACTCTCCAGTGTCAACACCTGATGTCTTAGCACTGGCTTTAAACACATGCTGAGTACTCTATATTTCCACAACTGTCATTCTTTACCCACTCTAGCCTGTCACAGCTGAACGTGTGTATTCAGCTTGCTGTAATTAAGGTGTCACTCATTAAAGAGAATGTGTATGTATACATAAGTGTATGTTTAACTCCCCGTGCCGGAGCCAGTCTGTCAACACACCTCTGTGCTGGTAGCTGCAACTTTTTCTTTGCAGCCAGAAACGAGCTGCTCCATATTACATGTAGTTAATCCACTTTTTCCTGTTTACCTGTCCGTCAGTCAGACAGGAGCCCCCTTCATCGGAAACTATGGTGTAGTGGTTGTTTATTTGGCTGGGGCCCTTTTTCACATGTGAAGTCTTGGGGGCACATATAATGGTTAAACAGAGCACATGTGTACGTGCAGACCTGCTCCTTTGATTTATCCACGCAGACATTATATTTTCCATTCACTTATGTAAGGAAAATAAATTGCGACTTTGTCTATGTTGATCTCTCCAAAGAATAAGACTGTTATGCATCTTTCGTGACTCTTCTCAGGCCAGCGGTAGACAGGCTGGATTAATTCGAGTGTGGAAAACAGATCACAACACGATCCTGAAAACTTATTACGGCGCCAAGTGGTTATTGATCACATAGCGTAGACACAGATCCACACCTCTATCGCTGACAACCTTCAGATTTTTGCGAACAGTTTGGCGGGTCAAACTGAAATCAATATGTAAAGTATCGATATCAAAGAGATTTAATATTTAAAAAAAAAATATTCACAATAAATTAAATGTCAATGAAAAAAGTGACATGGATTGATTTTTCTTTTTTTTTTTTTTTTTTAAATCAATATCCAAATCCGCTTTTTGCAATTCTGAAACACTTCAGGTGTCATTTGTGGCCTTTATTTTGAATTCTTTCTGTCTCTGTGCTGGTGCTGTGCTTCCTTTTATTGCCCAGCCTGTAGAGAATTGTCACTTTGTATCACATTAACATCGCACAGGCCCTTGTTTTCAGTAACTCTAGCTATGCTCTCATAAATGCCACAAGAGGCAGGAGAAAGATACTGCCTGAAACAATAGCAGCCTTTGCGTGGGTCCTGAGCACTTAGGTGACATTGTTAGATGAATCTTTTGAGGAGGAAAAATTCTCTCCAGTGTGGTCATGAGCTCATCAGCAGGTTTTATTGTGGAATACAATCTGATTTTGTCTCTGCTCTGCTATTGAAATTAAGAAAGAAAGAGAGTTGTGGCCAAATGCAGAAGAGTGGTCCTGCCAGAGGTTTGTTGACTGTTTAACGACACATAGAGACTTTGATTTACGCTGCTGTGTCCCTGTTGCAACTCGGTAATAACTCGATTTCAGCTTGGCCGGGTTCCAGCACAGTGAAGTTTTTATGGAAGGCAGTGTCTTAAGTCTGGATTACGTTTGAGTTTTGTTCACTGTCATGATCATTCTGGCTCTTATTTCAGATGGTGATGGAAAGTGGGGACTGGCTGGTCGGCGGAGACCTGCAGGTTCTGGACAGGATCTACTGGAACGATGGACTCGACCAGTATCGACTGACTCCCACTGAGCTCAAACAGAAGTTTAAAGAAATGAATGCAGGTTTGGGGCCAAATACCAGTCACTTAAGCAGTGATGACGTTTGATTCAAGGACTTTTAAAGAGACAGTAATGTCACAATATTTATAAACTGCTACCTTTTAGGAGAAGACATTCTGGGTTGTTCACTTACTTCAATACTTCTATTATTTCTTTGTGCTTTGGGAAAGAAGTGAGGGAGACACAGTAGGGAAGTCAAGAGACAGAACATTTTCATGTGATTCACCCCTGTATGTGGTTTCAGTGGCTGGGCAGTTAGCTGCTTGATTATCTCTGGGTATATTGTGGCATTTTGTTTGTCTTCTACAGATGTTCAGTTTAACAAACCCTCCTTCTCCTTTCTTTCTATTCAGATGCTGTATTTGCCTTCCAGCTCCGCAACCCAGTCCACAACGGCCATGCTCTTCTGATGCAGGACACCCACAAGCGTCTCATCGAGCGAGGCTACCGCCGGCCCGTACTGCTGCTCCACCCACTGGGAGGTTGGACCAAGGACGATGATGTGCCGCTGCCATGGCGAATGAAGCAGCACGCGGCTGTGCTGGAGGAGGGCGTCCTGAATCCAGATTCTACCATTGTTGCTATCTTTCCCTCACCTATGATGTATGCTGGGCCAACTGAGGTAATGATTATCAAGAATGCTGTATTTGCAGATTTCTGCTTGAGGTTTTTTTTTTTTTTTTTTTCACAAAAAAAGGCGTCATGTTTTTTTTTTTTCCAAAACTGACAGGGAATAAAAAAATGTGACTGCAGCAGTAAGTAATGACAACAGACACAGGGAGGAGGAGTGTCACATACTTGGTGTCTGCAAATTTTTGAGAGTGAAAAATGGCAGGAAATGGGGTTTACAATCGTCTTGAGGCGCTCTGTTTAGTGTTTCCATGCCATACCCCAACCTCTCCGTGTGACTGAGCGTAGCTGTGTAGCTGGGAGTCTTTTAATCATTCACTTGTGATAATGGGAAAGCTATGGTGAAAATTATTGAGAGCAGATTTGAGGCTGGTGGATGTCAGGCACTGAATTTATTCAGTTTGTAATTCTGAATTGGAGTTTTAGCCTGTGCCTTAGTATCATAGCTCTGAGCTTGTTTACCCATTAAAAACAACATATACCCCTGGTCTGCTTGTCACTCGAGTAATCAAACTGACTCTCCTGGGTTCTTCTTGCCTGAAGGTTTTTGAGCAATTCGCTGAAACGCTGCCATGTCCACCTTGAGCCGAAACTACTCGTTTTGTAAACCTAATCTAAAAATCGTAGACAAACTAGACAGGCAAGAACCTAATGGCAGTAGTATTAGTAATTTTCAAGACGTAATGTGCAGTTTTAGCAATTATTCATAATGAGAAACAGGAAAAGAGTCTCAGTGTTTACAGTGAACACAGACTCCCAAGGGCAGCAGTTGTTGGAGACTTGCTGGCTGAACTGTAGTGGTGGATTATATCTGCTAAAAAGTGAAAATTTTTAAGTTGCTAAGAGTTTTTTTGACTAGTGGTTAGTTTTCTATATAATGGCTGCATTTTTCAAGGCAACGTTACTATTCTTTTTACTTTCTGCGTTCTCTTATGATCTCCTCCCTCCTGCGTGGCTCCCTGTTAATTTTCTCTCTGTACTTCCGTGTCCTCTCTCTCTCCCATTCATTTCTCTCACTGAATTGTTTTTGTCTCCAAAAAGAGTTAAGTATCACTTGTTTTCATGACAAATTTTCAGCAAAAACAGCAGAAAATATTTTAATGAATGTAATTATTGCATTTAAAAACACTTATAATGGTCAAATAAGAATAGAAAGGAGTTACACAAATCTTATTTAATTATTTAAAATGCTTCTTAAAGAGACCTTGTCTTCTTATGTAACATCTCTGTCCTCCGATGTGACAGTAGAGGTGTCACACTGGTGGTTATTCCTGTCACACCAAAGGATGTTTCAGCCTTTTGTGTCAATTAATGACCTAATCTGTTATTAGCAGCTAGCAAGACACATTTGCATAATTTTCCATAATTATGTAGTTTAACATACAGTTTTTAATTAAAAAATATAGAATTTTGATATTACACCAAGGGACAACAAAAGTTCACACTCTTATAGTGGTTCGATAAAAGTTAAATATTTGAATAATTCTGAGACAAAAACCTACCATCTTCACACGTCATGGACTTCACAGTGGGCTTCAGTTGTGACCATGGATGCATAAAGAGAGCTGGATACAGTGTCGGAGGCGGGGCCCCGTTCATTCCTAATGAAAGTTGCTCAGTGGCGCATGAAGCCAAAAAAGCCACTTCCTGCTGTAAAGAAATTGCCTGGATGAAAACATACTGCGCACGCTTTATGCTCAGTAGAGACTTCGACTGGCTGAGATGGCTAACTTCTAGTTTAGCCCTCCAGCTAACTCGAATGGGGATAAAACAATTCAATTGCGCGGCTCTTCTAGACTTTTGAACTGTGATTGGACCGAATGGATCAAATTCTGATAGTGAAATGAGTCATTCCTTGGGGGTTGTGATGCTCAAAAAAATGTTTCCACTGATTTTATGTCAAATTTGCTTCACCTGGCGCTCTTCTTATATCCAGTTCTCTTTATACATCCATGGTTGTGACCTTGGATGGGGTCCTTCAACTAAATAAAGTTGTCAGTGGAATTGCCCAATTTAAAATCAGGATATGGTGTCACATGGGAGGACATGTTTCCTTTATTGATAAAAAGTTCCTACGCTTTTAGAAATATGTGAATGAAAAAAATTATTGCCATTTACAAAAATAGACATTTTTAAAATTATTCCTGAGCTATTTATCAACATTTTTAGCCTTTTCTTTTTAATTTAAAATAGTTTATTTATTTATTTTATTTATTGAACCATGCCTGAGACAAAAATGAATAAAAATCTAATATCAAAGCAGTTTTTACCACAACAAGTCCATGTAAAACAAAGAATGTTTAACCATTCACTGCATTGTAAATGATGAAAATATTAATTTATTATCTTGTGTGACAGTGAAAATGCCATTTCACGTCAACTACACCTATTTATAGTTTTTTTTTTTTTTATTATTATTGTTTCTCTTATTCACAGGTTCAGTGGCATTGCAGAGCTCGGATGGTGGCTGGTGCCAACTTCTACATTGTGGGTCGAGACCCTGCAGGCATGCCCCACCCTGACACAGGAAAGGACCTGTACGAGCCCACTCACGGGGCCAAAGTCCTCACCATGGCTCCCGGCCTCATCACCCTGGAGATTGTACCCTTCAAGGTCGCAGCTTACAACAAGGTCAAAAGAGCAATGGACTTTTATGACCCCAAGAAGTGAGTACCTGTTTATGTTGTCATTTCATTGTTTTAGAATGACTGTGATTTTTCAATTTTGTGCCTGCTTTTCTTTGTCACCCATCATTTTTCCTGCAGTCTTTTAATTTATTAGGCACATGGAATAGAGAGACAGTTTGAGTCTAAAGTGAAAGTGCTCACTCACACTAAATTATATCTTATTTGTAGTTCAGAGTAATACCTCACATTTAGCTCACTTAGAACCAGCAGCCTAAACAGAAATTAAATTCACTAAATTAATAACTCATTTAGCTTGTCTTGTTTAAAAAAAAATCCTTTCATCTACTTGCTTTCCTTCTTCGATCTACACCAAGCCAAGAACAACATGAATTGTTTTTCTTTCTTTTATACAGTTAAAAGGATTTGTGGCTTAATACACGCTTTGAAGTTGTTCAAAAATTACAGAGCACTGCTATTAATTAAAGTCTGTATACGGACACTGCACATGATGACTAACAAAAATCATGCAATCTCACTGCCTCTCCTTCAGATTCGATGCAGCCTCCGCCATCATGCAACCGTAGCTGTGTTTGGCTGGGAATGTTAAAACTAAATATGGCCAGACTAATCAAAAGATTTGCTTTGTTTTCCATGATGCATATTTATGACGTTGAGTCCAAACTGAATTGTTCAGAAACATCTAGTACATCTGTGGAAAGAGGTAATAGTGCTACTAAAAATAGTATATTTTAAAATTGAATCAACATTTAGTTTATCTACCCGAGGCTGTGAAATTATTACAGATTATAACTGTGAAATTATGTAAATCTGAAACACTTGAATCAGTCTGTGAGACATTTGTTACCACACTGTTTGAACTGAACGTCACCTTTTTCTACATTAGGATAAAAAACGGAACAGAACAGAACTTAATTTAAAATGAGGTTATATTCTGTTTTCAATACCAGTAACTGTCAGTCTACATTATTGAATAAAGTAGAGAAGAAACAGTAAAGTAAAACTGTTGTCATCGGTCTTAATTTGCTTTATTGTAACCTCATTGACCTTCAACGGACGTTTCAACACATTTCAGACTGATATGTAACATCAGTAAGCCCCATCCCTTAACTCAAATATACTTTACAATATTTTTATATGAAATCTCATCGACCCATTGACTCAATCTGCATTCAAGGCTAAATCTATGGAACAAATGCAAGAGGCTCACTGGATTTCCAAACTCTGTAGTCATCACTCAGCCAGATTTATGGCATTACATTCTCTCATGCACGCTGACAGGGCCTTGCCAAATTTCAGGAGGAATATGGATGCTCGGCCCAATCACCAGCAATACCCCTCAGTCTAAAGTGTAATGGCTCAGATCACAGCAAGCTGTTTCTAATTTGACACTGTATAAAAATGTTCTCTGAAGAATTTAGCCTAGAGCTCCTTTACCTCACACCATGTGAACCGTAATGTCTTCTTCACAGATTGTCAATGTTTCAGAGCCACAAGATGTGCTCCGTCATGTGATAGCAATTAGAAAATTTACTCCATAGGCAGAGGGACTTTGAGACCCTCTCTGAATGTAAGCTGAGTGGAGATAAGTGTAAATATCTGCTAACAAGATGTCTTTAACTGTCCTGCCAGTAATTTAAAGACGGGTCAAGTGAAGATCATCATGAGCTTGTGCCAGTACTCTGCTCGGCACTGGTTGTTCCCATCTTTTCTGAACCAGGTGAACTGGAGATCCAGTGAAAAGCCAGGAGGGAATAGACCCAAGAAGACCTTTTTAATCATTTTTTTTTTTAAAGTTTGGACAAGGGAAATCCACAATCTGATTATTGGAAAGAAGCTTTGTGACACTGTTTAATTTTCCAATCCTTCATCTAGAGCCGGCAGTTAGTTTGGTGGTGGGGGTTGTTTGACAGGAGTGTCTGGCACCATTAAGTCCTCTTAAAACCGGTAATTCAGACTTTCAAACTAATCTCAACTGGCAGTGTTAATGTGTTAATTTTAACTCCACTGCTATCCACTAGATTTGCTCACAATTCTGGCTGTTCACACCTACTGTATAAACAAAGACTTTGACTTCAAGCACCAAAGTGTAGGATTTGAAAAAGTTTGACTGGCAAAAACAGAAGTGCAGATCAGTGCAAATGCTTTAGATTGAAGACCCATAAAGTACATTGCACACTAAATTTTCAAGCATATAAATTGTCTACACCAACACAACTCAGTTTAAAGAATTCACATTCCTAACATTGATTTAAATGTCCGTTAGCTTACTGGATGCTTTTTAAAATCATCATTGCAAGTGTGTGCTGGTGTTACTGGATTGTCATAGTAACTCTGAGGCAACAGTGATTTTGTGAGGAATTATTAATAAAGCAGTTGCCAGATGTGTAAGTAACTAAGTAAAATTAATTTATTTACATAGTGCTTTTCAGACATTAGTCACAAAGTGCTTTACATGAGTATGATGCCACAAGAAATAAAGAAATACACAATCTGTTATAAAAATACACAGTGAAAAAAAAAAAAAAAAGTAAAAAAAAATAAAAATACACAATAAAACATAGAAACATAAAATGCCAACTTCTTACAGGTTAACCAAACACCTGTCTAAACGTGTGTTTTTATGGTCAGTGGTCAGTATATGAAATGTAGGGTTTGGTAAGTAAAATTTTCACATACAAAAACTTTTTTCACTGGTGGGATGAGCTTTGCTGTGGTTTCAGACTGCAGGCAGAAATGCTAACAAACTTCCACAGCAGCAGCTGGTCATTTTTGGATAAGCATCTTTTCAGTGATTGAAATATGTCTGTTACTCAAATTTTTCCCCTCTTTTTTTTCCTTTTTTTAATTGTAGCCATCAAGATTATGATTTCATCTCAGGCACACGCATGCGTAAGATGGCTCGCGAGGGAGAGAATCCTCCTGATGGCTTCATGGCTCCAAAGGCTTGGGCTGTGCTTAAAGAATACTATAAGTCCATGGAGAAGGCCTAAAGGTTGAATCACGGATGTAAAAACACGGGAACACAGTGGTCTCTACTGATGTTTAAAATGATGAATGTGGGGACCACTCGGCTACTATCGAAAAAACCACGCTCTGGCTTCTGTCTTTATGTCACTTTTACGCTCAAAGTGTTGGTCATCAAAATTGTCTCCGTTTTTAGTCTTACCACGGTTGTATTTTAACTATGTGTACTTTATTTAACTAAACTTACTTGGACTGTGAAATATGGTAGGAGAGGTCAGTATACTGTTCAGTTGATATTCAAGAGCATGAACAAAAAAAAATAATCTTATTAGATGTTTGTGTTTCACATTAACTTTATAACTGTATATTCTGATGACTGGTTGCAAAAATGTGTAAAAGACTGAAGATCCAAACCATCAATGACCTGTATGGAAAGTACTGTTGACCAGTACTTAAGCAGTAAAGAATGTTGAGTATTCGTGATGTCCTCATTTACAACGGTTACTGCACCTGCTAGAGTTTGTATAACTCACTACTGAACCCCAAACAAGTCGCTTTGTACTGTATGTTTGCAAGTGGCGGTGGCAATTGCTCGAAATTCGGTGTACACAAGTATTTGATGTGTAAGTTGAGTGCCTTGGTCTTTCTCAAATTCCTGTCTTCAGAAAGTGAATTCACATGATGTCTTGCTTGAATTAGGACACAGACACACACACACACACACACACTCATACCTGCTTTTTGTCCCACTTGTCTTATTGTTACACTGAAACGGTCCAGTAGTTCCAGAAACGATCTGCAAAACAGATCAGTATTAAAACAGCTTGAAGTGTTTTTATTAGGATTCACAACCCTAACCTTCCTAAACCTTTAGGAAAACTTTAAAAACATTTTTGTCTATTTATTTGGTCCTAACATTGCAACGTTTTATCTTTTTAACTGTGTTGTGCATGTAGTTTCGGTGCTTTAAGCATTTCTCTCAACAGTCTTGATATTTTGTTACATTTTCATTTGTATTTTTTTCCTCTTGGGTTGCTAATATTTTCCATGTGGTAATTCATTTTTAAGAGTTGGGCTGTATAATCAGATGGTTGATGGTTACCATCAAGGGATCAGATTTGTAATCTTCCTTGACCAATAAACCATTTTTAGCAAAAAGAACAAATTGTTTACTTTTGCGTTCTCTAAGCTTTAGGGTTTTGTTACACACTGTGCAGGGTATGTGTGTTTTTTTTTCTTTTTCAGCACACCAAAGAGTTTTAAATACATAACATACTTTCCAAGAATTCCACTTAATTTTAAATGACAGCACTGAATTGAATGCATTTTAGAAACTAAACCTACAGTGATGAGATGTCATCAAGTTTTAGCCGCCTGTGATCTCACTGTAACACAGTTTATATTCTGACATCTCAATAGCTCTAAATCTCCTCATGTCTTTGTGGCTAACCTGTTTCAAGTGCACTTTGTCATCTGCATGAACATTGCACTCTTTAAAATTAAATTTCTCCAATATCTTAGGCATTGCCTGTTGGAACTTGTGTGACCTCCCAGTTGGTCAATCAGCTGTATATTGAATGAGTCAGACCCTCTAGTGACCCCAATCAGTCTCAGACACACTCGCACACTGTATACAATGAGCTGCAGCTGGCTCCCAGATGCAGTGGTGCAGTGAAAGTGGAACGTACAGGGTTAAAACCAGACGGAGAAGAGTGGCTCTGTCAGAAATACCCTGGATACTTCATCTAATCCAACTTCCAAGATGTAATGAAGAGACCTGCCAGCAGCAATTTTTTCTACCTTTCGCCAGATCTTGTTCAATCTCAAATGGTAATCAAGCTGGGACCTCAGTACAACTTCAAAAGAAGAACTGTTTTTTCGCACAGAAAATGATCAAATGATTTCGGAGAGGTTGCCTTATGATTTTTGTTGTTCTTTTAACTGTCTGGAGCAGATCAGTGCTCTCTGGGTAATGCAGGTGTCTGTTACTATGTGTATCCCCAACCTCTTGATCTTATCTTGTGTTTTAGCATGCACAGTGTATTTTAGTTTTGGGTAAATTCTCAGCTTGCTCTCCCCATAATCAGATCTTGCTTTGAAACTTTTCATCCCTCTGAGGGTGTTGTTACAGTGGCACGCTGCCAGAGGAAAAGGTTGAAGGTGCCAGAAGAATTTGTAGTGCTCTGACTACTGTTTACATGACTTATGCCTCCACTCACCTGCACCAACTAATTTAATTAACTCAACAGGCTGCTGTAGAGAATTTAGACAGTCAAACACAACATTCATTACAGCCATTTTAACCAAAGTGTTGGTTTAGGATCCTGAGTCTGAGGCCAGAGTTTTACAGTTTGAAAATAGATTATCACAGAATTTGAATGTTGTTTAGTTATGCAGATGTTATTGGTAGATATAAATGTCACACATGACTTATAAAGGAACAATATTTTATATTCTTGCACTATGACTGTTAAAGAGATTTTCAACAGGGTTTACAAGACCTTTACTGTCTTCTCGGAAAGCACTTAAAGCCCCCCCCCCATTTAAAAATTGTGTTTTGCTTATTGTTACTTCACTTACAGGTTTAGTTTCACTGTTCAGAATGATGCATGTGCAGAGTTTGACACTAGAAAGCTGGTTTCACATCCGTCTACTGAAGGTGAGAGTTTCTCTGTGCTCACTTTCAATCAGAGTTTAAGACGTGTACCTACAGTACGAGCACAATTTGTGACATCACAAGTAGTATGGAGCCAATATTGGTCCAGGATCTAACATATAAAAGTGTTATGTGGAAACTTGAAGCCCCCCAGCACACATACACTGAAATTTACTATTCCAAGCAGAGTATTTTTTACATATTTCAAAACTTTATTTTGACTTTATTTTACTGTATGACTCTATTTCACTGGTGCTGTAGCTATACATGACCACCACTGTATATTATTTCCTGGTCCTTTCTCAAATACAATTAAATGCAACAATAAAACAAATAAATGAGGTGGTACTTACTCTGTGTAGTAATATTGCCTATATTTTTATTATAATTAGTACCAAATCTCATTCTTGTCAGGAAACATCCCAGGAAATTACAAAAATTAAAAAATAATGTGTTAGTGTGAGGGATGCCACTTATAAGAAATATAAATAAAAAGTTTTGTCTGCATTATAAGAGTCCCTGTATGCACGTTAATGTCATGTCTTGCTTTTTCTCATCTACACGTACATGCATGGAACATCCTACATGTGATGACATCATCGCTGTCTCATCCCATACCACCGAAAGGTTCTGCTCTTACATGGACTCCAGCTGCATTTATCTCCAATTTCCTTCCATCTGGTTTGAGTTCTATTCAAAGCAAGTCATGATAAAAACAGGCTTTACTTTGCAAAACACAATTCAGTGATACAGGACGAGGTTAACATTCAAGGAAGCCTGTGATCCTCAGTGATGACTCCGAGGTGTGTGGAGGGCCGAGTCAGCGCTCATCAGCAGTAATTATTTTGTGTGATTATCTGGAGCTTCATGATGACAGTGGAAGGAGCTGTCTCACGTACTGTTTCATAAGCTCCAGTAAAAAGTCGTTTGGGTTTTTAGGGCATTCTGACATATGGTTAACATACAGTATTGTTATACTTTGATCCTATACAGCTCCTATAAAGAAAACCTTTAGCCACTGTCTGTGTTTTGAAAGATTAAAATAAAAACTGCTTGGACCAATAAAAAAAATATTTTTTGGTTCCCATCTGGTGAATGAATCCCACACGACAGCAGAACCATGAGAACATTTCACTTGAGGTTTCATTTATCTTGTCCGCACATAATCTTCACATTCTGCTACTAAATGTTATACTATGTATTGTCTTAGATGCTTAGAAACATCAAATAATTGAGTGTGATTATTTGTTGACTCACCATAATATGATAATATGAATATCCTTTATAGCTTAGTGTTTGCTAATGACTCTCATCATTATAAATTAATGTTTAATGTTCATTGTAATGATCTGATAATATCATTGTCTCGTGATGTCATGATTAGACAGCCTACAGTGCACAGACAGATGAATGTGTGTCAAACACTTAATAAATCCTTTGATATTTGTGCAAAGTACATGATGGTAGCCAGACAATAGCCACAAATCACTAGTCATGCCACCATCATATATGTTGTACTTCTCCCTCACACATGCCATTGATATAAGATACAGAAGACACTCATTACTCCAAGATTACCACAGCCTGATAAATCCTATTGCTTTATGATTCTCTTGTCAGCGCACCTTGTCAGAATGAGTCTAGACAGCTTCGGGAACATTACCTCAGGAGATCATACAGATGGAGAGAGATCATGCATCAAATAATGATTCGAGAGCAGATCAAAGGAAAGCATCTGTTTCACAACCTTGGAGGACTCTGGAAAAGAGGAATTCCAGGCTCTTATACAACAGATATACCATCAGGCACAAAAGATGGGCTGTAAACCCATCACATCCTCCGCAGTTTGTACTGCCCTCCTCTGTAAGGGTCCCACATACATGCCGAGCTGAGAAAGAGGAAACAGTATATCTGTACCTGTCACCGACAGAGAGGATAGATAGCTATGTACAATGTCAAGCGATATAAATTATAGGGAACATGAAAGGACATGAAATGATTTAAAATTTAGCTTTTTGTTATCATGAGGCAGTGATAGGTAGATGTTAAAAACAACTCAATCCGTGAGAAACTGTGTTTTAACTCTGCGTTTAAATTGCTTAATTTTTTGAAATGGAGGGGAAGGGGGAAGGTGATCTGACTGTTTATGAAATCAGGCTTTACTGTGTAGGCTGCTTTAAAGATTTTACCAGATAAAACTGGAAAATGTGGTATGGTAACAGTTTAAACACAATGTTGGGTAGCAGGAAATATTTATAAATTAAAAAGAAAAAAGATCTATGCAAAATTGGCCTTGGATAAAAACCAAAAAAAAACCAAAAGCTTACTAAGGAAGTGCGCTGAATATGATTTATATGCAAAATGTTAATTGCTGTCAACTTTTACAATGTATGAAAGCAGCATGTGATGCACATAAACAGCTACACTATATACATATAACATATGACAAAATTAATAAACATTTCTGAAAATATGTTATTACAATATCCAGAGTGTCTATTTTCTGTGACAGAGCAGCCACTTACTGTGAAGGACTGCAGATGCCTGTGGGACCTTTTAGCTTGGATATACACTAACACACAGTCACACACTGCTTTATGGCTGATGAATAGCAGATTCACAGCGATCGATAGTCTTTGCATCCGAGTGACTTCACTGTGAAGGGACATATTGCTATATTTCTGTATGCAGACATTTCAGTTCAGTCTGCGTTCCAAATTCATTATTATGAAGCGTTTCAAGGTTTGTCTCTTGACTGTGTTACAGACTGTCATCCTGGTTACTCTGGTTTCTATCTTTAGGACAGAGTGTTTGAATTTTAACAAACATTGGATAGGACTTGATTGGATTGAATATTGGAGTAACTTTCTGTTTTTGGTTTTTGGATATATTTTAAATGGACTAAACCTCTGTCAGGCCCTTCAACATAATTCCTTTTTTTTCATTATTCACGCCAACTCCTAATTGGAATTCAATGGTTTGTTGAACCTGGACAGTTTATAGTGGTGAGTGTTTTTCTGCTGTATACCAGAACCTCTTTTAATACCACATTATGTGTGTTCACAGGTGCAGTTCAGTGGAAGAAGGACGGCACTGTTGGCATAAAACATCCCACTCAGCAGTTCACATCTTGGGCTTTAGGATTGTTTTATTGCAACAGAACATTTCTTGGTCAGAGACTGCAAAGAGAGAGAGAGAGAGAGAGAGAGAGAGAGAGAGAGAGAGAGAGAGAGAGAGCGTAACCCTGACTGCCGCCAGGACTTTAAGGTAGCAAAGCCAAGCCAGAGGTTTAGCAGATATCATGCCTTTGTGACGAGATCTGCCATGTGAGAAATGCAGTGAGCCTGTAATGTCTCAAACTGAATGAAGTTTTGGAATGAGTGCAAATCAGCCATAGACATATTTAAAAAAAAAAGACATGAGGTTGCTGTGGGATACATTATCATTACTGAGTAACCATCTTGCAATTCTGTACTTAAAGTTTTATACCGCACTGAACTCAAAGCCAACAAAATGTCTTATTAGTATGTATGTAGAGCAGATTTAACTACTGTGACTTTTCAAATTGTATTACATTTTTTAAATAACAACTAATTAGAGTTTAAGTACCATTATGTTGATTAAAATGTTATTGTATACATATTACTAAAGTACATTTACAATTGCAGTTTTGGTGGCTAATGTTTTACCTCAAAAGATGTGACTTCTTATCATTAGTTTCTTTTGTTCTCCAACAATCATATAAAACATACAAAACACAGTTTTATGATATTTTTGTGGAAACTCTGACGGTTTACCACTGAAGGCACTGTTTATTTCTATAATCATTCTAATTATTACAGATTATGAGTGATTTTATAACTTTCTGAAGTAACTCAGCTCTCCACTTATGAGTACTCCAATGTGCAGATCAGTTTTGGCCAACAAACAGATGATGTTGGGCAGTCAGCTATCAGCTGAGTCAGATGAATAATAGGAGTCATTTAATGCACTTCATAACTCTGCCGCCTGCATGTGTGAGATGAAACTTGGATGTATAGTGACTGTGAGAGCTTTCCTGATGTGTCTTAACAAGTAAGTCTAACAAATTACAGTGAAGGTTTTCCTGATATAGAGGAGATCAGTTTATTGTTCAGTTTCATCTTATACATCAAAACAGCTTTTTCAAATAATGTAGCACTTGGGCAAATAGTATCCACACTATTCAGAAAGTTTAATTATAACGTTGAGTAAATTATTTATCTGATTCATGTTGGCGATGACAAATTCAAAATAACTGCCATATTTTGGGATAGAACAGATTACATTCGGTATGAAGTTGTTTGTCCTTTTGGAAATAAGTGAGGCGAGAGTAGATCAAAAGGGAAGGAGATGCTAAGCAGATGAATCACAATGTTATTCAAACTTCACTATAGCTGAGTTGACTAGTGCATGGAGGCATCTGGACACAGAAATCAGTGGGTGATTTCCTTAGAGGCTGCAGGAAGGGCTCACAGTGTACAGTGAATATAACTTCTACCTCAGCTTCGGTAACACTGTACTTTAAGTCCTCCTATTTAGCATTCATAAACATTTAATAAATGGTCTAGGCAACACTATCATGTAGCTGTAAGCAGATATATGGATAGTTTAAGTGTTTATTAATGCACAGTATGCATTCTCTTATAAAGACATGTTTTATATTTTTACAACTGTGTTTTACTACATTGTCATTCATTATCTGTTTATAAACAAGCCTCCACTTATGGGTGTCCAAAGGAGGAGTTATAGTTCTTCACATATATATTAATAAACACTTAAATCTGCTTGCAACTACATTACAGTGTGTTATAAACCATTCATTAACTATTTATATACTGCGTATAAATCCTAGAGGGACTTAAAGTGTTATTGTAGCTTGTACCAAAGGCTGTCTGAATAAATGTAATATTGCATTTTCTGTTGATAATGTGAAACTAACTCAGTAAAAGCATGTCTTCATTGTTGTAGAAGAAACTAACAAATGAACTGATCCAAAAAGTCAATAGCATAAATGGACACAACATAGGTCAAGGCAAAGGGGGATGAAAAAGTCAAACATGGGATAAATTAAAGCTGTGATGCCCTTAAAGTCCAACTGAAATGAAATTGCCTTTTTTGTCTACTACAGCATACACATCTGCTCTGTAAATCATTTGTCCTGTGTTCTCCTTTGAGAAAAAAAATCTAAAATTAAAAGGGAGAAATTTATGTTTTAAATTCTTTGATTTCATGATTGTACCCCCTAGTTTTATATTGTTTAGATTTAATAACATTCCCCCATCCGATTATGTAGCTGGGGTCAGCTTTGCCAGATGGGGAATGTTAAAGTATCATCTCAGAGGCTTAAAATGATCATATTTTGAGGAAAATGATTGTACATGAGTCATAACAAAGAGAACAAATGGGCATAAATGTGTTATTTTCGGAAAACATGTATTTATTGAGATAAACAACTGACATTGCCTTCAAGTTTAGCCAAATTGTTTAAAAAGAAAATTAAAAAATGCTGACATAGTTATATGATGCATGGGAGGGGGTAGTCTGATTAGCTGGCAAGAAGTAATGAGAGAGCAGATTCGTGGCACAGATGTAGGATCCATATTTTACTATCCTGTTTGTGCCGGGAAATGAATTAAAATTAGATGCTGATTGACTGATTACAACTACCAATAAATATCACAAAATGATCAAGTTATTGTACATTACGGGACATATTTATTGTTCATCATACAGAGGGCAAAGTTATCAGACATATATGACAATTATTGCACATCTGGCATCGCTGGCTGGAATCCTTATTTTGATCAGTGAATCAAATCTTACATAAAGCGATAGCGTGACGTTCAATCATAGGCAGAGCAGACGGTCACACTGAGCCTGATTGCATCCTGCTACATAACACAAGAGACTCTGAACAACAACCCATATTATCTTTCCTGCTAAAATCTCCTTCTTATCTAACTTACAGACATGAACACACGTCCTGTCCTGCACCTCAGCTTGTTGAACGAGCCACCAAACAAACATTCACTAGGGAAAAGTGCACCGCTTACGTCACTTAGCAGGCTTGACAGCTAACTAGCTGCTCAGCAGCTGCACATTACACAGCGTGTAAACATACCTGAAAATGATGCTTTGGTCCAGTACAGCAGTATAGCAGCTACAGCAGTTTGTTTACTTTGTCTCCCCTCCATACAGTGCAGCACCAGTAGCCTCCCAGTTAATGTCAATCATGCAAACCTCCAACACGCTGGCTGAGACAAAAAGAAGCATTTCTGATATTTCCCCAAAGACCCTTTTTCTTCTATATAATAATACAATTAAATAGAAGATAGTATACAATACTATTGATAATACATTTAAGAACATCTTTTTTACTGCAAAGAGGGATGATTAAATGTGATTTCAGTTGTACTTTAATATAAGTTGTATGTTGTATGTTGTATGCCAACTGTACACCAAATAATAAGCTATTTATTTTGGCAACATTTATCAGCCTAAATTACACATATCAGCATTAGATAAATTAGTTCTGGCAGGACATAAAGTGAAGGATGACTCTGTGCTGAGTCAGCTGACAGATTGCCCACCGCATCCATCATATCTGACTGTGCTGATCTGGCAGAAAGTTAAAAGTCTTCACTGTATACTGATGATTGCTCATTGCTGTTCCTACAGCTGCTGTTGGCAGTATACTCCTCCACCTTTTTTGTTTTGTTTTCCTCAGTTGCATAAAACTTGCAGTGTGTTTATTTCTCTATTTACATGCTCCCTGCATGCTGTATATGGTGTTGTTATTTATTCTATGTTTATATGCCATTTTGTCACAAAAAGGAGCATCCTTGAGGACAGAACAAGACCGCCAAGTCAAAACAGACTGCTATCTCCATTTTGGAAACATATTTGTTACTGCCATGAATTTGTGATGAATCTTTTTTCCCTTTTATGCATGAAACAGAAATGTCCTCTGTCTTTATTCATTCATGAACAAACTGTATGGCAAACACATTTATCAGCTATTGATTGAACACAATTACAAATTATGCAGATCAGAGCAAATACTGCACAAAGGCATATATGCTGTCTGTTCCAGAAGATGTTAAATTAGTCTTTTAAGTAGATTTTAAAGATTAGTCAGCCAAGTGGCCAGCTGATTCCAGCATGTTATCTGATTTAGTCAGCTGCAGTACTGTTAGAGGTTAATTTCGTACAGTCCAACACTGTCTGCTATCACTTGTATAGAGTCACAAAATACATTCACTTTTATTTGTTTTACCAATATATATATTTTAGATTTGACTAGTTTGAATATATTATGAAATTAATAATACAAAAGACCTGATTACGTGTCAATCATATTGAAAATTTGTTTATACATAGAAAAACAGGGAGATAATCAATGACAGAAGCATGCTAGCTGGTATGATTTAGTTTTCACTGTAATAGAATCATCACAAGAAGTTACAGGTCTTTGCTTTATCAACTAATTGATTGTGTGATTATTCAACCCTATCTCCTTGATATTATGTCCATACAACCAATTATGTTACTTTGGCAAAGGTAATCACTGCCTGGATTATGACCACAGGTAATGTTTTTTTTTTTTTATGAATCAAGTACTGCATTTACCCATTGCTCTGAGTTCACATCCTGAGTGGTTTGGTTTGGGGAACAAAATCACTTTGGTTTAGGTTAGTGAAAGATCGTGGTTTCACGTAAATGTTAATGCTTCAAGTTACTGCTGACTTTTTTCTGTGTTAAACGAAGAAAACAATTTTTCACTAAACTTGACCAGGGGGCTGCCAGTGCTTAAACATAACCATAAAATGTTCAATATTGCTGTTGTTGCTACCAGTGGATATTGCAAGATTGTATATTTTGGTGGGAAAACAAAAAATATTTCACTCATATGTTCAGTATCAACATTTTTGCCAAATGTGTTAATTAACAACATTTTCTCAGTATATTGAGAGAAAATGTAATTCAGCTAGCATTATGTTTATAACAAAATGTGTTTGCTGTTGCAATTTAGTTGTATATGAACGTAATTTCTATGAGACAGGTTTGGGTGATTGGTCAGGGGCTTCAGTTAGGTTAATGATATCACAAGCCTAGACACTGGTGGTCCTTCATTGTTAATTAACTCATAGTTTTACACCTTAAAATGAACTTTGAGGTTTTGACTTTACCATTAACTTCTCTTATTTAAGATGAATAAGAGGTTTCCCTTTTTTCTTGTGTATATACAAAAAAAATTATGTTGAAAAACTTAGCAGGGAACACCTGCCAATATATTTGTGGGTCTGCATACAGAATTTCAAATCACTCTTTGATTAACAATCTAATCATCACAGGGTGTTCTAGTGGCTTGGGCGTTTAACCGCAATGTCAAGTGCAGCCAGAGACATTTGTTGTCCGTCATTCGGCGTCTCTCTCCCCTCATACCATGTCATATTTTTACAGTTGACTAAAATGCAGAAAAAAATACTGCGTCAAGTTCTCCAAGATGCTTTGAACAACCCACCTGCCAAGTACCTTGAAACATTGTGTGCAAGTGTACCAACGAGAATTGGTACACTTGCACACAATATTTGGTGTGGTCACACCAAGTATTGATTTAATTCAGGTTTCTTCTGCTTACTGAACTTTGTATGAAGTAAATTGATAAAAAACTATTCATGGCATTGATTTTGAAAGCATCCTTATACTTTTAGTGCCTAAAAAGTTTGCACAGTACTGTACGATCTCCAGGTCACTCTGTGAGAAGAAAGCACTAGAATTTATGCAATATCTACAAGTGTGTTGCAGAGATTAGGAGATGTGTTAGTCCTAAAAAGACTACTACTGTACCACACTTACTTCTCATATTTACCAAACACCATATGACAGCTGGTTTGCACAATCCAGCATCCATAGGCTGTTGACCCCTATCAAATTCTGTGAAGAATAAATCATGTGCTGCAGTTCACTTTGAGTTCATGAGGTCGCCTCATACATGAAGACATAATGAGTACCTGTGATTGACTTCCAGCCGCTTTTGCTTGCAAAAAAGTGATGCGGTTTCAGCCTCTCCTTGGCACAGCTCACTCAGGCAATCTCAAGTTCCCCCATATCATCAGATGTACTGCTATCCGATGCCATGATTGTATTTGTCTTGGACATTGTTCTAGCTTTGATCATAAATTGCAGTAATTACTCTGGGCCTTATCCTTCCCTCTGGAAACAATGCGTGGAACAGGAGAAGCCAGTGCGTACACAAATGCTGACACAGAGGCCTACATTATGAGGGAGCACCGGTGAGAGAATAAATAGCCTGATTAAATGCAGCCTTTATGTTTTTCATCCACAATGCACTTCGCAGCTCAGCTACCAGTGTGCAGCCACAGCATCAGATCACTTAAGTCCGGATGTGCTAATGAAACACAATGTTCTCAGTAATTGAACCAGATCTTTTTCTACCTTCACCTCCGCATTCCGTTTCCTTTTATCCTTACTGCACGTCTCTAAGCACAAATAAATAAATGAAAAGAACCTGAGACGTGACTGCAGGGAATTGTTCATTACGGACTCTGGAAAACAGCAGCAATCAGGACTAACAACAGGCTGCGTGACTCATTTTGGTCCCTGAATAGTACAGGGGCCACACAATTAATCCCCCACTTGCCACATGGCCTTTCATCTATTTCACTCAAACATGGTGTTTTTTTGTAGCCTCCCCTCAACAGGAAACAAACATGTTTCAATTCCAAGTGCGTACTGTGATAAAAAAATTTATAATTAGAATTCCTGTCATACTACACTGTAACTTCCTGGAATATCATCAACCTCCATCTCTGGGAATTAAACATCAGGCTGTGGTGGAACCTCAGTGTGGTTATCCAAAAATATGGTGACAGAAATTCCAGAAATTTATAACCATAAAACCTTTAATGATGTGAGATCTAACCCATTCAGTGGTGTTAAGACATGTTTTTAAGGCAAGGAAGACACTTATTTACTGATCATGCACAGTTCTCAAGTATGATCTGAAAATATGGCTGAACATATAACATTGAACTTAAAGAATATTGATCTGCTTTGTGTTTTAATTAGGTATCTAAGGGTATATAAGATAACTTGACTGATCCCAAGCAGGAAAATTGAAGTGTCACAGCTAGCAGCAAAAGAACAGAAAAAAACAGAAAAGATGTTTTGTGTAGATTAGTAACCTTAGTAACCTTCAAAAACCTGAAACATTTTATGCATCATAACAGTGCTAAATCAAAATACACAAAATATAAACAAAGTAGTAATTATAGGACAAACTGTATGTAAAATACTCACAAATTAAGTGAGGATGTGAGGATATTTGTAATAAATTATCAAACTCAAAAATTGCACTTGGGAGACTGGAATTGGCTGGAGGGTAAAGCGTCACATTGCCCTTCTTGAATGTAAGCCATTTTTTTGAAGAAAAGTCCAATATCTGTTACAGTTTTAACATGCAATGACAACCTGATAAAAAGTACATGTGCATGACCAAGACCAGAACAACGGTTGATCCATGCTGAGAACTCTAAAATGATTCCCCACATATTTCTCATTCAGCCACAAGCTGAGACATAAGATAAGAGAAGATGGACCTTTATTGATCCCCCGTAGGGGAAATTCAATATGACACAGTAGCACAAGGGAATGTAGTTAACATACACACTGATCTTATGTCAAAAATATGACTGGGATTTGACCATTGTTGCTGGGATTTGTGCCAAAAGGGTAAAATGGTAATCTATGGAATGCCATACTTCTAGGAATTTAAAACCAAATTCCACACACATTAGTTTGAGATAAAATGTTCAATATATATTCAAGACTATTTAATATTATTTAATGCAGGAACTCTAAAGCCTGACCAAAGGCAGAGATTCAAAATTAAATGACTGTTGACAGAGTAAATCTTTGCCAGTACCTCTACACAAGCTTTTCTTGACCGAAAACAAGACTGAATGCTATTTCAGAACCAACTCCAGCTCACAGTGAATTGTGCAACACTTGGTCTCTGTTGATTTCCACATTTCTTATTGGAAAACATCCTCAGTACACAGCGAGGGAAATATGCACCCACCAACAGTATCAAATGTGTATCCCGAGGGAGGTCATTACTTTATGATGTGGTATGTTCAGATGCCAACGTGTAATGATCCACCTCAGGATGGTTTGTTCACTGTCTTCTGCAAGTGAACACTGCTGTTCAACATAAATAGTCTTGACATTTCCAGGGCCAGGTTTTAATGTTGTTCACACAGTTCAATGCTGCCTTTGCTTGTTACCACATGAGTAGTGAAGAAGAAAATTGTGTTCTCAGTTCAGTGTTAGGTTCAGCAGTTTTGTTTGGAACTTTGAGTTTTTGTCATCACGAAAGCCATCGCAACTATGCCAGCTGATCAAAACCTGTTATTCCATTTTTGAAACATCAACAAATTTAGTTGCACAAATGTTTTTTTTCACTGAAACCAATGTCAGAATAGTGAAATGTAATTTGTTCTTTTCTTTGTGCTAAATTAATTGTGTGACCTGCCAAGGGACTGCTGATGAAAATGAACTGTAAGCTAACTCTGGTATAGTGTACATGGTCCCTTACAAATGGATAAAATAAATATCTACCAATTAGTGCTGATTTGGTTATTTTAAGGTCAAAAGATGTCTAAGTTAAAGCAGTATTAGTTTTTTTTTCTTTTGGGCCACTTGAGGCCAGCGGAACAAGCTGTAAACTAAAATAAAGTAAACTAAACTAAAACATGTTACCCAACAGTCGCATATTTAAACATCCAGGAGATGTGGAGCCACATTATGATCGATTTGGAGTTGTGTTTGGGATGTAAATCCAATTCACTCTCCTTTTAGCTCTGTTTTGGTCTCCACCAACTCCTGAAGAAAATATCTGGCTCTTTAGCTGCAAACTGCTCCACTATGTTCATCAGCTCGCTGCTAACATTGTCTGTCTGCCTTTTTGTGCTGAGCAGGTAATGTACAGTAGAGCATTAAAATATTTTTTTTGGCTGAAAACAGCTGCCTGCTGCAGCTGAAAACTATGCTGATGAGAATGGTGAGAGTGAACCAAAACAGTAAGTTTCTGGGCTGTGGTGCAGTTTTAAAACTAGCTTAAATTTGGCTGGAAAGTGAGTTTTATGTTTTTCAACAGCATTTAAATTATATATTATAGCTATATTCCTGTAAAGCAGTTCCTAACCACACGTTGAAATATAATAAATATGAAATATAGACACTGAAAGAATATAACAATGGTCATATGTAACCTATGTTTAAAAATATGTCACATTTCACCGTATGCAAACACTTTGAACTGCTCTGCACTTGCATAAAATGGCTCTATGTTTTTCCATGTTCTCTGTGGCATCTGAAATCAAACTCAGTTGTAATAAACTGCCTTCAAAATAATTTTACTGTACACAAAGGTGTAATTGATGGATAGAAATATAATTTTATTTACTGTTCCCCCATAAAGTCAAGCATTTATCCAGCTCTGTGTGGTTGGATTATTTTGCCCGCGGCTCAGTTTGCTCTTTCAATCCTCAGCTGTGTCACATGCATAAACCTCAACATTATAATATTATCCTGCATTAGCCTGGGGATAAGGACCTCCTGGAGATGAACACCCTGTCTGCTGATATACATATACTATAAATACACATACAGAGTAACATCATACAGAGTGTAAACAGATTTTAAAAATCATTGGAAATTTGTATTTTTTCCCCAGGAACTTAGTTAGTTTACTACTTTAACAACCCATTCAAAAGCTTATTCTTTTGCCATCACTGTTTTTTTAAACTTACACTTAAACTTTACACTTCCATTTGGCCCCTTTTCTGGCATGTTTTTGATGAAAACAGTGTTCAGTCTTGTCTCAGATATAACTTAATAAATTCAGATGAAACCTCATGATATTTAATCTGGGTAATAGGGGGGTTTAACCGTAATAGATAATGTTCTGTCATGCTCTTCAAGGTCATTGAATGACTCACTGATAGTAACACAATGAACTTACAGTAAAGTAAAAGTCATACAGAAGTGTTTTATGGAAATCAGGAAACAAGTGGAGAGAGAGACGGGTATGATATACAACAAAGGTCCCCTGCCGCACTCAAACCAGGGATGTTGCGCATATGTGGAACCATTCAGCTACGAGGGTGCTCCAGATATTTAAATGTAAAATGTTCAAATGAAATATGAAAATATAGTTAAAAGTTGATCCTGAAAGTATTTTGTGAATTATATATATCCTGATAACAGAACTGGTCCACTTACTAGCATTTTCTGGATCTTCAACCACATTTCACATTGATTGTCATCAATTAGTATGGAACTTCTGTTACATGAGGACGGTTGTTTATATATTGTATATATACCTCTGTCTCTGTCCTTGATTTTTCCCCAGCCATCCACCGACTCCTCTCCCAGTCGATGCTGTGACCAGTGTTGGTCTGGTATGTACAGACAACTGATTGTTCATTCAGTCTCTTGTCCAGGGTTGCTGCAATTTCACCAATATTGTGTTCCCCACAGTTGTTGCATGTGATGTTTGTGGTTTCATTGGGTGTTATGTTCTTGGCATTATATTTCTTTGCCATACGTAGTCACTTCTTGAAGTCTTGTCATCATTTTGAGGCGAGACTTCAGGAAGTTACTGCGTCTGGCAAAGAAATCCAGCACATAAATCTCATATAAACCACATACTGCTGTATTTACACTTTTGTACCGATTAAACAAGCAAGATATAACATGTTAATGTTAGAGGTGCTGGTACTGTACGCAGATTTTGTTACTTTTAAACAGAGCCAGTCTAACTGTTTCGTGTTGTCTTCAGTCTAAGCTAAGCTAACTAGCTGCTATCTCCAGCTTAAT
The DNA here is from genome assembly GCF_914725855.1 of Thunnus albacares. NCBI lineage: Eukaryota > Metazoa > Chordata > Actinopteri > Scombriformes > Scombridae > Thunnus > Thunnus albacares. The sequence continues at coordinate 22,915,229 of NC_058108.1, read as the reverse complement.
ATTTAACAGACAGATGATGAGCCTTATTGATCTTCTCATCCACAGTTGTATGCAAAAGTTTGGGCACCTCTTGAAAATAAAATATTTTGGTGATTTTTTAATTGAAAAGGTGTAAACAGCCTCTCAAGGACAATGAACATAAAACACAATATTTTCAGCAAACATTAAGGCATAGATACTTTTTATGTCATAAACTGAACAAAATAAATAAACACATAAAACATCACTGTGGCATGTGCAAAAGTTTGGGCACCCTAAGAGTTCCTAAGTTTCAGCCATTGATCAGCTTGTTAGGCCTGAGGCATGTCAACATTTGTCATTAGGAAATGTCAGCTGGTGCCAATTTCAAAGCTTTACAAATACTCTGACTCTTCAGACATTGTGCAAACACTCAGTAACCATGGGTTCCTCTAAGCAGCTGTGTAAGACTGCCCACAATGCAGGGGAAGGCTACAAGAAGATAGTAAAGTGTTGTCAGCTTGCAGTTTCCACAGTGCAAAATGTAATTAAGAGATGGCAATTTAGGGCAACTGTGGAGGTTAAGATGAGATCTGAAAGATCAAGGAAACTCTCAGAGAGAACTGCTCGTATGCTGGTTGGAAAGACAAATCAAAATCCCCATTTGACTGCAAAAAAGATTTAGCAGAGTCAGGAGTGGTGGTGCACTGTTCCACTGTGCAGCGATGCACAAAAAAGACCTTCATGGGAGAGTCAGAGGAAGAAAACCTTACCTGCATCCTCATCATAAAACCCAACGTCAGAAGTTTGCAATGGAACATCTACAGAAGCCTGATGTGTTTTTGGAAACAAGTGCTGTGGACTGATGAAGTTAAAATAAAACTCTTTGGCCACAATCAGCAGTTTGGAGAAAAAAAGGAACAGCATTTCATGAAAAGAACACCTTGCCAACTGTTAAGCATGGGGGTGGATCTATCATGCTTTGGAATTGTGTTGCAGCCACTAGCACAGGAAACATTGCACAGGTGGAGGGAAGAATGGATTCCTCGAAATACCAGCAAATACTGGAAGCAAACATCATGTCTGTGAAAAAGCTTAAGCTGAAAAGAGGATGACTTCTACAAAAGGATAGTGATCCTAAACATACCTCGAAATCCACCAAATACTACCTCAATTGAAAATCTGTGGGTAGATCTTAGAAGAGCTGTGCATGCAAGATGGCCCAAGAATATTGCAGAACTAGAAGACTTTTGCAAGGAAGAATGGAAAAAAATCCCAAATATAAGAACTGAAAGACGTTTAGCTGGCTACAAAAAGTGTTTGCAAGCTGTGATATATGCCAGAGGGGGTGTTTAGTACTGTCTATGTAGGGTGCCCAAACTTTTGTACACAGTGATGTTTTAATTTTTTAAATTTTTGTTCAATTTATGACATAAAAAGAAACTATGCATAGTGTTTGCTGAAAACATTGTGTTTTATGTTCCATATACTAGAGATCTTTTTAATTAAAGAAATCACCAAAATATGTTATTTGTCAAGCTGTGCCCAAACCTTTGCATGCAACTTGTAACTCTTGGCAAGAAAGCAAATAAGTGTATTTCCCCAAACCTTTAAGGCTGTACCAGCCATCATCTTGAGGCGTTAAAGGGGACATAACATATTTTTTGTGATTTTCTGTCATTCATATACTGTAATAATGTTGATGTCTGTGTTAAACATGGTCAAAATTTGAAGTGCACGTACAGTACTAGTCAAAAGTTTGGACACACCTTCATGCATCCAAACTTTTTACTGTCTGTACTGTATGTACTTTTTTACTGTATGTAAAAATGCTGCCTTCAAGTCAAAAGCCAGAGCTTCAGCCTGCTCTCAACGCTCCATTTGAGGAGTTACCTCTCCTTCCCCATCAAACTGACGTTAGATTGTTCATGCATGGCAACAAGTGGCCATCTATTCTGTAGCGTTTGTTGCTAATGGCCCAGACACACAGCCTGTGTGAACAGTGTGTGTGTGTCGCAGAACCTCTTGCTTCTCACATCAGCACCCATGCTAATAGATTAGAGCAGCCACACAACCTGAGTGAGTGGCTGCTATGACATGTCATCTAGAGATTCGGGGTCTCGCCTATTTTTTACACATGGCACGCAGTTCTCAGCAAAAATAGACAGTGAAAATGATCTGTTGATAGTCATATTGACATCATACCAGCAACATTACACCTATGGTTTCAATGTCTATATCCGTTGAATATGTCACAGACATGAAAAAAAAAGTGCCAGCCTCTCTGGGAACTCTCTGGTGGGGAACTCCAGCGTGGAGAGTTGGTGATGCATGGAGCTTCTTTTCTTGACTCCTGCTCACTTTCTGTGATATTAGTTCAGTTTGTTAGTTAGTTTGTTTTACCTGCTTCCAGATGGAGATTTGGTGCTATTATTTTCCTTATTTGTTGTCCGTTTTCCTCCTGACAGTTGGTTTGGAGGTTTGTTTGTCAGAGTATGTTTGGCTCATTTGGGGAACTTGATGTCTGGAGGGATTTTCTTCACTCGGAGCAGTGACATTGGGGATAACTGGTGGAGTAATCAATATAACCAATAAAAAAAACGATTCTGTGTGAAGAGTGTTTGTAGCTGACACAGAAGTAGCCCCAACCAGACCCCACCATGCCCATCAGAAAGAAATTTCAACTCACATAATATTACTTATTTTTCAAAACTGAGCACACACTTCTTAACCTTTTTCTGTCTAAACTAAATGATATGAAACATTCTATTATTGATGGCCATTATCAAAGTCAAACTCCATGTAGAAAGATAGGGCTGGCAGTAGCAGCGCCGCAGCAGCAACGCTGTCTATGAGGACACTGCACGTGTGCAAGTTGCAGCAGTGCGAGTGACGCACACATGCTGCTCAGGTAGAGGTAGGCTGTGCAGATCTATTTGAGAAGTTTATAACTTGAGTAAAGAATGGGAAAAAGAATCCAACTTATTGTTTGTTTACATAGCACAGGAAGCTGGCCAATCAGAACAGAGTGAGTCCTTAGAGACAGAGTTCCTTAAAGAGACAGGAGTTTGTTTCAGTCAGACGCTGAACTGAGGGATTGCATAAAGAGCCAGTATAAGATAAATAAATAATCATGCAAAGATATTCCAGTAGAACCCTAGAATATAAATATAGACCTGGAAATGTGCATGATATGTCCTCTTTAAATGATTTGTTTGGGTAAATATACTGTGGTAAATACTATGTGATGAAAACTGAGCAGATTTGCTGAGATAACTCAGCCTACTAGCTCTGGAAAAAACTTGTAACCTGAGCTTAAATTGTTTTTCTTTTGTCAGACAACCCAACATATTATGTTTTCAATAAATGCACATACAACTAACCACATTCCCAGTGTAGCTTGAGATGTGAAGCCGAACTTACTGGCTCTCACTTCTTCTAAACTATCGAATTTAACCATTTTAATGAAATACAGCTTGTTTTGTGGTCATAAAGTAAGATTTTGAAGCTACTAATAAAATACATATCCAAGATTGTTTTTTATTTCTTATTGAGGAACATTAAGAATCATCAAGTGTTTAGTTGAATATTAATGAAATGGTTTGTCATGACCATTTCTCACAATAAACAGCTACAGTGACTGAAACCGCAGGGATCAATTGTGAGGATTTGTGATAAATTATATATCTATTGTGAAGACATTCAGACAGCAGGGTAACTATACACTACTGATGAAATGACACTGACTACTGATTCCAATGTTGTTGCTGACAAGTAAAACACTGATTGTCCAAAATGTCAGCCTTTTACAAATTAAGAATAATAGCTTTCTTTTAACTCGATGACAGTACATCTTTGACTTTACTCAGTGGGTTTTGAAAGGACTTTGTAAGTACAAAGGGTTGGGAATATTTCTCCAACCCAAATGTAAAAACCTCAACATTGATGTGAAAGCAGGATTACTTATGAAATTATAGCATGACAACAACAACATGCAATATGACACACGGAGAAAGGGCTTGCCATTCAACTAAAAACTCTCTTATGTTGGGTCAGAGGTTAGATTTTGGTGTGCCGCAAACTATTTCTTCATATTTTATTCTTTTGAATTGTCTGAGTTTGACTAGCACCAGACTGAATTATACTGCTGTGGAGAAGATTTAGCTATGATTACCGATTTAGTCATCACATGTTCACTTACATGAGGAAAAGGACAGCTTTCATATCCTGTTAGAATATATTTTGCTTCATTGTTTGCAGTTAACAAACAGACCCTAAACAAGCCATTTATTCCTTCAAAAATTATTCCAAATTCATGTTTAATTGACATCAGCTCAGTAAATTTAAGAATGCAACACCCGTCCAGTCAATTTAATACACAAATCCTGTATAGGGACTTGTACTACAGACGTAAGGGGGGAGGCTGGGTCCTTCTAAATTTTGATGGCATGACTGTTATTTAAATGGCATATTTGTAGATTCTTGCTTGTGTGATCTGAGTTTATGTCATGTTAGTTATTCACTGGCTTGTTTTACAGTCTAAGTGATTGAAAACTAGACAAGCAGGTGTCAGTGTTACACAAAATAAAAAATGTTTCCTGGAAAACATATTTCAGATTTCCTTTACAAGAAATAAACTGTCTTCAAAGTCAAACTCCTGCGCTGTCACAAACTCATAAGTTGACCTCTCTGTAACATCTGAAGCACAACACTGACACATCATCCCCTCTTGTAATTACTCTGCTGGCATCATAGAAGGATGTTTACATATCAGCCCTGTAATCTGCTTTGTAGGTTCAGTTGAAAATCTTTCTCTATAACACATGACTGGTGACAGTATTTTAAAATACAACATTTTACATGCTTCTATTGAATTCAGCTGTGAGAAAGGACATTTAACTAGTTTCTAATGATTTCTAATTTCTTATTCAATGTAATTTTTACACCTAAGTTCTCCATTTTATCCTGACAGCCCATGACACTTTTTGCTGGGGGCTTTAATGTAATAAGTGAAGGGATCCAATTTCCCATGGTCTGTAGCTATTATGTTATAAAAAAAAATCTGGGAAATGTTTTGAGTGTCATTTACATGCAAGAAAAGAGGACATTTTGTTCCTTACTGTTGCCCGAGGAATGGATCTTCTCTTTGTGCCGTGGTTTTCCTCGCTGACCACAGACACTTTGTTCACTTTCTCAAGGCAGAATTCCAACCAACGTCCACGGCATCTGCACGGTAACTGAGGAACAAAACATGTCCAATATGCATCACATCTGCCCCTAACAAGTCCCTGGGGAGGTGATGGGTCAACATGCCTCTCAGAAATTCCCAAGACCCCTTTAGTATTCGAGTATTGTCAAAACCACCATGGCAAATGTGGTTGTGCACCACAATTAGGGCCAACTGAACTTCTACCAAATATTGCAGAAGACTAAAGTGCATTCATGACATGCTCTCTAAAAATGAGAATTTGAATTGACTTTCTTTGACTGTGCTGTGTTTCTCTCGCTGCCAACCCAACCGCTGCCATTTAACTTGGTTTGACTCAATGCTTTTTAGAGTCTTTCTAAAGTTTTTGAGACAGTCAGTGTAAATCAATGGTCTTTTCAAGTAGCAGACCTCCATGAAGTCTAACATCTGCTATGTAAATATGCTTGCCCCACACAGCTCAGCTTCACATCACTCATCACGATGTGGTGTCATCTCATGCAGTCACAGAAGCCGTCTTGTGTAATTTTCACCAACCTTACATCACTGCAGCATCACTAGTCCACCGCCGGCATACTTTCTCGTTTGTCGAGGTCAACTATCAGGTCTTTTATTGCTCTTCTACGTGAGAGTGGCTGAACACCTGGCATCCATTACAGCACACACTGGATTCACACATGTACAGAGAGACAAAGATAAACACACTGAATCACAGAGTTTGTATAGTCACAGTTGTCATAGCTGCCCCGCTTGCACGTGAATTGTATTTGTACAACTGGAGTCAACAGGACTTTTCATCTTTTATCTTAGGTTGAATTTTTTCATTAGGTCCTTTTTGTCAGTGACACATTGTTTGAAATCAGTGGCGCTGCTGGAGGCAACAAGTGTTTTGGCTTTGACTTTCACAAGTGAAAACAGAAACCTCATTGCACACAATTTACACATGACGCCTGAAAAAAGGCTAAAAGGAAAATTCTGGTGTTTTTCAGCCTGGGTCTTATTCTCATAATTGTTTGCCATCTTTTCTGTGGGTCATAAATTGGCACTTGCCACCTCCTTTGTAGAGATTTTGGAAACAGACTCTGGCAAAACAGCGTATACCAGGGCAAAGCTTCCCAAATAAACTTCAATTTTACATAAATCATTTCAAATACTTGTTTCTGAGTCTGACAGAAAGTAAACACAGCAATTAGCCCTCGGGTATTAGCTGTTTTTCATTGTTGCCAGCTGGATCTAGGATCTACTTCCAGGGCAAATTACTGGCTGGCCAAACTAGTTGCCTGGTTAGCTAGATGCCTGTTCATCTGCAGCAGATTTGTTTACATGGGTGAGGCTGTATGTCACTGTGGATATAGCACAGAGCAGTAGTAGAAAAAGAGGGGAGTTTTGTTTACGTTATTGTCTTGTCTTCTAAGGAAAGTCAAGAAAAGTAACACTGTGTCTATAGACAAAGGGCAGCCTCTGGGCTTACTTCAGGCATACATGCACTGAGCCAAGGATGTAGTTAAAATGCCTTTATTTGGTTAGAGCATATCAAAGTTAAAAAATATCAGTCTATCAGAGGTGGCGATCATCTTAATAAATTACTTCAGAGAGAGACTTACTGGATTTTTAATGAGGAAATAGATTTCAGAACTTTTTTGTAAACTGGCTTACTGTTTTCATTGTTGTTGGTGTTATTGAGGCTTTTTTATGACTATTATGGTCACTATTAACTTCTTTTCCACATAGCCTACTTGTGGTATATTTATTGTGTGATATGTCTTTCTAGCCACACACTGAGAAAGACTCAGTTTGGGTTGAAACCAGTTGGAATTCTCCTTTTGGTGATATATTTTTTTAAACTTTGATATGCCCTAACCTGTTAAAGGCATTTTAACTACATCCTTGGCTTGGTGTGAGTATGCTTGAAGTAAGTCCAGAGGCTGCCCTTTGTCTATAGTTGGCCAGTTAAACTTCTAGAGTACCTTGCATTCACCTGGAGTTTTCTACTTTATAACCTTGAGCACCCTGTATTTCTTAATGTTGCTTTTGTAACACTGTGCCCTGTGTGCAGTCATCCATATCACGCGTGTTTGATGTAACAGATACCCTCCTATTTTAATCAATCCAGCTGTCTACACAGGCCACGTAATGGCTCACGTTTCACCCATGCTATACACGCATAAGCTAACCCGAGGTTTATTTTTAGGCTTCAAGTCTACTTTTCCTCATTTTATGCTCATTATTACAGTCTTAGTTTACTGGGCTCTGAGCGCTTCCAAAACCTGGGTAACCTACGCTCAGCATGGTGCCTGAATGCCTCCAGTGTAGACACACAAATGGAGCACTTGCTGCTGCTGCTGCTCTGCTAATGTGCTCTTCATGTATGCTTTCTGAGTAGACACAGTGTAAGTGCAATTGACAATCGTCTGCTATTTCATCGTGATTGCCAAACGTCTTCATTCGAACAAGAGCATACAGATGAGAATCTAAATCAAATGAAAGGAGAGACAAAAAATGAAGGCAGAAATGCAGCAAAAGAACTGTCCCGCAGTACAATGTACCTTAAATAAACTGGTGGTGTTCCTTTGATCATAGCTCCTTAAAGCTGACTGAGGAGGAAAACTTAGCTGCAAGAAGAAGGGCTTGATTAACTAGAGAAATGCCAGCCGTTAGTCTTGCAAATCACAGTGCCCAACTGGAGACAAGAAATGAAAAAAGAAATACAGACAATAATACCAAACTTAATTATGAGTGTAAATCCTCAACAACACACAACAAATGTCAGAATCACAGAAAGGCAGCTTCCATCTTTCATGAAAGCCTGTAATTTTTTATCCATACCAGCAGCTGAGGAGCTGAGCATATGGGACTGTCTGCGAATGTTGTATGATCAAAGATGGCTGATCTGAAGCTTGTGGTTGATGCTGCTCAATTAAGAAAATATTTTAACCATGAACACCATGAATATTCTTGTTTCGATGCTGTTGTTGCATCTTAAGTAATAGCTTAGTGCTGGTCGTTGAAGGATGAGAAGAGGAAAAGGATGCAACAAGATGTACTGTAAACAGCAATAATGGTCAGTCCAGCACAAAGGATCCAGTGATTATACATTGTAAGTGGAGAGGGTGCACCTCACCACATGGTCATAAAGCATCATTTCTGAGTGATGAGATCATGCACTGCCAAGATAACCCCTCCGCTAATTGAACGGGTGGCTTAGAAACAAGACTGCTGTCCCTTATTTTCCTGTCGTCCCGGAATTGTCTTGGAGTGCTTAGCGTACAGTAATTGGCCGAGGACACATGAAAGGAAGCTTTCCTCGAAAGATGGTCTTTCAAAAGTTGCCAGGCTTTACTCATCACCGTTAGCACATACAAATCGCTTTCAGTTTAATTGAAAACATACCACAGGAATGAGCTTCATCTTTGCTCGACCTTTAAAGGATTTTTTGGGGTGGACAAAGACAAAACAAGTTTTACCAGGTCAAAGTTAACACCTAGACACATCTGGTCCCATCACATCAAACCAATAAAAGCACCGTGGACCAGGACGGATGATAGTAATAAAAATTACCCTGACATTTTTTTTTCTGAGTTGTTCTGTGATGTATGATGTTTGACACACCGCCATAGTTTAGAAGACATCCAGAGGTTGTCCAGAGGGTTAAGCCTTGTGCCTCTGGGATATTGCTGATGCTAGAAAGGTGAAAGGTTGTGACAATTTTAGAGGCCCACTGCTGGAGAAAAATTCCAGTGGGACTATTTTATTAAGAGAAGTGGGTGTTCATAGAGATAATAGTCCTTCAGGGGGGTCATAATTCATAGCTATGCCAATGTACATATGCAACTCCACTGGTGAAGCCCGGGGTCCAGAAACCACAGATTTGTCTCCTGTCTCACCTATGCTGTTTTGTCATTTTCAACTGAAAACAGTGAGGGTGAGCAGACTTAACTTTGACAGCTGGAGGTGAACAACACTGGATTGTACCACCATTCCTACTTTCAACATTTGCAATCTTGAAGGATAATTCTGATTATAACAGCTTCTGTCTCCTTTTATTATATTTTTAATCGTGAAATTACGGTCATACAAGATTTTAAAAAGCAAAAGTTAGTTTGAAAGTTATTTGAAAGAGACAACAAACATACATAGTAAAATTACTACCCAAACTGTCCATCAAAGTTTATAGACTATATAGAAATCTCCCTGATTTAACTTGACATACTGTACTTGCCATAGTTGTGTGCAAACATTTTATTCTATGCAATGAGAGATTCTTACTGACATTTCAGGGGTGTTCTCACTATTGGTTTTTATCTTCAAATAAAGTGGTTAAAGGCCTCTATACACTGTACAATAAGAGTGACCTTACAGGTTCATAATATGTCACACTGCGTGAGATGAGTCTAATAAAATCTTGGTTGGAATCTGTGTCAGAATTTACGATATGAATTTTGAAGTATGATTGTGTGATGAATGCCTAATGAATTGTAGTGTTACAATGTGTAACTCTCATCATATATTAGTCCCACTTTCATGTTTTGAAAACAAACTTTGGCCATAGTGCTGGTGTTTTATTTTGTCATGTTGATCCTGTTTTTGTCAGGTTGTGTTATTTCAGGCTGTTTTGGTTGGTTTGTAGACATGAGGGGTGTACTACGAAGCGAGATTAGTGGGTTAGCGAGGTATGTTGAGCATAAAGCCAGGGTTCTCAATGTCACGAAGGTGGCTCTCTTTTAACCTGGCTACATCACCATGGTAACTTATACTGCAAACTTAACCTGGTCTGGAGCAGGTTATGTTTCAAGTTTCGGCTTAAATCGGCAATAAAAAGAGCCGTCCTTTCACTAACCACCTGATTTGCTGCAAAGTCCTTTTAACACTGCTGGTACTGCAGCTATTAGAACACCAATTAGAAAATTGATTTGTCTTTTATCATACCACTGATTTGATATGGCATATTGTAAATTTGTAATGGTGCAAGAGGTTAGGGTTACTTGCGGGATGGGATTTTGTTACAATATATCAAATTGTATTTCAAATATAAAAAAATACTAATGAAGAAATACTTTGAACAAAAAAAAAAAGATTAATCTATTGGTATTTATCACAGATAATATTCAATCTATAATATTAATTTCACTTTGATTTGGCCAGAATCTAAAGTGATTTCCACTTATCCTTCATTATGGGACAGAGTCAGACCTAAATGCACTTCTTGAGTATAATGTTTAAATTGGCTGCATCAAGTTTAAAGTTTAAGAGCTTTGGATGTGGCACGGAGAGTGCACTGAGTGGTAAAATAAGTATAAACTATTACGTAATTAATAAATTAAGGAATTTGTTTTTTAATGAACGAATTCACATCAGCAATTTTCTGCCAGCATTCCTCTCTCACCTTATTTGCAGCAACAGTGTTGCTTTTTGCTGTGATAATGTATTTATATTATTCATAGCTCTCTGTTATAATGATCTGTTCCTCCTGACTGAAGTAAGCTGCACACAATCTGTCCATTTTGTGCAGAAAAAGAGTCAAATGACGTGCCAAATGCCCCCTTTTATGGGGACGCGCACAGAGCCTGAAGCAGAAAGCCTGAGTTAACAAAGAAAGTTCATATCCACCGTCGTGATACCAATTATCTCTGATCGCGAGTTTAGGGTTTGTCGAGCCAGCTCACACAAAGAAAGCCTGGGTATGTTGAACTTGCTTCGTCGTGTAACCCTTTGGTTAACGAAAATATATTTATTTAAACAAATGAACAAATTAATGGAATATTTACAACATGGGTTGTGGATGTCAGTAGGGTCAGTGTGAGGTGTGTGATGCATGAATGGAGAGAGTGTGTGTGTGTGTATAGGTGTTGTCAGGTGCATAAGACAAAGTAAATAACTAAAGCAACATAACTAAACCTGAACCACAACAGTTTACCAGAGGGGAGAGCAGAGAGTGACAGAACCTGCTAGCTGTAGACAAGCTTTATCCCCTGGGAACACAAACACCTGGGGCCTGTACTACGAAACAAGTTCAACATACCCAGGATATCTTTTTGTTAGCTGGCTTTACTGAGCCTAACATTGGCCTTCCAGATAACCAGTACTACAAAGCTGGATGTCAACTAGCTTAGTCAACTCTGGGTTTTCCTGTCCAGCTCTGAGTGAACTCATGTGAAAGAGGTGGGGTCATTAATTACGAGCAACATCATCAGAACCATGAATGAAGTACTTCATATGATATGAGATGAAACTGTGATACCAAGTAACTGTGGAAAACTTCTGCTTTAGGGACAGCAAAAAGTCATATTCAATGAAGTGAAATGTAAATGACAGCCTGTAATCATACAACAGAATAAGAAGATGTAGAAACACTAGAAATAATTTCCACATATTAGAAGTAGGCTAAGGTTTAAAATACATGTAGGAATTATTATATATGACTTGTGTGAGTATTTTTTGCTGTATAGTTTGATGTTGAAGAAACCCTTCTGAATATGTCACATAAAAAAAAACTTAAAAGTAATGCCAGACTGTTTCTGCTACCGAAACAAAGAGTGGAAAAATAGCTAATGACTGATGAGGTTTATCTGACCCAGATGTTGCATTTATAATCATAGGACCTAATTAATAGTGTGTTGATTGTTTTCCTAATAAAAGACAATCTTTCATTTTTATTTCCAGTTATCATCACTCAGTTGTCTCATATTACTCTGAGTTGCAGTGATGGAATCAGAGTGTAAAATCATCCACACTGTCAGCTATCACTCTGGGGATAAAATAAACTTTGCAGCTGATCAAGCTGATCTTCAAGTTCAAGGTAAAATAGTTTGAAGTCGCACCATCCGTCACTGCCTGAATGAAAATGGGCTCCATGGTAGAAGACCCAGGAACACCCCACTTCTAAGAGGGAGACACAAAAAAGCCAGACTGGACTTTGCCAAAATGCATGTTGACAAGCCACAGTCTTTCTGGGAGAATGTGCTTTGGACAGATGAAACAAAATTAGAGCTTTTTGGTAAATCACACTAACCCTATGTTTACAGAAGAAAAAAATGAAGCCTTCAAAGAAAAGAACATCTACTGTGAAACATGGAAGAGGTTCAGTGATGTTTTGGGGCTGCTTTGCTGCCTCAGGCACTGGGTGCCTTGAATCTGTGGGGAGCACAATGAAATCAGAAGACTATTGAGGCATTTTGGAGCAAAACATACAGCCCAGTGTCAGAAAGCTGTGTCTTAGTCGCAGGTCATGTGTCTTCCAGCAGGATAATGACCCCAGACATACATCAAAAAGCACCCAAGAGTGGATGAGAAGAAAATGTTGGACCTTTTATGGGAACGCACAAAGAGCCTGAAGCAGAAAGTCTGGGTTAATAAAGAAAGCCGATAACCACCATTGTGATACCACATAACTCTGATTGCGAGTTTAGGGTTTGTCGAGCCAGCTCACACAAAGAAAGCCAGGGTATGTTGAACTTGCTTCATAGTACACCCCTCAGGTTAGCTGTTCAGCATAAGTTACCATGGCTATGTACCCCAGTAAGAAGTGAACCACCGTCACAACCCTGAAGACCCAGGGTTAAACCTGAAGTTACCTCATTAATCCCAAATCCTGCTTTGTAGTATAGACCCCAGGTGTTCCCAGTTGGGGTAACGAGCCACCTGTTGAGCAGAACAAACAGGTGAATGAGCAGTAAGATGACAAGGCATTATCACAGTGGTGTCTTTGATGGCCAAAGCTCTGAATTCAGTGGACATCTGCCCCAGTATGATCTTGGACCATTGTTTTTGATTGACAACCAAAGATTTCAGTCATGTTTCATATTTAATAGTACATAGGGGTGTTCAGATAATATGGCTGAACTGTTTGAACTTGAATAATGTTTGGCAATAAGTCTGTGAAACAATTACATCTTCCGGCTGCCCTGAGTTATGGGAACAACAAGATTTCATAGCCATAGTCCATAGCATGTTAAGACCTCAGTGATCTAGTCATTGTGCACATATGTGTGTCAAAGAGGAAGTAGGATGCTGAGGCCAGAATGAATGTGTGATAAACTATTTTCCTCTGTGGATGAGTGGTTGCTGGTGATGACTGAGTGCTGGCACTGAATTTGTCCATCTCTGACCAAAGAGCTTGCATGTCCAGAGATGAGTAATTTCTTTACGATGGGAAGGTATGAGAGTTTGGGCTCTGACTTAACAATATGTTCACACTTATCCAAACCAGAAATATTCCTACACATACCAACACATCTGAGTGACCTATGACTGAACCGGAAAACATTTAAAATTAAAATGAGAGGTCACAGATGTTTGTGGTAACGTGGTGAACAGTGGTATTGGGAATACTGATTTGAAATGTGTCTATGTTTTTGACATGTTTAGGGTCACTGTTAAGAATTTGTGCCTCTTTACATTGTCAACACTCTAGGAAAGGATCATAGTGGTAGTTTTGTATGTTTTAGCCCATCTTTTATTACCACTGTACTTTACATCACAGCTAAGCATTTTGTGAACCCAAAGGTGAGAGAAGTACACAATATAACCAGATGATTGCCAGTTTGATCTGGATGAGTGAAAAAAGAAAGAGCTCTTGCCCGTTCCTCATTGCTATCGCTAATGCGCTTACACTCTAAGTGACGGGGGACAAAATCCACAGTCCTTCAGTACAAAAATGTATTTAGAAGTTTATCTGAAGCTAATATGAAGTCTTCATGGGTCAACATTTTTAATGGACCAGTTGAAAGGGGTAAAATAAACTTTCAGATCTGAAATAGTTACGAAGATAGTAAAACAAGAGGATTACTAGACCTGATCCAAAATGTGCTTAGCCTGAACAGACCCAAGTGGATGTAGAGAACATCAACTTTGCCAACAGAATGTTGTGCCACCAATTAACAAACAGACACTGTCATACAGTAAAGAGCTGCCATTTTTTCCTCTATCTTGTGTCAAAAAACTAAATTTTCTCCTGCCACATTCATGATGCACCATGTGATCGGAGCTGAGGATGAGTCACCTTGGATCCACTTGGGTATTAGACATATTGACAAACAGACCCAAGTCCGGGAATCATGTAGACCTGTGAAGACGTTTTACCTCCAGATGTAAAGTTGTGTAAACAGAGTGTTCCTGAGAAAGAGAGCATTGTTCTCCACTGTATAAATACAGATTAAATGTTCATTGTTAACAGATTACACAACAAAGAGTCTAGTGATGGATTTTCTTACTGTACGGAAATGAATGGAAACCAGTAGCTGTCTGGAAAAGATGGAAAAATACACTCAAAAATCTAACACATGCATGAATTCAGAAATGATCAGCAAAATTATAAAGCATGTATGATTCGTAGCTGAGTAGCTAAAACATGCTGGTATGGTCCTTTAATATCTCTCATATTTCACCATACAAAACTATTACAACCACCAAATAGCGAGTGAATACATAGAAAGTTTAAGCTTTGTAGCTACTAAATACTAAATAAGAATTGATGTAGCACCTTCATAAGAATGGTAATGCATTAACTGAATTTTATAGTCAGTTATTAAAACCAAACCAGGCAGGGAATACCTTGGATCTCCATAGTTCTACAGAGTTAGACGGGCTGTATGGTCACAAATGTGCAGGGATAAAAAGATCTGAGAGGGAATTACACTCATAGAAGCCTGCGCTTGAAATGTACAAAGAGATCCACCTCTGTGACTTTCCTGTGCACCAACATCACAGGTTTGGGGACAATGGAGCATTGTGTGGCAGTCATTCAATCCAGTACTGCGCAGTAACACTGATAGCGAGTGATCACAGAAAAATGATGTCACCACAGCTGCTTGCAGGAACAACAAAGAAGTACCTTTTAGGATGGGCAGATCCGAAGTCAGATTAAAGCCAGAAGGGAATTTAGAGTTTGAAGAGCCCAAAATAACACACAGAGACATTGATTACATGGCACTGAATGTCTTAGAACTACATGTGTACTGTAGCCTGGGTCAGGGTTCACAAGCATTTTAAGTATACAGTCAGCTTGTCAAATGTGAATCCTTGTATATTTAAATATTTAGGTTTAACTTAGGTTTAACAACTTAAACTGACAAAGATTATGAATAAAGTCATATCTAAAGAATTAAAATTCAGACTAACAGCCAAAGAACTCAAACTTAAACCTGCAACTCATGTTTTGGCCAACAAACTGTGTCAACTTGATGAAAATAAGTCAAATGTTCACTCTCCTTTTTGTTCTGTTATGGTCTCTAGAGGGATATCTCTGACTGTTTACGTGTTAAATGCTCCATTATGTTCACAAGTTAGTTGATAACTTCTGCAGTTTGGTGCTGGTGTACAGTGAGTTCATCAGAGCCTTTTTGCTGCTGCCTGTTGCATCTTGATATAACGCTAATGAGACAAAACATAGCATATTAACATTTCAACAATACGTGTCATATCAAAATGTTAACAAAACGTATATCAACGTTTCAAAAATACATATCGTCTCAACATTTCTAAAGTGACGTAGTTCACATGCAATCTATATGAGCTGATCTTTCCTATTAGGAGAAGGAGGGGCCGGTGGATGGTTAGTAAGTTTCTTGCCAGCAAGTTGGAAGTCAGCAGAGAGTACAGTTCGAGACCACCTCGAAACCAATGCCTGCTTTCTGTTTCAACTGACAAAAGCAGGTGTTTTTAGCGAGAAGTCAGGACATTTGCAACTGTTTTTCTGGTGAGAAAACCTGGTGTTTTTAGTAAGACATTGGCCATTTTTATTTTATTTTTTTATTTTTATTTTAAACCAAACCATGATCTTTCCCTAACCCTAACCAAGTGGTCTTTGTGCCTAAACCTAACCAGATCTTAACCACAGCGTTGTCACACCATAAAACACCATTATTCAACTGAACAGAAATGTTAATATGCTACGTTTGTAGAAATGTTGATATATGTATTTCACGTGTTGAAACGTATATATTCAACATTTCTGGTTTGCAGAAACATTTAATGCCAATGTTTTCTTCTGGCAATTGGGTTGAATGAGAATGGTGAGAGTGAACCAAAACAGTAAAGTTGTAGGTCAGAAAACCACAACAATTAGCTGAAAGATGCTAAAATGCTCTGCAGAACTGAAGGACACTGCAGAGTTGGGGGATAATTCTCTGTGGGTTCTTCACTACAAGTCAATTGTTAAATTGAAAATATCTAACAATAGGATTCTTATATTTTGCCAGATAGATTTCTTAATGAATATCTATCACCTGTATTTGTTGATAAAAAAGAAGATAAAAGATTAAATAAAAGCTTTACTTGGAAATGGATCTGAAATGGAACCCAACCCTCTGTTTGACACAATGTTATATTTCTGTATGATGCTGAATGACAGCTTTTAACCTTTATGTACAGTTCAGGTTAAACTTGACCCATTTGTACATTTGAGCAGTACAAACACAGCAAAAACCAGTCCCTCCAGGATTAAAGCCAAAAATGTTTGATTTTGCAGCTGCTTTTCTTAAAATGTGCAATGTTTTATGTGCTCTTTCGGCAGTACAGTTGTGGGAATTGGGAAAAAATGCAAGCATAGGAAAATAATGCCATTTTTTAAGAACTACTACTACAAACTACTACAACTTTCACCTCAACATTAGCTACAAATAAAATTAGTCAATAATGCCATTAAAAAAATAAATTAACATAAAAATATTGTTTCATTTCCAAAGTGCCCATTTTTATGTTAAAGGTAGATTTTGTCCATCTTTGCCTTGAACAACGCATCAACTTGTATTCTTCTGACTAACTGGATGCAAACCAAATGCCTAGTGCAGGTTAAATGAAAAACAAAGTGAAACAAAACATTTGGGAATTGTTTTGCATGGTCTATGGCAGTAATTTTTGTTGTCAGGTGAGATTTGTCCATCTTCCACCTGAATCCTTGCTGAATGTGTGCTAAGATGACATAAGTAACCACAACACTAAAATGTGACAACTGGTCCAAATCACAAGTGGTCTGTTGATTTGCCGATTTCATGGAAAAGTTGCAGTAATTTGGCAAAATTGCAAGCTATTGCGAATATTATGGAGATTCCTTGAATTTACATTAATTATTGGGAGTTTTTCCTTACTGCTGTTGCCAAATGCTTGCTCATGGGGGAATTGTTGGGTCTCTGTAAATTAAAGAGTATGGTTTAGACCTGCTCTATGTGAAAAGTGCCCTGAGATGACTTTTGTTGTGATTTGGCGCTATATAAATTAAAATTGATTGATTGATTGATTGATTGATATCGAGATTGCAAAATTGCAATTTCCTGGAGGGACTGAAAACACCTAAACACCATTCTTTTAGCCTGAAATTTTAGAACATTTACTGAAATGACCCAAGATATACAAAAATGGAAATATGTCAACTTTATTCCACATAAATGTTTAGAGAGAATTCCAGGTTAAATTTAACACGTATTCATTATAATTCAAAAATCTCCATTCAAAAATGTTGTTGCATTTGTCACATTCAATAAAATTCAGTTAAATCATGATGGCTGACATGAGCGGATACTGTGAAGGGTCAGAATATGAACAGTATGTAAGGCTTAAACATTTATGAGGATCAGAATTATTTCTACTTCTTATCATTTAATCTATCTGCTATCTATGTATGTGGCAGAGAAATTTAGTACATTGATTTTGAAATGTACATCAGTACAGTACTTCAAATCTTTAGCTGTTGATCTAAGTAAAATTACTGAATGCAATTTACAGCATGGATGTGTACAGCTTTTCCACCGTATACAGCACATTTTGTAACTCTTGTAATAAAATGTGTTAACTTGCTGAAACAGCTATTGGCTACAGTACAGAACAAAACCTGAAAACACTGTTTCTGAACATACTGCGAGTTACAGACCAAAAATTGTATGCTCTTGTAATTACTGCAGACATTTTAAAGCAGCACTTTAGGGTAAACTGCCGAGTGCATGCGTGAGCCAGACATAGCATGTATACCACCAGGCTCACATGCATGTGGCCGGGGCTGGCTTCAATTAAAACACTATTACTGTCAAAACTAATCAACACTCCTCATGGGGATCTCAGCAGCAATAATTAAGCTTACATTTATCTGTGCTGTCCATGCTCTGCTGAGCTCTAAGTATGCTATTAAAATCCCACAGATGGTATTATCTAATTTTCTGGTTTACCATATTGATTCAATGGAATATTTGGAAAATCACAGTTTATCATGAGAACATGGTATTTATAGCCTATATTGGTCAGACACATCATAAATCTCATTTGGAGAGTTGGCCACAAACTGCCAGACTCTGGCCCCAGTGCATACTGCTCTGCTGAATATGTACCTGGTGTCTGTTATTCATGGTTCATGCTAGTCCGAACCACAAGCTGAAATTTTCTTTTCAAATATGTCAACCTCAGCATAGACAACTATATTTAATCCTCCCTCCTCCTATGTAATATCGCAGTGACCGGCACTGCTGAAGAATGAACAAAAGCCTTGTATGTATGCACGCTATTGTTCTGTGTGATACCTGTGTTCATGTCTTTTGGTATTCGTCTCTATATTTGACCATGAGACATGATCGTAGAATGCCAAAGCTGCTTTTTCTCTTATATCTATTGTCTATAGTGAAACCTCAGGAGGACAGGCAGCCACATCTTTAAAGAGGACTTCAAATAGCAGGAGCATCAGTGACAGTGCGCCTCTGTGTGTCGCCACTTCCTACAGCCCAAGGCAAAGAGGGCATCTTTTGATTTAAAGGCAGGAATGGCCTTCTGGGCCCTTGATTACCAGAGCTCTGCGTGCTTTCATGTGGTCAGCACTCTGCCGTAGAAGGGTCACTGTTATCGATTAAATAATCTGAGTCAGTTAAAGGCGGTAACTGGGCGCATTCATGTTCCCAACTGAAGGCCCGATTCTTCCGAAATGGCCTAATCCATCTTCCCGGGAAATGAGAGGATAGGAACAATTATCTGCCGAGCAACATGTCGTCTTTTTAACAGAGCCCTGCCCACTTCTCACTGCAGCCTCCTGTTCATCTCACTGGAATGTGCAGCTGAGTGAAGTTATGAAAGCAGTGTTGGACTTTTGATTAAAGTGATGTTGCTAACGATCCAGATCAGAGCCACAGGACGTGCGCTGTATGTAGAGTGGGAAAGACTGGAACAATAAATCATTTGAATTCAGCGGAAGTTATTCAACACGATTAAATTCACAGGACTGAGAATGTAGAGACATCCTACGCTCCTTCATGTTAAGTTAAGTCTTACAAATTACTTTCTTTCATTGACTAATGAACATACACATATGGCAGAGATTACCTAATCAGAATTTATACTGCACTAATGGCAAAATAATTGCCTTTACCCAAGTACCGTTGTTGTAATTAAGCACTTTGGAGCCTTTTTGTGTCGTTGAGGCTACAACTGTAAAGAAAACATTGATATGATACGTTTAATGTATTATGTGTATGTATTAGTTCTGCTAATAATCTTTAAAGTACTTAATGGTCTGGCTCCCTAGAACAATTCTGACCTGCTCCCTGACTACAGTTCAGTCAGACCTATTGTACCTGATAAGATCCAGATCTGGTGGAGGTGCTTTCAGTTACTTTGGTCCTCCGATCAGGAGCAAACCACATCTGTCACAACAGTCAAAAACAAACTGAACACTTTTCCACTTTCTCAGGCTTATAATTAGTTATTGTTTGTGTGCTTGTCTGGGTTTCTTGTGCATTTCCTTTATTGTACTCTTCTGTACATGTTACTTGTTGTTTTAATGTTTACTTGTAGTAAAATATGCTACATTTCCTTATCTAATATCACTGAATCTGATGGTAAAGATAAAATTGATTATAAAAAAGTCAAATTAGTCCATATATGCTGTGTTTCAATAGAGATGTATCAGTTTTAAGTAATAGTTATCTCTGGAAAACAAACGTGTTTGTGTCTTAGTATAGTCAAGTTTGAACAAAATGCTTTTCCTTCTCAAATTTCTTAAATTCTGGCTAGTTCTTGTATCTACTGCAAGGCACTCACTGCTACAAGGCTCACTCTTTATTATAAACATATGCATAGGATTTTCTAATTTATTTGGAAAGACTTTAAAAGACAAGTGTTGAAAGAAAGCTGTCCAGATATGTACTCATCTCTACAAATATTAAATCAAGGATTGCTTGGAAAATTTAATAAATTAACCAATGAAATAAGCAAACCAAAATCCTGTTCGGAAACGACTCTTAATGAAAATAGATTTCCCCATAATCCATCACCAGTGTCATGCTGAAAAATTCCGGTAATAAAAATAAGAACAATCATCTGCATTTAAAATCAAAATAAACTCCCAACAAATGTGCTTTTTCTCATTATGTCCAAACGCTTCACTTTCTGGAATCAGACCTACTTCCTCTCAGCCTATCACAATAACGGTTAGCCACACCTGCCTTATGACCTGCGTCATCAGGCTACCAGCTCACATCTGCAGGTCGTGGAGGTAGTGATCTACGAAAGAAGGGATAGACAGTCTCTTGGATCATTTGTTTATCATCTCGTCTGGGTGTAGCCCATATGCATGTTCTGTGTGACTCACATCAAAGTCAGCAATACAGCCTTTCACTGAGCTCCACCGCACTAACAAAGCATGATTTACAGACATGTTGCTGGGTCTTAACTGTGGGGAACCCCATATTCTGCACAGAACATAAACACCCAAATTTCTGAACGGCCCTGAATCAAAGGCAGACTCAGGGTGGGCTGACTGATGTGTTGTACTGATGCGTGGCTGCGGGTGGTCAACCAGGAGGGTGAAACCAGTCCTGGACTGTGTGATCCATTAATAAGAACCAGTCTCACTGTGCCACAGCAAGTCTTTACACTGTCTTCAGTCACATGAAAGGATCAACCCATAATGACTTTAACCCAATTCCAAGACCTTTAATCTCATGTTGGACTTCACACAGCATGTAAGATGTTGTGTCTACAGACTACTGCTCTCATAAATGTCATACTATACACTGTATCACAGTCATTTAATACTTTATTGCTTTATTGTAAAATACAGTGTTTGAAATTCAACAAGCAGATATCAGAGGAAAGAAAACCGAAAGCAAGGCGCACAAAGACAGACTCAAATATAATGTGAAGTCAGAGTTGCTATAGACACTGAACAACCTGTTACAGAACTCATCTGGTCATTGTGTTTTTAAATATTGTTATAATGCATGTTCTTGCCTCATGTAAAACAATTGACTTTATAAACTTTCCTTGCTCTGTCTAGCCTAATGACTTTGATTGGTTGTGCACCGCCACTTGAAGTGCATTTCCTTGTAGATAGCATGCACTGGCCTCATAATACGGCTATATTCCCAGGGACTGACAGACTATCTCCTCTTGCATTGCCTTTGTAGTTTTAATATCCATAAGTATTCTTACTCAGCAATGACGAACTCCAGGGGGTGGGAGGGTAGGGGGGTGTCATGTAGTAAAGTGGTCGGTTCCTACAGTAAAGTGGGTGTATCGTGTGGGTCTGCAAGACTGCAGATCATGGATGTATTATAAGAGCTGGATAGGGCTCTGCCGCTAGGCCTAGCAGCCAATTTTTCCCAGTGGTCACGCACAGTATTGTAATGAAAAATACCCCTGTGGCCCAAAAAGCATTTTCCCCATAGACCACCACTGTAAAAGAGACGTCTGTAAAACTGTTGACATGACACCAAGAACTTCAAACAAGGTCAATTATGACTCTTTCTATTATGAAGTTTTGATCCATTGAGTTTTATATTTGCAAAACTTTCCTTGAGCCAAGAAAAAATCCATGACGTCATCACATTGTAAAGTCTATGGGCCGAGCGGGAACTTGCGGGCGGGGCCAGCAGGGGAAACACCACTGTGCATATTCAGTGGGCCGCACAACACGGAAGCAAACCCAGAAGCTAGAAACTTTTTTTGGTATATACGCCAGCTGAGCAGTTCTTATTGGACTAAATGGGCGCCATTTTTGGTCCGGTATCCAGCTCTTATAATACATCCATTCTGCAGATTATTCACAGAATATTATGTTTGTACGCCCCCTGGCATTTTGGAGAATACTGCACCTGACAACGCTTTGAGCATAAATGTTTGTGTACTTGCTTGTAGCTCACATGCTATCTGTGGCCCACGCCACAGATAGCATGTGTATAAACAAAGCTTTAAGGTGCCTTAAGTGGAGTTCCAATATTCACAATAGGACGCACTTTGTGAACAGAAAGTTTATGAAAGCTTGTGATGAACAGTACACAGAATTTTAAAA
Organism: Thunnus albacares; assembly: GCF_914725855.1. NCBI lineage: Eukaryota > Metazoa > Chordata > Actinopteri > Scombriformes > Scombridae > Thunnus > Thunnus albacares. The sequence continues at coordinate 22,892,805 of NC_058108.1, read as the reverse complement.
AGAAATTTGGCAAATACTTTTAGTACTTTTTAGTAATTCATAAATAATAATCGTTTTCATTAATTACTATTGCCATCTACCCTTTTCTAGCTCCTAATGTCACATCAAAATGCAGAAAACACTCATTAAACTCATTAAAAATTTTAAAAAGGAAACAAGGCAATGCCTATGTTTAATGTCAGTCACTTTGCAACACTGATCTAATGTTCTTAAACCATATAATTAACAAATATTGTGTACTCATCTGTTGAAAATATGACCTCACAAGTTCCATTTGAAGGCATCAAGCTTTAATAAAGAGGACAGAGTGGCTAATTTGGCAACTTGAAACAAATCAGTCATAATATTTATACAACAGACAGTCTGTTTTAATTCAGGAATCTGAGTCCAGTCGAAGGCTTGGACCAGTATTAAGCTATATTTATGCAACTCACTCCAAATGTTACACTGTCTGTCAGCTGTAGATTGAGACTGTGGCACCAAGCAGATGACCACCTGCGTCACATGACTGTCTCTGTCAACATTAACATAACTCTAATTTGACTGGACAGGACCTCTTTCACTTATTAGTCACCTGCAAGCGATGCCAGAGTTTTCCAGCCTGACGTCAAGGCAGTCTACCTGCTGTGATACAACTTAAGTCTTCCCTCAAAACAGACAGCACATCAGCGGTGCTTTGCTCTCTCTGTTGTCAGGTGAACTGATATTGATACGTTCTCAAATATTATTTTACAGATGGTTTGGATTTTTCAACATGTGAGACTCAGCAATGTCTGTGTTGTCAGAGTATTAATGCTGCAAAATAGTAGTCAAATGTGATTACCGTGTGGAGGCTGAGGTGATGATAGCATGTCAGAACATAAGATAATCCCACAGTAAACTCTTTCCAACTGAATGAGCCAAGAAAGCAATCATAAATCTTGGCCCAGGTGACCTTCTCTGTATTTCAGTGAAGCCAAGCTGTGAAGGAACCAAGCACATGTCCTCATTTTTTTTTTTTTTTTTTAAAAAAAGGAGGATCCACGTTTCTTACACTAATTGGTGACATCCTCAAAGCTTTTTGTTAACCTGCTGTGTTGAAAAAAGTGACAAAGCAGCAGGGACGTACTCACACTGCCATCCCTAAAAACTTCTGCATAGAGTTAGGACATGAAGAACCTTATCTATGGCACCAGAAGCTTCGCTGTCCAAAACATTCGCATCACCTTCCCTTCACGGGCTCATCTGTTACTCAGGCCTGTCACATCCCATCGGCTGTGGTTTCTCTAGACATCTCCACGCTTATCAGCACCAAAACATCAACATGCTGTTTTTTCTCCTCCAGAGTTTCAGCAGTATGTCATTTTAAGTGTCTCCCCTTTTCTGCTTGCATGTATTAAAGTGATGAATATGTTTTGAATTCCATAGATGCTCCAAACCAGTCCCATCTTCCTTTGCTCTGGTTGTCTGGTTTACTGTGAGACACTTTCACCCCTCTCTTCATGAACTTTTTCAGCTGTTTAATCAGCAGCATTGAAGGCAGACAAAATCCAGCTGGGCATCACCTGGTGTTTATGGAATAAATCATATTCATATTGCAAAGCTTTTGCTGTGAGGCAAAGTTTTTGTTTTGCTTGAACATAATCTTTCATTTATCCCACAGAACATATTAATGAAATCTTCACAATAGCAGTGATACTTATTCAGTTGAAGTTTATTTTTTGCAGTCTCACTCCTCTCTGAAAATGTACAACTTCATCTTTTTTCCCGTGACAATGGCTCATTTTAAAAAAAATGCTTTTTTTCCATCAGAAAGTGACTGTCTGGTGGTAGTCTTTCAAGGTAAATCACTGTGCACTCAGGTGACAAAGGTGGCTAAAATAGTATCACCTCTAAGCATCTACAGTTACATCAAACAAGTCCAATACTTCCTCCCACTCCCCAGTTCAGTTGATTGTCCATTGTCTCAAACAAAAGAACTTGACACTTTGAATTGGAGCCTGTGATGGATCACTTTTGAGGTCAGAAGCCTTTACCGGTATACTGGTTTCATCCCAGCCCAGCAGAGCTTCCAGCAGTGAATAGATGGTTCCAACTTGTGAGAAGACTAAAGCATTATTAGAGCCATTGTGGGAAAGATGGTTTGGTGACTGGCTGGTTATTTCTCTACATTGATAAGATGACTTTTGTGCTTGATTTACATGTAGTGTGGTTTGTATTTGTGCATAATACTTTCTATTTTCAGAGTGGATAGGACTTTTGTCCGTGAACTAAATACACTATTCCTCCAAAATCATAGGCTTTACCTGTCTGAAACAGAAAGAGTTCATTGTGCTTCTACATGCATTATCTTACCAACATGAATATAACTTATCCCGATAGAGAATCAAACAAAGGAGCCTCTATAATACTTATATCACTAACTTTATCACCATTGGCATTCCTTGCATCATGAGGGATGCCTTTCCCACAGAGGGAAAACAATGGTTATCAGATAGTTTAAGTTATTCCGGAATGCCGGTTAAATGGACCCTGAACCGCTTCCTGCTTATTTACATTTCACATTCATACCAGAGATGATCGGGACACCAATGACATACATCATAAAGTAGTAGTTAAAAGTTTAAAGCACTTATTGTTTTGAGATGGGATGAATGTGAATATTTTAGATTTTACATGATTACGCAGACAGGTGACTATTTACTAGTGACACCTATTAATTCTATTGAAAACTTTCCACTTTAGGCTACTTACAAACCGTCTTTAGAGCAGCCTAACCCTGGCTTTTTTTCCCATTTCCTATGCGCCCGACCGCCTCGCAGTAAAAAGGGTCAAGCGCCCAGTTAAAATACACAGTGTATAATTTTATAGCTTTTTCCCAACGGGGCTCCTGGTGCCGGTGTCCAGACGACAATGCGCAAGCAGCAGTGCCGCACACAGATCAGTTTCATTCTTTGTCAGTTGTGAATAGGGGCGGGGGAAGCAAACTCATTAGAATCCTATAAAAAGAAAGTATCCGAGATCATAAAACACCCGGCAGCAGGACTAAGTGCTCACTCACAGCCAGAGACAGAGTGGAAATCTCTTGTCAAGTTTCTGTCTGACCCTCAGAGCATCAGCATTTTAAGAGATTCACGTCTTCGTTATTTCCCTCCCACACTGGGCTCTCTGTGCTTTCAGATAACTGTGTCGATGGCAGTCATTCTTCTGAATATCTGATTTTCAGGACCAAAAACTTGGCCTCATCACTACTTTCTGTATCGCAGTCGGGCAAGCGTAACGCATGGACACTGCCAGGGCGCACACTTCCCATTGAGATACTTCATTTTTGCGGCACAAACCTTCGCGCAAAGTTTAGGTTATTCAAGTGATTTGGCCTTTTTTCCCCTCTTTTGCGGCATTTCAGTATTTTTTTTAAGGATGCTTGTCTCTACATGGAATAGATACTGTGCTGTGATGTTTCTCGTCGCTACACTGAGGACGGGGACATCCCAGGTATCAGAGGCGCGCCCAAAGGCGAACTCCATCAAGCCTGCTCTGCTGGAAGAGACACCCACACCCGCCACAAACCGCTCCGCTACTGTCCACACCGGGATCACCAAGAAGTATAACGTCCTTGCGCAGGTAATCTAAATTATTTAATTGTCTTGAGAATTTAGAAATTCATATGCCAATCTCATGTTTACGCACAGCCGGATATTGGGTGAAGGAATAATCTATTATTTGTGGTAATCATAATTTAACTATTCCAAAAATGTTATTAATTTATTCTAATAGACATGAAAAAGGAAGATTATTATTGTTTTTAACAATTAATGTAATTATGAGTATGGATAAAGACAAGCGTGCGTAATTCTGTAGTATGTCTCCAAAAATGTACCTATGGACTGTCTTGAGGTGAACAAGTAAAATAGCCTTATGCCATAAGAAAAAGCTCTCTCACGTGTGAATCGTTATTGGAAATTGCAGGGATTGGACCCCTCATAAACCTTAATTGCCTTTCAGACCTGACGCCACTGTCGGTCGCAGCGCACTTCCACAGTAAATCATTAATGGCAGCAGAAATGTGAGAAAAAGTTAACACTTGGGGTAATTTTCTGTCTGGGTCTTAGTGTCATTAAAGTGGTCCAGACGCTTGCTGGGATTATGAGATTCTTACTGTGGGGCCTCTGAGGGATACGCTTACCAACCACTTAATACCCACTCAAAGAGTTATCAATTCCTGCTGTTTCAACAAAGTGCCATATTACTGTAATTTGACAGCAAAGGTGGGATAAAAAATGTTACAGATTTGGCAAGTTTCACTCTGGCAAACATGAAAAGGTTGTGAACATTATGAGTGGTTTTTATCAAGTGAGAAATTAGGGCTGTTGTTGGCCAGAAAAGTAGAACTCTTTAATTTCTGAGAAGCGGATGTTTTAGCTCTGAGGACGGTTTGGAAAATTGATATGTAAAGAAGTCCTGAAGAAAGAAACATGACATATCAGATGTCAAAAAACTGACAAAAGGCACTGTCCTTCATCTCCTAGAAATGGTGTAAATATCACAGCTGACTGTATGTTTTAATTAATAGTCTGATTATGTTAAACTCTGACTCGCTGTTAACGCCTTACAGTATCTTTTTGAGCAGCAGATGGCACTGCCACATCTCCATCATGTCCCCCCACAGCAGGCAGAGTCTCCTCATCAGCTCACTAAAACAGCTGATTACTCCTGTCTTTATTTTTTAAGCTTTTGCGGGACAGTCTCACCCTCTAGATTTAACACTAACCTATGTTTACATTTGCCCTGTTCAGCTGTCTGTAATATCACTTGCTGTAGTGATAATGCTGGATATCTGTGAAGTGTGTAGTGCTGAGAGCAGCGCTCTGACATCCAGCTCAGGCAGAAGAAAATTATGGAAAAGCCACTTTCTCTCCTCTGCGGAGTGCGGAGATCCAACCTCAAGCAACCCTGCCAGACCTCAATTTGAATGCCTGCTTACATCGTTGCCATTGCAATAATCTGGAGCGGTTTGGAAGAGTGGACTGAGGGGAAACAATATGTGTGTGCAGAGACCACCATACTATTATAAAAGTAAAATGTCATGGTGTATGGTGTAGTGTGTTCAAATGAAGATGGCTAATAGCATTTATAGAAAGAGGGGGGTATATATGTGTGTGTGTGTGTGTGTGTGTGTTCTTGCTGCCAGGAGGTTTTCCAGAGTTGTAAAGTAACAGCCGCAGTGCAGCCTTGGCCAGATATGCGGCTAGACGCTAGCAAGCAAACTTCACTTCTGCATCTCATCAAACAGTGGCCATTTATGAGCAAAATATATCAAAGATAACAAGTCTGCCTTTTTTGTGAGGCTGTAATGGCAAAGTGTGGCATGGATTTAGTTAAGAAGTGATCACAGGCACACTGATCAGCATTTACTACTATACCTTAGATTATTTCACTATAGTGGATGTCTTAAAACAGCTTACATTAGACAAAACAACACATTACTGAGTCATTTTCTTTCTAAAGTGATTCATAGTAGGCCCCTGAAAATATTTTAATCTTTTTCTGCATTTGTGAAATGAGTTACTGCTGATTAAGGCTTGGTTGTAATTTTGGAAAATGGGTCTGCATCAACTCAGATTTCTCCTCTGGCATGTGCTTAATAGGAATCCTCTGTGCCGATATCCTACAAGTAGATTTATGGTTGAGTTTTCATGCTGTTGAGTGTGTTACATTTAGTGAGGAATAGTTGGCAGATTATCACACCTCTGGAGAATTTGCAGTGGGTTCAGGATGTGAGTGATTGTGATCTTGCCAGTGATGTGAGTGAGAATATCAGTAATTCCCCACCATGGCCATTTAAAGAAAAAAATTTAGTCCGCAGTCAAGAATAGAGAACATTCTTACATGGTGTGAGGCAGCTCTGTTTGGAGGTCCTGAAAAAGTTTAAGAAAAATGCAGAAAATTGCAAGAAATCACGCAATAATTTGACTTCATTGGCTCACTTTCAAATGTAGCAAATTATCGAGGAAGGGAGTCCAGCCACCCCGCAGAGACAAGCCACTGCAGCAGGAAACAAGAGTGTAATTTGGTGTTTTATCCATCAGATTAGAAACGCTGGTCAGAGTCTTCGGCTATAGGAAGCATTTGACAGCCTAATGTGCTTTTATTTCCTGTAGCTGCTGACAAGGTTTGGAGATAAGAGTTATATTAATCACACGCGAACCAGGGTCAGGTTTTAGCTATCCTTTGCTGGGGCAAAGTGTTTTTCCCGTTGTCTCACTCTTTTCACATCAGCCTGACTGGAGTAAAACCGACAAAACCAAAACGCAGGCCTCTAAGACCTTGACAGTCGGCGCTCGTGGGTGGCACTGGTGGCTCCTTGGAAGGGAACCAACAGAAATGGATAGCACGGGCAGGCAGTGCTCACCACTGTAACCTCTGAACCCACAAGGGAACCGACAGCGTGGCGGCATTCATGCAAGTACGTGTCTGTAAAACATCAGCAGTCGGTCAGTCAGCCTTAACTAGTTGCTTTATTTAATTCAGCGCAGAGATTACTTTAACAAGCGATCTCCGAGGGCTCTGCCTATAAAAGCAGAGCCACGTTCTTTCTCTCTCTCAGCACTGCCTACCCCCGCTCTAACCTAAAATGACTGTTAAGTGATCTTAATGAGCTGAGAAAGAGAGAGAAAAGGCAGAGAGAGGTGTGACTGCTTGTTAGCGCTCAGCTCAACTCGTGCTTCGGTCTCCTGTCGCCTTTCCAGTCTGTGGCTCCCTTGGGTGCAGTGAGGGCCCCGAACTGGAGCCATTAGGGGCCTCATGTGGTGACCTCCTTTACTGTGATTGGACCTGTTAATGAGAGAGGAGACCCATACACCTCTCATTCCACAGGATTACACCTTTTAGAGTAACACACCTCCTAGATTACCATCAAGAGCTTTTCCCTATTCCTTTGATAGTCTTTGAAGAGAGCAGCCATGTACGGTGACTGTGTGCCTTCCTTCACGTTCGATGAATAAGATCAACTCAGAATGTATACTTAACTTAAGGAACGTCTAGTTTTTGGAGACTCTGGGATCTAGCGCTCAAAGGGACATGCCCATAAACACATGTGTTTTGAGTGATGAAAGACACCAAGCTGTGTTTGAAGACATGGTTTGTATGAGTGACTTGTGCACAGGCATCCCTATGTTATCTGATATCAGCTGTCTGTGCTTTCAGGGCATATGAAGTTTGTTTATTCAGTGACATCGTTTATTTGACTCTGTAAGGCCCCCACCACTCATTAAAACCATTCACAGTTTCAGGTTACGGGCTTGATCTCTGAAGGTCAAGTGCCATCACGACATGGGGCTCAAATAGTGTGTGAAGACATCTTTTACTCAAGATTTATTGTGGTTATTTGTGCTTTTTTCAGGTAAAAACAGTGGTTGTACAATTACCATGCTCCATATAATTATTAATGCAATGTTTTCCCATGTACAAACAGTAAGGGACTGTATGAATATTATTAGGGTGGGAGAAGGGGTCAGGAAATCTTTTGGCTGAAGGCAGGGGAGTCAGACTATTTAGGGAAAGCAGGGGATCGTCTTTTATATTTTCTCACCCTAGTTATATAAATAAAGTTGTAAAAAAGACAGCTTTGACTTGTGCCATGGTTCATAAAGGGACACTTTTTTGCCATATGCAGAGGACAGCAGGTCTTTCTCTTTCTCAGGGTTTCTATCAGATATTTTAACATGTTGTGGGGAGGAAGGGAAGCATTAAAAAAAAAACAATAATGATTTTTTACAAAGCCTTACAAAAAATTATATTTAGCCCACCACATCATCCCAATAATTTTCTGCTGTCCCTAAGTTTTAAACCCTCTGACTCTCAACTAACTAACCATGCAATTTTAAGATACATTTTTTGTGTATTGCACTGCAGTTCCATCAAAATATATCAGCACTTTGGAATGACTCGGTAAATAAGGGATCCAAAAACCAGGAGGAGGGTTGAAAGCCCTGTATATCCTGCAGTAAATCCCTTGTAGATTGTTGCTCCCGCACATTTAAGGTTTCTCTTCAAAGCCATAGTGCTTTACCAGCACGAGAGCAGCACGAGACAAGGCCGGGGGCTTCCCTTATGGCTCACTGTCTGTCTCTGCCTTTATCGTCGCACCAGCATACCAAGAGAGGCTGCAGAGTACACAGCTCTCAACCCACTTCCTGCGCAGGATCCAAGGCTGCGCTTTTATGTGCGAAGGCTGTGTAGGGAAAAATAAGGGAGCAACAGAGAAAAGATGTGAGATGAATGAGATGCATCCAAATGAAGCCACGTCCCTCAGAAGTTGCGAATGAGGCGTTTTAAAACATGACAAGATAAGGCGAGATTATCAGACGTGATTTGGGGGACGGCCTCGTATCATTGGGTTTCAAAGGGCTGTCTTGCGGTTTGAGCTGTGATGGAAGAGGTGAGCCCCGTTCTTCTTCTTTCACCCTGCTATTCCCCCCCTACATGTGCAATGCACTGTAATCGATCCAAGCCTGCTGGCCAGAAAGACAGATAGAAATCAGGATAGAAATCAGAGCAGGTAGTATGAAGTAGTACTACACGTGGCTGGGCCCATTTGTCTTCATATTTAGATAACAGCACATTTTTCATGTCAGGGTAAAAAACTCCCACTGCACTCTCTTGAACTTCTTTTCAGACCATAATTCAAGCATATTTCCCTCCTCAGCTGTGATTGCACCGAGAGTCCATGGAAATGTGCACTTTATTCTGAATGAGCAGTTGACACAAAAACAGAAAAGCCCAGCTGAGCATAAAAGTTCATTCATGACCGTGAAAATAGTTTGTCTTAACTTACATCTTAACTGTTTTTGAATTAAGAAATAGTTTGGCATGCTTGGGAAATATTTCTCGCTGAGATCATAAGATTTATACCACTCTTGTCTGTGCGTTAAGTACAGAGCTGAATCCAGGATGCAATTAGCTTAGCTTAGCATAAAAAAATGAAAGCATGGGGAAACAGCTAGCCTGGCTCTCTCCTAAATTAAAAAATCCACCTACCACTTACAAGTCCTGTTTAACCGCTACAGAAACAGAAATGTAAAATTCTTGGCGAACATCAGCCGGGTACCATGACTTCCTGGAGTCATGTCACAGTGAGGTTGCAAGGCAACCAGCAGACACATCACAGAAGGGCTGAGCAGACGAATAAATAAAAAAGTAGTTATGTTACAGAACACCCTCTGACACCACACATTTTTCACCATATAATTTCTGCTTATTCACAAATTAGACAAACAAGATACAACATGTTATAGTGAGCTTTAGAGGTGCTGGTAGAAGAATGCTTGAACTTTATGTCTTTATGCTAAGCTAGGCTAATTGCCTCCTAGCCATAGCTCTGTACTCAACACGCAAACTAGAAAAGTGTTGATCTTCTCATCTTACTCTCGGCAAGAAAACAAATAAGCCTTTTTCCAAAAATGTCAAACTATTTCCTGTAAAAAAAATTTTTTTGCTTGTGAAAGAACAGCTCAGATCTAAAGAAGTGCTGCAATTCCATGGAAGATTTCATTTCATATTCCACTTTGATGAGAAGAAGAGAGATTAAAATCAGGCATCCATAATGCAAGTTGATTGCGTCTTTATTATACTCTACCTGAACTGTCTTTTAAACCCCTCACCCCCATTTTTTAGGCTTTAAAAAAAATGTCTCCAAAATCTAAGCTTTGGAAACCCTGATGACATCGCCAGGGAGGTTATTTACTCAGATTTGACAAAGCTCCTCCAGAGCCTGCAGATATATTATAAAACTGTTTTCACATGACTTCATGTGTTAAATCAGTTGACTGCGCCTTTAAAATAAGGCTCTGATTATTCTCAGAACACATCTTAACATAGTAGTTCGTAATTAAGATTTCTTTCAAATCCATCAAGCATAGGGCTTTGTTACTTTCATCAACACATTAAGCATCTGCATTATGGGAATTTGTCATAATGATGGATGAGCATTCAGTTTAATATTCCTGCTCATTTTTCTATGGCTGTCTCATTGCCTCCATGTGTTTCCAGCCTGAGAAAGTCAGTATGGCAAACTTCCAATGAGTCTAATCTTGTTCACTTTCCTATGCACATGCACATCAAGTAACAACTTCTAATGTGCTGAAATATTGATATTGTTGAGAGATGATTTAAACATGTGGTGTACATTCATGTTTGGAATGATGCCTGTTCTTTTGGGTATGGCAGTCTCTCTCAGCTGACCTTGTACCCCAAATGGAGTTTGCTTTTTATTGTGGCTATAATGATTTTACTCTGATTTAAACCTTTTTCATGTTCATTCACGTTTATTGTTCCATGTTTGTCAGTGGTAAGCCACACTAAATCAGATCTGTCAGTGCAGTGCCAGCTAAATGTGGTTGTGGTGCCGGTGGTGGTGTGCCAGCCAAACATGTTGTTCTAATGTCAGTCTACACTGGACATAATTTACACAGTCAGATTTCATATCCTGCTCATTTTACTGATCTGCATATTTGAATAGGTGTTGTGTTGTGCAAATGTCTGACAACTCAGTCCATCCGATGCAATAAAAAATATCCTAAAATCAAACTGAATGGCTTAAAATAAGATAAAGATGTTCAGCAATTGGAGAAACACAGTTGCCTGACCTTTTTTGTGTCTCACCCAACGGATGTGGACCTGAGCCAGAGTATTGATGCTGCCCTGCAGCTGTTCAAAATGTCCTGTTCTCTTCAGTGCAAAATGAGTTCAGTGCAAATTCGTGACATTATTTCAGTTGTATGGCGAGTTCATTTGATTTGTGATACAATTTATGTCAAACTCCTTTGCTCCTGCTCCAAGTCTAACGGTGACAGGACTTTGCATGTGCAAGGAATTATATCAAGACAGCAGTTCCAGTAAAACCTCTTATTGGTGTACACACTTGTTATGGAAAAAGTGAGCTTGGCCTTAATTGTACTTCTAGCTGCTGTGGACAATGGATGTTTGTTAGGTGGTGGTTTTTCAAGCTTGGTCATTTCAGTCCACTCACAGAAAAGACTTGAGGAATCCTTTTTTTTTTTTTACATCTTGGGCTTTACAAGAGAAATATGGCTTTACCTTTTCTGTGTAAAAACAAGAAATACTAAAACAAACCATGCAAACTGTGCTAAATCGACTCTAGAGGAGTATGATTAGCTGCAGTAATTACCCCTCAATTATGTCTGTAGACTCATTAAGCCTCTGAACACTAAGAGAAATGGTTGTGTCTAGATGGTAACCCTAGATTGGCGAAAACTCACGAGATTTAAAATAGCAAGACAAGAATATTTTGCAGCAGCTCGCGAGAGTTTCGCAATCTAGGATTAACATCTAGACACGACTGAGAGAAATTGAGAGAAACTGAGGCAGTTCTTCCCGGTTTAGAAACTGTAATAGCTTCATTGTTTGGGACCTGAAAAAAAGACAATACCAGTGAGTGAAATGTTAATCCCTACAACATGTTGTCCACTACTGGAAATGCAAAATTGGCCTCATAGGGACCAGAGTTTATGATCTGAAAGAGTCAGTTCACCCAAAACAAACAACCAACATATTTTCCCACTTACCCCAAGTAGTATCAAGCCATGCGACTAGTTTTGGGTTAATTTGATGATGTTGTAAATCTCTGCTGCTTTGGCCACAATTGCACTACGATGAAGGTGCATGGCATTTGTTTTTTGTTGTGCAAAACCAATAGTTACATTTAAAAAACAGCAATGTCTCTTACCAGAAACAATCAATTTTGGAGCATCTGAAGTTTTCATTGAGAACAATTCTTGAGTATCCTGAATTGCCAGCAGGGAAACTTCTGACTAAAAACAAAATGACTCTTAACAATCAAAGCTTCAATTGCTTGGCTTTCTTCAGTATTACAGGGGTCCAGCATTTCTCTCTTAAAACAGCGCTATTTATTTATAGTTCTTCTGTGTCACTGATGCACAGGCCTGCACACAAATACAGCTAAAAAGCTTATCATCAGATTGAATAACTCCTTGATATTCTCTTAAAGCAACACATACAATTTCTAACATGAGGTCATGTTTTCGGTCTAATTGCACAGCGGTTTTCTGAATGTTGAGTCCCTCCAAAGACCTGTAACCTGAACATAACACGAGTTTTATTTGACATGTTAACTGCTTGCTCCGATTTTAATTTTGTGGCCTGAGGCGCATGATGCAACCGTGGTGCATGAAGTGGAATTAGAAGTAGTGCAATATTGTGTTACTGTAGGTCTGAGTTTTGTAGGGGTTCCTTTCCTTCACCAGCAGTGCCCTCTGCAACACAGCACTCTGATAATTTGGTAGAAATGTGGTGGACGCAGCTGATGTCCTTGCGTAGGAGGTGCAGAATCACTACCATCAAATATATGTCCTATTAAATTAATATGGGAAGAGATGACACATTTACCATCCCAAAAGGATCTGTTGCCCAATAAAAAGAGACAATTTAATGATATTAGACATTGGACAGAGTTTGACAGTGAACTGCAGGACTGTGTGTGACTTTGTTAGGGGGGCATCCAACAGCTAGTCTGAGACATCTTTCCAGAAAGTGGCTCCCCTGCTGTGTGCTAGTCTGTACTACAACAGAATGACCCTGCAGACGTGAATAAGGGAATCAATTATGCTTACACCAAAACCACATGTGTGTGAATGTTTCATATTGTTTTATCCCCCAGAGGCAGAGAAATCACAGTCAAATTGGCATCAGTTAAGGTATTATCCAAGGAAAGGATAGTTAACTTTTGAATAAGGGATGTTTATTCTGGAAATCAAAGAGCTATGAAACAAAGCATGACTGCACCTTGTGACAGTCACAGACAAATGATATCCTGTTGATATGGGGTGTCAGATCAGAAAATGCTTCTAATGTACATGTTTCTCTGGAGTGCATGGACCAACAACGTATTTTGTCATTTCATTTGGAGGACTTGTATTCTGAGCAGGTGGGCAATGCAAATGCAACCACGTGCAACCAAGTCCTGCCACGCACAATGTGTTCCTCTTATATTTTTTGCAGCTGTGCTAATTCAATTTTTCACTTTAGCAGCATCTCTTTAAAAGTAAATGTCTGCTTATGGAGTATAGAATTTTTTATAAACTCTAAGTAAATGCATCTTTTTCCTCAGCAGATGTATCCCTGTAGCAACGATAAGGAGTGCAGTGTGGGAAGTTACTGCCATAGCCCCCAACAGTCTCCCTCTCGCTGCCTCACCTGCCGCAGGAGGAAGAAGCGTTGCCATCGAGATGCCATGTGCTGTCCCGGGAACCGCTGTAGTAACTGTACGTACCTGACACAAACACAGTTTTAGTGCATGTCGGTTTCTGTTATTTGTAACTGCAGGGAACGACTGAGAAATTAGATTTTTTGTCTTATGCAAATATTCTGGAAAAAGTGACTTGTTTCAGGTCACTGAACAAACAGTACCACAGTATCTAGCCCAGAGACTTAGTGAGGGAGCCAATATATTTAAATAATGTTGAACACATGCTTTCAGACAGAATCCTGAACTATAGTTGAACTGTATTAAATTGATGCCCAGAGGTTAGGAATCAGTGGTCATATTTTGGTATGATGTTTTAGCAATAAACTGTGTGAATGGCATGAGTGTGTGTATGTGTGGCAGAGGGCCAGAGGTTACTTCTTTTTAATTGACATGGCTGACACACAGTGAGTGGAAGTTAACAATTGCAGTTAGTTCCCCTGAGAACTTCCAGTCAGTAATCACTAACACAAGCTAAGATAAGATATTGATCTGGGCCCTGTTCCCCAAAAGCATCTTGAGGCTAAGATGACCCTAAAAGATAGACTTATAGTTAAGACGCTTTTGGGAAACAAGGTTCTGGTCTTTAAACAAGCATAGTTGGTTGAAAATTTGTTGGGTTTTTTTGTTTGTTTTGTTTTTTAGTATCGGTTTCTGTGATGTTTCACCTTTATACTTTTCTCTCCTTTATCAATCTGCAGATATTTGTGTCCCTATCTCTGAGAGTGTGCTTTCACCTCACATCTCAGCTTTAGATGAGCATAACAAACTTTCCACCAAAGACCACAGCTGGAGGAAGAGTGGGAAAGCACATGCTAAGCATCCTCTTAAAGGTAAGATTTGACTACATATGTCTGATGTTATGTTTAAAACATGTCCACTGTCATGTCCAAACACTATCACTGTTGTCCAGGGGCGGATTTTGTGATTTAGGGGCCCCAGGCAAACTTAGTCATGAAGCCTCCTTCGGTCCGTATTCTCACCCTTTCTCTAATTGAGAATGTTGGAACTGGTGGTCGAAGATGAAGTACTTCAAACATCAATTAATACCACACTAAACATAGTATGTAAACAGTAAAAGTCCTGCATTCAAAATGTAAGTGAAGAAGTATTATTAGCACAATGTACCTAAATTTACTTAAAGCTATATTGTGGGACTTTTACATATAAAGAAACATCCCTTACTTTCGAGCTCTTGCCAAATGAGTTCACACAATAATGCTGATTAAGCCTATCACCGCCAGGTAAATCTCTCTGTTTCTCACAGTATACAGAGTTTTAAAATCTGGTGTCGGGTGTGACATTCCCACGCTGGCTGGATGAATGCATGATGCTCTATGGGCAGAGCATTTGCACTAGAGACTGCAGACTGCAGGTTTCACATCCGTTCAAAGTAGAGCTCAAGTAAGAAACTGTCAGATAAATGTAGTAGAATGAAAAGTACAGTGTTTCCCTCTGAAATAGAAGGGACCCAATCCCTCCCAGTATAAGTGGAGTGGAAGTATGCAGTTGTATAAAATAGATATATTAAAGTAAAGTAATGTACCTCATAACTGAAAGCATAATACTTGAGTAAATGTACTTGGTTACTTTTCACTATATGGTATTAAAGAGGCTGATGATTTCATTAACTCCAGTCATTTACCAGGTTTTTCCTCTGCTTCTCTGACCTGAACTGCTCACTGAACCAGCCAGTGAAAAAAAACTAAATTCATTTACTCAAGTGAGGTAGACTACTTGTACTTAAGGCTACTTGAAGAAAGACAGAGAGACAGATTTTTATTGTCATTCTGACAGGTACAGAACAATACAAGTGCACTGGAATTCTTGTGCATAACTCACTGAGGCAGTTTTTAAAAACAGGCAAAGACATATTTGACCATCAATAAAGATGATTCTGATAAAATTATGTTAAAATAAACATTCAAATTAACTTTCAAATGCTTCTTATAAGGCAATATGTCTGTAATAATAACACAAGTAACATGTAACATAACACAAGTGAAACTTTAAATGCAGGACTTTGACTTGTAATGGAGTATTTCTATACTATTTCTATACTACAGTATTTTGCAGTATTTTTTCTTTAAGGATCTGAATACTTCTTCCATCACTTGGACGAGCAGGTTGCTGCACATCTCTCTCCTACTATCCTGAAAGCATTTTTCATTACTCTACTAGTTGACTTTCCCTCTTCCTTGAATGCAGTTTTTTTCTTACATTATCATCATTCTCTTTGCCTGTTTTCATGAGGGTTTAGAGGAGAAGAGTGTTGGTGCTCTCATCATCTAACAAATGAGTCGATGCGACAGGAAAACGTCAGTAATTGTGGTCCTGCTCATTGTTTCAGGGGGAGCAGCTGAAAAGCAGATTACATTCTGGAGTTTTACAATGATTGCTTCACTTTTCTTTGTTTTTTTGTTTTTTTGAAATATGCTCTGTGACAATTCTGTTTAATGCTGTGTTGAATTAAACGTCACCTCGAGGAGTTTCTGCGTCCTTAGCAATTAGTTGAGAGGTGCGCGGGGGTTGCAGCTGCTCCTCAGTGATTGTCCATTAATCTCTAGTGCGCAGGAGGGTCTTACATTGACGATAATTTTTTTGTTTTGTAAGTATTTCCGGGGTCTAATGAATAGTAACATAATTTTATATGCTTCATAAACATCGTAATAAATCTATAGCTGTTTTGGGCCTCTATTACTTGGGCAGTTGCCTACCTTACCTAATGGTAAAGTCCGCCTCTGCTGTTGTCTTTTCTCTCATCTTCTTTGCTGCCATCCTCACTGAACCTGGCCTGAATGGCTGAATCTTTTTGTTGTTCACTGTCTGCGTGTCCTGCAGATTTCATGGGCGACGCCAGTCCACAAACTATGTTGATAATTACCCCTCTGCTCATATGTCAGATTCTGCGAGCCCAAAGCACAGCATGGGGAGTCTAGAAGAAACCACAATGACCCTGCTGTTTCTGCACCTACATAAAGCCATGCAAACACTTTCCCTGACAGCGCACATTGTGTGATACACAAGTAAAAACCACAGAATGCAGGTTTGGCACAATTATAGCTAATAACTCTCTGACCCCCCTGCTTACCGTTCATGTCACCTGATTTAAGTTAATGTAAGGGCCTATCCATAAAGCAATATATTTAATGAGACACTTAAATTACTAAACTCTAAATGCACCCTCAAGACAGCAGGCTGCAATGCTAAAATCAATGTGAAAATAGCAGCACTACTTAAAGTTGTGATAAATAAGGCCATTTACTTTTATTTGTGCTTGACTCAATCTCTCTCCTTCAACATTATTACATTATAACGGCCTTACGCAAGTTGCTTCATGAGTAAAATCCGCAAGGAGATTCAGTGGCGTTAAAGCAATGAACAAGCAGTCAGTCTTAGCAGTCTATCGCGCTGAGGGTCAGAGCTTCATATTGAAATTACTAATCAGCAAAGTGTGTTTTGTCAGGGATACAGAATGACTAGTCTGAGTGATGAAGCAGCCTTTGGCAAGAGGTGACACACATTTAAAAGTGTTTCACAGAAAGTCTGCATGACCAAATTGTACTAATTATACTAATACATTCATAAGAGTAATGTTAACATCCTGCCAAGAATAGCAGACTAACACCAGATGGGACGATATGGTTAATATACAGAATAAGCAAATTGTTTGTTTGATTTATGCGGAAAGCTTCATATGTTTCTTTTGTCTCTGACATGGCCACACATAATGCAGTCTGAATTGAAACGTGAAGAAAGGGCTGCATAAACGTATCCGTATGGAAAACATAACAGCATAATGAACAATGATTATACATTTCCTTTGCTTTCTTTAACTAAAGCACCATACAGCGAACTCCAAGATGCTGGATGGTTTATAATTTCATGCAGCTCTTTTATGTCTCCGATGAAGCATTTGTTTCTGTTTTTCTGAGTAGAGATACGCCAACTTGATAAACTGTTTGGAGATATATTGCTCACTGTCTCTCTTCTTCCTCTGACAGGCCATGAGGGCGACCCTTGCTTGCGTTCATCTGACTGCTCGGAGGGCTACTGCTGCGCCCGCCATTTCTGGACCAAAATCTGCAAGCCGGTGCTGAGGCAGGGAGAGGTGTGCACCAAGCAGAGGAAGAAAGGCTCTCACGGTTTGGAAATCTTCCAGCGCTGTGACTGTGCCAAGGGCCTCTCCTGCAAGGTGTGGAAAGACGCCACCTCCTCGTCCAAATCCAGGCTCCACATGTGCCAGAAGATCTGAAGCGGAGGCAGCTGCTGTCGGCGTAGAGGCCTCTCTCTCTCCATCTGCCAGGGAAAGTTTTTTAAAGGATGGGTTGTGGCTGTACTGAAAAGGAGCAAAAGACAGAGACTAACAAGAGACAGAACAGACTGTGTGGGTTGCTATTCAGCAAGCAGAAAGCGAATGGGAATGCTTTAATGTGTTTGCTGTGAGTCGTCCATCCCTGCACCCACATACAAACACGCACTCTCAGACACACACACACACACACACACACACACACACACACACAGACACACAGACACACACACACACATACACACACAGACACACACACACACACACACATACACCTTTTTATGACATTCAGGGAGCCACAAAGTTAGCCAGCAGATGCTGTGATGTAGGTGTGGACTTTTTCCAGATGGAGGCAACAGACGTAAAAGACAGGTACAGACAAGCCATATTATTACTGCACAGTACATTCCTCACCAAACTCTAAAGTCCAATTGCTCTAAAGACATGAATATCCTTTGTTTTATTACCGGATCTGAATTTTGCAATGTTCTGTCGTCTGTTACGTAAAATCTCAGCATCTCACTCTTCATGTTGTTTTTGTTCAGTTCTATTCAACTATTGCTATGCAAAACATTCACAACCAGTAACAATGTCCAGACCCACTAAATACTGGTCATATTATATGAGGAACTAATCGCATACACTGTTCACTACAGACTTGTGTAACGGTATTCTGGGACTTCAATGCGACGCATAATACTCTTAAACCAAAGAATGAAAGAACATTTACATTAGGATGATGAGTTTCATCTGGGACATTAGCTCCTCGCTCGATTTTTAGCCACAAGAAGAGAGATAAAGTATTGCGTCCGTTGTGGAAACCTTGTTTGATCTGTCAGATACAGCTGCATTCTATTGTGATACAACTGTGTGGGTAAGACTGTTTGCACTGAGGTAGTGCTCTACTGCAGACTTAGCGGTTCCGATACCAGACAGAGAATGGCTCTGCTTTTTCAATCACAGGATTCAAGGGTATGATGGAAGTGCAATTTTTTCCATTTACAAAGCCAGTAGGAATGGAGACGTGAGAAGATTGATTAGAATTACAAAAAGTCTCCATAAACCGGGTGTTCTCAAGAAGAATTTCAGTTTGAGTCAACATTTTGTTGATGGCGCAAGGTCCTGTTTATTTTTCTGTTTTTCAAATATGACTGCACACTTTCCTCTCATGAAATACTGTGCAGTTATGTTGTACTGGATGTGAAGCAGTGCACCACTCCTTTTAAACAACCAGTTGTTAACTAAATAGTCAATATAATATCACATTTGTCTCCTTTTGCTTTAATATTTTTTTAGAGCATCAAGTACACATATTTTGTAACCATCTAAAATATCAATAAGCTCTTATATTGTAAATAGATTGGAAACAATGAAAATGTATTTAAGAATCAATGTATATCATGTACATATAATAAAAATATGAATCCTAAACATTACAGCAAAAATGATCTAGGTGAGAAGAGTAAAGGGATGAGATAGGATGAGCACAGCTGGATAGATTCAGAAATAAAGTAGTGGAAATGATATAAGCTGTGCGTATAGAAAGAGGGGGGAGAAGCATAGATAGCTTTGACTGATATTACAGACTGGATGCATCAAAAGGATAACATAAAGACAAGCACGTTAACTTCCAAAATAGTTTGTGTAAATGGTGTGTAAATGGTGTCAAGATTTATATCCCACTAAATATTGTTTGTGTGAATACTTCTCACTGATTTGTTTTGTGTATTTACAATGATGAATGAATAAAAGAATGTATTTTGTATCATTGGTTACAAAAGACTGATTATTGCTTGTGGTGTTGCTTCATAAGTTAAATTCTATTATTTATTCACAAGACAGTGTATGGCTGAGGTAAGATAAAAAAGGTTAGTTCAATAGGACAGTGTGACCTGTTTCAGACTTGCATTTTTTCTCAATAATGTAAAGTTTGGAGAGAAAAAACACCCTCAGTTATTAATATATAATAAGCAAATATGCTTATTATTTGTTTAGAATTTGACCCTTTTACAACAGCTTCATCAGAACTGTGGGTTCAGTTTGATCAGATTTGATTGACTCTGTGGCTCGCCAACATGAGCAAAAAACCTCACAGCCATCATCATATTTTGATTCAAATATTGCTAAAAATAAATATTTATATGTATTAGACATTCCTAATTTGTACATGGGAACGCACAGTATCACTTTTTACAACTGAGCCCTGCCCACTTCCAAGCAGTAGGAAGAGCACAGACAGAAATGTCACATTTAAAATAAAACCCCCCCCCCAAAAAACAACTGTTCTAACTGTGGCAGAAACATTAGCATTCATGTAGGACCTCACTGCAAAAACTGAGAAACACGGGCCTTTAAAAAAATTAATGATAAGGAATGTTTACCATAAATAACACAAAAATTGGTTTTGATTAAAACCATATCCATAAACAGTTACAAGGAGCCTGTGGTTAACTGAGCTCTAAAAATACAGTATTTGTGAGATTATTCAATTCCATATTAACTGATCATATAGTTGAAATAATCACAATTTAAGATGCACTGATGCAATAAACCCTGAAACAGTTCAAGGGTCACTAAAACCACCAACCATCCGTGTCTGCATTTGACATTTTTTCATGAGTACAAATAAGTCTTCATAAGAGCAATTACAGGCTGATGCATTGCAGATGTGATCTAAAGAGAAAATGCTTTGATATGATCCTCTTCTAGTGAAAATGTGCAGGATATGTTCGGTTAGGTAAAGGCCACTTTGATTTTATTTAGTTCATCTTATCAGTTAAATCTGATTATATAGAAAAATTTTAATGCAATCACTGTCTGCACCACTTCAGAGAATGTGCTGAAAGGTCTTCAAGAGGCAACTTTGTAAAGAAAGCCCACAACTTCACTGAGTCCTGTTTTGTCTGTTCCCAAGAGAGTGACGTATTTTTTCCATCATCTCTAACAGGAGACTTAAAATTTGCTAAAAACATCAAATGCAGCGTCATTGTTGGGCCGATATTGTTCTCTTCAGTATGCCTCATTATGGTCAAAATAAGTTTTTATTCATCGCCCATGGGGACTTTCAAATTTCAGCTAAACTTTTCAAGCCTTTGCTGCAAATGACAACAATGTTACAAAATATTTAAGCTGTTGAAAACTGTCTTAGCAGTAGGGCCATGGCGCTACTTTGAGGCTTTTTTTAAAAAACTTGTTGCAAAGGCAGTTTGAACCAGATGTTAAGTTTATGTGGCCCTTGAAACTGAATTGAAACTTGAAACTACAATATTATTTGTGATTTATGAGCATTGTGCAATAAATTTCACAGGACCTACTGTCGCTATGCATTTATGTAACAATGTAGCCAGCATTCCAAGATGAGCTGTACTTATTGCAGTAAAAAAGTAAAAAAAATCTTTAGCTTAAAGGTATACTATGCAGGATTTGTCGGTTGGTGTTTGTAAACAACACAGCATTCAAAGTTGGCCCCTCCTCCCTGGCTTGACTAGAGCAAGCTGAGAGCAGAGTGAGAGACAGAGAGAGAGAGAGAGAGAGCAGCGGTGGTCGAGTGAGCTTGAGAGTGAATGAAGAGAGGGAACAGCGCTGGTGAAAACAAAGCTATGAATCAGATAAATAAAACGTTATTTTCTGAATGTTTCATGGCAGTTAGTTCTAAAGCACAAATAAAGAAGCACACACCTCCGCACAACCCTGCGGGAAGGTGCCACATTGCTGGATTTTGTGTGAATGCAGAGCTTCATCCTGTCCGCTGTGGCCTCTCTGCTCTGCGTGTGTGTAGCTCAGCCCCGCCCTCGGTCAAGCAGACACACAGACCTGCATCTCTTTATACATCCATGACACGGAGACAGAGAGCAGAGCGGAGAAGAGGAGAGAGACAGAGACAGCGATGTAACCTGGTGGCTACGCTACGAGTCCTGACCTCACACCCTGCATAATGTTACTGGCCGGTGGTCCACGCACCCACTTATAACGTCATAAGTGACGACTGAGAGGTATTACTTTTGTATGAGTCTATACATTGTTTTTTGTTTTGTTTTAGGAAAATCCTTCATAGTATGCCTTTAAGATGTGTTTCTATGAAATGACCAGCACACATTTTGGGAGATGTTGTATGAGAGTCTTGATGTAAAATAGCTGTTGGGTTTGATCTGTTGTCTCTCTGCATAAAGTCTTCTGTAAATGATTAAATAATACATGTTCAGTTTTTCCTTCAGTCATTAGCTTATTTTACAGACTTTGTGGAAAAGTCTCAGTGAACTCTTATGTTAATGTGTTCACCAGATGTTCAATATTTCTATTTCAAAAAGGTGTGAAAAAAGGTGCTTACTGCTAAAGGAATAGCCATTTGCACCATTATCCTCTTCCTCTGCTTTTCTTCTCACTCTTCTTAATAATAACAATCAAAGAATGTAATCTAAAAGGAATTATTAAGTGGTATTTTCAACTATGTGCGCTCTGATTTGATGGATATTTTATTCCCTTTTTCCAATTTAAGGTGGTGAGAGACACAGTAAATAATATTCTCACATCTCTTGACAGTAAAAAGTAGAAACCTGCAATAATTATTCAGCACCAACTCTGTGCTCCGCACTTTACAATCTTGTGCTTTCAATCCAGCAAGTGTCCAGTTTTTTTTTTTTCACATGTGCTTTTGATTGAAAGTAATGACTCTACCCTACCTTTGTTTGGATAAGGTTTCTCCTTGCTGAAATATTGGATGGCTTTTTATCTCCACAGACACTGGAAAGGGTACATTCAGGGTGACTGGAGACTTCAGGTCTCCATGGAAAGAAGAGGTAGATACAGAAAAAAGCACTTTTCTTCAGCTCTAGGCCACCCACAGGCTCTGGAGTCTACACCAAAAACCTGCTAATGAGTGTGACTGTCACTGGCTCTGCACTTTCCAGTGTGTGTCAGCAGAAAATACAAATGAAGGAGTTCGCAGGTTTGACTGCCCATTAAGTTGCCAGCTAAATAAATATGTTAAATGATTCAGTGGAAGGCTTTGATTTTGTGCCTGTGTTGGCACCGTGTAAGTCATAAATGTAATTTGGGTTTGTATGGCTCACATCATTCACTGTGGCAGAGAAGGAAAGTCTTCTCAAGCAAGCAGGGTGCGTGACTTCATCACATGCTCTTCTGCATCTGTGACGGGTCAAACTAACACTTACAGTAAGCTGACGAAAATGATAATAGTCATCATTTTTGTGATGATTATTGGCACAAAGATGGCTTCTCATTGTGTCATGGTTTTACCAATCTGCATGTATTAAGAGAACAAATAAATTCTCATCTTGAGCACAGCTAGACTAATAGAAAGTCTTGAGGAAAAATTCTTAAACATATGAACAAAGCTGGGTTGACCACAGGAAACATGTGGTTGGATACTTGGCGACATTTTATCCTGCTGTCACAGGGTCTGTTTGTCATTCTCAAATTTTTTCAGCCTTAGACCCAAATTTCAGGATTGTACTTTTGCCCTCCAATTACAGGCAAATTACAGCAGTAATCTCATAGTTGTGTCACATCACTGTCCTGCTGAAACCATGTATCTCCAGAATGTCAATGTTTCATGAGCCATGAAAAACAGCCCTGTTTTTAACTGACAACACATCCATTAAGTTCTGAATGATGAGTTTGATGATGAGTTTTAATGTTCGCCACACAAAGGATCCTTCAGTTTTACTGAAAATTTTGAAATCACCAAATTTGGAGATACATGGTTTTCACTGGATATCATTGAATCATACCAAATAAAAAGGTTGTATACAGTGTCACACTGCATCCAAAAGCAAAAGCAAGTGTTCAGTATTTGGTTCATTATACTGTGCAGGCAGTTTTGATTAGTCTAGTTGATGAGGTTTCTATTTGTTTGAATGAAACATATAATTTGTATTTTCATAGTCATCAGTAACAGCAGGTGTTTAGATCAACCCTGTCGCCAGACAAGAACATCATTATTGGACAATTCTGCAAAACCCCTGGGAATACCTTCCAATGCCAGCGTTTTTAAAAATCAGTGCATGGCAACTGCGTCATGGTTAAGGACAGGGAGATATTGTGGTTATGGCAAATAAACTATGGTTAAGGTAGGGTGAGGGTTAGGAAACTAAAACACATGGTTAAGGTTTGGGAAAGTTTGTGGTTACGGTTAATAAAAATGCAGATGTTGGTATCGAGAATGAACCTCAATGTCCATGGTTTATATCCATATCAGTCCTAATCTCTCTACTGGCATATCTCTAACAAAATACTTTAAAAGGCAAATGTTAATCGCAGGTCTGTGACAGGATGAAAACTCTGGTTTCCATATGAAAACCAGACGGCTATACAACATTCACCGCCCCAGCTTCACCACTTCCTTTCTGCTTTGCTACATAAACGACACAATACTTCCTGTATCAGCACTGGATGTTGGCATTGGACCTAAATTGTGAGGTCTAGAGGCATCCAATACGGATACAGAGCTGTTTTGACAAATGGGGCAGTAGAAGTGAGATGAACTGTCATGGAGTAAAGGCTCCCTAAATTTTGAAAGATCTAAAATTGAAGTACAATTCAATTGTTGAGTAAAACATATCCACTTGTGTTACTTTCCTAGAAGCCCACGGTGTATTTTGAGTCATGACATGATATGTTATCATCTAGAGAAAGCATACATTTACCAAAGACCATTATAAATGTATAGGTTCAGCCAAAGCTATATCAGATATATAGTAATGTCTCAGCCCAGAGGCTTCTGGTTGTGTGCTTGTCTTCTTTATCTAAATCTGCACTCTGTTCTGATTGAAGCAATCATTACAACTGGCAAATTTTCGATTTTATCATTGCAGCAAGGCTCACAGTTATTATTTTCCATGACCTCCCTTTGCAGCAGCTTACAGTCCAAGAAAAGAACCATTTTTACATGTGAGGTTATCCAAATAGATGAAATCTCTCTGCCAACTCTTAATCCCTGGACCCCTGCCTGGTCAACCACTTCTTTTTGTCAGTTCTCAGTATCTCTGCTCCACTGTTATTAAACAGTTGCATTAGTCCTTAATGGAAATACCACAGTGTGTGTAATAGCAGTCCAATAACTCAACAAGACACGATAAAAAGTGTCATATCGAGAATTTTTGTCATGTCATGACAGATTAAGTATGACTGATGAGCAAATCATGCCTTATCTTCCGAAAAACACAGTGTTCCTTCCATCTACAGTGCTGCAGCAACACGATGATTCTTATTTGTACTTTTTAAATCCTCCACATCCCCACTGTGACTTTCTTTCTCTTTCAATTAACTAACATGATAAATCAAGATAAACTACTTCTGGCATTTGCACCATTCTTTCACCCTCGTCCATCTCACAGTGCAACATGAACATTTGTCAGAAGCAAAAGCTGATGATGGTGCCAAGATGTCTGTGAGATGGGTTACAAAACATATCCATATCATTTGTGTCCTCTTTTTGCACTCAACAAAGTATTAGCTAACAAAGTGTTCTTGTGAGTTGTTGTAAAAGACAAACACTATCACCTAGAACACCTAGAAATTTCATTTATATACTTGTTTGTATATTTGTTCTCTGCCGAATATGTTTTGAAGCATAATTGCTGCCAGCAAATATGTTCACTGGAAACAGTCATGGAAACACCATATTCTCATACTACATTAGTTCAGCCTGAACATAAATTCAGTACTCAAGTACTAAAATGTGGACATCGGAGACTAAGGTTGGCATCTTGAGTCCTGCGAGTGGTTGGGCAACAAAGGCACTTTGGTTAAGGACAGGGAAAGATCGTGTTTTCTGTTAAATACTAAAAAGTAAACACATCCTGTCTTGTGTTAAAGTCACTGTTGACATTTTCATTATTTGACCAAAACCACAATCTTTCCCTTACCTTTACCCAGTGCTGTGGGTGGCTTAGCATAACCATAAAAAACATGAATCATGCTTATGTTGCTACAAGTGGATATTGTGATATTAAATTGAATTCAGGTGTCATTACATTTATTGCTTAATGTATTTACTTCTGCAAATTAGTCATATGTACATGTAATTTCTGGGAGATAAGGTTGTATAATCAGGTGATATCTCATTAGCTGCTGTAAATGTGACCAATTGGGTTTCTGTTACATTTTGCAAAAAATGTAAAATGTAAAATGGGTCCAGACCCCCAAGGGCCCCAAAAGCCTAAGGTAATTTTGTTTGGAAATATCAAGCACCAGTGAGCAAAACATGAGGTGTCCACTTAATCAATTAATTTAGTGAAAATATAACATTATTTCCAAAGTGGCAGTGTCTAAAAGGTAAGCTTGATTGTGCAAAAAAATTTTTTTTGGGGGGGGGGGGGGCAGTTCCCCATTCCCCCAGGAGGCCCCAAAAGCCCAGGTTCACTATGCAGCATTTGGTTTGTGGTACTTTGATTAATTGCAGTTTTGTTTAGGAATATAAAGATAAACCCTGATGTAATAAAAATGAAGCTCATAGAGTACAAAGGTGGGTCATTTTTGGTTAGATGCCCTGTGTGTGTACGTCATATCCCTGTTGGTTTATGTCCACTGCTGTTCTGTTTATGCAGTGTGTTTTTCTTTTTGAAATATGTTCTCATAACTCTCCGGATTGTTCCCCATGACTTACTAAATAATTTTGGAATTTGGTCACACACAATTTAACGACTTTGAAGCTGTGTTTTTTGTCTCATGTTGTTTTGAAAACCCTCACATTGAAGTGCTAATTTCCAGACCTCTTTTATGGCTGAAAATGCTGCTAAGTGTAAGTAATTCAACTTAATATGACCCGACTTTGCTGGAGTGTTTTTATAGTGTGATTTTTATTAAATTACATCAAAGTTAAAGTCATTTTAAAGAGGTCTGATTTTATCTACTACCCGCATGTCTCTGGGAGGACATGTTCAGTACCAGTCAACTTTAGAGGAAAAAAAGAGTTTTCCATCATTGGCAGGTTGAGATGCAGCGAAAAAGGAATGCTGGTTGACTTGCCAAACCCCAAGCATTTCCTTTCTGTCCATATTGTCACTATTTATATTTATTGATTTATGTTTTTATACTTGTGAAGTTTAGATTTTGTAAACTCCCTCTTTTATACAAGAGGGCAGGGAAACATTAGAAGACAGTCCAAATCAAATGAACCAAAACACATGGCGAACTGCCAAAGAGTTTTGTCCGTATACTTCTCTTGAGAAGTTTCAGATGGACGGTTCATCTGGACATTAAACAGGACATCCAAATAATAGATCCAATTACTTCATACGTAAGTTATGAATCAGACAACATGTGCTCAAACAATTTCTGTTTTTCAAAGCCTCACATCTGCATAACAGCTCACGTATATGATCTCTTAAGTGTGATGTCTGTATATCTAAATATGTATATAACCTTATGTATATTTACATATCTATATACTACAAATAACGATTAATTATACCTGGAGTTCTTTGATTTCATTTATCAATTAACTCAATTAATACAAATCAGTTATTGTTTGAGAATATCAAGTTACAAACAAGAAACTATTCTTGTGTGGTATATCCAACAACACCTGAGCACAGAAGAGTTGGTTTCTGGGTTGATACTGTACCTCATGACAGCATTTCCATCATTATAATAATCCTATTTACACCTGCTTGACGCTGATCTCCAACACACTTTTGGGGGTCATGACTCTTTTCTCACTTTTTCAATCTTGGAACATCTGTTTTGGCTTCCTCAAGCTTTGCCTCTGCCAGACTACGGCGTGTTCAAATTTATGAGAACCCTGGAGGGAGCTAGTTGTTTGCTGGTATACACATTGATTTTCTTTTCAGGAAACAGCATGGGGACTAAAGCCAACTGAAAAAGTGAGTAATTACGAGAGAAAGGCCACCCTGAAAAGTGCAGGTCTGACACTGGAAGTTAAGTAAGACAGGAGAAAAGAACATGTCAGGTCGGTTTGATCTAGGTACAACAAAATTAACATTAAAATGCTCTCAACTAGCTTGATGCCTGTTGCTAGTTAGTAATCATGGCTAATTTTCTTGCCAAACATATGTTTATGTGTGACCGATTGGGTTTCTGTTACATTTCGCAATAAAGCTCAACAGGCTTTTATGAGCTAACAACAGAAGACCTGCTATTATTCCAAGTCACACTGAGGTCAACTTTACTACATTTGGAGGATAAACCACTTTGAAAACCCACAGTATAAAATTTACATTTTGTGGAACTATAATGCTATTATCTAACAGCAAAAGGTAAGCTTGATTAAACTGCAGCTTTAAAAAAATAGAAGGTTATAGCAAATGTTGTGTGTCGCTGGATTAACAACTACTCTGGAGCCGCAGATCCCATTTTGCAGGCCGAGTACGCTTGAAATGATCCATGACAGCGTCTGAAGGCAAAAGTGTTTATAGCTGTTAAACACTCGAATGCGGGCCGAAAAGCTTGTTGTCATAGAACGTGATATTCATTGAAACAAGGGTACAAGCTTGTCAAAACAGGAGGAGTTTCAGCCATGTTTCTCAGTGGTTTGTCTTATGAGCTGCTAAGTAAACAGATACTCTTCTATTTTAACCCTCATCCTATCAACATATTTAACATAAGGACTACCCACCTGGGTCAAATAAAATACTGTAAGAAACATCCATCACAGCAAAATGTTCACTTATTTCTTCTCAAAACATTATTAGTTATGCAATGAATCTCATCTGAAAAAAACAGATTCTAATTATTTTAGGAAAGTTACAGTTAATTTGCATATTCTATACACTCAAAATATATACTTTTCTTTAATACAAATTGCAGGTTTTATCCCAAGTACAATCTTTCCACAAAGCCTTCAAAATGATTGACAGAGTGTTCCTACCTCCCTGATAATGTGTGATACTTACAATTAGGAACTATGGCAAACATGAACTCAATAAATAGTTCCATCTATTACAACTGCATAGGTGGAATTGGGTGCTTTTGACTGGGGTCCCCCAGGACTGGTATTTTTAAAAAAGGACTTAAAACAGAAACAGAAAATAATGACCTGAAGTCATTAGGAACAAACTGAC
Organism: Thunnus albacares; assembly: GCF_914725855.1. Classification (NCBI taxonomy): domain Eukaryota; kingdom Metazoa; phylum Chordata; class Actinopteri; order Scombriformes; family Scombridae; genus Thunnus; species Thunnus albacares. The sequence goes on along the minus strand of NC_058108.1, from coordinate 22,864,190 downwards.
TGACAAAGTCATGAGAAATTGGAACGAGAGAATAAAGCACCTGTGAGATGACAAAAAGTAAACCTGCGGGTCTGCAGGTACCCCAGTCAGTAGGATTAAGGTTAATCAATATAGCTGTCTAAACAGGCCATGTATCAGCTAGTGTTTCACTGGTGCTTTGATTAGGGACATATTTTTATGCTTCAAGTGTATTTTCTTCGCTTTACGTGCATAATCAGTGATTGTTTGTTAACCCCCTGAGTGCTGCCAAAACGTGGGTGAGCTACATTAAAATCCATGCCTGAACGCATCCTGTGTCTACTGAGTGTTGAAGCCACCGTTTCTGATCTGCTTAAGTAACCTGCTACTCACACTATGCCTCCATTGTAGACACAGTGTAAGGGGGCACACTTTCAGAAAACCTTTTGTTGAAGGACATTCATAGTTTTACACTTCTTAGCACAAACAAAAGTGACAGAAGAAAAAAGAAGAGGCTGAAAGAAGTTTAAACTTTGCCCACTTCTCACCACCACACACTTGGCCAGTCACTTTGTGAAGTGGGTATATCTGTCGGATTGTCATTTTCATAAAATTATAAAAATTGTTGCACAGCTCCCCCAATTGTGACATCAGAAAGGTGCGGTGGGAGGAGGTTTCAGATGCTGTTTGATTATATGATAAACACTTCAGTCGAAGCATACTGATGCCTTAAGAACCTCTCAATAAGTACTTTAAGTATAGAAATTTTAACATCTATGTCTGCTGATAAAGATCATGTGATATGATCAAAATCTCCAGAACAGGTAGCTAGCAAATGGATCTCATGGTAAGATTGTTTTCTCAACAATTGTAATTTTGTTTGGAAATATAAAGTGTAGTATGAACTAAGATGATAAGGGTTGAATAGTGGGACCTCCTTACCTGATTTTGAGACTTTGTCTTAAAAAGATGTATCAAAATCTGGCTTTAATTATTTCGTCTAATACTGTGCCTACATCTGCTTTGACCGGTTGTGTATACACGTAAATTAATTTTGGTTAAAACAAATTATCACACAGAAAAACCTGTATATCCTATATAATCCAGCATAAAAATGCTGTACACAATGAACTGAGAGGAGGGTAACGGGGGTCCAGGTGTGGGGTTTAATAGGGGCCTGGCAGATTAAGTGGGCTCCAAGTGATCAAAAAGTCTGTAGCAGTGGTCTGATTTATTTTCTCTTATCAAGGACAGAACAACAAATATCTCAAATGTAAGAATTTACCTGAGAAATGCTACTGCTGTTGTTTTGCTCTGTCAAATATACGCCAAATTGTTGTTTCAGTGAGCGGTGATAAAAAAAACCCCGAAATCTGCTCAAAACACACACGGAATCACTAATTCTGACTGAGAGTGACCAGTCTTCCTGTTTGTGAGCTCCATGCTGTTTGGAGATTGTACTCAAGGGAATGGTCAGATGAATTCAGCTCAAAATAAAAAGAAAGTTCAGTGCTTGAAATGGATAAGGGGTCAACAAACAAGTGCTATGCTTTTGAGTGCAGCATGTGAATGTGTTTAGCGTGGAATGCAGGATATGCCATGTAAGATTCACAGCCCTGCTTTGATCAGCGCTCGCCCTGATTTACAGGGCCTGGATCGAAGATTTGTGTGTGGTTTTATTGGCGAGAGTAAGTCGAGGATAGTGTTCTCTCAGTTCAAAGGCTGTTTTTTCATATGTAGGTGAGGGCTATACTGACTTCATGGCCAGATATGTCAAAACAGGTTAGGTATTAGGTAAGAAAATGTGTGCCTGTGTGTGGCAAATGGCTGTCTTGTAGTCATGCTTAGAAACAGTTTGTTGATGTTGACCTCCTTAAATCACGCTTTAGTGCCTGCGTGTGTTTCTTATCATGTCTCCAGAATAAAGACTGAAGCAAACACAATGTGAGGTCTAATGTGCTGAAGTGTACAGTATGTCCCTTTCCAATAAGCTTGGCAGTGGTGTGCTGCAAGTTAAAAGCCATCAGGGTGTTGAAATGGGACTAAATTTGTTTTTAAAAAATGAACATTTCTTGACATCGAAGTTACTTTAAAAAATAAAGAATTTAAATGACATGTAAAAGATTTATTTTTGGATCTTCATTTTATAGCACTCATTAAAGGGGACATATTATGCTTTTTCTGGTTATGTGATGTTGGATATCTATGATAAACATGATCAAAGTTCCAAAACTTGAGGTTAACATATGCAGAAATGCTTCCTGCAGGTCAGAAGCCCAGACTTCAACCTGCTCTGAACGTTTCATTTGTAACATTTTTTTCTGCCTTGCTGATGAGCTGATGTGGGCTTGTCGCGAATGCCCAGAAATAGCTGTCTGTTCCCTAGCCTTTGTTGCTAAGGTTGTTGCTAAGGTTTTTCCATGTATTATTTGCATTGTCCACTCTCATATTTTGGATCGGAGTCCGTCTCGAACTTGTACGGATGTATTTGAGAAGACAACATTTTTAGTAAATAAGGAGAAAAAGCAATGAAATTGTACTGCTATAGTTTGTTTCATGGTTTGTTGATGTGGCCTCCAGAGCTGGCAGATATCTGCCGAGGGGCAGGTTCCAAGAGCTGGCCAATCAGAACAGAGGGAGCTCATTGGGAGGGGGTCTTAGGCCGCATTCACACCCAAGGGCGAATTCACACCAAATCCGGCAATGTGGGAAAAACGTCAGTCCTCTCATTCATTTGAATGGGGGTAGTGCATTTAGGCTGGGGCAGTGGGGACCACATGGGGTTCAGCGAAAAACTGCAGTGGCCATCTGGCAAGAAGTTGAGCCAGAATTAATTTTTGCCGAAACACAACCTGACGTCACGCTGTGGTGGCTGAGCATGTAGAAGGAAGAAGAACCTTGTTTACTTGTTGACTTTGATGTTGGCTTTCCGACTCATTTTATAAAAGACAAGAGAAAGAGAGAGAGAGAGAGCAGCGATGGTCAAGCGAGCTAGAGAGTGAACAAAGAGAGGGAGCGGCAGTAGCAAGAACAAAGCAGTGATTCAAAGAAATAATATGTAATTTTCTGATTGTTTCACTGCGGTTACGTTCTGAAGCACAAATAAACATGCCAACACCTCCACACAACCCTGCGGGAAGGTGCCGCAGATTTGGTGTTAATGCAGCCTTAAAGAGACAGGAGCTCAAAAGGCCTGTTTCAAACAGAGGCTGAACTGAGGGGCTTCATAAAGGGTCACTATGAGTTAAATAAGACGTTTTTTGAACTGTAAAACATACTTTTTTTTTTTTTTTTTACCTGCAATTCATAAAAAAAAATGCTATGGTGACAGCTATGGTCATTATTATGAGTCATTAATATGCTGAGGGCAATGACATTTTGTTTCCACGTTGTTTGGCATCTCCACTGCTTTGGGACATTGAGTGTGACTAACTGCAAACAAACACGTCCTGTGTTTATTTTGCCATGGCCCTGTGGAAGTCAAGAGTAACGTAATTGTTTTTTGGCAGTGGGTTGTGGCTGCCATTGTTTTGTTGCTCAATCAACATTACCATAGAGGAGTGGCTGGTTTATGTGGTATCACCTTTGTACAACTAACCGCCTTCAGTCCCTCACTGGGTGACTGCACATATTGTATATTATATTGTATTTCCTATGGTATTTAGGTTACATATTGTATTTAGGTTGATTGCAGCTGTATGCAGCACTATTGCCCAAGTCAATTTTCCTCTCAGGGACAATAAAGTATATCTTATCTTATAATATTTCAAAGTATAATGAGGGACAACTGTTGGATTTTGAGTGCCAGCATTACTCAAATACCAATAGAAATTCTTTTTATTCTTTTTAATCCCATATAGTGCAAGACCACTTGTTTACACGTTTGCTTGTGAACATTTAATAGATGTTCCATATTTATCTTCATCCTCTGTTGTTGTTAACAGATAAGGGCTCTTGCACTCGCCACGATCACAGCAGGAGATCCATTTGTCAAACAGGCAAACCCGATACCGGGCGTCATTGTGCTCCTTTCAACAGCTCCAAACGGTGACACTGCCCCTCCTACTCCCAGGGGACAAGCTTTAACCCCCACCCCGTCCCCATCTCACTGTCATCCCTCATCTCTAAAAGGAGGCTTTGTCACAACGTCTCACTTTGGCAGTTTAACTTGATAGTTACCATTGAGTGCTTGTGGGTGGCAAAGGGTACAATTTCCTCTGGCTAGATAATAAACTCCAACAATTACTGGAACCTTCCCATGGTGGATATACAGGTCCTTTCTTTATTTGCCTGTCCTTCTTTCCTTGATCTCTTGGTTCTCTGTCCATCTATCTTTCTATTATTCAAAACCTATAGCAATCAATCTTTGGTTCCCTCCCACTGTTCAGTGGTCCAGATAGTGGAATATTCCAAGCAGCCCAAGCAGCTATGATTTGGCTCTATAGCTCTGCAGCAAGCAAGAGTCAACCAACTCTGTAAGCAATCAGGACAATGAAACAAACACATGCAGTGTCCCAAAGTCATACAAGCTCATTCTTGCTATTTATTTACATCATGAGATTCCCTGGGCTTTGCTAAATGTCTTCTCCACGCCATGTACACCTCATTGAGCAGACTGTTGACATTACTTTTGGGTCCCTGCTGTAAAACAGTAATGGAAGCTTCCCTAAGGTAATTTCTGTTACACAAATTGGACAGGGCAGATGAGAATGTTGTTAAATGTTACAGAAATTGTTTCTGAGTTGATTCCTGCTGGAGATCTTGTCCAATGGCTGTACTGCATTTTCTGAAGGTTGCTTGATGGGTGGTTTGGAAATCCGAACAGGTTCTTTTGCTCTCTTTTTCTTCCTGGCTGGACCAAATTCATTTAAAAAAGCACGATTTCATGTACCATTGGGGAGATTCAAATCCACACTTGTGCCTGATCATGTATTACAGTTAAATGAGTGTATTAATAGAACTGAACTCCTGCCAGCTAATTCTTTTTTCTTTTCCTTGAACGGCCACCCAGGCATTACTGCACACAGACTGAATGTGTGTGGATTCAATTTAAATTTGTGCAGCGTCACTAATCAAGCTTAGAAGTTTCAAGAACAGCAGCTGTGGGTGTTTGTAAGAGAGGAAATGGCAGAGCATGAACAGGGAGCACCAAATGGTTAGGAATAAAATAGTAAACACTACTTCTTTTATGAATTTGATAATGTTCAATAGTTGTTAAGACTTTTGGAAAGTTAATGGTTCCATAAATAAAGTGGAGAGAGGACATCCTTGTCTCGTGCCCCTGTATAAAATGTAACTCGGTGATTGTAAATCTTTGGATGAGATGGTGGCCTGTAGGTGATGAATACAGTGATTTAATCAATTAAATGAATGATTCACCAAATCCAAATTTCTGAGATGCAAAAAGGAATGACCTTTTAACTCCAGCAAAGGCTTTTTTAAATTTTAAGTTTGCAAGTTGGTCAGAAACTGTACTGACTTAACTGACTTCACTGTATGATTGTTATATTAAACAGTTGATGAGAATTTGGAATTAAATGTGAGATATCAAATATAAATCTGAAAATACTGAATATTTAAATTCCATATCAGTTGAACAGTTTCAAAATGAACTGAGCAAGATAACCAAAAGTACGCTGTTGATTTTTGTTAACTGGCTCACTTTTCTAAAAGACAAACCCATCGTGGTGTCAGACAGTGCAGCAGTAGACCGACCACATGTGTTATCCAAACTAAAGCTATGTGTTCATTAGAAGAGTGTGAAGAGCAGACAAGACCGAGAACCTCATGTGCATAAAGTGAACGTGATGCGCATTCAAACCATTTATATATTCTCTCACCAACCATATGCCTGCTCTCTTTTTTCCCTCCACCTGCAATCTTCCCGCCTCCCCCAACACACACACACACACTCTCCCTTGAGGGCGATCCTTTACCAGGCTTCCCTCACTCTCTCTGAGCAGTGTGCTCAGCAGGGACCAGGGCATGAATGAACGACCTGGAAATCTCACTGTTTCAAATGACGGGTGTGCGGAAGTGAAGCTGCGAGCCGGGCCCATTATGCTTCCCAAGGTTCATTCACCAAAAAAAAAAAAAAGAGACACACATGGGGAGAGGGAGTACAGAGGTATGGCCCCACCCAGCCTGCTCATCCTCCCACCCCCACACCAGGGACTTTACTAACGTGACATCATGTCTCTGTCACAGAGCAGACTGCATTGTTGTCAGTGACTGGCTCTAACTTTCTGCTTTCCCTCTCCCTCCCTCCTCTCTTCCGCTCCCTCATGCTTTTTTTCTTTTTTTTCTCCCTCTCTCCCCTTGTCCTTCTCTCTTTTTGTTTTGTTTTCATGAACAACAAAGGGACGCCAGAGTCAAGGCTGGAGACATCCTTCCTCTCTCTGGCCATTTAAAAAGACAGCTCCCCTTCCCACCCCTTCCTACGCTTGAATAGATGACACACACATATATGCACACACAAACCTGCACACACACACACACATACATAAGACCTTTGGCTGCGCCTACAGCTTTAGACTGGCCTTTAATTTCCTTTTACAGCAATGCCATGTGCACACCGTGAAGCAGCCCGCCATGATTCTCTCCTGTCTCACACACAAACACGCACACACACACACACACGCACACACACACACACACACACACAACCACAAAATTGGCTGCCAACCCATCATTTATCAACAGCTTGCTGGGAGGTTCGCTCTCACAGACACTTGAGGTGCCGTCCCACTCGCTTCTTGATTAACTGCTACCACCCAGATTCATTTACCATAGCTGATAGGGAGTGAGGTCCTGGTTGGGCTTGTGGAAAACTTTACCTAAATGTTCATATTACTTTTTTTTAAGTTACATTACATAACATTTGTTTTTTATTTATCATTGCCACACTGGTTTCAACAGCCTTTTTTTTTTTCTCGAGAAAAGGAACAATTCAACCATCAAGTACAATGTGGAGCTAAGATGGATGGCAGAGCATACTGTGGATAAAAATGTACACCAGGCACTAGGGTGTATTTATGATTTGGCCGATTCTTTATATTTCATTACTCTTCTTGGTGTGTTTTATGTGCTGTATATTTCTTCTTTTGTTCCGTCTGGAGTCACAGTAAGTCATGTATCATTAGAGGTCACGGCACTTGTCAAAGGGTTGATTTATATGTATCTGAAATGCTTCTCCCTGAAGGGGTCTGACTGTGTTTGAATTCAGCACAATGAGCAGTTAGTTGCCTGATATGCCTGAGTGGTTGCATAGAGGAAGGATGTCTGAAGTATTTAGGCTTCATTTATAGTGTGACATATTGCTCAAATCAGCTGCAGCACATGATCACCACTGTAGGTCCAACTCTTAATCGAGAGTAGCTCATGGTTTTCACACACCAGACTACTCTTGTCTCTGTTTTCATTTTTGGGAATAGTGAGACATGCTATGTGGGCTAATTATGACTTTTGAATTCATATGGGTCATTTGCTCTCTTTTTGAAATCCACCTTCTGAGTTTCACAATAAATTAAAGCCCATTTAGAGGTATTATTGACACCTTGTGGTACAGAACCAGAAATAACACAATCTGTTTATCCAGCACTGCCAAGCAAGAGGTCTGTGTCCTGCTGCAGGGATGATGTAGTCCTTGGCAGGTAAAGTGATCCTTTATCAGAAACTATATCCTACACTGTCGTAACAAATTAACAACTTTGTTTCCCCCAAGCCATTTTATGGGATATGGTAAAAGATGTGGTATCTATAAATGGTAATAGTACACCATGTTGGGTATCTATGGTGACTGGAGCAAGATTTTCTGGAACAAATGGTTGCAAACGTTAAGCTGCAAGTTTGCCGGGTCATTAGGAATACTCCTCACATGTGACATTAAAGAGATTCACAGCCTTAACACTTTGCTACCCACTGGACTTGAATATGTTTTGTTTAGAAAAAACGTGCAATGAGGTGTTTTTCATATGCATGGATCTCTGCATATTATTAATGAGCTTTAATGTTTTCCTCTAGTAACTCTACCCATGCATAACCATGCAGAATGATTGCTTGCTTTTCCTTTGGCACAGTACACCTGACAGACTTGATTACTCTTGAGTCAGATGTTGCAAGATTATACTGTACATGTGTTCAGATATCCGTTTCACAGCGTCCTGATAAAGGCCTGATGGGGATTAAAAGTCAGCCTTCACATTAAATGAATTCATATTTGGTACAGTTAAAGTACTCCAGTGTGCAACAAATGTCTTGGCTTTTGTTGCAGCCTTTGTACAACAGAGAGAAAATCGACACTGACAAATCACACTGTGACTGTCAGCATGTCGGCATATTTGGAGTCTCTTCGTTGTCATCACCAGTGACCCATCTTTCTTTCTTTTTTTTTTTTTTTGGTTATGTTTCAGTCCTTTGTTTGTTTCTGTACTTTGTTGAAACCGGATCACAAAACTCAATTGAAGATTAAATAATGAATACATCAGAACTCCAATAATATCATATCATAATATAAGTAATTACCAATAATACAAATTTGTGTACCACATGCAGTATATCATTGCTATAAAGGGTTTCAGTAATCAGAGTTGGCGTCAGTATTGTGCAACTGGGGCAAAAAAGTTTTTTGTTTTTCTACAAAGCCCATCACAGAGAGTGAATGTTGGAAGAGTCATGTCTATCAAAATGTTGAACCTCAGCGCATTCATAGTTCCATTATAGCATATTACTTGATTGGGAACCGAAACATCTGAATACAAAATCCTGTAATCACAGCCTTGTATATTTGCTTTTAGAGTTACTGTTGATTATATTTGAGCTCTCTATTTTTGCTTCCCAAAATATATCACTCACATTCCAAACATCTCTGGTAAAAATATAAACAGCCTGAATAGTTTTGAGGTTCAAAAGGATAAAAGGTACATGTCAGTTCTACTGAAATCATTTGACTTAAGTTAGTGGTAGTTTGACTCTGGTTTCCAAATCGTTGTGGGTGATTCAGAGGGGGAATTTCACTTTGGAGCTATGTGTTTTCAAAAGACTTTTATATTGATATATGAAGTGGAGCCCAATCAGTACCATTTTGCTTCTTTCTTCCCACTTTTGTCTCGTTTAACAACACAGACACACACCAC